>NC_064640.1:223784570-224984570 GCF_023864345.2 Schistocerca serialis cubense
GTCATCAGTCCCTAAGCTTACACACTACTTAACCTAAATTATCCTAAGGACAAACACACACACCCATGCCCGAGGGAGGACTCGAACCTCCGCCGGGACCAGCCACACAGGAAAATGGTTCAAATGGCTCTGAGCACTATGGGACTTAACATCGGAGGTCATCAGTCCCCTAGAACTTAGAACTACCTAAACCTAACTAACCTACGGACATCACAAACATCCATGCCCGAGGCAGGATTAGAACCTGCGACTATAGCAGTCACGCGGTTCCGGACTGAAGTGCCTAGAACCGTTCGACCACCGCGGCCGGCGACCATGGAAACATAAGTATCAACATGCCTACTTGATACTCTCGAGGTTAAGGTTCAAGTATCTTGCTAGTAGTGGTTCCAATGGCAGGGATAACACTCGTTGAGTGTAATTATCATAGCTCTTTTTTTTTATTTGGCCTTCAGGATGAATACACTATTTAGCCATCCATAATTATACTATTTAGCCTTCGACGATTACACTACTTAGCCACCAACAATTACAAAAAATTGTTTTCACAGAACATGTAAATGAACATGTGATTTTAAAATAACTGAACAATATTTCTTTACAGTATAGCAGAAATAAAAAAGGAATGACTTCTTACTTTCTAAATGCAGAAATAATAAACAAATTTTTCGTTACAAAACATGTTTACAACAGGTTTGTGCAATCAGTATCCTTTGAGACACAAACAATTTCGTTGAATTAACCACTACAATTTTTTAAACATGACTGCGTAGTCAGCAACCATTTACAAATTAAAGCAATTACAGCTCTGAGTTGTAATTTCTTTAACTTTAACCAATAAAAAATGGTAATTACGCCTGGTCTGCAGCTCTGTGGACAGATGTTAAAATTGCTAACTGCAGTTAATCTTATCTGAAATCTAACAACTGCTTTACCATTCTTTAGTAAAGGACCAAGAATGTTTGCAGGGAACGGCACCCTAAGCTTTATCGATTCTGTGAGGAATTATTCCCCATGTTGTTCGAAGTAGGAACAAGCGAAAATTAAATATAACTCATGAACTGTTTGCTATGGAGTACGGCAGTAAGCTCTACATCGAATAATGTCGCCTCTACTATCAGTTTCGTCAAAAATGTGCGTTGCTGCATTTAATAAATGTACAAGTGATGTTCGTAAACGTATTTCCATCGTTTTTCGAATTACTGTGTAAGTTAACTTTGTGAGCCCCTTACTGTACTTCACTTTTTTGAAAAAAATACTTCAATTGTAGGTATCGTTTCGAAATTACTCTGTCTTCTTTTAGATCATTCATCTGGTGTGCCCTCTACCTAACCTAACCTAAAGCATTTTTCAAAGTAGCACATGGCTATCGAGTCATCTAGAATTTTGCGGTCATTTAATATTATGCTATCCAGTTCCTCAGCAAATGTTTATTTGAAGGATTTCTTAACATTTCGACAGCGCGAGTAGAAGTATTATAAAAAAAAACATTGTGAGCCTTCTTTGCTAGTAAATGTTGGTGGATTACGTGTGGTGAGATGAAACTACAAGTCTCAGTCTTGTATTGCGTGTAATTTCCCTTATAACTGGGCTAATAAAAAGAGTCATAAATACTCTGACATGTCATCATTTATTTGGTTTTGACATTCTTACAGCAGTCGTGTTTGCAGATTAAATTATAGCAATTCAAATTTTTTATACAGTGGTCCTAGACTAACTCGAAAGTAAAGGCCTTCGGCGGAAACGTGCACCAGTACAAAATTAAACTAAATCAAATTTACTACGAAAAGGTCATAATATTTTTTCTCTAGGACTAACAGTTTTCGCGAAGGGAGCAAGAGAACAATGAAAATCCCACGCGATGCCTATGTATTGTCGCTTAGGTGATCTTTGTAGACCCATTTGATGTAGTTTCCCGAACTGACAGACCACAAGCGTCCCACATCAAATTCTTCGTCTCGACTTGCCCTACACCAGGGTTTCCCAAATTGTGTTCCGCGGAACAGCAGTGCTCCATGGGAAGTGCAGAAGTGCGCCGCGAAAAACTATTAACAACTTGGAGGATTTTTGTCTCGCCATTTTGACGATACTAATTACGATTTTTTTAATTTTATTATGATTTCTGTAGTTATGATTTCAAATTGAAGTAATCACTGAATAAAACAAGTTTTTCTCGTTTTTAAAAATAAATAAGGTGTTCCATCAAAGTACCAGGATTCTCAAAGTTTGGGAACCCCTCCTCTACACCACCAAGGTACGTTACAAACAGTTATCGTTTATACCCTGTATAGATTTCTATGCCGTAGTTATGTTCATGCCACCGATCCCCGCCTGCTTGCTCATCTGAAACACACGCAGAGAGACGGCACATAATTTTACTGAATCACATTCCGAAATACAAACTCCGCAGGTTCACAAAGACACATCCATGTCTGAGCTTGAAAGTGTAATTCAGTACCTCTTTTTTTTCCTGTAACAGACGAGCGTGCGCATGAGGACAGAGGACAAATGCCACGAAAATAGCTGTGGCAAGCTGTAAAATTGCAGAAAGATGGTCACGCAGTGCCTAACAGTCTGGAGAACAAGACCGTAATAAAGCACCTACCGAGGATAGCCCCCAGGGTGCTGAAACATATTTGGATATAATAGACGGACCAGAGTTCTCATGATTGCCGCGCGTGTTCATTATTTGCACTGTGGTGTTTCATTTAATGGTGCTGTTGCAGGGTACTTAGGCGATGCTGTACACCAACATGATAGTGAATGTGACGATACACCACTGCGCCGACACGGTGGGTGGTCTCAGCCTGGCCGTTTACCAGCTGGTGCTGCTGTTCGGGGCGCCGGGCGTGCTCATGCTCTTCTGCTACAGCTGCGTCATTGTCGAAATCTGGAAGAGCACGCGCAGCATGCAGGTCCTCACCAACAGCATCAGGTACGCATCTACTGAAATTCTTGTGTGTCCGGCTACACAACACGCACTTGTATTACTTATTTCCGCTCCTTGCCTTTTTCTTTGCCGTCAGAATCTTAATCCCCATCGTTGGTTACTTCTTAAAATGTCAGAAAAGTTGAGAGGAATTAGCAGTAAAGTGACAATTAAGAAATAACCAATGTCAGTTGCTCATGGAATGGTTGTTGGACCTACGCGCGCGGGACATTCCATTTCGAAAATCGATAGGTAATTCAGTATTCCGAGATTCACAGTGTCAAGAGTGTGCCGAAAATACCAAATTTCAGGCGTTATTCTCAGCACGGACAACGCAATGACCGAGGGCTTTCACGTAATGACCGAGAGAAGAAAATCCTAAAAAATTTTGGTCTTACGTCAAAGCGGTAGGTGGATCAAAACAAAATGTCCAGACACTCTGTGAGCAAAATGGTATTGAAACAGAGGATGACAGACTAAAGGCCGAAATACTAAATGTCTTTTTCCAAAGCTGTTTCACAGAGGAAGACTGCACTGTAGTTCCTTCTCTAGATTTTCGCACAGATGACAAACTGGTAGATGTCGAAATAGATGACAGAGGGATAGAAAAACAAAATCGCCCAAAAGAGGAAAGGCCGCTGGACGTGATGGGATACCAGTTCAATTTTACACAGAGTACGCGAAGAAACTTGCCCCCCTTCTTGCAGCGGTGTACCGTAGGACTCTAGAAGAGCGTAGCTTCCAAAGGATTGGAAAAGGGCACAGGTCATCCCCGTTTTTAGAAGGGATGTCGAACAGATGTGCATGATGCAGGGAATGGCAATTGAATCTCAATGTAGACAAGTGTAATGTGGTGCGAATACATAGAAAGAAAGATCCTTTATCATTTAGCTACAATATAGCAGTTCAGCAACTGGAAGCAGTTAATTCCATAAATTATCTGGGAGTAGGCATTAGGAGTGATTTAAAATGGAATGATCATATAAAGTTGATCATCGGTAAAGCAGATGCCAGACTGAGATTCATTGGAAGAATCCTAAGGAAATGCAGTCCGAAAACAAAGGAAGTCGGTTACAGTACACTTGTTCGCCCACTGCTTCAATATTGCTCACCAGTGTGGGATCCGTACCAGATAGGGTTGATAGAAGAGATAGAGAAGATCCAACGGAGAGCAGCGCGCTTCGTTACAGGATCATTTAGTAATCGCGAAAGCGTTACGGAGATGATAGATAAACTCCAGTGGAAGACTCTGCAGGAGAGACGCTCAGTAGCTCGGTACGGGCTTTTGTTGAAGTTTCGAGAACATACCTTCACCGAGGAGTCAAGCAGTATATTGCTCCCTCCTACGTGTATCTCGCGAAGAGACCATGAGGATAAAATCAGAGAGATTAGAGCCCACACAGAGGCATACCGACAATCTTTCTTTCCACGAACAATACGAGACTGGAATAGAAGGGAGAACCGATAGTGGTACTCAAAGTACCCTCCGCCACACACGGTCAGGTGGCTTGCGGAGTATGGGTGTGGATGTAGATGTAGATGTAGAGCAGCGGCGTTTGCGTAGAGTTGTCTGTGGTAACACACAAGCAACGCTGAGTGAAATAACCGCAAAAATCAAATTGGGACGTGCGACAAACGTACCCGTAGTTCAGTGCGGCGACATATGCCGTTAACTGGCTATTGCAGGAGACGACCGACGCGAGTGCCTCTTCTAACACCACGACATCGCCTGCAGCCGTCTCCTGGGCTGGTAATGGAATGAGTGTTTGGCGTCATGGGCCGGGAGGCCCCTTACGGGGCAGGTCCGGCCGTCTTGGTGCAGGTCTCATTACATTCGACTCCACATTGGGCGACCTGCACGCCAGATGGGGATGAAATGATGATGAAGATAACACAACACCCAGTCCCGGAGCGGAGAAAATCCCCGACGCAGCCGTCAATCGAACCCGGGTCCCTTAGGACGGCAGTCTGTCACGCTGATCATTCAGCTATTGGGGCGGACTCCTGGGCTGGTGACCATATCGTTTGGACTCGAAGATTAGAAAACCATGACCTGGTCAGATGTGTCCCGAGTTCAGTTGGTAAGAGCTGATGGTAGGGTTCGGGAGTGGCGCAGACCCCTCGAAGCTATTGACCCAAATTGTGAACAAGGCACTGTGAAAGCTGGTTGTGGATCCACAATGGTATGGGCTGTGTTGCATAGAATGGAGTGAGCCCCGAACCGATCACTGACTAGAAATGGTTCCGTTCGGCTACCTGGGGAGCATTTGCAGCCATTTACGGACTAAATGTTCCAAAACAACGATGGAATTTTTATGGGTTACAATGCGCCATGTCACCGGATAATGACTGTTCGCGACTGGTTTGAGGAACATTCTGGACAATGCGAGCGAACGATTTAGCCACCCAGATCGTAGCAAGCAATATGAAATTAATTTAAGGCTGTTGTAATACAATGCAGTGAGTCAATGACATCCAAACATTGAGTAAACGTTTGTGAACATGTCTCCTACCGCGTAATGCATTTGAAGATAAGTAAAGTTACTGTTACGAATCAAGTAATCATTCACTCTCACAGACAACTGCAACAATACTTCGTCAGGCAGTTGCGGTGTTACAGTTTTAGGATTTCTGAGGGCAGCAACAATCCGAAGATTAGATTAGCTTAGGTTAATTATTCATTCCATAGACCCAAACATGTCAGATAAACACATTACAAAAATGTAATTAGAAAAACTTGAGTTTCATTAATTTTAATGATCCTCAGTCAATAAACAGTAAAATTATATACATTAATTAAATTTCAACTTCTAATATTTACAGGTTTAATACATGCATCTGCTTTCATTAAATTCATCATTCAGACATTTGCTAGTTTCTTGGCTATTACAACCAAGTATTGTCAAAAATTAAAGTAAATTATTCATTTCAGTGACCTCAGTTAAGAACAGTCAGATTATGGACATGATTTAAAATTAAACTTTCACTATTTGCAGACTTAAGACTTACATCTGCTTTCCATACATCCATCATTCACACAGTAGGTAGTTACTTGGCTGTTACAACCAAGTATTGTCAAAAATTAAAGTATAATAAAATTTCATTAAAATGGTCTACTGCACTTGTTGAAAAACTCATGGATGGAATAGGAGTTGCCCACCAAAAATTCTTTCAGATTATGTTTAAATTGTGCCTTGTTTGAAACTAAACTCTTAATGGTTGCTAGTAACTTATTGAAAATATGCGTTGCTGAATACTGGACTCCTTTCTGGGCAAGAGTAAGTGATTTTAAATCTTTATGTATATTGTTCTTATTCCTAGTATTGATACTGCATACTAAGCAGTTAGTTGGAAAAAGAGATGTATTATTTACAACAAACTTCATTAAGGAATAAATATACTGAGAAGCTGTGGTTAATATGCCCAATTCTTTGAATAGGTTTCGACATGATGTTCTTGGATTTACACTACTCATTACTCTTATTATACGCTTCTGTACTCTAAAATTTTTTTCTCTGTTTGTGGAGTTACCCCAAAATATGATACCATATGACATAATGGAGTGAAAATAAGCAAAATATGCCAGTTTTTTTTTATATTTATATCGCCTATGTCTGACATCATTCGCATTGCATACACAGACTTGTTTAGGCGCTTTAGCAGTTCGTTAGTACGTTGCTCCCAACTGAGTTTATTATCAAGTTGTAATCCCAAGAATTTTACACTCTCAACTTCTCCTATTTCCATGTCATCATATTTTATACACACACCAGAAGGAAATCTCTTGGAAGTTCTGAATTGCACATAGTAGGTCTTTTCAAAGTTTAATGACAGTGAATTTGTTATGAACCACTTATTAACGTCAGTAAAAATTTGATTAGCTGCTCTTTCTAAATTTATATTTGATTTATTATTTATTGCAATGTTTGTATCATCTGCAAATAAGACAAACTTGGCATCTGGTAATGTAACAGATGCAGGTCCTTAATATACACAAGAAACAGTAGTGGACGTAGTATGGAGAGAAATGGAGAGAAACAGAGAACAGACACGAAGTGTTCCGAATGGTGGCAACTTTTAACGACCAGCAGCTATTTCGGGTCCGGTGGCCAACTTACCTTGCCCTAACTATAGATAGTGCCAAATAAGTTGACATTCAGCGGGGTGGCTGATGGAGCGACAATGAATGAGAAAAGCCTTTACGATCGCTCCCATCAGCCACCGCGCCAAGAGTCAACTTAGTCTGCGTGTATAGTACTGTGAGCTCGTAACATACTAATTTATGTAAGTTATCAATTGACAATAACATCCCCACATATGCGGTCCTAGGTCCACCCCACAGCACCAGTATTGGCTCATGAGCAAAAACGTTTGACGACCACTGCTGCAGAGACATTGGTATGACCTCTACTTTGGCGAGGTAAAGTGGAGTGCTGAGGATTCCTGGAAGCCGTCATAAGTGTTGTCATGAAAACATCATTAGTAAAACATTCATTTATTGTTCATCAACTTCAAAATCGTGATGATACTCAGAGAAGTACATAAGCTGTACACAGTCTGCGAGGGGGCACGGCAGTCAGTGGGAAGGCTGGCAGTATCGTGCGACCGGTGGTGATGACGGCAGCGATTCTGCAAGGAAACTGACCGCGGCAGCGGGCGGCGGCTCGCAGTGCAGACAAGAGACTTCCTTCCAGCACAGGAAGGGCGCGTGGAATTACGCCGTGGATCCAGAATGGATACGATGGCTCACGGCAGCAGCAGTGTCTGCCCACACGAGCAGAGTAAGGCCGTCGGCACACGGACCATGCTGTCGAACGTTAACGTTGAGCGTGCCAAGTTCGACGTGCTGCTGAACGCTCAGGAACGATGCGACTTGCACATAAGGTACGTGGGCCCCAACGTGGTATACGCGATCGCAACGCACTCCAGCTGTAGTTGAGGGTTGTTTCTAGTTCGCAAATCACACTGTTTACTCAACGGACTCGCGTAAAATTCCCACGTTAGCTCTATTAAAACGCACGTTTCCTCTATCGTCCACGAAAAGGAAAGTACCATGTCCAATCAATAAGCACACAGGCTTATAAAAGATCCATTACAAACAGTGCGGTACAAATTTGGAATACTTCTCTGCATAAGATAAACATTATTTCATCATTCCCACATTTTCGTGAAACCCCACGGTCAGTCTTACTTGATCACTATTCCTACACAGCAGCAGAATCTTTGCAACATGTGAATTACGAAGCGTAAAAGGAAAAAGGCGCAAAATATCTTTACACAGGTAGCTCAAGCTGTCCTGTTGATTAAGCCAATCGAACAAAGTCACCCCTCAAAATAAGGTGAATTTATATTTACATGACATCAAATATTATAGTATATACTTATATTAAACTAATAATAAAGTATCAGAACCTAATAAAAACGCGAATGTTTGGAAAAAAAGTTCGGAAGTGTCCATACGCGAACCAAGGCCCTATTAAACAATTCATCACCAGAGAGTGACGCTACTTATTATGCTAGTCCAACAACACACCTGTTAAATCTAATCACATTCTCTTACGGCGTGCTGAAAACCTTAATCGTAGATATGTTACTAATTGAAATTTAATTATAACAAATTGTACCAAGAACAATGCGTTTTCGATGGATCTTCCGTGTGTCGCTGCCTTCAAATAGCCTACTCTCATAATACGCAAGTTACCATCATTCTTTTGCCACGAATATGATGTTTCTCATTATTTTATTGCAACGAATCACACAGTTAACGAGTTTTCCAGTGATTCTCAATTTACTGGTGCTCAGAAACGGCATATATACATATAGGCTTGACATGAATGCCAATATGGCGCCTCACAACTCTGTACTGAAGGGAGACGGCGTGCGTGTGACGTAGGTGGCGTTGTGCCATCTCATTGGTCAACGCTCAGACGCTCGCTCAGAATATCTGACATGCCAGATACTGCTCTGCACGATCGGAAAGACTCCCGAACGTGCTGTTCCACGCTATGACGTCAGAAACTCAGCACTCTCAACACTCAACGTTCGGATGCACTAGTCCGTGTGCCGACAGCTTAAGCCGTCGGCACACGGACCGTGCTGTCGAACATTAACGTTGAGCGTGCCAAGTTCAACGTGCTGCTGAACGCTCAGGAACGATGCGACTTGTGCATACGGTACGTGGGCCCCAACGTGGTATACGCACGCAACGCACTCCAGGGGCAGTTGAGGGATATTTCTAATTCGTAAATCAGACTGTTTGCTCAACGGGCCCGCGTAAAATTCCCACGTTAGCTCTATTAAAAGGCACATTTGCTCCATTGTCCACGAAAAGCAAAGTACCATATCGAATCAATAAGGACACAGGCTTATATAAGTTTCATTACAAACAGTGCAGTACAAATCTGGAATACTTCTCCGCATAAGAATAATAAATAATGTTTATTATTTCATCATCACCACATTTTAGTAAAACCCCAAGCTCAGTCTTACTTTATCACTTTTACAACCCAGTAGCAGAAGCTTTGCAACATGTGAATTACGAAGCGTAAAAGAAAAAGTAGCAAGATATCTTTATACAGGTAGCGCAAGCTGTCTAGTAGATTATGCCAATCGAACAAACTTACCCCTCAAAAAAACGGTGAACTTATATTTACATAACATCAAATATTATAGTATATACTTATATTAAACTAATAATAAAGTATCAGAACCTAATAAAAACGCGAATGTTAGGATAAAAATTTAGATGGGACAAGACGCAAACCACTGCCCCAACAAACAACGCACTTCAAGACAAGGATTCTTCTCATTACACTAAGCCAACAACACAGCCTCTCCATCTAATCATAGTATGTTACCCTTGCTGAAAACCATAATCGTAGATATGTTACTAATTGAAATTTAAGTATAACAAATTGTACCAAGAACAAAGCGTTTTGGGTGGATCTTCAGTGTGTCGCTGCCTTCAAATAGCCTACTCCCATAATATGCAAGTTACAATCATTCTTTTGCCACGAATATGATGTTTCTCATTATTTTGTTGGAACGAATCACAGAGTTAACAACGGGTTTTCCAGTGATTCTCAATTTGCTGGTGCTCAGAAACGGCATATGTAGATATAGGCTTGAAATGAATGCCAATATGGCGCCTCATAACTCTGTAATGAAGAGAGACGGCGTGCGTGTGACGTCGGTAGCGTTGCGCCGTCTCATTGGTCAACGCTCAGACGCTCGCCCAGAATATCTGACATGCCAGATATTGCTCTGCACGTTCGGAAAGACTCCCGAACGTGCTATTCCACGCTATGGCATCAGAAACTCGGCACGCTCAACGCTCAACATTCGGATGCACGGTCCGTGTGCCGACGGCTTTAAGGAGTTTTCCCGTACAGGCGATGGTGCCTGCACAGCCCCAGGCTTGAACAGTAGGCCGCCTGGGTATGAGTCTGGCAGCGGTTAAGGTAGGCCCCCAGGTGGCACTATGGTTGGAGGGCGTTAAGTCCACAGCACTGGACTTAACGTGAACAGTAGTCCCGCAGCTAGCAGTGGCAGAGTCCAGAGGAGATGACCTCTTGCTCCTTGTAGACTCGCGAACTGTCATAGAACCTCCTCAGAGCTAGTGGCTGGTTGACTGAAATACCTCTGACTACAAATGACGATTACTTATACAGGCTTGGCCATCCTTGTTTAGCTAAAGCATCGGTTTCTATCACGTAAGTCATAACAGGACTGTGGCTCGGATGTAAAGCAGTCTAACTCATCCAGTGGCTTCTCTTTTTCGCTGCATTGACAATGTCATGACCGTGGTCCCTCTGCCGTGCTGGGTTATGAAGTAACTGCTCTGTGACTCAGGGGCAGTACCTATCATATCAGCAAGTTGCCCCTGATGTAACTTCACCTGGCCAGCCTGTAGCTTCTTGTATTAGCCATGGCAGGTGTCTCAATTTTACTCACTCATACCCAGCAAATACCTAAGAACATAGCACAAGCTCCTAGGGATATTATGAAAATTTTCTTGCCAGTGCTACAAACTAGGTGCCAGTTTAATTGGTAACAACTTCAAAATAGAAGCCCAGAGAACGGTTCCTAACTAAATATTGACAACAACAGTTCAGTATGTCTCACTGAAGATACAGCACACAGTTCCTAGCCATGCCTTCAAATGCAAGATCATGGACAGTTCACTGGGAGGCCAAATCTGCTAAAAAACAAATCGCGGATCAAGACTAGGCGACTGTGATTTCTAAACGAGATCTCATATCCATCACCTGAGTGGCCGGGTACATTACTCGAGTTCCAGCATATTTTCGCAGCTTTCCACAGAGAGAGAATTTTGAAGTACAAATAGGTTATGGAAATACTCATATAGTCACACTTTGACAAAATTAGCAAAAGCCATTTCCTTGTATGTGAAACCGAGGACTTTGATTGGGATCAGGTGTCTAAACATGAATGCTAAATGGGTGGCTATTAAGAAGAATGCAGCAAGAAGAAACCTGCTCGGAGCTAAGTCTCTTTTAGCTTTCACAGATTCAACCTATTGCGCTAACATCGTTTAAACCAAACGATTTTTTTCGTTGTGTATCTGATGTGACCCCCCCCCCCCTTAAACCATAGACCCTGCCGTGGGGAGGCTTGTGTGCCTCAGCGATACAGATAGCCGTACCGTAGGTGCAACCACAATGGAGAGGTATTTGTTGAGAGGCCAGACAAACGTATGGTTCCTGAAGAGGGGCAGCAGCCTTTTCAGTAGTTGCAGGGGCAACAGTCTGGATGATTGACTAATCTGGCCTTGGAACACTAACCAAAACGGCCTTGCTGGTAATGCGAATGGCTGAAAGTAAGGGGAAACTACGGCCGTAATTTTTCCCGAGGGCATGGAGCTTTACTGTATGGATAAATGACGATGGCGTCCTCTCGGGTAAAATATTCCGGAGATAAAATAGTCCCCCTTTTGGACCTCCGGGCAGGGACTACTCGGGAGGATGTCGTTATCAGGAGAAAGAAAACTGGCGTTCTACGGATCGGAGCGTGGAATGTCAGATCCCTTAATCGGGCAGGTAGGTTAGAAAATTTAAAAAGCGAAATGGATAGGTTAAAGTTAGATATAGTGGGAATTAGTGAAGTTCGGTGGCAGGAGGAACAAGATTTTTGATCAGGTGAATACAGGGTTATAAAAACAAAATCGAATAGGGGTAATGCAGGAGTAGGTTTAATAATGAATAAAACAATAGGAACGCAGGTAAGCTACTACAAACAGCATAGTGAATGCATTATTGTGGCCAAGATAGACATGAAGCCCATGCCTACTACAGTAGTACAAGTTTATATGCCAACTAGCTCTGCAGATGACGAAGAAATTGAAGAAATGTATGATGAGATAAAAGAAATTATTCAGATAATGAAGGGAGACGAAAATTTAATAGTCATGGGTGACTGGAATTCGATAGTAGGGAAAGGAAGAGAAGGAAACATAGTAGATGAATATGGATTGGGGGTAAGAAATGAAAGAGGAAGCTGCCTGGTGGGATTTTGCACAGAGCACAACTTAATCATAGCTAACACTTGGTTCAAGAATCATAAAAGAAGGTTGTATACATGGAAGAAGCCTGGAGATACTGACAGGTTTCAGATAGATTATATAATGGTAAGACAGAGATTTAGGAACCAGGTTTTAAATTGTAAGACATTTCCAGGGGCAGATGTGGACTCTGAAAACAATCTATTGGTTATGAACTGTAGATTAAAACTGAAGAAACTGCAAAAAGGTGGGAATTTAAGGAGATGGGACCTGGAGAAACTGACTAAACCAGAGGTTGTACAGAGTTTCAGGGAGAGCATAAGGGAACAATTGACAAGAATGGGGGAAAGAAGGAGGAGGAGGAGGAGATTAGTGTTTAACGTCCCGTCAACAACGAGGTCATTAGAGACGGAGCGCAAGCTCGGGTGAGGGAAGGATGGGGAAGGAAAATCGGCCGTGCCCTTTCAAAGGAACCATCCCGGGGGAAAGAAATACATTAGAAGAAGAATGGGCAGCTTTGAGGGATGAAGTAGTGAAGGCAGCAGAGGATCAAGTAGGTAAAAAGACGAGGGCTAGTAGAAATCCTTGGGTGACAGAAGAAATATTGAATTTAATTGATGAAAGGAGAAAATATAAAAACGCAGTAAATGAAGCAGGCAAAAAGGAATACAAACGTCTCAAAAAGGAGATCGATAGGAAGTGCAGAATGGCTAAGCAGGGATGTTTGGAGGACAAATGTAAAGATGTAGAGGCTTATATCACTAGAGGTAAGATAGATACCGCCTACAGGGAAATTAAAGAAAAGAGGACCACTTGTATGAATGTCAAGAGCTCAGATGGAAACCCAGTTCTAAGCAAAGAAGGGAAAGCAGAAAGGTGGAAGGAGTATATAGAGGGTCTATACAAGGGCGATGTACTTGAGGACAATATTATGGAAATGGAAGAGGATGTAGACGAAGACGAAAAGGGAGATATGATACTGCGTGAAGAGTTTGACAGAGCACTGAAAGACCTGTGTCGAAACAAGGCCCTGGGAGTAGACAACATTCCATTAGAGCTACTGACGGCCTTGGGAGATCCAGTCCTGACAAGACTCTACCATCTGGTGAGCAAAATGTATGAGACAGGAGAAACACCCTCAGACTTTAAGAAGAATATAATAATTCCAATCCCAAAGAAAGTAGGCGTTGACAGATGTGAAAATTACCGAACTAACAGTTTAATAAGTCACAGATGCAAAATACTAACGCAAATTCTTTACAGACGAAAGGAAATACTGGTAGAAGCAGACCTTGGGGAAGATCAGTTTGGATTCCGTGGAAATGTTGGAACACGTGAGGCAATACTGACCCTACGACTTATTTTAGAAGCTAGATTAAGAAAAGACAAACCTACGTTTCTAGCATTTGTAGACTTACAGAAAGCTTTTGAGAATGTTGACTAGAATACTCTCTTTGAAATGCTGAAGGTGGCAGGGGTAAAATATAGGGAGCGAAAGGCTATTTACAATTTGTACAGAAACCAGATGGCAGTTATGTGAGTCAAGGGACATGAAAGGGAAGCAGTGGTTGGGAAGGGAGTGAGACAGGGTTGTATCCTCTCCCCGATGTTGTTCAATATGTATATTGAGCAAGCAGTAAAGGAAACAAAAGAAAAATTCGGAGTAGGTATTAAAATCCATGGAGAAGAAATAAAAACTTTAAGGTTCACCGATGACATTGTAATTCTGTCAGAGACAGCAAACGACTTGGAAGAACAGTTGAACGGAATGGACAGTGTCTTGAAAGGAGGATATAAGATGAACATCAACAAAAGCAAAACAAGGATAATGGAATGTAGTCGAATTAAGTCGGGTGATGCTGAGGGAATTAGATTAGGAAATGGGACACTTGAAGTAGTAAATGAGTATTGCTATTTGGGGAGCAAAATAACTGATGATGGTCGAAGTAGAGGGGATATAAAATGTAGACTGGCAATGGCAAGGAAAGCATTTCTGAAGAAGAGAAATTTGTTAACATTGAGTATAGATTTAAGTGTCAGGAAGTCGTTTCTGAAAGTATTTGTATGGAGTGTAACCATGTATGGAAGTGAAACATGGATGATAAATAGTTCAGACAAGAAGAGAATAGAAGCTTTCGAAATGTGGTGCTACAGAAGAATGCTGAAGATTAGATGGGTAGACCACATAACTAATGAGGAGGAACTGAATAGGATTGTGGGGAAGAGGAGTTTGTGGCACAACTTGATTAGAACAAGGGATCGGTTGGTAGGACATGTTCTGAGGCACCAATGGAGCACCAATTTAGTATTGGAGGGCAGCGTGGAGGGTAAATATCTTAGAGGGAGACCAAGAGATGAATACATTAAGCAGATTCAGAAGGATGTAGGCTGCAGTACGTGCTGGGAGATGAAGAAGCTTGCACAGGATAGAGTAGCATGGAGAGCTGCATCAAGCCAGTCTCAGGACTGAAGCCCACAACAACAAAAACAACAATTTGATGCGAAACATTACTATGGTGAAAATGGTGTTTATGATATCCTGATAATTATTTTAATCGATAAACATACGCAACTACGTGGAACTGCAAAACTGTCTGTGAACGTTCTCATAATTCGTACAGTCATATTCTATTTTTTAATCATATTAGTGTGAAGCGCTTTCAGCTTGACTAATTCGAAGAGTAGTTGTTTTAAAACTATCAGAGTTAAAAAGTAGAACTATTAATGGTCAGTGCGAGAAGTAACCAAGGAACAACACCACGCTTACTACTTAGCACTACAGTGCTGTCTTCCCAGTGACGCCAAGAGGTGCTGACCATTGGCAGCATTCACAGCGGGCAATGCTGTACACTCCTAGATGCACAAGCTAGTCAATTTGTCCTTGTACTTCAGCTCCCCTAATAACAATTTACTTGGCCTTTTCAGTTTTTTCTTCCCATGTCAGGTCCTTGTTAGGACCTGGCGGATTCTGTCCCACAGGTCAATTTCTGTACTTGTTTTTTTAGACTGTTGTGCGGATTTTCCTTAGTTTCCAAGGTAAATTTTGTTCACCGATGAAGTACATTTCAACAGAGACTGTGTTTTGAATACTTGAAATAGCCACATTCGGGATCAAGAAAACCCCAAAGCCACATGTACACAAAGATTTCAACACTCCTTTGGCATCAGTGCCTGGGCAAGTATCTATGATGGTCATGTGATTGGGCCATACATCCTTCCACCCCACCTAATGGGTGCCAGGTACTTGATGTTCCTGCAGCAGGTGCTGGTGGAGTTTTTGGAAGATGTGCCATTGGAGATTCAGAACAAGTTGTGGTTCCAGCATGATGGTGTGGCAGTATATTTTACATTTCTCGTCCAAAATCATTTGAACATAATCTACAGGGATAGGTGGATCAGTCGAGGTGGACGACAAGCTTGGCCACCAAGATTCCCCGATTTTATCCTTTGGACATTTTCTTGTGGGGCCACATGAAGATTCTTGTTTATGAGACCCCTGTCCAGTCAGAGGAAGATCTAATTGTATGGATCATGGGTGGAGCAGATGTCATTATCCATACATCACACATTTTGGACAGAGTTTGTGCAAACTTGCTGTGCAGATAAACTGTGTGCACTGAACATGGTGGCCGGCTGGAGTGGCCGAGAGGTTCTAGGCACTTCAGTCTGGAACCGCGAGACCACTACGGTCACAGGTTTGAATCCTGCCTCGGGCATGGCTGTGTGTGATGTCGCTAGATTAGTTAGGTTTAAGTACTTCTAAGTTCTAGGGGACTAATGACCTCAGATGTTAAGTCCCATAGTGATCAGAGCCATTTGAACCATTTGAACATGGTGGTCATCATATCAAACAGCTGTTGTAACACTGCAATTAATAGGAGTGAAATCTGTTTGTGTTGTTTCCTCGTAAAATTGAAACAAATGTTTCTGGACATGGGTTCCTATGAAAAACTTGATAAGTTCCCTCTAAAACCTCTAGAAGTGTGTAATGCGAATTGTGAAACCCGCTCTATCTGTTGGGTCTACTCTATATTGCTTCAACACATTGGTCCATGCCTTTCTAGTGAACTGACTCCCATTGTCACTTATTATTATGTACTTTGGTAGGCATGAATTATGAAAATAGACTTTGGCCAACTTTTCTTCCAACTTCACCTCCTGTTGCTTTCCTCAAAGTATTGAGAGACTAACTCAATTGCCACAAATACATATGTCATTGCACCACTAGATTTCGGGAGTGGGCCCAGGAGATTTACCGCAATTGCTTCCTTGGGTTCCTTTGGCAGTACTACATGCACAAACCCTTTGTGCTGTACTGTAACAGTCTTCGTTTTCTGACATGTCTCATAATTCTTCAACAGTTTCTTTATCCATCTGGTCATGTCAAAAAACTAGCAATCTTGCCATGATTTTTCCATATATTTCCTGAGACCAAAATGTCCACAGCTGAGATTGGTATACCATATTATGAACGTTATACTTTGTTCCAGAATGCACACCCACCATTCTTCCTCATTTACATTGTTTCTATGGCATAACACTCCGTCATGCAAGAGGTAATATGCCATGATCTTGTCTTCCCCAGTGCTATTCTACTTACTTTTAAGTAGCACTAACTTTTCACCCTCGTTTTGCTCTCTTAGATGCTCGTTACTACTCTGCACGCTGCCCCTTCCTGTATAACCCCTTTTATCAGATAAATCTTGCTTTTTGTTGGCAAAGGAGGTGCAAAATGTTCTTCTAATCCTATATGCATTTGAGATAGCGCATCTGGCACTGTCTGTGAAGTTCTTGGTATGCATTGAATATCGAAATTAGATTCTCATGGAGCAAGCATCCATCACATTGATCTGTTATGCCACAGTCTGCATGTTAACATAGATGACAAAGCCTTGTGATCTGTTACTACAATAAATTTTCGTCTTCTCAAATAATGTCTAAATTTAGCAAAATGATACACTACTTCTGATGCTTCCTTCTCCATTATTGACTACTTCTGTTCTTGTTCATTCAACACCTGACTACCAAAAGCAATGGTTCTAATTATTCCTTTCCTTTTTTCTCATGTTTTTTATATAAATGGACCCCTAGTCCATAATCCAAAGCATCACACCCCAAGTAAAATGCCTTTGACATATCTGGATGAGCTATTTTGGAGCATTACAAAGTTTTTGTTTTATTTTTGCAAAATCCGCAGTACCCTCCTCTGTCCATGACAATGCATTGCTTTTCTTCAGCCATCTATGCAGTGCTTTGCTATTTAATGTTTGCTCACCAATGAATCAACAGTAGAATCCACAGAGACCAATAAAACTTATCACCTGCTTCCTGTTTATCGGTATCTGAAAATTTCTTATTGCTGTCAGCTTCTCTGGGTCGTGGTTTTATTCCTTCTGGCCCAATAATATGTCCCATGAAAGGTATTTCCAGTCTTCTGAATTCTGACTTCTGAAAATTAAGGATGGCACCTGCACATTCACAACTTTCTAACATTTCCTCCAGAGTCCTTAAGTCTTCCTCCCACATTTCACTGGCTACAAACATGTCATCTAAATATATCATAATTTTCTTCAGCAAATCTTCTCCTAGCATTTGGTCTAGCATTGTAATAAAATCAGACTGGGATATGTTCAGTCCAAAAGGCAGCACTCTATATTGATAATATCTTCCCTTGTACGAAAATGCTGTAAATGGCCTTGACTCTGGGTCTAGCAGTATTTGATGGTATTCAGACATCAAATCCAGATTTGTAAACATCTTTGCTCGTTTAAATTTCTGCAACAGTTTGTCTATGTTCTTTGATTGTTTCTTTTCTGGTTCAGATACCTTGTTTGCTTGTCATGCACCCAACACAAGCCTTACACTCCCTCTTCTTAGCCACAGTAACTAATAGGCTGTTGTATTGACTTTTAGATTTCTCTATTACTTCATTTGTTAGGATCTACTGCAGTTTCCTCTCTACTACTTCTTTTCTTGCATGTAGTATTGGATAAGATGGCTTAAAATATGGCTTATGCAGCTTTAATTTTATATGATATGCTGAGCCTTTTATTATTCAGGATCTATTTCCAAAAACTTTTCTGTATCTTCTGATTAATTTGGATAGCCTTTCAGCTGCTCTTTTATCAATATTCTTAGTTCCACGTATTTTGTTGCTGACTTCTTCCCATGTGAGCTCACTTGCATCATTTGTACTGACAGATGCGGTTTACTAAATTTTCCTCTTCCATTACATCTTCACAGGTTGCTACTTAGCAACGTGGGAAAAATCTAGTACTCTATCTAGTGTAATTTTGTCATTGAAACTTATCTTCTCTTTTTCTCCATCATAAAGTCTCGCCTTATTTTCTCTACTTATTTCTACTTCGTGCTCCATCAACCAGTCTGACTCTATAATGACTTCTTGCAAATTAGGCATGACTACCACATCCATTCTGTATATGTCTCCTTCAGTCTCAACCTCCACCATTACTTGACAATTCACCACTTTCCCGTATCCATCAACAGCTTCTTTTATTGTAAACTCCATATGTTGTTTCCTGATTTCAGTAGCTCATTATATATGTTGTTAGCTATATCTTGCAGCTGGTTTCCCAAATTGACTACAGACCTAGTTGCACACCCACGTATTTTAACTTCAATTATTGGAGTAATTATCACCTTATCTTTTACTGTTTCCTCTAGTGGGTCTTCTAATTCATCATTTAGCTGTTCAGCCTTTATGGCATAAATATTTATTTCTTCATTGTCTGTGTTTACAGGCCCTGCCATGTGTATTTCAGGTCGGGCCACTCCTGAAACACCTACATGTTTCCCGTTCCTCCATTCTCAGAAGGTTCTGCTCCACTTCTCTGCCTCCATCCACTGCAGCTATCTTTGTGCAAGCTGCACCTTTCTTCCTCTCTTCTACCTGTTCTTTGATCATCATGAGATCTGAAAGCATAACTGCCATGTTCTTGGCCTCTACCATTTCTCTGTGTTCCGGCGTAATGTCAAGTGCCAACACAACAATCAAGAAAGGAAGAGCAGAGAGGGCTGTGAGACGACATCAGCCAATAGCACACTGACAGACCCCTCTCTAGGACATCAGCAAGACATAAGCGGCATCTAGGCCAAGAGAATATAAGTACCGCTCTGTCTGGCTGTAGCTTGAGTTGAAGACGAGCCATCCTATTAATGCTACAGCAGTGACTTATGAAATGTATTGTTTTGCTTGTATTGGAATTGTATTTGCTGAAGAGCTTGCTTGTGTTTGTCTATCGCCCCTTGCTTAAAACATGTCAGTATCTCACAAAGTTAATTATTGTAATCATTTTAATCATTTCCTTTTGTAATAAAGTCCATTAATATGATTTGCTTGAATTGTTGTCTAGTGATCCTAGAAATCAGCTTTCCTAGGCACCCTATATTAGACGAGCTGGCAGAATACAACACTCTGTCCATTCTGCCACTACTGTTAGTAGCATGTCCCATGATGTGGGGCTGCACTACTGGAATGGTCTGTGTTCACTTGTGGCAGCCTATCTGCACACTCTAATTGCTCAAATATAACCCTGGCCTGGCCCACGGAGTCAGTAATGGTTACTATTAAATGACTACATACTTCACGTGGCAGCCTTTGTATCACCCCAATTGCACCACATTTTTCTCATCTGATTCCTCTCTAATTCCTTTTCAAAGAACTCACTGTAAGTTCTTGCTCATTCTCTTAATATGGAAAATTCCATATAAAGATTAATATGTCATCCTGTTTGTTCTTGGGCCAATACTTTTTTAGGAGCAGCTTCTTAAATTCTGCATACGTTAAATGTTCCATATCTAACCATATGCCCCAGTCATATGCTTCACCCTCTATTTGATTTATGATGTAAGCAATTTTAGTTCCTTATCCTGTAATTTTGGTAATGATCTCTGGAAATTCCTTATAAATGCAGCAGGGTGTAACTTGCCTTTGTGGTGGAATTTACTGAACTTACAACTGTTTATGAACTCCACTTGAGGGTCACTACTGCAGTTTAGGCACTTAATGTTTTATTTCACTAATTAGTTTCTCAGTTACAACCGGCTTGATCTTTTGCTCAATATTTTTTTGTACTTTCTATATTTCTGCTACCATCTCCCCTGTGACTTTCACCATCTTCTCAACCTCTTCTACTCATTTATTAGTTTCTTCTCATCCTTGTGCGATCATATTTGCCAAAACCCCTAGTGTGTTTATCTCTAGTGTTATGTTATCCTGCATCTGTTTTTGTTGTTCTTTTATTTGTTTAACTACTATTGCCTGTTTTCTGAATTGTGATTTTATTTCATTGTTTACTTTTTCATGTTCTTCCTTCCCTTTCTTTTTAATTCATTATCCATCTTTTCCTCCCATGCTTTAAATCTTGCCTCAAAACTTGTGAATCACAAATTGTTTTCCCTGATCTTCTTCAAGTGCTTTAATGTCTGATTTGAGTTTGCTTAATATTAATGATTTAATTTCCTTGTTTGACTTTTAATTCCTTCTATTTGCTTAATTATTTTTCTGTTTAGTGACCATTACATTTCTTTTACTCACTTATCTATTTTTTCATCTAATTCCTTGACTGCCTTCATCATTAGTTGTAAATCAAAACCAGTTCCTCCTCTTAGCTCTGGGGTTTCTTCGAAAATGTTGTACTAACTATCTTTGCTTGCCTCCATAGCTTCTCAGTTTTCCATTTTGGGTGTGATCATGGCTTTTGTGCCAACTGCTTGGGGTGTGGCCTGAATTCCTGCACTTTCCCACCCCATGCTATCTTCAAAGAATAATTTTTTTGAGTTAATTAACAGATTTTCCTCGCCATCGGATTCATTTTCTTGTTTCATTTCACTCCCTGGTAACCAGTTTTCCTGTTGCTCTACATTTGACTGATATTTGCCTCCTCTGAAACACTCTCCTGTTTGATTTCCTCTACATGCAATGTTGGCTCATTTTACACTATTTGAAATTTACTGCTACTTTTCTGTATCTGATCACAAATTTACCAATATTCACTGTTCTAAAATTTCGCTGTTTTGTCACACACATACTTCATAGCCTATACAGCACCTGTCATTGATTACTTTTTGTCACACTATTTATCAATTTCTACTGCATCATTTTTTGGTTAATGGCTTACAGCAACTTGCAACTTGTTTTGTACTTCTGCTGCTGCTGTTGGCCACTGTACTGCTAGCTGCTGATTTTTGTGATGTGGCATCTGCTTGATCTGCTAATCATCAGTTAGCCTGGCTTCTTCTTCTTTCTTGTAGCAGCTCTTCTGTCATATCCTAAATGTTTAGAAAATTGTTCCTTCCTTTGTTCTTCTTATGAGCACATCTGAGAATCATGCAGTCCATGTTGTCATGTGTTGTTACATGTAAGCTGCCCCCTATATGTATCTCAGTTTGCTTTCAATGTTTCACTCTGGCTGCTTGACATTTTCAAGGCTATCAAACATCTATACAACCAGTTTTTTGAGTGGCAAACATACTCTCAAAGTACATGCAACTGTATTTAGAGTCTCTACTGTGTAAATTACAACACATGTCCTATCTACTTCATTCAAACTAATGTGAAACAATCCCATAAAAAAGTTAGGAAAGTGATTGATGTTGTCAACTAGATAACACACAGGTATGAAGAACTTGATTTTATTTGTTTCTTGATTGCAAATCAATTTCACATGGTTTCAAACTGCACTTGCACTACACTTGCATATCCTCCTCATTCATAATATCGAATGTGTTAGTCATTGACATTCTTTTTCTGTGCAGTCTTCTTTTCCATATTAAATATTTCATAATTGACGAATTAATATTTTTAACACAGTTCTCATGATGGTGCTCTCATACATATTCACATCCTGCTCACATGAAGGCTACAAGTATGGCTCGAGTGCAACTGACTGCCTACCACCAGCCAGTCTCTAGAATGAGCTTGTACCTTCTAGAACTATGGGGCACCCAATCAGTGATGCCGCTGCACTGTAGCAAAGAGGTACACTGTGCTGTAGCATAAAGTATAGGGGTAGATTCAATCCGTCAAATGCCACATTTACATCTCTACCCTTACATGGTCATTGGATGTGTAAGGTGAGTTGCCTGGGGAATGAACTTTGTGTAGCAGATCACTTTCACCAGAAAAGACTGCAATTTCTTCCAGATTTTTGACCCAGCAGTTTCTCAATAGCATTGATATGCTCTGTCATCAGCATGATCCCTTTGCTGCTTAACATATGCCCCAATACTGCACAGGATCTTGCATTACTCCAGGTTACAATTCAGTCTGTTCTCTAACAGCTGCTAAAACAATGTTTACAAGTTTTACGTGAGTTCATCGATGGTAGCACCAGTCACCTAAATGTCATTTAAATAGTTTATGCACTTTGGAATGCCTTGAGTTAGTTGCTGTGTGTATCTTCGGAAACTTACTGTTGCTGAGGCAACCCCCAAAACGTTGTCTCTTGTAATGAAACATTCTAAAATGCTTTTTTTTACCAAGGCTTCTCATGTATCTGCATCTAGAGGTAGCTGCAAGTATGCATCCTTCAAATCAGTCTACGTAAAATATTGCGCCCCTGCTAACTTTCAAACAAGGTCCTGGTCAAGGAACTGGGGAAATGTCGATCCAACTTTGTGCATTAATCATGGTCTTAAAATCACTGAAAATTCTGATGAACCTGTTCTCTTTCTTTATAATGGCCATGAGTGTCACCAAGAACTATTGAAGACTGGTGTAATTGCTCCACACACCTGTAATGTGGAAAATTTGGCCTTTATGGCATCCAGCATAGGTACAGTGGACTGCATGAGTGACATATGAATGTTAAACTCTTTAGCCATACCCAACATTGATCGGAATAACTGCTGATAATTTTGTGATAATGGTTCTAAAATCTAGAATTGTATTGAGCTTGATGCTAGCTCACATCATCCAGTACTCAAAAACTGAATGCAGTGAATGTATCTAAACCAAAAATGTTTACAGCCGGCAGTGAAGTTATGATCAACAAGGTGATGTGCCATTCCATATCCTAGTATTCTGCCCACACAGCAGTTTGTCCTCTCAAAGGAATCTTTTGCTGGCTATATCAAATAACCTGCCACTGCGGCATCTGCAGACAGATGGAGCCCAAACTCTGATAGGTTTCCCAGTTAACCAAAGAAATTACTTCCTCTGTGTGAACTTAGAACTGTGTTGTAACACCACTGGTATTTAATTCAAACAAGAGGTTATTAGGTGCTCGGCCGGGTTCTGCCAACACAAGGGTTAAAGCAAGCACTGATGCTTGGTCAGGTACTGCACCCAGAATGTAGTGGCAAACACCAGCATGTTGACTCATCACTCCGTTGTCCTGTCCTGGCACAGTGCTGCTAAGAGCCCTCACTTGAGACATGCAAAAAAAGTGGACACTGGCGATGCCCATGATGAAGCCAACAGTTTGGACAAGACTTAAATGGCTATGGGAGTGAATCCAATGTTGAGGTGGGGTAGCATCTTGTGATCTGCTGTAGATACAGAAAGGGAGGGTCCATACTTTTGCACAATCTTGTGCAAACTGTTACTACTGCTAAGTAACAAAGCACTCAGGACTGTGGGATCTGACATGTTTCTTACCTTGAATACAGCGTAAATCTACACAAGTAGTTTTTCCACCTCTCTACAGTGCCATGAGACATAGAAAACTGCGGAGACAGGGGTGATGGCTGCTTGCAGATGTTCGCCCCACTGGCTGCATGCTTGCGTTTTGGACCAGCTCTACATCTCGCTTGACAGCTCTTGCATCTGCTCCTGCTGTAGTAGTTGGCAGTAGTTGCAGTTTCATATGTTCCTGCTGTTGTGTCTGTAGCATTGTTTTCTGCTGCCAAAAGCTCCAGAAACTTTTGATCCATTGTTATGAATTTATGCACATGCAAGAATGAGCCTCTTCACCACTTTAGTAACACACTACCCAGGTGAGGGAATGCCACGAGTCAGTTTCTGGCAAGTGGCAAAAGGACCAAGTGGATGATGGGAAAAAATGTACACACATCCGAAAGGGCAAATTGAGAGTAATCCAAAATGTGAAAGCCTAGAATCATCAACAACGTACAAGCAATGCCAATTCTGGATTGCCAACACTGATCAGTTGCAAACTGCTAATATTGACTGTTGTGATGTAGTTCTTTCATGTCGTTATCATTAAAAAGTAGTTGTTAAGCAAATAATTGTATGAATAAAAATAACACTAGAAAACTGCAGCTATTTGGTGTAGTTTTATGGAAGGAGATACACACCAAGTTTCGCCATACCAGAAGCTGACCAACAGCTGCATGTTAAGCTGTGCAACATTACTGAGGACAATGTAGCCAGACAGATTTCACCATGCTTGTCTTACAGGTCTTTGTTTATTTAGTATTTCAACATATAGCAGTGATAATATGCCCCTCAGTACAGCTGATTATTTGAAGGTGACATTACCATAAAAATTGGTAATAGCTGTTGAACATGCTTGGGATTATGACTGAAAATGAAATGGTTTTGTAATAACTTGCAATCACTGATGCTCCACAGCCATATGGTTAATTTAAACTCCTGATGGAAAGTGCTGGCTAGCCGTTCAGTCTCATCGTGACATGTTTGTGTAAAATGACTGAAAACATTTAATCCACAAGAAACAAAGACATTGCACATAATATAAATAGAATTACATTTCAATCATATGTGCGTATGTTGAGTTAACTTTGTTTAAAGGTGCAATTTTTTTAATCAGGAGACCATTCTGATCAGTTTTTAAGAAAAAGTATGAAAGTATGTTAAGTTAAAGTGTCACTCTTGTATTTAGAGTTAAAACAGTGTGTCTTCATTTTCTTTCTAAATTATTTTCATCTATACTCTAAGAGCATAATATGTAGAGGTCATCTGTTTAAAAAACTATTATAAACATACTCAATAAAAGACTGTACTTTTCAGCACAAACAGAATTTCCAGCCGTCAAGAGAACACATTGGCAGCCTCACAAAGCAGCAGACACACAGTGACTAGAAGACGAAACAGGGCTGACACAGCACGCGCCACAAGGAAGCAGGTACATCAGTCAACTAAATGCTACCACTGATTGAGTACTCACAAAATTCTCTAGTGCATGGCTTGAAGGCAAGAGATACATTGCATAAAATTCAACATATGCAATTAAACATCATTAAAAAGTAGAAGACATTGAAACTTAATTCAGGTGAACACAGATTTTTTAGTTACTGATCTCTAATTCTGATGTATGGACTTATCCAGTCAGTTTATAAACATTTACTTAATTTTACAAGTGGAGATAATTTATTTCTCTGCATAATTATATGTACTCGTACATGCAGTAATTAAGTACCAAAATAAATATGGTGTATTCTGAATTCTGAAGAATTTAAACATATTATGACTTCAAAACAATCAACAATAAGTTTTTCTTCTCGTGTAAAATCTATTATGATGCTCAATAAAAGACATAACACAAGTAATGGTTGGTCTATCTTATGGCACTGAAACAAAACACTCGTCAAATCTTCAGTTTGATTTCAGTATAA
Organism: Schistocerca serialis cubense; assembly: GCF_023864345.2. Classification (NCBI taxonomy): domain Eukaryota; kingdom Metazoa; phylum Arthropoda; class Insecta; order Orthoptera; family Acrididae; genus Schistocerca; species Schistocerca serialis. The sequence goes on from NC_064640.1 coordinate 223,810,580, forward strand.
GGAATAGTTATCCTCATATTATACGAAATTGACACACTTCTTCCAAACACAAATTGAGCACAAGGGAAATTTTTGCCACAAAATAGTTTTCATTTTACATTGAGATCATCATATGGCATAATTGGTCAGGAGATCCTCTCTACAGTTCTTAGGCTGGCAAGTCTTTCTGTCACTGCAAACTGGTTCTTGCAACCTCTTTTAATGACTTAGTAAACATTTAGAGCCACTTTAGGTTTGCTGGTTTAAAATAGCTGATGGCAGTGAGTCTGGCTGCAATTGACGTTTGTCCCAACATGTGTAGATCAATGCACAATTGTTTCTTGTTTGTGCCCAAAATAAATATTTCAGCAACTTGAATGGAAGAAAAATACTTATAAAAATTACTTATGATACAAACTTCCTCCTTTGTTGTTAAAGGAAAATATGATATGTGATTTAATTCAATTTTAGAGATATGTATTATATAAGATACATTAAGTAAGTGATGCTCAGTTATAGAAATATGAAGACATATTTATATGAAAAAACTCTCTGTTACAGACATCTACAAAACACTAAAACTAGAAAACACTGAGATGCCAGATTAGTTTAATATTATAGTTCAAGCTTTTTTGAACACTTCTGGCCCTTGTCATCAGAAGTCAAACTTCTATCAGGACACTTCTTAGAACAATTCTTATAGCATGTTGTTGTTGTGGTCTTCAGTGCAGAGACTGGTTTGATGCAGCTCTCCATGCCACTCTATCCTGTGCAAGCTTCTTCATCTCCCAGTAACTACTGCAACCTACATCCTTCTGAATCTGTTTAGTCTATTCATCTCTTGGTCTCCCCCTACGATTTTTGCCCTCCATGCTGCCCTCTAATACTAAATTGGTGATCCCTCGATGCCTCAGAATATGCCCTACCAACCGATCCCTTCTTCTAGTCAAGTTGTGCCAGAAATTTCTCTTCTCTACAATTCTATTCAATACCTCCTCATTAGATATGTGGTCTACCCATCTAATCTTCAGCATTCTTCTGTAGCACCACATTTCGAAAGCTTCTATTCTCTTCTTGCCTAAACTATTTATTGTCCACATTTCCCTTCCATACATGGTTACACTCCATACAAATACTTTCAGAACCGACTTCCTGACACTTAAATCTATACTCAATGTTAACAAATTTATCTTCTTCAGAAACGTTTTCCTTGCCATTGCCAGTCTACTTTTTATATCCTCTCTACTTCGACCATCATCAGTTATTTTGCTCTCCAAATAGCAATACTCACTTACTTCTTTAAGTGTCTCATTTCGTAATCTAATTCCCACAGTATCACTTAATTTAATTTGACTACATTCCATTATTCTTGTTTTGCTTTTGTTGATGTTCATCTTATATCCTCCTTTCAAGACCATGTCCATCCCGTTCAGCTGCTCTTCCAGGTCCTTTGCTGTCTCTGACAGAATTACAATGTCATCGGCGAACCTCAAAGTTTTTATTTCTTCTCCATGTATTTTAATTCCTAATCTGAATTTTTCTTTTGTTTCCCTTACTGCTTACTCAATATACAGACTGAATAACATCGGGGATAGGCTACAACCCTGTCTCACTCCCTTCCCAACATCTACTTCCCTTTCATGCCCCTTAACTCTTATAACTGTCATCTGGTTTCTATACAAATTGTAAATAGCCTTTCACTCCCTGTATTTTACCCCTGCCACCTTCAGAATTTGAAAGAGAATATTCCAGTCAACATGGTCAAAAGCTTTCTCTAAGTCTACAAATGCTAGAAATGTAGGTTTGCCTTTCCTTAATCTATTTTCATGCATGTGCTTCATAAATAATTGTTATTTATAGGAAAGTGAAAAGGAGACACATAAACAAGCAAGAAAGTTCCAGTATACAATGGCTCCACAAATTATCCAATTTTGAAATAGTGACACCTATTTCTGAGTTCCATAGAAACTTGTAATCAATTCATCAACACAATGTTACAGAAAAAAGTGTTCAGAATGCTGTTCTTGTGTCCATATATTATATAGCATGTCTCTGCAATAATCTGTGAATCTTCTGTTGCTCTCCTGTGTTTTCCATCAGTTTATCCTTCAAAGCAACATTCCCAATTTTCCAGTGTTGTAATGTGAGCCATGTGCATGAGGTATTTTACATGACCAAAAATGCAGGAATCCATGGAATAAGTCCAGTGATCTAGGACTATGCACTAGTGTATTAACCAAATTTTCAGCCACAGTTAAAATGAGACATCTTATAAAAGATCAGGAAGAACACTTTGCTACAAGTGAAGATACTTCATAAATGTTAATCTATGTAGCAAGAATTAAGGTCCATTTACACCGTGAGAGAGTAATCTCACACGGATACTCAGTAACATGTACTGCTGATATTGTGAAGTGTGCATTATAAACATTACAGTAAGTCCAAACATATCAGTTATGGAATTAAAAATACCATCTCAGCTGAATCTGTTCTTTAAAAGAAGATAATTATGTTTAATAATAAATTGTGGCAGAGCAGAAATGCAGTTGGAAGGCAATTCTGCATTGTTGAAGTCCTACACATGATGGGGATGGTATGAGTAGAGTAATTGGCAATTTAATATCTGATACATGATACTGTGCCTCAGTACAAATGAAGTTCTCCTAGTCAAAATCATCAATCAATACCCTAGATATTGTAACAACTTTTACTCTACACCAAGTGGTATGATTTTAGCCCCACATTTTTAAAGACTAAGGAGACACCATGTTATATCAATTAAGGCACCATTATAGCATTTTATCCATCATGATGATGATATATGAAGTATTATCAAACAGCCTCCCTTATGCTATTAAACAACCAACATGGCTTTTTAAGAGGAAGAGCCTATACATATTGAGTCTATAACATAATCTAGTTAACTGGAAAACACAAAGAATTCAACAAACCTACATTTCTAACAGTCAAAAATTATGGCATGCTAAAACTTTTCTTGGAGTCAGTAGAAAAAAACTATTGGAAATTATGAAAGAAAAAGGAGTTCCAGCCCATATGTTAAATGCTGTTAGAAATCTCTGGCCCAAGAGAAACAATAAAGCGAAGGTAATGTGGGAAAAAAGCAAGTAACTGTAAACCAATACTTCAGATAAGCATGTCCTTTATCATCTGCACTGTTGTTTAAGTTTTACATATAAATTGTTATTTGTAACTGTAAAGAAAGTCTTGGCTCTGAAATCTAATACAGAGCAGTACCAAAGGTGGACTTATTTGCTGTAGATGATCAAGTAATCACAACATAGTCAGAAGATGATTTACAAAGACCAGTCCATGAACTGCGCGCGTGCACACATGCATTTTTGTTCTCCAAAAAACTGAGGCCAATTGAGATTTGTCAGGAAGTTTGTATAATGTATGGAAATGATGAACTGAGTGAAGCTGAAGTGAGACAATAGTGCATTACATTTAACAATGGCCAGCCATACTAATCTTCAGGAGAAAGTGTGAAGTGGCCCAGAATTCTCAGTGCTGAACTGGTGGAGAAAATCAGTGATAATATTTGCACATGTGAAACATTAAAGAAATCGAGGAGAGTGATATAAATCAAAACATCAAGGAAAGTTACATTCCAAGGTTTGTTTTCATTCATGACAATACATGACCTCACACAGTGATTTAGACTCAAAGGATCTTGAATGGCTTTGGTTGGGAGCATTTTAGTCGTCCACTGCACATTCTGGAACTTACTGTGAACAATTTCCACTTTTTTCCACACATGAAGACCTGGCCTGCAACACAGGGCTTCGGTGATGACAAGAAACTGTACAAAGGTGTCCAAACAGAGTTGAAGTCTCAGGTGGCAACATTCTACAATGATGGTATTAACAAGTTGGTGTATCATTATGATAAGTGCATTAATTTGTACGGAAATTATGTTGAGAAATAACTGAACAATGTGCATTTCAAGTGTAAGTAATAAAATAAGTTTCATTTCTTTTTTCTTTTTTTTTTTTTAATTCTAAAAACCAAGTTACTTTCTGAATAGCCCTTGTATTTTCACATTTAAGGAAATTTGTGGCTGAAAAAATGTTTCAAGTCAAATGAAGAGACTATGAGAACCATTAGTGGCTATTTTACACACCCTCCAAAATAAATCTTCAGGGGTGGACTCTCCTAATTGGAAAAGTAAAGTGCACTGCCATAAGAGGACGATGTTGAAACATAAGTGCATTTTTATCTAACAACTACTGTATTACACTGCCAGGCCAAAAAGTTGTCACATTGCTCTCATAGTGTCTCACTAACAATTAAGAATAGCTGCTGAATCCCAACACCAGGTGCAATATGATTCATGATTAACTTCTTGGTTGAATGGTCAGTTTCAAGAAGTGTTATGTTTACTGCATCACTGTCAAACCATTGTGCAACAAAAGTAAAGTTGTATGATACAACTAGCTGTGAAATCCCAAAGGTTAGGTTCAGCCACCTGAACTGGAAAAGTATATTCTATCCTTTGCACCCATAGTCACCTTTCCTTCACGAATTGCATGCAGTGTGTGTTTCTTAAGTGTAATTGTTAAGAATAGAATAGGTGACTGTAATGGGTGTAAGTGTAGTGTGGTGTCACATATGTGTTGGAAGATGGTAAGAGAAGAAAGAGGGTGAAATCTGCCACCAACACAGCACCTACTAATCTCAAATACTAATGGGTTCAACAAGTTTAATGTCCTCATCTAAAATGTATTTTCCATATTCCATCACAAACCATTACTTTTGCCTACATATTTAAAATATATGAAACTTTAGAGAAGATAAAGGCCCATTTTCTTGTAACAACATTTGTTGTTTATTGGATAAATGGGATATTCTTGAGTTTTTCAAATTATTGTAAATGGTGAGGAAATTTGAAATAAAGCACACTCTCTTAATGTAATACCATCACAGTTTGGCACGGATCACTCTTCATCCAGCTTTCACAGTTTGTCATGGCTGGTAAAGCACATTGCACATTGGTAATCTCATGTCAACATTGATATTTCTTGGAAAATACTGAGTGGAATACAAACAGTGGAATAAACAGAGATAACAGCTCACTGTATAATGTAGACAGCTTACAAACTAGTGTTGTTCTTCAGAGCACCCACAAAGCTAGTAAAAAAATGGGGGGGGAGGATTTATAGACTGATCTTTTCAGCATTTTATAGATCCAGCTTGTGCTCCATACTTTTTCCTTCTTGGAGAAGCTTCAAAGCTGATCTTAAAGCATACATATTCTGCCAAAATCGTTTACAGGTGAATGAAGGCTGTTGTTGTTGGAATATGTAATTCTTGTACAGCAAACTCTTAGCCTCATGATATTTTGACATATAACTCATGCATTAATTTCATGTTCTTTATCACAGTAAGATTGCTATATCAGGTGTTATTGTGTTGAGTTTGACAACTCAGGTAGGGGAAAAAAATAAGGGAGAGGAAATACTCAAGTACAGCATTGTTTTTCAGTTATTTCTTCAGGGCACGTGGTTACCTTTTCTTTTCATACACAAAGTGTCTGCTGAAAATTTATCTTTTCAGTTGTCTTGCTTTCCGTAGAACTATTACTTATCTATATTTTTTAGCATATCTTTTCCAACATCAGCCACTGAGGATTAAATATTGAACAATGATACAAAATTTGTACATTTTTGGAGAAATCTCAGCAATGTGATCACAGCAGTTGTGACAATGTGTGGATGTCGACAGATATATAACTTACCCTGTTGATTTATGCCACTGCTGCTCAGCCTCTAACAAAAACTCTCCAACCTGTCTCTACTGAGAGGTTCTATTTACACCTAATTATTAAGAATAAGATATGCTCTATTGTAGCAGTAGAAAATCCATAGGTTCTACAGTTCATTAAACACAAAAGTGCTTTAAACGACTCTGAAAACTGATATGTAAATGCTCCATGATAATTTCATTTCATCCTTTGCATTTGTATCCCTTATTCAGCTCATACAAAACATAATGCAGACAAATCTGTCACCCAATCACAGCAGACTATAAGGCTACAACATATACTCAATACTATTTGTTCACTTTTATTTTGACTGGTCTTCCTCGGTCAGAATTAGTCCAAGTCAGCAGTGTTAAGGTAAACAGTGTAAGTTTTTACAGCTTTGTAAACAATCAATTTGGTGTCATGCTAGCAGCTTTAGTGTCATCATTGCTGATTGTTGTCTGTCATTTTATAATACTGTTTGAGAATACTGAAGGAAATGTAGTTGCAGGTTATATTAAATATCAAAGTGGTCTCTCTGCAGGCTGATTTATAATGAATAGCTGCAGAACAACTATCTGCACCAACGACATACAGTATCCCGTTACATGACGTTTTTTGCTGATACATCTGCAAGGAACGTCGATTTCATCTGATTAGTCTAGGGATATGAAAATCCTGCAGAAATGACAAAGCAAAAAATAATGTGAACTCTTTGAAATTTAACAATGCAATGTGAAAGTGGTGGTTTTTATAAATTGTCACTAAATTTGACATTTTTCCTGTTCCTACATAAAAATGTTGTAAATCTGAGGATGGGAGTTCACTAACATTGGTAAATGATAATTACTGAATGGTGAAATTTGATTTTATCTTTCTTCTCAAATTTGAAAATTTCATATAATTTTAAAACAATAGTTGATTTCCCAAATAAAGAACTATCACTCTAGATATGTCGTCATGCGGACTATATTCCTGTAGCAGTTTTAGTTGCTGAGGTGATATTTCCCTGTTTTTGAGAGTTCTTTAATGTGATGCATCAATCAAACTAGATACTTTGGTAGTACCGCCAAACAGGGTGATTTCGGACAGTTTTGTCGTTATTTTGATTGTAACTTTTGTATATATTGTTAGATTAAATTGATTGTTATGGAAGTGGTAGGGTATAAGTGAAACGAATAAAATATCCCATAACCAGAAAGTGTATGTGTAGGTATATTTATCTGAGGCAGTTAAATAAAGTGTCCGAAGTCACCCCATGGATTGGGGTGATTTCGGACACGTGTTTTTTAAATCTCTGTCCAGAGTTACAGAATATAGAGGGCTAATTCGGACAGTTACTGCCTTTTTTAAAAATTCTACATGCTTTTTATTTGATTTTGGTGACATTTTACACATTTTAAGGTAGCCCTTTGTTACAAATAAGTGATATAGAACGATATAATGAATTTTATGTATTACAGATAAGTTCTGGACCAGCTCGTTTAATATTTTTGCTTAAGTGAACAGAAAGATCTTCTGACTGTCATTTGAGGAATAAATGCACCCATTCTTCTCCTGGCAAATTATTACAAAATTTCTTCTCTTTTCAGCCAGATTTATCAAGGTAGCCTTTAACTAAATATCTAATATCTTATTTAGTGAAGGGGAATCGGCAATGTGCAGCCCTCAAGATACCTTGCTTCAACATTTCTTCTTCTTCTTTTCTTCTTCTTCTTCTTCTTTATTTAGCACTGGCTGTCCTCCCATTTTTTTCGGATGTGGTTTTTGCACTTTATTTTTTAGTGTTGATTTAGGTATACCATACAAATCTGAATCTTTTCTGTATGATAATTTACCACTCTGAATATCACGAACATCTTTATCTAAAAGTTCTGGGTCATAATTACACTGTACTGTAGCACCTCTCCTGCTCTTATACGTTCTTGGCATTGTCCAAAATCACCCCACACAGTACACAGTTTTACAAAAACCATCATTATTTTATAACCTTGCACAAGAAACTCGACAAACTTGTACAGAAATTGTCTCAATGCTGTTAGCTACTGAGCACATCAAGAATTATGGTTACAATAACTTCCTGCTCGGCGCAACAATAGAAAGTTTCCACTTTACGATAATGCATGGATTTTTAACACTGAGACTGTTCATCAATTATTCCCCTATGGAAAAAATTGACGCAAAAGAAAAGTTGTGGGAAGTGATAAATGCAATCTTGCGCTTAAAATAACTGGTGCACAGACGTTAAAATAAGTAACTCTTTGTTTCTACGCAGTGGCAAAGAGCAAATAAGCCATACTGTCTGAATTCGCCCCGGTGTCCAAAATCACCCCGTTTGATGGTACGCTAGTATAAACATGAAAAACACAGAATTCTGCAGTATAGCTTTGCAAACACTTAAGTCAACATAGCATCTCATACTTTTCAACCTAACTTACGTTCTAGCCTACACAACGGATCATGTTGTTACCTCAATCTTCATTCAATCAACAGTAAAAATAATAGTGTATAAATATTGAAATAAATAATCAGTGTTGTGTTTTACTGCCATAAAAATGTTTGAATGAAATTGTATCTTTCTCTGTGATTGACTGATAGCAGCTGGATAAAACATTAACTGTATTTATAAGTTAAACACAAAGATTGCTTCATTAATGTACAAAAAATAACTTTTTGCTATTAAACTAGTAAGCTTTTGAGAAATATGCATAATTCAGAAAGAAATAAGCATACTTCAGAAAGAGGTGAAGGAAATACTGAAATGCCCTGTATTGCACTTTCGAATTAGTCTAATTTCTTTTATGGCTACAGATCCATTCATTAAGTCTGTGTTCACAGCTCTATGTTCTTGTTTCAACTATGGGAAGATAGTTAACTCTAGTAATGCTGACTTTGCAAAGAGTCTGTTATGTGTACTTAGAATGGCAGATCTCATCTGTGTAAGATATTCTAAAGGGATATCCTTCACAATGTAGTGGAAAAGCAAATTTTTATGCCAGCAAGATTTGTGGACATCGCAAAATGTCTGGTGTTATGCTGAAGTCAGTTTCTGTCTTCTATGTTCGAGTTTAGACTCAGAGGGGAGGGGGGGGGCTGTTTCACACTACAGTGAAGTACTCACATATCGCTGGCATAAAGTCTCAGAAGAGAACTTTCAAGTTACGGCAATGCTTTCTCTTAATATTTTTAGTGGTGTCTGGTTACAAAACTATTTTTTTCTTTAACTGATTAGATTTAATGGGTTTAATATAAATGATTTCTCTTTAAATAAAAATGAGGTCAGTAAATATAATGTAATTGCTAATTATATTTACATCTTCAACATAACACTGGAAAACAATGAAATAAGACAAAAATAAGAACATACTGCAAGCCAAAGAAGGCAAAAAAAAAACACTGACAGAAAATAATACTAACAGGCAAAAAGTAACAATGAAATTGGCCATAAAATATAACAATTTTATCCTGTACATAGTGAAGGTGACTCTTCCCCTCTTGCAGCAAGTATTTACAACCGACAGACATAAACTCATTAAAAATTACACACTCGTCTCTCATACTCTGTTTTGATTTAACTTGTGATGATCTTTTACATTCTGCCTGCTGTCTCTATTGTACAATGTGTGTTTCTGCCATGTCCATCTCTTACTTTGTGAGATCTGCTGTTCTGAGAGTACCATATGTTTGTTATTTTGCATCTTTTTCCCATAATGTCAATTTCCTCTTTGCCTGCTCCTTTAATTCACCTTTACCTTTGATAGGTACCTCTCTTTCCACCTGTGTCAGGCTTCTTATTTTTTATTTATAATTTCACCCTATGCTTTTCATTTTCCTCCTCTATTTTCTACAAGTGTGCTCTATTTTTGTTTAGATTGTTGCTCTCTTGTAACTTCACATCCTTTTCTCATAGTCAACTCCAATAACTTTTCTGCAACTTGTGATTTCTTCCTCTTCCTTCACAAGTAAAAAAGAAATTGCTGGAAATGGGAAAGAAACTTCTGAAAATGGAACCTGATGTTTAATGTTAATTTGACAACAGTTTTGACACACGTCATGGTTTCTATATGTTTTTGTTGGTCTTTATTACATAAGAAGGGCAAAGATGGAACAAATGTCATTAAACAACACAATAAGGCAATTCTAGCAGTCTTTCTTGGTCTACAAAGTAATGCTCATAATAAAAGTATTGTCCAAACAATATAGTAAAACCTTCAACCAGAATTCAGTGCAAGTTATGCACCTTGACATACTACGGCCTTTTCAATTACACAGCATTTTTTTTTATTGTTTTGCTTTTAAGTATTTTCCTATTCCCTCTGTCGAATCTTCTCCATATTTGTAAGAGTGTGTTTTGACTTTCATTCCTTTCTGTCCTGGCCTTCAGTTGGCTATAGTAGAAGTTCACTCTTTAAATATTTTTTTCTATGCTGAGCTGTAGGTGTTATATGCTTTGCCTTTGTCATTTTGTGGTATCATTCTCATCAGTTTGTGTGTGTGTGTGTGTGTGTGTGTGTGTGTGTGTGAAATTTAAATGTCGTAGTGTGCATGTTATTCCATTTTCCCCTAACCTGATAACTTCCAGTTTGAATTACATATATGTTGATAACAACTAGTTTACAATATAGACAGGTAAAATGAATTGTATTTTCCCACAGCCAGTTCCAAGTGTAAAGAAAAGTTTCACTGATATATGGATTTAAAATGTTAATTTTCTTTTTTTCCAGGTCATCAAAATGCTGATTTTGGTAGTAGTACTTTTCCTCCTATGTTGGGGACCAAGAATAATAATGAACATGCTTACTAAAATTGGTCTACAAAGTTTTACTCCAACTGAGTACACAATGAGGGTTGTGTTCAACATCCTGCCAGTCATTCATGCTTGCTTTAATCCAGTAATATACTCTTTCATGTCAAAAAACTTCTGCCGTTCACTGAAAAGACAGTTTGAGACTCTTGGCTGCAGAAGAAATTTGTCCAGGCACAGGAGCAGCAGTTTCAGAAGCAGCAGATTGCATCATGGCACAATCACACAACAGACAAGCATCAGACCGCGATACACACTGTCCTCATCATCGAGCACATACAATGCTGATGTCACCAGACACACTGAAATGGAAAACACAGATTCTGTCAACAGTACAGTGGTCTGATGAGAATTATGCTTAAAAAATCCCTGTAATTGCTATTATAATTATAATAAAATGACAGAACAGTGTGCATTAAATACATTTTGTTTCTTGTTCTGTGTATGCCCCTTGGAGTTTTACAGTGTTCTTTTCTTCCTGGTGATTTATTTCTTGGGCTTAACCTCTTTATTCTATGAAAGAGACTAAAATAAAAACACAAAACTTCCTTTTCTCTCAATATCTTTATAAATACAAAAAAGATGTCACGGCAGGAAATGTAACAAAATAAGCTTTACAACAACAACTTTAGTGTAACATTTTCTTTTATTTTACATGTTACACACACAGCAAGATCCTATGGAATGTATGTTCAATGATCAATAGTTGTTGCTATATGTGAGTATAAAAGATGTAATTGCTATGGAAAATATGGGCAATCATTATTTCACAACAGTGAAAAGTACTAGATTTAAACCTGTACTCATGGTTTCCTACTGTGTGTATCACATGTGTCAACACAGAGCAGTTTTTACAAAATATTTGACAAACCAGTCATATGTCTGCCGTAAAGTGTTACAGTTAAGATTAAATAAATACACCGACATGATTTTTTTTTTTTTTTAAATTACAGGTTGAGGCATGAACTGCACTCCATGAAAACACTCTCTCTCTCTCTCTCTCTCTCTCTCTCTCTCTCTCTCTCTCCCCCCCCCCCTCCCTCTCCCCCCCCCCTTCCCTTCCTTCTTTTCTTTCTTGTCAACTAGTATCTCATATCACATATTATGATTTTTATTATACAGATATATTTCTTGGTTTTCTAACATCTTTAACATGAAAGATCAGCATTTGAGCAAAAAGGAAGACGCACAGCCGTTACCAGGTTCCTCTCAGCCTACAGAAATCAAGAGTTTCTTTACGTGAATAAAAATGATTAACTGTGTCAGTCACTATTTAATTTTTAGTTTTTTGGTTGGCACTACAAAATTTGACTACATTGCTCCAATCATCCAGTACCTGCAATTTAAAATACAAACAGCAGGTTCCACATGTATGTCAACAGCACATAGCGGAGAGCCCCTAGGCTGTAGAATTAATCAAAAACTGACCCCAATCTTAGTTTAAGGGAAACTATTCACTGAAGAATATCTACAGAAAAATAGATTAAATTTAATATATCAGTATCCCAAAATAAAGAAGTTGCTCTGCTTCATAAGTTTAATTTATCTACCAATATTTGAATGGAAAAGTCTTTCATAGTTACAAAGCACAAATTGGTATATTGCCGCAAATAAAATGCTATATGTACAACTGATGTGCACACTGTGCAAATCTGATAACCAGGGCTGCACAGGTGTCAAAATATTAAATGATCGATAAACTGGAACTTTTATACTATAATTATTACACAAGATGTTATTAGCAAATTGATGTTAAAATGAATGAAAGTTAATTAAAGTCAATTATATGTGCCCTACAACAGTTACTCTGATAAATGAACATACATTAGTGAAATTAAATAGTCCACTTTAAAAAATATGAATGTATGACACACATTGACAAATAAATACACTGATGAACCAAAATATTTTGACCACTGATCACAGCAAGATTGTTCATTGGAGGCATGTGACATGGTAAGGAAACTATATAGATGGAGCAGAGAAGAATGGGAAACCAATCTAGTGGGGATAAGGGATGCAAATGGGGAAATCCACTGACATAAGCAACTTTGACAAAGGGCCAATTGTTACAGTCTGGCACCTCGGTACAAGCGCCTCAGAAATATTGAAGCTGGTTGGCTGTTCACTTGCTACTCGCACAGGCATCTATGAAAAGTGGTTGAAGAAGTGCCACATCTGATGAAACCATACAGTTTTGTTGCAGACAGAAGTATTTTGGTACACACTATTTGGCACACATGCTGAACACGGGACTCAACAGCTGATGACTTCTATGGTTACCCATGCCTTGCTGACCAATCAACATTGTCAATTACAACTGTAGTGGATATGGTATCATCCATGTCAGACTGTGGATCGATGGAAACTTGTTGCCTGGATGCAGGCCAGTGGGGGCAGTATTACACTATGGGAGACATTTACTGGGCTTTCACAAGACTTGTGGTAGCAATCCAAGGCACGACAGCTGTGGACTATGTAAATGCTGTTGTGGATCATCTGCATCATTTCATGCTTGATGTCTTCCCCAATGGCAGTGGCATCTTCCAGCAGGATAACTTTCTGAATCGCAAGGCCAGAACCATGCTACAGTGGTTTGAGACGCATGATGGTCAACTGACATCGATATCTTGGCGATCTGATGGAACGCATCTGGGATACTATTGGGTGCTCCACACCGACAAACCACTAGCCCGTAGTTTACAGTGCATAGGCATTTGGTGCCACATACCTCCAGAAACGTACAAAATACTTTCCATGCAAAATTACTGCTGTACTGCATTCCAAAAGTGGACCAACAAGCTGTTAACCAAGTGGTTGTAACGATTTGGCTCATGAGTGTAAGTGAGCCCTGTGAATGCAAAAACCTACAACATATCCACGAATTTAAAATTAAAGAAAAGAATGCTTTCACTGACAGTCATAATAGGCTCAATGCACAGAAAATGAACATCATGTACAAACACTAGTACATCAATAACCTATAAAGTGGCTTTTAAAGATGATTTCAGCCATACACAAATCAAAATTGAAAGTTTTGGCAACAGTAACTGTGGTGCAGTTTAGGCATGTACAAATGACACTTGCCACATTAACAGGGACTTTAAGCACATAATCATCAAGACTATATTTCAGTTAAAATAGCTTTGCTATTGATGTTTCAATGAGTCGAATGGTAGGGGCCAGTCACCATCCAGCTATTTTTTCTCAGGCACAACATGCTTCTAGTGTTGCCTCTTTTGAAGGTACATGCAGAGCACTGTCAAACAGTGCTTGCTGCTTGAGGGTAACACTGCCCCCTGGCACTCTGATCTTCCAGTCGCAGTATCAGGGTTTTTTGCCCTCTGTATACATAATCACCTGTTATTCAGAGCATTATATAACCTTGGATGAGAAACATTTTATTTTATAGCACAATTACTTTATATAGATATCTGCTTCCTTAGACAGAGTCATTATACATAACACTGTCTAATGTTTTAACGTCAAATGTTTAATGTCAACACAAGTAACTACAGTTTCAAGTGCTCCCAAAACTAATCCTTATTTAGCCACAACTAGCTCCAATGGAGTGGTAAATTAGAATACTTTTCTTAGTAAGAAGGAAGGACAGAAAGGTACCGAAAAAGGACCAAAACAATCACAAAAGAAGTGGAGACATCTGTCATCAAATCTCCTTCAGCCCTAACAAATTATCGGACAATACAGAAAAGAAATCTTCCAGGACAAACATCTGGTGTTCATGATAATGATTTCTTACAGCCAGGCTACAAAAATAAGAAGATTCCAAGGTAAGTAGAAATTTGTGTTTCTCCATTAACACCACCATTAAGTGCATAAAATAGCAATATTTAACAATTCAGTGTTATTATGTTCATTTCTTCAACAATAAGGTGAATGAAATACAGATCATAGCTATGATATCCTCATCACATGTGGTACATTAGTGAATAAACACTGGTAAAAGAAACATAACTGTCATGCCTTGTTATACCAAATTTCAAATTAATCAAACAGTTTCCAAGCAGAAACTAAAGGCAAATGGAGGAACTTATATATACATGAAAGATATTGAAGGAATTCCTCATATTTTGTATAAATGTTTTGTACAGAGGAATACATAGAATTATTATGGGCTGAACTACTCTATTTCATCATCTTTGTAATATATTCATTTTTCCGTAATGGATGAAGGAACACCTGGACTGTCATGTATTCCTGTGGAAGGAATTGCAGCACCCAATCACTATTTCTCATAACAAATTTATTTTATTATCCTTTACCAGTTTTGGGTGTTCTCAGACCCACCTAACATAAATCAAATACTAGGTCTAATATTTGTTATTACCACACACATTTTCTTCTTCCTTTTCTAAGTGTAAAAACAGAAATATGGGCACAATGGACTGTTAACACAGACTTCATGTCTTTTAAATATGAGTGTGCAGCACAAAAGACAAATGTAAAGAACAAAGATTATACCTATTACTGTGCACCTTCCATGTATGTGTGTGCAAACACCCAAAACTGATAAAGGTCAATAAAATACATTTTGTAACATAAATAGTGACTGGTTGTTGCAATTCCTTCAGCAGTAACATTTGTTAGACTGATAACATATATCCTAAGACTTCAGTTGTAACCTTCATGACAACACATCTATGATACTTGAAAAAATAGTCTGTATACCTAATGCACTCATTTAATCTGAACTTAAGCATGTTTTTCACCAAAATAATATCACATGTAAACTTGATATTTACTAATGTTGGTCTCAAGTATATTCTCATACCACCAGCAGTCTCAACAAAAGAGAAAATTTAACTGCTCTTTGAATGTAATTAATGTAGGTATGTTGGAAAATATGTTCCTTATTATACCTACAATATTGCCTCAGTCTGAACTGTCATCAGCAAACTTAACTCCAGAATGCAGACAGTATAATTACAACAATATTTTTGATTTCATTTGTATTTTTGTAAGAAGAGAAAAATTGAATAATTGGTTGAAACATTAGTCTGTAGATAAAATATTTGACATTTTCATATAGACCTCCCAAGATCTATTTGCCTACACTGCATTTCACAGGAAAGAGCCAAACACAAAACTAAAACTGTTCAAATTTCAAATAGTTCTAGAACACCTAATTTATAAAAGAAGTCATGAAACTACCCAAGATAGCTAACTACAACATGCTAATTCAATATAATACAATAAATGTGAACCTGTGGACAATATTTCAAACACCTTAAAAAAAACGAACACTAAGCTTCAGAGAATAAATCTCTCTAGATTCTGAAAATGAAAATACTAACAATGGCTATGATGTTGCTATTAATTTTTTTTAAAAATCGGTTAATGCAAATAAACTCAAGTGAAAAAATGAGAGTATACCTACAGTATGCCTTGATGATATAGTAATTAGTATAAAAATTGATATGTAAATGAACTAAGAAAATGAAACCTGCCAGAGACTGTGTACAGAATTTTTCCCTATTCTTTTCCCTCAAATGTTCATTTTATTAGTGAGCTTCTGTCCGATATTATCAATGTCTAATTTGATAACAGAATATATCCTGCTACATGAAACATAGCAAGTCATTGTCATATGTCTCTACAAAAAATGTAAAAGCACTATCATTGCTAATTACTGACCTACAGGTGGGAAGAAGTTTGTTGAAATTGTTAATTATATCAAGTGTGGTCAGATTGTTTACTCCCAGACATACAAGCATTATAAGATCTAAGGACAAATAAACAATGAAAGTGAATTTAATTTAATAATCTACACAAAGACAATACATTCACTGTGTAGTATGAGACCAATGGCATCATAAAAATCATTAATCTTTTTATAACAAAATTTAACAGTCTGCATAGAGTCTGAACTCAAAGAAACTAACTGCTACCAAGTAAAATATGCAAGAAACAAATATAAAGATGTTGAAACAAAAAAATGTACACCGCAGTAAATCTCACAGTTACCTTCTCCAAGATAATAAATAAAAATATGACACTATCAATAAAAAGTAGTACAAATAACAACGCAGCTACATATATCGTACACCTCACTAAAAATTGCAAATTTGTTGAGGGACTAGAGAACCAGATTTTCATTCCATACAAAAGTTAGCTACCTTTGAGCACAACTTAAAATGATTACTAACAACACATAGCATAAACAAAAATTTATAAATCTGGTAACCCATAATGAGTCTGTTGCAAGACTTCTCAAAGAAAATATTGAAGTTGAATTACCAACTTCTTAAAATTTTACATATTTCCATGAACAGTGTGTCTACCTACAATAAGTGTACATTAATATAAGTAGTATTATCTACACTAGACACATAATGATGCACACCTAGTTCTACAGCTTTTAAGTTTTTTGATCTTAAGTGCTTTCAATATAAATACCTCTGTTTTTGTGTGATGTACATCAATGTTTCATGTATGTATGGGCCACAGAGTGTCATTTCCATGCATAAAAAGTAATTCATATAAGACCGTTCCCTTATCTTTAACAGTAATCAGCGTAGGGGGTATCACTTAGTCTGTCTTTCTGCACTATTACATCATCAAATAACATTACACAATCAAAGATTGCTGAAAAACATCAAAGGAAACACACTTCCCAATTATCAGGTAAGATTTATTACAATTACAGTTACAGCCACCTAACAATAAGGCCACATTCATTGAATGTATAGCACCAATCACAAAAAGAAACACGGAATAGTAACAGATGCAGCTAAAAATTTTTATACACCTAAAGATACAGACGTATTTTTCAGTCCATCCTTCCCTCCCCCCCCCTCCCCCCCCCCCCCCCCACACACACACAGGACAGGATTAAAGAATTTCTGTAATTTATAGAAAATACAGGATATGGAATCACTTCACATACATGCGGAACCTGAATTCATGGGATAAAATTTCAGAGTTTTTTAGGAATGTTTTTGGAGTATTTTCGGAATATTTTCTGAGTATTTTGGTATTTATTTATTTCTTTATTTATTTATTTTATGGCCCTGAGCACTATGGGACTTAACATCTGAGGTCATCAGTCCTCTAGAATGTAGAACTATTTAAACCTAACTAACCTAAGGACATCACACACATCAATGCCTGAGGCAGGATTCGAACCTGCAACCGTAGCAGTCGCGCGGTTCCGGATTGAAGCGTCTAGAACCGCTCGGTCACCGCGGCTGGCTCTTCGCATATGCAAGAGTAAGAAAAGAAATGGAAATGCGACTGAGTGCTGTGTTTGTCTCCTTCCTTGTAGTCTACGGTCCCTGTGCACAACAGTTCCTTGTGGAATCAAAGTTGATCGCAAAGCTTGTACGTTTTTGCAGAAGATGCTTGTGTTTTAAGAAATGCCATTAAAGGGAAAGCATCAGAAGACATTGTTAATGATGTTTTTCATAGGGTTATTAACTGATTCTCGGAAATTGGACTCTCCCTAAATTTTTGTGAAAATACTCCATATTCAGTTCTGTCCAATAAACAGAGTAATATCAACAATAGGCGTGGCACAATAACAGGAGTCGGAAAACGGGGTAGAATGCTTCAGATTTTTCGGTCTACATACTGATGAAAACTTGAACTGGAAAAGCGTGTTGCTCAGTTTCTCAAACGGTTAAATTAAGCTACTTTCGTTCTTCGTATAATTGCTAGTCTTGGAAACAACATACTAACATATTTTGCGTATTTACTCTGAATAATGGCTCATGTAGTAATTTTCTTGGGACATTACCAGTTAGAAATAAGGTACTGATTGTCCAAAAGCGAGCATTAAGAATAATAAGTAATAATAAGTGATGTTCACACACGGTCGTCATGTAGGTACTTCTTCAAGGAGCTGTGCATTTTACATCTACATTTACATCTACATGATTGCTCTGCAATTCACATTTAAGTGCTTGGCAGAGGGTTCATCAAACCACAATCATACTATCTCTCTACCATTCCACTCCCGAACACCGCGCGGGAAAGACGATCACCTAAACTTTTCTGTTCGAGCTCTGATTTCTCTTATTTTATTTTGATGATCATTCCTACCTATGTAGGTTGGGCTCAACAAAATATTTTCGCGTTCGGAAGAGAAAGTTGGTGACTGAAATTTCGTAAATAGATCTAGCCGCGACGAAAACGTCTTTGCCTTAATGACTTCCATCCCAACTCGCGTATCATATCTGACACACTCTCTCCCCTATTATGTGATAATACAAAACGAGCTGCCCTTTTTTGCACCATTTCGATGTCCTCCATAATCCCACCTGGTAAGGATCCCACACCGCACAGCAATATTCTAACAGAGGACGAACCAGTTGTAGTTTAAGCTGTCTCTTTAGTGGACTTGTTGCATCTTCTAAGTGTCCTACCAATGAAACGCAATCTTTGGCTTGCGTTCCCCGAGATATTATCTATGTGGTCTTTCCAACTGAAGTTGTTCGTGATTTTAACACCCAGGTACTTAGTTGAATTGACAGCCTTGAGAATTGTACTGTTTATCAAGTAATCGAATTCCAACGGATTTCTTTTGGAACTCAAGTGGATCACCTCACACTTTTCGTTATTTAGCGTCAACTGCCACCTGCCACACCATACAGCAATCTTTTCTAAATCGCTTTGCAACTGATACTGGTCTTCGGATGACCTTACTAGATGGTAAATTACAGCATCATCTGCAAACAACCTAAGAGAACTGCTCAGATTGTCACCCAGGTCATTTATATAGATCAGGAACAGCAGAGGTCCCAGGACGCTTCCATGGGGAACACCTGATATCACTTCAGTTTTAACTTTGATGTCACAAATTCGTCATAAATAATCAACCACAATTTGAGAAGAATAGTGATTTACACATCTAAAAAACAATAGGAAAAAATATACTTTAGTAACTGTTATTAAAGCAGTCAGTGGCTCACAAAGGAGTTCAACGCCCTACAAAAAAATTTTTGATCATTTGCACAATAGCGTAATATATCTGACAGGTAGCGCAGCAAGATTTAAATAAAAATTATAATCATCTTCCCTGGACAACCCAGTTCTACTTCATGGGCGAACTTCTCTCTAAAATCCGGTAGCCTGAGAAAGGAAATATTTTTAAATGTATTTGAGTGAGTACGACAAAAAAATGTGTTCATTAAGGTAAACAGTCGTCACATATACGGACCCTGTAAACTGAATAATTCCGTATCATTTGCTGCGCTGTAGGCAAAGCAGATCGCAGAATTCGTTTCACTGGTAGAATACTAGGAAGTACTCAGTCTTCAAATGAGACTGCTTACACAACACTCATACGACCCTTCCTAGAATATTGCTCTAGTGTCACAGTTCGCAGTGATAGATGGTAAATCATCGAGTACAACAGAAGTGATATCTGGCGATCCCCAAGGCAGTGTCATAGGCCCTCTGCTGTTCCTGATTTACATAAATTATCTAGATGATAATCTGAGCAGCCCCCTTAGATTGTTTACAGACGACGCTGTACTTTGTCGTCTACTAAAATCATCAGACGATCAATACTAATTACAAAATGATCTAGAGAGAATTTCTGTATGGCGCGAAAAGTGGCAATAGGCACTAAACAGAGAAAAGTGCGAGGTCACCCACATGGGTACTAAAAGAAATCCAATAAATTTTTGGTATACGATAAATCGCACAAATCGTAGGGCTGTCGAATCGACTAAATACTACGAGCAACTTAAATTGGAAAGACCACATAGATAATATTGTCGGGAAGGCGAAACAAAGGCTGCGCTTTGTTGGCAGAACACTTAGAAGATGTGACAAACCCACTAAAGAGACAGCCTACATTACACTTGTCCGTCCTCTGCTGGAATATTGCTGCGTGGTGTGAGATCCTTACCAGGTGGGATTGACGGAGGACATCGAAAAAGTGCAAATAAGGGCAGCTCGTTTCGTGTTATCGCGCAATAGGGGTGAGAGTGTCACTGATAGCCGGCCGAAGTGGCCGTGCGGTTAAAGGCGCTGCAGTCTGGAACCGCAAGACCGCTACGGTCGCAGGTTCGAATCCTGCCTCGGGCATGGATGTTTGTGATGTCCTTAGGTTAGTTAGGTTTAACTAGTTCTAAGTTCTAGGGGACTAATGACCTCAGCAGTTGAGTCCCATAGTGCTCAGAGCCATTTGAACCATTTAGTGTCACTGATATGATACGCGAGTTGGGGTGGCAGTCACTGAAACAAAGGCGGTTCTCTTTGCGGCGAAATCTATTTACGAAATTTCAATCACCAACTTTCTCTTCCGAACGCGTAAATCTTTTTTTGACACCCACCTACGTGGGGAGAAATGATCATTATAATAAAATAAGAGAAATTAGAGCTCAATCGGAAAGATTTAGGTGTTCCTTTTTCTCCGCGCCATTCGAGAGTGGAATGGTAGAGAAGTAGTATGAAAATGGTTCGATGAAACCTCTGCCAGGCACTTAAGTGTGAATTGCAGAGTAACCATGTAGGACAGGTCACGGAAGTTCTGGAGAAACTGGACTGGCAGACACCTACATACAAAGTGTCAGGAACCAGTTTTAGTATACGAATTTTGGAATATACTACAATGCCCCTATAGAGATCGAGTGGACAAGATTAACTACAGAGAGTATAAAGGCGTATTAACAGTCATTTTTCTCGAAATCTGTACGTGAATGGAAGGAGAAGAAACCCTAATTAGTTCAGTTGGAACTACCAAATGGTTTAAATGGCTCTGAGCACTATGGGTCTTAACTTCTGAGGTCATCAGTCCTCTAGAACATAGAACTACATAAACCTAACTAACCTAAGGACATCACACACATCCATGCCCAATGCAGGATTCGGACCTGCAGCCGTAGCGGTCGCGCGGTTCCAGACTGTAGCGCCTAGAACCGCTCGGCCACACAGGCCGGGTGGAAGTACACTCTACCATAAATTTCATAGTGGTTTGCAGAGTATGGATGTAGATATACAGGGGTTCGACAATGGATGTAGATATACGGGTGTTGGACAAAAACATGGGACCACTGAGAGAAATACAAAGCATTCTTGAACATAAACGCAGATGGTGGTCAAACGTGCTGGGTGCGCTGTTGTATTTGATCACGAACGGCACCTGTGCAATGCCCTCAATACGTTGCAAGTGTCAGTCGTGGCCAGAAGAGTGTTTTGTGTAGCTGTAAGTATGTTACGTCAGAGGTAAGTGAATTCATACATGGCCAGATTGTTGGTGATTTTATGTATTTGCTTCCGTTACCAAGTAGCTGAAGTGGTTCGTGTTTCATGAGGCACCGTATCTAAGATTTATACCGAATACCGATAGAGCGGAAACGCGCCCTCTTAGTTACAATGCGAACAAAACTGTGTTGAGTAACCATCGCAGATCATCATTAAAGAGGACCGTGACGAAAAATAAGAGGACAAAAGCTATAATAGGACAATATCGCACTAGAGTACCCTGTCAGCACCAAAAGCCAGGAAGGGGTCTTCATAAGCAGAGAACTGCAGGCCGATGTGGAATTTCAAAACCAAGCATTAGCGACTGCAGTGGGTGTAACAGGAAAATGTGGTACTGAAGCCATGAAACCTTAAATATGGAGCGATGGAAGAAAGTCATTTGGTTGGCTAAGTCTTGTTTTACACTGTTTCCAATTTCTGCTCGAGTTAATGTCTGGCATATGCATGTCCCAAGCCTACAATACAGACAGCTTGCTGTCAAGAGCGAAACATGGCGAGGGTTCGGTGATGATTCGGTAAGCCATACCCTGGTATTCCTTGGTCCCCATGGTTACTCTGCAAGGTCATATTACTGCCAAGCATTGTGTGTCAATTTTGTCTAATCAGATCCATTTCATGGTACAATATTTGTTCTCCAATAGTGATCTGCTACATCGCCGATGTACCGCACTGTGGTCCTTTGGTGCAGAGCCGAGTGGACGGTCTGAATCAGAGGCTCAGGCGGTACTGTGACGGTGTAGGCTGCAGATTCCTTGACTTGCGCCATCAGGTGGTGGATTTCCGGGTTACGCTTAATAGGTCAGCAGTCCACTACACACGGCAATCTGCTACACGGGTAGCAGGAGCTGTGCGGAAGGGACTGGGCGGTGTTTTTAGATTAGTGGGACTCAGGGAACCACAGAAAGGGCGTCCGTCTAAAAGGGGGCAGGTAAAAGACAGTAAGTTAAATGTTGAAACGATCGCTATTGTGGTTGTAAATTGTCGTAGCTATGTTGGGAAAGAACCAGAGCTACAAGCCCTAGTCTGCAGCTCGTGGTGGTGCGATAGCGTTCTCGCTTCCCGCGCCCGGGTTCTCGGGTTCGATTCCCGGCGGGGTCAGGGATTTTCTCTACCTCGTGATGACTGGGTGTTGTGTGATGTCCTTAGGTTAGTTAGGTTTAAGTAGTTCTAAGTTCTAGGGGACTGATGACCATAGATGTTAAGTCCCATAGTGCTCAGAGCCATTAGAACCATTTATTAATTTGGTCGTTTTGCCGACACATCGACTCAGAACACACAGTTGCTGAACAGTTCAAAGAAAACTTGAGTCTCATTTAAAATAGGTACCCCATTCATACAGTAATAGTCGGTGGTGACCTTAATCTACCCTCGATATGCTGGAAAAATTGTACGTTAGAACTGGCGGCAGGCATAAAACGTAATCCGAAATTGTACTGGGGCATTCTCAGAAAATTATTTTGAACAATTAGTTCATAAGCCCACTCGAAGCGTAAATGCTTGTGAAAGCATACTTGACCTCTTAGCATTAAATAATCCTGGACAAATAATGAGGCAGAAAACCCAAAGAAATTCGGTCATACATAAAGCATACCAGTGGCAATACGTAGTCAATACCTTCATTGCGCGATAACAACGGTGAAGTCACTGATGACAGTGCCACTAAAGCACTGTTATTTAACACGATTTTCCGAAAGTCCTTCAACAAAGAAGACAAAGTAAATAACCTGAAATCCAATCAATAACAACTGCCAAGATGAGAAACATAGAAATAGATATCCTCGCAGTCGCAAAGCAGCTAGAATCACTTAATAAAAGCAAGGCTTCCAGTCCAGATAGTATACCAGACAGGTTCGTCTCAGAGTATGCTGATACAATATCTCCATATTTAGCAACTATATACACACGCTCGCTCACACAATGATCCGTACCTAAAGACTGGAAAATTACTCAAGTGACACCAATACCCAAAACAGGAAGCAGGAGTAATCCGTTCGTTACAGGCCCATATCACTAACGTCGATTTGCAGTAGGGTTTTGGAACATATACTGTATTCGAACATTATGAGGTACCGCGAAGAAAACCGTTTATTGACACGTAGACGCCTTCCAGTGTGGCCAAGCGGTTCTAGGCCCTTCAGTCTGGAACCGCGCGGCCGCTACGGTCGCAGGTTCGACTCCTGCCTCGGGCATGCATGTGTGTGATGTCCTTAGATTAGTTAGGTTTTACGAAGTTCTAAGTTCCAGGGGACTGATGATCTCAGTTGTTAAGTCCCATAGTACTCAGTGCCATTTGAACCATTTTTGACACGTAGTCAGCACGGATTCAGAAAATATCGTTCTTTTGAAACACACTAGCTCTTTACAGTCATGAAGTAGTGAGAGCTATCGACAGGGGATTTCAAATTGATTCCATATTGTTAAGTTTCCAGAAGGCTTTCGACACCGTTCCTCACAATCGTCTTCTAACCTAACTGCGTGGCTATGGAATATCACATCAGTTGTGCAATTGGATTCGTGATTTCCTGTCAGAAAGGTCACAGTTCGTAGTCAGAGACGGAAAGACATCAAATAAAATAGAAATAACATCCGGCGTTCCCCTAGGCAGGGTTATAGGCCCTCTATTTTTCCTGATCTGTATTAACGACATAAAAGACAATCTCAGTAGCCGTCTTAGATTGTTTGCAGGTGATGCTGTTATTTACCGTGTTGTAAAGTCATCAGATGACCAAAACAAACTACAAAATGATTTTGATAAGGAATCTGTATGGAACGAAAAGTAGCAATTGACCCTGAATAAAGTAAAATGTGAAGTTATTCACATGAGTACTAAAAGAAATACGCTGAATTTCGTTTCGCGGAAGTCACACAAATCTGAAGGGTGTATATTCAACTAAATAACTAAGGATTGCAATTACAAATACCCTAAATTGGAACGATCACATATATAATGTTGTGGGTAGAACCAACCAAAGCCTGAGATTCAATGGCAGAACACTTAGAAGGTGCGACAGGTCTTCTAAAGAGACTGCTTACACCACGCTTGTCCGCCCTGTTCTGCAATGTTTCTGTGCGGTGTGGGACCCGCATCAGATGGGACTGGCGGATGACATCGAAATAGTATAAAGGAGGGCAGCTCGTTTCGTATTACCGCGAAGTTGGGGAGATAGTGCCGGAGACATGATACGTGAATTAGAGTGGCAATCATTAAAACAAAGGCGGTTTTTATTGCGATGGGATATTCTCATGATATTTCAATCATCAGTTTGCTACTCCGATTGCGAAAACCCACCTACATAGGGAGAAAGGATCATCACGATAAAATAAGAGAAATCAGGGATCGCACAGAAAAATTTAAGTGCTCGTTTTTCCCACGCACCGTTTGAGAGTGGAACGGTAGAGAGACAGCTTGAAGATGGTTCATTGTACCCTCTGCCAGGCACTTTCTTGTGAACAGGAGAGTAATCATGTAGATGATGATGCTGTGTTCCAAGAAGACATGGTTCGTGTTCGCACAGCTCACGTCGTCCAGGACTGGTTTGTGACCAAGAGAATGAGTTGTCGCATCTCCCCTGACCACCACAGTGACAGATCTCAGCATTATTCAGCCTTCATCGTCAAATTGGGAATGAAGTGTACGTGATCACTACTCACTTCCATCATCACTACCTGACGTTCCCAATATTTTTCACGGACAATGGTATAAGATTCCCGTGAAAACGGCACAGAACCTGTATTTCGCCGTTCTGTGATGACTAGAAGCTGTTTTTTCCTTCGCCGCGTTAGGCGTGGTAAGATGTTGTACTTCATGTTGTTCCATATTTGTGTCCACGCCCTGTAGATGCAGATATAGACTAGTGCTAGAAAAGTTACGAAGTTCCTCCTTCTTTCTCTGCTTCTGCAGAGATGGCTGTGTACTATAAGATCGTTCAAGGGAACAGGAACGATAGTAAATCCGTCATCTGCCTATCCGACACACGAGAAAGCGTCGTAACGTTCCTGGAGGTACGCGTTCACGTGTCTGCTACCAACGCCCCAGCCTGCCTTCCGCCGAGCACATGACCACGAGCTCACAGTCACACACACACACACGTACACAAGCACACGCCCACACACAGACACGCGCGCATGCGCAATCACGTCCACATATCTGTGTAAGAGAATACTCCTTTCCTTAGACGAAAGTACAAACCCAGCGAGGTGGTGCAGTGGGAAGACACAGGGCTCACAGTCAGGAGGGCAGTGGTTCGAATCTCTGTCAGGCCATCCACATTTAGATTTCTTTCTCAGCAGTCTCCTATCCAAGCTTATGCTTGGAAAACTGCAGGAAACCTAAATGTGGATGGAGTGATAGAGATACAAACGACTGATGTCCTAACTGTGACTTCTGGGTCATCCCACTGCATCACCCCACTGCGTTTTATTAATGAAATTTGGTGAATGCGGTGAATGCCCGATGTGTAGTTTATAACGTTTTATCTTATCACAAGGGCCTTCGCATTTGCCGGTTCACGTGAGGTAGCTCTTTTTGGTGTAGCCAACCCAACATGTTCGAGTACTTCAAAACTTGTTCTTTCAGCAGAATCCAACAACAGATAATAAAAAATAATTGCAGCACATCAGCATTCCACATTGTATTTTATGTATGATGTGGTGCAGCCATGGAAACACTGGACTCTCGTTCAGGAAGATTAACAATTCCTCATGTTTCTCTAAGTCATTTCATGCAAATGATATTACAGCTCCTTGAACAAGGTTATGACCAATTTTCTAAACTGTCCTTTCAAGTAAGATAGTGCCCCTTTGTAATAATTCTGATTCAAGGTACGTTACATTCTAACCTTCATTACCACAGAGCAAAAGTTAATACTCTCGAGTAAAAACATAGATTATTATCAGTGTAACAGTTATCTGGCAAACAATCCTATGAAATGTTTAAAACGCTACAACTTTGAAATTTCTTACTATAATTGCATTAAATAGTCTTGAGTGAAAACGATAGCATTAAGATTCGTGTAAAATGCTATTTATTTGCATAACACTGTAGTGTTTTGAGTTGATTTTCTAAGAATTTGATGCCCTCAATTCAAACAATTAGTTAATATTTGCCAAGGAGCTCAAAATTCTAAAATACAAGATTTTAGTGAAATACATGTTACACTGTTTTCTTATAAGTCCATGGATAAAAAATGAAACAATAGTTTTAGTATTGTATTATATAAATATTATTCTATACTAAATAAAAAAGTCATAGATGGTAACATCTAGTCCCCGAACATTTAGGAAACTTCTTTTCCATGACATTCTTGAATGTATTATGAAGCGGTCCATTTTTAAATTCCAGCAGTTAACTGCCATCACGTGCATATCCGATCTTCCTCAGCAGTTTTCATATGCAGAGTTGCATTATTTGTGGATCGTCAAATATTCGTGCCTGAATTTTTTCGTTCTCAGCTCAGATGTTTTTCCCTATATATTCAAACCGTGGCTCGTTCTTATCAAAAGCCTTTACAAACTGCTTCAAAAGGCCCAACTTGAAATGATTCAACGAAGGGGTCGTTAATGACATTATTCCTCCCTCCAAACATGTTTTCTCTCTTTGGCCGTTCTTTTACAACACTATGATGTGTTTTTTCTCTGGTATTCCAGAGTCACAAGAAGAGAAAGTTTACCATTCATTGATGTTTATGAGACTTAATCTTCTCAAAGATCAAAACTATGGTTTTACGTTCTTATTTCATTTCCCTTTAGGGATCAGCTGGCATTGAACTAAATTTGTTACCATTGTGGATTAGTACAAATTTCAAATTTGCCTTGAGCTGTGCACAAACACAAGAAAATCATCTAGAACACATTCAGGAAGACCCATTTCCTCAGGTGTTCACTAATTTCGTGCAGAACACGAGATTGTCTTCTTGAGAGTATAAAAAATAAAAATGAAGGGCTTCCTGGATCAACAGGTCGTTACGACTCCAGCCTGGGCACAACCGAAAGATACGATTCCACAACCATTTGTTTAACATTTATACCGATTCAGATCGTATAGTATGAGATTTATGACTCTTATATACGTACACGATACTCTGAAGTATTTACAAAATAATAGCCTGTTCTTTTGCATTTTACCTCTTTAGTGCGAGTTAAACCATGAAGACATAAAATTATAAAAACTGGTTATCCTACAGATTTCACTTTACAGCAGTCTATATTTAAAAAATATTGTTAACCTTAAAGGTTTTTATTGGATTTCATTTCATATATACAGTTTTTCCCGTATATGACAGTTACTCACCAAAATTCCAAATGTCGTATGAGCTATAGAAAAAAGTAATTGATTGTTTATCAGACAATAGTCTTGAGTGTATTCAAAAACTGTAATTAACTTCACCAGAAAATTTCCACTTGACTTAATTATTTAAACCTGCAATATGTAAACAAATCTTGGGACATGGTGGATTTTTATATTTCTAAATTTTGCTACAGGAATATATAACCACAAAAAGGTATAATTTTTGCATAAATCGCCACTGTTTGTAAAAACAGATGTCATACTAATAATTATTTTGACAAAGGAAATTCTAGAACATTTTGGACAAAAATTTTGTGTTACATAGAACTGTATGCATCCCAAATCAGATTGGGCATAGTTGTTAGCTGAGTTGACTTTCAAGATTTTGTATGTGACGCTCGGTGTGTAATGTTTTTGTTATCAGCAGTCATCTAAAAATGAGCTCCTTCTGAGTGAAAAGAGGTTTTGGTGATGAGACTACGTATTTTTTGTCTTGTTGATTGGTAGAAAAGTTGACACTAAGAAAAAACTGTGTATTATGTTTTACTATGGGTGACAAACTAATTGTGAAATAAATCAAGTAGAAATATTAAGAAATAGTATCTTCACAAGCTAGTAAACCATCTGAGAACCTATTCAAAGCCAAATTAGGTGAATACTGCCTCTTCTCATTGAAACTAGATGAGTATTTACCTTTATTCTACAAATTGTTTAATCATATCTTGAAAGAGTCATTTTCTCATGACGTTCCGTTGAACTAAACCTATTACATAGTTACAGCAGAGATTTATTATAACTGGAATGGCTCATTTTGGATATTTTGCCTCAGGTGGTCCATTTCAATAGCAAGAAGGGTACCAGCCTTTTTGTGTTGTATGGTAAAAGGTGACCTTGGTACCTTGATCCGGTACATTTTTGTTGGAAGCCAGTAATTCAGAAGCTTCTTTTGATGGCTTCAGATCTCTGGTGGGTTATTAACTCATCCCAGTTTAAACCCAGAGGAATTAATGCCATACCTGCATAATCACTGTCATTGTCATTAGTATCAGAGGGACAATACTAGTCCTCACAAACAACAGGTTTTGGAGTGGCTTTTTTTTCCAGATGTTTTCATTTCCCTGTAGTCCACAATCGTAAATATTCTGTACAAGTTTTACAGATTTATTGCTTTACAAAGTCAATAATAGGTTTTCGGTTTCCTTTCAGCGTTTTATTCTTTGCATATGTAGCAAAAGCCATCAAGGTGATTTACGCAACATCTTCTAGTTTAATTTATATTATTTCTGTTCAACAACACAAGTGTAAAAAACTACAACATAGATGTTTCCTAACTGAATTATCAAG
Source organism: Schistocerca serialis cubense (assembly GCF_023864345.2). NCBI lineage: Eukaryota > Metazoa > Arthropoda > Insecta > Orthoptera > Acrididae > Schistocerca > Schistocerca serialis. Next base: position 223,839,986 of record NC_064640.1, read on the forward strand.
CAACGTCATGCTCGCTCAGCCCTGTACGGCCTAGCTCACACAGTAACCTCTAACTCCATCTGTTGGATATTCCTGGAACTAATTAGAAAGCAGACCCACAATAGTGCAAACCTACAGGAGCCAATTCTCATACATGTGAATTACAAGTGCACAAACCAGAGTTACAAATGCACATTTCATGTAGAAGTGCATATTAAACAACAATGATCAAAAAAATAAGAGCGGATAGAGGAAGACTGATTTCACTTTTTGATTCAACGCCCCAACTGTGGCTAAAATCAATTCTAAAATCCTAGATATAAAAAAAAGCAGTTTGTTCTTGGCCTGTGTTATTACCATATTGCTAGTTTCCCTTGAGATCTCTGGTGTGTTATTAACTCATCCCAGTTTAAACCCTGAGTAATTAATGCTGTACCAGCTTAATCACTGTCATCATCATTAGTATCAGAGGGACAACACCAGTTCTCACAAACAACAGGTATCGGAGTGACTTAAGTTACAGACATTTTCGTTTCCCGGTAGTCCACAATTGTAAATGTTCTGTACACGTTTTACAAATTTATTGCAAAAGTCTTACGAAGTCAATAATAGGTATTCGGTTTCCTTTCAGTGTTTATTCTCTGCATATGTAGCAAAAACCATCAAAGTGATTTACGAAACTTCTTCTATTATAACTGATATTATTTCTGTTCAACTGCACTAGTGCAAAAAACTACAGCATAGATCAAGCGACGTCATTCTCGCTCAGCCCTGTACGGCCAGAGCTCACACAGTAACCTCCAACTCCATCTGGTGGATATTCCTGAAACTAATTAGAAAGCAGACCGGCAATAGGGCAAACCTACAGGAACCAATCCTCGTACATGTGATTTAGAAGTGCACAAACCAGAGTTACCAATGCACATTTCACGTAGAAGTGCATGTTAAACAACAATAATAAAAAAAAAGAAGAGCGGATAGAGGAAGACAGAATTCACTTTTTGATTCAACGCCCTAACTGTGGCTAAAATCAATTCTAAAATCCTAGATATAAAAAACAGTCGGTTTTTGGCCTGTGTAATTATTTCACTGCTAGATTCCTTGATTATCTTAAAATGGCATAACAGTTATTAATGTTGATAATAGGTGTGCAAAGCGCCAATATAGATTTGACTTCTTCCTTCTGATGCATTAAATGAACAATAATTTATTTGTAATAAGATAGTAGATTTGCTTCCAGTAGAAACAGAGTTCGAGTAAATGCTCTGTCCATTCAGATTAAGAATGTCTATTGTTCACTTGAATCGATGCAAGCAATTTCCAGGTCGATTCTTTGAATGAGACGCAGACGAATTTCTTCCCCATCCTTTTGCCTCTGAGGACGTATTCTGTACACAATCATATCGTCGTCGTTGAGGATTTGAGCCCCAACGTTCCGTTATGTCTCCATCGTCTTCGTTGTAGGAAGACTAGTTTCGTTGTTAGTTAATATCTTTGGTGAGCACGCTGTTCAAAACAGAAGATGGGCTATTGAACTTTCCTTCTTTCTATCGACTGCTCTTCTCTCAACGCAAATTAGTTTCGTTGTATAATTTATATCTTTGCAAAACCAGAACGCTCCACTTCCACTAGCTAGGAAACAGCTGCAGTGCTAGATGACACGTTAAGTGCTGAAATGGTAATTCATGGGAAACCATTACTTGCTTCATACTTGCAATACCTGACAGCCGTGGAGATATATGCAAACATTGTTTTGGAATAGAAATCAGAATCCGCCAGTGGTAATAGTTGATGACACCCTTGTAGCACATTGTAAGAACGATCGAAAATACATTGCTGGCCATTGAAACTGCTCCCCAGGAAGGATAGAAAATAATGACATTTTTCATAGTGCTTATACAGTGTAGTGGAAAGAATACGTGAATAAATCTGTAGGTGATTTGGAAGCATACAGGTTCCGAATTTTGCACGGTCCCGTAACATTAATGTGGCCACCGCCCATGTTCTACGTCAACATGCGATAATCACTCAAAGACTGGCCAATCAGACGACTGGGCAGCGCCAGCAGCAGCCTATGGTTCGAGACCAGGCTGTGTCTGCCGCCACACTGGGTCCTTTGTGAGACTTGGCGTCATAGCCCTGCTGGCTTGCTGCTCCTGTCTGCTGCCGCAAATGATGAGACCCAGGGAGGGACTCGACGTCACAACGTCAGCCGCCGTCTGTCGCCTGTCTGAGGGGTATGGGTTCAGACCAACGTAAAACCGCCTCTGCAACCGCAGAGCAAAGAGCAGCCAGGTCGCCTTCTGGCGTGTCACTCCCCTGGGAAGCGCCGCTGTCGCAACAACCTGTGTCCTCGCCCTCGCTGGTTACTTTTACCCATTCTACATACTACCTTTTCACAATCTTCACAATAGCGACAATAGCACCGTAATTACATTTTGTCAGTTGATTCCATTAATACTTTTTGCTCATGTAGACACGTTTATATGGAACGTAATCAACAACACACTCAATAATTATCGGTGGCCACAGGAAAATCTGCACGCTACAGTGAAACTCAATTTACAAGTTCTTTTTACGATCACTGGTGTGACACGGTCAGTAAAATGCTCATAGGTTCAATCAGTTTAGAAGAGCGAATAACAAGACAGAATTATTTGCATGTTGTAAGCTTGAGACCGTTCTCTTGGCCTCAGGAACTGCAATGTACTTCCATCATTATGGAGACCCTGTTCATTTTACCAGACGTACGAGAAAACTTCTCAGCCGATCTTCCCTAGTCGCTGGTTTGGTCGAAGTAGTCCAATTAACAGGCCACTAAGATCACCAGGTATTACATCACTAAATTTTTGACTTTGAAGTTGGATGAAGTTTCAGATGTACAAGTGAAAGATATGTACGAGAGATGAACCGCATGGTCGCATCATGGACACTGCTACCCTCATTAGGGAACACGCTGAGGCACTGACAGGTAACACGACATGTTCTCCAGGAGTGACCAAACGCAATGAAGTTGGCGCTGGGATACTCGAACACTGATTGTGTACCGTTCATCTGCTGTGATGTGACGTGTACGATAATACTTGGAGATGAATGTGCTATATTTTTGAGCTGATATTTTGTTAAACTAATAATGTTCATTTACTAACTGTTGTAAATGAGTGAAGCTGTCAATTTATTGAAGAAAACAGAAAATAACGATGTGCATTAAATGTGTTCTGTTTCGAAAATCATTCGGAATAGGGCATATGCCTGTATGAAGTTTTTTGCTTCAAACGATCGTTCCTGTGAAATGCCTGAATATTGACAATTTCTCCTGGGACACCATGTTCCCCAGGAAGGTGTGTTGGGGCCCTTGCTGTTCATGTTGAAAATTAATGACAGTGCAGAAAATATTAACAGTAACCTCAGAGTTTTTGTAGATGGTGTACTTATTTACAATTAAGATGTGCCTGAAATACGGTCCACACATACTCAGCCTAATCTTGATAGAATTTCAGAGTGATGCAACACCTGGACACTTGCTTCAAATCCTAAGAATGCAAAATTACATACTTCGCAAGAATAAAACAATGCAGTATTTTATAACTACAGTATCAACGAGTCTTAATTGGAATCTGTCAACACATACAAATACTTGGATGTAACAGGTTTTGAAGGAATGAAATGGGATGCTCGCAGAATTTAGCGAAGAAGAGACACACGGCAATCATTCCGGATCCCATTAGTTTTACTACTAATACATATCTAGATTTCGGCTCTAAGTAGCCGTCTTCACATATGGTTCAAATGGCTCTGAGCAAATGGACTTAACATCTGAGGTCATCAGTCCCCTAGAACATAGAACTACTTAAACCTAACTAATCTAAGGACATCACACATATCCAAGCCCGAGGCAGGATTCGAACCTGCGACTGTAGCAGTCGCGCGGTACCGGATTAAAACGCCTAGAACCGCTCGGTCACCGCGGCCGGCTCTTCATATATGCAAGAGTAAGAAAAGTAATGGAAATGCGACTGAATGCTGTGTTTGTCTCCTTCCTCGTAGTCTACGGTCCCTGTGCACAACAGTTCCTTGCGGAATCAAAGTTGAGCGCAAAACTGGTACGTTTTTGCAGATGATGCTTGTGTTTTAAAAAATGCCATTACAGGGAAAGCATCAGAAGACATAGTTAATGATGTTTTTCAAAGGGTTATTAACTGGTTCTCGGATATTGGACTCCCCTTTAATTTTTGGGAAAATACTCTATATTCAGTTCTGTACAATAAACAGAGTAATATCAGCAATAGACGTGGCACAAGAACAGGAGTCAGTAAACAGGGAAGAATGCTTCAGATTTTTGTGTCTACATACTGATGAAAACTTGAACTGGAAGAAGCGTGTTGCTGAGTTTCTCAAACAGTGATGTTCAGCTACTTTTGTTCTTCGTATAATTGCTAGTCTTGGAAACAACATACTAACATATTTTGCGTATTTACTCTGAAAATGACTCATCTAGTATTTTTCTTGGGACATTAGCAATTAGAAATAGGGTACTGATTGCCCAAAGCCTGCAGTAAGAATAATAAGTAAAAATAAGTAATGTTCACACGCGGTCGACATGTAGTTACTTCTCCAAGGTGCTGTGCAGTTTAACTGTGATGTCACAAATTCCTCATAAATAATCTACCACAATTTGAGAATGATAGTGACTTACTCACCTGCAACACTAGAGGAAAAAGTGAACTTTAGTACCCATTATTAAAGCTTTCAGTGACTCACAAAGAAGTTCAATACGCTGCAAAGAATTTTTTGATCATTTGCACAATAGTGGAAAAAGTGAACTTTACTACCCATTATTAAAGCTTTCAATGACTCACAAAGGAGTTCAATACGCAGCAAAGATTTTTTTTGATCATTTGCACCATAACGTACTATGTCTGACAGGTAGCGCAGCAAAATTTAATCATTTTGCCTGGAGAACCCAGTTCTGCTTCATGGGCGAACTTCTCTTTAAAAGCCGGAAGCCTGAGAACGAAAATATTTTTAAATGTAGTTGAGTGAGTAGGAAAAAAAATAATGGGTTCATTAACGTAAACAGTCGTAATATATACGTACCCTGTAAACTGAATAATTCCATATCATTTGCTCAGCCGTAGTAAAGCAGATCGCAGAATTCGTTTCAGTGGTAGAATACTTGGATGTACTCAGTCTTCAAAGGAGACTGCTTACGAAACACTCATATGACACTTCCTACAATATTGCACTAGTGTATCTAATCCTTTCCCAATAGGATGAACAAGAGTACTGAACGTATACAGAGAAATGACACAGCAATGATCACAGGTTTGTCTGATCTGCAGGGCAGTGTCACGGAAATTCTGGAGAAACTGGACTGGCAGACATCTACATACAAAGTGTAAGTAACCGGTTTTAGTAGACGAATTTTGGAATATGCTACAACGCCCCTACAGGGATCGAGAGGATAGGATTAGCTTAACTGCAGCGCGTATAGAGGCGTACAAACGTCATTCTTCATGAAAACCGTACGCGAATGCAAGGAGAAGAAACAGTAATTATTTCGTTTGGAAGTGCCCTCTACCATACATTTCATAGTGGTTTGCAGAGTATGGATGTGGATATTCAGGGTGTTCGACATTGGATGCAGATATATAGGTGTTGGACAAAAACATGGAAGCACTGCGAGAAATACAAAGGATGCTTGAACATAAATGCAGATGCTAGCCAAACCTGCTGGGTGCGCTGGTGTATTTGATCACGAACGGCACCTGTGCAATGCCCTCAATGCGTGTTCTGTGTAGCTGTAAGTGTGTTATGTCAGAGGTAAATGAATTCATAAATGGCCAGATTCGCAGTATTTTTATGGTATTTGCTTCTGTTACCAAGGAGCTGAAGTGGTTCGTGTTTCATGAGGCGCCGTATCAAAGATTTATACCGAATACAATGAGAACGGAAACGCGTACACTGAGTCACAATGCGAACGAAAGTGTTTATTGAGTAACCACCGCAGATTATCATTGAAGAGGACAGTGATGAAAAATAAGAGGATAAAAGCTATAATAATCTCTGCAGAACTCAATTTCTCACTCGAGTACACTGTCAGCACCAAAACAACAGGAAGGGATCTTCATAAGCAGAGAACTGCAGGCTGATGTGTGATTTCGAAACCAAGTTTTAGCGACTGGAATGGGTGTAACAGGAAGACGTGGTGCTGAAGCCATAAAAACTTAAATGTGGAACAATGGAAAAAAGTCATTTGGTTGGCTGAGTCTTGTTTTACACTGTTTCCAATTGCTCCGCGAGTTAATGTCTGGTATATGCATGTCCCAAGCCTTCGATACAGACAGCATGCTGCCAAGAGCGAAACATGGCGAGGGTTCGGTGATGATTTATTCAGCCATACCGTGGTATTCCTTGGACCCCATGGTTACTCTGCAAGGTCATATTACTGCCTAGGATTGTGTGTCAATTTTGTCTGATCAGATCGATTTCATGGTACAATATTTGTTCTCCAATAGTGATCTGCAGTATCGTCGATAGATTGGACTGTGGTCGTTTGGTGCAGAGCCGAGTGGAGAGTGTGAATCAGAGGCTCAGGCGGTTCTGTGACGGTGTAGGCTGCAGATTCCTTGACTTGAGCCATCAGATGGTGGGTTTCTGGGTTTTGCTTAATTGGTCAGGAGTCCACTACACACAGGAAGCTGCTACACGGGTAGCGGGGACTGTGTGGAAGGGACTGGGCGGTTTTTTAGGTTAATGGGCCTCAGGGAACCACAGAAAGGGCATCCGTCTAAAAGGGGGTAGGTAAAACACAGTAAGTTAGTTGTAGAAACGATTGGTATTATAGTTGTAAATTGGCGTAGCAGTGTTGAAAAAGAACCAGAGCTACGAGTCCTAATAGAAAGCACTGAAGATCAAATAGTTACAGGTACAGAAAGCTGGCTAAAGCCGGAAACAAGTTCAGCATAAATTTTTTCTAAAGGTCTAACAGTTTTCAGATAGGGTAGATTAAATACAATTGGTGGTGGAGTATTGCTACTGCTGTCAGAAGTATTTGACTAGTGAAATTGAAATAGATAGTTCCTGCGAAATAGTATGGGTAGAGGTTATACTTGACAATCGGACTAAACTATTAACTGGGTCATTTTACCGACCCTCCGACTCAGATGATGTAGTTGCTGAACAGTTCAAAGAAAACTTGATTCTCATTTCAAATAGGTACCCCACTCATAAAATTATAGTCGGTGGTGACTTTGATCTACACTCGATTTGCTCGAAAAATTATACGTTTACAGCAGGCAGCTGACATAGAACATCATCCGAAATTGTACTGAATGCTTTCTCAGAAAATTATTTTGAACAGTTAGTTCATAAGCCAACTCGAAGTGTAAACGGGTGCGAAAGCGTACTTGACCTCTTAGCAACAAATAATCCTGGACAAATAGTGAGTATCGTGACGAATACAAGGATTACCGACCACAAGGCAGTAGATGTTTGTCTGAATACCACAACTCCTACAATCATCAAAAAGAAATGCAGAGTATATCTATTTAAAAAACTGATAAAAATACTCTTAACGCCTTTTTAAAAGACAGTCTACACTCCTACCGATCTGATCATGTATGTGTAGAAAAGTTGTGGAATGATTCAAATGGTTCAAATGGCTCTGAGCAGTTTGGGACTTAACATCTATGGTCATCGGTCTACCAGTTGTGGAATGATTTCCAAAAAATAATATTGACAGCAATTGAGAGATACATACCACATAAATCAATAAATGATGGTACTGATCCCACATGGTACACAAAACGGATCAGATCACCGTTGAAGAAACAGCGAAAAATGCACGCCAAATTTAAAAGAACGCAAAATAACCAAGGCTGGAAAATTTTTGCAGAAGTTCGAAATATAGCGCGTGGTTCAATGCGAGATGCTTTCAATAATTTCCACAACGAAACTCTGTCACTAAATCTGGCAGAAAACTCAACGAGATTCTGGTGATACATAAAGCACACTAGTGGCAAGACGCAATTAATAGGGGAACTCGGGGCGGAACGGGATACTTAACGTTTAAGAATTTCTATAAAATAAGGGAACACAAGGAAAAACTTCTTAAAGTGATAAAAAAACACCTTGTAATGTAACCTAATGTACCTTATTTTAAAATCACTTAAAACAATACATTTTGCATTTTTTACAATTTTTCGAAGAAAGTCTTGCATATTGCGCGTTCCGCCCCACCCACGGGCAGAATGGGTAAGGGTACTTTTTGTTAATTTATTGCATACACGTTGAATTTGAGTTACGAATATCGTATTAAACTATGACAAAATGTTGTATAACAGGCAATTCAGACTAAGGAATGTGTAATTTAAATAATTAAAGAGTCATTCTTCAAAATAAGAAAATATTTTAATGTCACTCTGAAAAATGTACAATGCTTAATAACCACCAAACCACCAGCTACTAGCCCTTTCGACAATAGTCACAAATCAGTATTTCCTCTTCATCTTCACTATCTATGCCAGCACATGAATTGTGTGCCCACTCTGGCATGCTACCCAGCCCTCATTAGAAACGGAGTAGAAGTCCCCACAGTAGAGACACTCAGCATCCTCTCTCTCTGATCTCTCTTCTCCATCACTTCTTTCATTTATTTTTCTTAAGGTCTTTGATGTCCTCTGTTTCAGTATTTTGGGTGTACAGTCTGATATTTTTGCTGTAAGTTGCACTGCACCTGACGTCTCTGTCCTGACATTGTTTATATTTGTGCACCCTCCTCCTTTCTGTAGGCCTAGTTTACATGCGACAGCATTCTGCAGTTCCTTCTTATGAGGAGAATCTGTTAATACGACAGTTTTTCCTTTTCGTCTTGTACTCCGCTGAGTATATTGACAGATTAGGGGGATTGGAATGACAGCCTTGGGCGATATCTGGAAAGCTGAGTTGTTCGGCGAACGTAGCTGGTTGGGAGAGTCTGGCATCCATGAACACCCAGGCTGGGTTTGTTTTGTACTTGCATCAAAATATGACGTAGCAGAATGGGACACTATCCCATTCTGCCCTGTCCCGTTCCGCCCCAAGAGCACTTTTAAGGTTAACAACTTTTATGGAGTGTGATAACTAACGGATTTAAATGCATTAGATAACTAAAGTATAACAAATACCATGCACTTCAAGGGAATGTGTCATTTTAGGGTATCCTATTAACAACTTACCTGGCGTTGAAACTCACCAAACGTTAGAACAACGCAAGCGGTAACGTGACGGTCAACAATTCACTTAGATCTCGCACTTCAAACTAAATCAGAATGGCTGCCTCACTTCCCTTACATTCGGAGAAATAGTTACATGGCCATACAGCAGGTTGCAACACTGTGCAGTCTAGAAAAGAGCAATTTCCCATTGTGCCCCGCTATCCCGTTCTGCCCCGAGTTCCCCTACCTTCACAGCGCGATAACAACGCTGAAGTCACTAATGACACTGCCACTAAGGAACAGATATTAAACATAATTTTCAGAAACTTTTTCAACAAAGAAGACGAAGTTAATATTCCTGAATTCCTATCAAGAACAACTGCCAAGATGAGAAATATAGAAATAGATATCCTTGGTGTCGCAAAAAGTAGCTAGAATCACTTAATAAAAGCAAAGCTTCCGGTCCGCATTGTATACCAGTCAGGTTTCTCTCAGAGTATGCTGATACAATAGCTCAATATTTAGCAATCAGAAACAACCCGTCGTTCCCAGAAAGATCCGTACCTAAAGACTGGAAAATTACTCAAGTGACACCAATACCCAAAACGGGATGTAGGAGTAATCCATTGAATTACAGGCCCATATCACTACCGTCGATTTGCAATAGGATTTTGGAACATATACCGTATTCTGACTTTATGAAGTACCTCGAGGAAAACGATTTATTGACACGCAGTCAGCACGAATTCAGAAAATATCATTCTTTCGAAACACAACTAGCTCTTTATATTAATGAAGTAATGAGTGTTATCGACAGGGGATATCAAACTGATTCCATATTTTTAGATTTCCAGGAGGATTTTGACACTGTTCCTCACAAGCATCTTCTAACCAACTGTGTGCCTATAGAATGTCGCCTAAGTTATGCGGCTGGATTCATGATTCCCTGTCAGAAAGGTCACAGTTCGTAGTAATAGACGGAAAGTCATCTAGTAAAACAGAAATAATATCCGGCGTTCCCAAGGAAGTGTTACAGACCTTCTATTGTTCCTGATCTATGCTAACGACGTAGCCGTCTTAGATTGTTTGCAGATGATGCTCTGATTTACCGTCTTGTAAAGTCATCAGATGACCAAAACGAACGACAAAATGATTTAGATAAGGTATCTGTATAGCGTAAAAAGTGGCAAGTGACCCTGAGTAAAGTATAGTGTGAAGTTATTCACATGAGTACTAAAAGAAATCAGCTAAATTTCGATTCGCGTTAAGTCATAAAAATTTGAAGGGTGTAAATTCAACTAAATAGTAAAGGATTGCAATTATAAATATCCAAAAACTGGAACGATCACATTGATAATGTTGTGGGTAGAGCCAACCAAAGCCTGAGGTTCAATGGCAGAACACTTAGAAGGTGCGACAGGTCTTCATCTACATCTACATTTATACTCCGCAAGCCACCCAACTAAACAGACTGCTTACACCACGCTTGTACGCCCTATTCTGGAATGTTTCTGTGCGGTGTGGGATCCGCATCAGATGGGACTGGCGGATGACATCGAAAAAGTATAAAGGAGAGCAGCTCGTTTTGTATTACCGCGAAGTTGGGGAGATAGTGCCGCAGACATGATACGTGAATTGGACTGGGAATTGTTCAAACAAAGGCGCTTTTCGTTGCGATGGGATCTTCTCAATAAGTTTCAATCACCAGATTGTGAAAACATGTTCTTCGCATCCACCTACATAGGGAAAAATGATCATCACGATAAATTAAGAGAAATCGCACAGAAAAATTTAAGTGCTCGTTTTCCCGCGCTCCGTTCGAGAGTAGAACGGTAAAGAGACAGCTTGAAGGTGGTTCATTGAACCCTCTGCCAGGCACTTTCTTGTGAACAGCAGAGTAATCAGGTAGATGTAGATGCTGTGTTCCAAGAAGACATGGTTCCTGTTCGCACAGCTCACATAGTCCAGGACTGGTTTGTGACCAAGAGATTGAGTTGTCGCATCTCCCCTGGCCACCACAGTGACAGATCTCAGCATTATTCAGCCTTCACCGTCAAATTGGGAATGAAGTGTACGTGATCACTACTCACTTCCATCATCACTACCTGACGTTCCCAATATTTTTCAGGGACAAGGGTATAAGATTCCCCTGAAAACGGCACAGAACCTGTATTTCGCCGTTCTGCGATGACTGGAAGCTGTTTTTTCCTTCGCCGCATTAGGCACACACACACACACACACACACACACACACACACACACACACACAAACGCGCACACACACACACACACACACACACACACACACACAGACACGCGCGCATGCGCATACGCAATCACTTCCATATTTCTGTGTACGAGAAAACTCCTATCTTTAGACAAAAGCACAAACCCAGCGAGGTGGCGAAGTGGGAAGACCCAGGACTCACAGTCAGGAGGGCAGTGGTTCGAATCTCAGTAATTGCATTTACATTTAGGTTTCTTTCTCATCATTATCCAGTCTATGCTTATGCTTGGAAGACTGCAGGAAACCTACACGTGGATGGACTGACTGAGATACAAACCACTGGTCTCTTAACTGTGACTTGTGGGTCATCCCACTTCGTCACCTCGCTGGGTTTTAGTGATGAAATTTGGTGAATGCGGTGGATGCCCTCTGTGTAGTTTATAACGTTTTATTTTATCACGAGGGCCTTCGCATTGACCGGTTCACGTGAGATAGCCAATTTTGGTGTAGGCAACCCAACATGTTTGAGTGCTTCCCAAAACTTGTTCTTTCAGCAGAATCAAACAACAGATAATAAACAATATCTGCAGCACATCTGGAGTCCAAATTGTATTTTATGTGCGTCGTGGCACAGGCACGGAAACGCTGGACTCTCGTTCAGGAAGATTAACATTTCCTGATGTATCTCTAACTCATTTCATGCAAAGGATGTTATGGATCCTCGAACAAGGTTATGACCAATTTCTTTGGTTCAAATGGGTCTGAGCACTATGGGACTTAACTTCTGAGGTCATCAGTCCCCTAGAACTCAGAACTACTTGAACCTTACTAACCCAAGGACAACACACACATCCATGACCGAGGCAGGATTCGAACCTGCGACCGTAGCGGTCGCGCGGTTCCAGACTGTAGCGCCTGGAACCGCTCGGCCACCTAGGGCGGTACCATTTTCCTTCTACCCTGCCCTTTCAAGTAAGACAGTGACCCTTTGTAATAATTCTGATTCACGGTTCGTTACATTCTAACCGTCATTACCACAGACCACAGAGCAAAAGTTAATACTCCCGAGGAAAGACATACATTATTATCAGTGTAACAATGAGCTGGATAAAAATCCTATGAAATGTTTAAAATGCTCCAACTTTTATGTTGCTTACAATAATTGCATTAACTAACATTGAGTGAAAAAGATAGCATTAATATTCGTATAAAGTGCTATTTATTTGCATAACACCGGAGTGTTTTGAGCTGATTTTCTGAGAATTTGATCCCTTAAATTCAAACATTTCATTAATATTTACCAAGGAGCTCAAGATTCTAAAATACAAGATTTTAGTGATTTATTTGTTATACTGTTTTAATATGAGTCCATGGATAAATATGAAACAATAGTTTTACTATTGTATTATATAAATATTATTCTATACTAAATAAAAAAGTCACTGATGAAAACGTCTAGTCCCTCAACATTTAGGAAGCTTCTTTTCTATGACATTCTTGAGTGTGTTATAGAGCGGTCCATTTTTAAATTCCAGCAGTAAACTGCCACCACGTGCATATCCGATCTTCCTTGGTAACGGACCTCCGCAGTTTTCATATGCAGAGTTGCCTTATTTGTGGAACGTCAAATATTCCCGCTTTAATTTTTCCGTACTCAACTCCTCAAATATTTTTCCCTATGTATGCAAAACGTGACCCGTCCTTATCAAAAGCCTTTACAAATCGCATCAAAAGGTCCAACTTGATATGCAGTGGAGGAAAGATGATTTTCTCTCGTCCAACTGAGGGGTCGTTAATGATATTCTTTCTTCCTCCGTGCATGTTTTCTCTCTTAGACCATTATTTTCTCTAACACAGTAATGTGTTTTGTCTCTGCTATTCCAAAGACACCAGAAGCACTTTGCAAACCAAGGAGAAAGTTTACCATTCATAAGTCTAGACAAACCATCCATTGATGTTTATGAGACTTAATCTTCTCAAAGATCAAAACTATGATTTTATGTTCTTCTTTAACTTCCCTTGAGGGAGCAGCTGGCATTGAACTGAATTTGTTACCATTGTGTATTAGTACAAATTTCAAACTTGCCCTGAGCTGTGCACAAACACAAGAAAATCATCTAGAACACATTCAGGAAGAACCATTTCCTCAGGTGTTCACTAATTTCGTGCAGAACACGAGATTGTCTTCTTGAGAGTATAAAAAATAAAAATGAAGGGCTTCCTGGATCAACAGGTCGTTACGACACCAGCCTGGGCAAAACCGAAAGATACGATTCCACATCCATTTGTTTAACATTTATACCGATTTAGATCGTATAGTATGAGATTTACGACTCTTATATAGGTAGGCGATACTTTCAAGTATTTACGTAATAGTATTCTTTTCCAAATTTACCTCTTTATCGCGAGTTAAACCAAGAAGACATAAAATTATGAAAACTGGTCATCCTACAGATTTAACTTTACAGAAGTCTATATTTAAAAATAATTGTTAACTTTAAAGCTTTTTATTAGATTTCATTTCATATATACAGTTTTTTTCGTATATCACATGTATTCACCAAAATTCCAAATGTTATATGAGCTGTAGAAAATCGTAATTGATTGATCATCAGACCATAGTCTTCAGTGTATTCAAAAACCGCAGTTACCTTCACCAGAAACATTTCCGCTTGACATAATAATTTAATACTGCAATATGTAAACAAATCATTGGACGTGGTGTATTTTTAAATTTCTAAATTTTATTTCAGGAATATATAAAATTTCTTTTGCAAATCGCATTTTTGTAACCGTAAAAAGGTATAATTTTTGCATAAATCACCACTGTTTGTAAAAACAGATGTCGTTGTAATAATTATTTTGACAAAGAAATTCTAGAACATTTTGGACAACAATTTGTGTTATATAGAACTGTATGCATCCCAAATCAGATTGGACATAGTTGTTAGCTGAGTTGACTTTTAAGATTTTGTGTGTGACACATCGTACATAACGTTGTTGTTATCAGCAGTCATGTGAAAATAGGCTCCTTCTGTGTAAAAAGAGGTTTTGGTGATGAGACTACATTTTTTTATCATGTTGATTGGTAAAAAGTTGACACTAAGAAAAAACTGTGTATTATGGTTTACTATGGGTGAGAAACTAATTGTGAAATAAATCAAGAAGAAATATTAAGAAATAGTATCATCACAGGCTAGTAAAAAATGTGAGAACCTATCCATGCCCAAATTATGCGAATGCTGCCACTTCTCATTGAAACAAGATGAGTATATACCTTTATTCCACAAATTGCTTAATCACATCTTGAAAGAGATATTTTCTCTTGACGTTCTGTTGTAGTAAAGCTATTACGTAGTTACAGTAGAGATTTATTTCAATTATTTCAATATCATCATGGATATTTTGCATCTAATGAACCATTTCAAGAGGAAGAAGGATAGCATTCTTTTCTATTGTATGTTGAAAGGTAACTTTGGTTCCTTGATCCAGTACATTTTTGTTGGAAGACAGTAATTCAGAAGCTTCTTTTGACGGGTTAAAATCTTTAGTGGGTTATTAAGTCATCCCAATTTAAACCCAACGGAATTAATGCCATAACTGCATAATCACTGTCATCGTCATTAGTATCAGAGGGACAACACCAGTCCTCCCAACCAACAGGCATCCTAGGGGCCTTTGTTTCAGACGTTTTTGTTTCCCTATAGTCCACAATTGTAAATGTTCTGTACAAGTTTTACAGATTTACTGCAAAAGTCTTTACAAAGTCAATTATAAGTTTTTTTTTTCGGCGTTTCATCTCTGCATATGTAGCAAAAACCATCAAGGTGATTTACGCAACTTCTTCTACTTTAACTTATATTATTTCTGTTCAACAACACAAGTGCAACTTACAGCATACTTGTTTCCTAAGTGAACTGTCATGTGACATCATCCTCGGTCAGCCCTGTATGGCCAGAGCTACATCTACATCTACATTGATACTCCGCAAGCCACCCAACGGTGTGTGGCGGAGGGCACTTTACGTGCCACTGTCGTTACCTCCCTTTCCTGTTCCAGTCGCGTATGGTTCGCGGGAAGAACGACTGTCTGAAAGCCTCCGTGCGCGCTCTAATCTCTCTAATTTTACATTCGTGATCTCCTCGGGAGGTATAAGTAGGGGGAAGCAATATATTCGATACCTCATCCAGAAACGCACCCTCTCGAAACCTGGCGAGCAAGCTACACCGCGATGCAGAGCGCCTCTCTTGCAGAGTCTGCCACTTGAGTTTATTAAACATCTCTGTAACGCTATCACGGTTACCAAATAACCCGGTGACGAAACGCGCCGCTCTTCTTTGGATCTTCTCTATCTCCTCCGTCAACCCGACCTGGTACGGATCCCACACTGATGAGCAATATTCAAGTATAGGTCGAACGAGTGTTTTGTAAGCCACCTCCTTTGTTGATGGACTACATTTTCTAAGCACTCTCCCAATGAATCTCAACCTGGTACCCGCCTTACCAACAATTAATTTTATATGATCATTCCACTTCAAATCGTTCCGCACGCATACTCCCAGATATTTTACAGACGTAACTGCTACCAGTGTTTGTTCCGCTATCATATAATCATACAATAAAGGATCCTTCTTTCTATGTATTCGCAATACATTACATTTGTCTATGTTAAGGGTCAGTTGCCACTCCCTGCACCAAGTGCCTATCCGCTGCAGATCTTCCTGTATTTCGCTACAATTTTCTAATGCAGCTACTTCTCTGTATACTACAGCATCATCCGCGAAAAGCCGCATGGAACTTCCGACACTATCTACTAAGTCATTTATATATATTGTGAAAAGCAATGGTCCCATAACACTCCCCTGTGGCACGCCAGAGGTTACTTTAACGTCTGTAGACGTCTCTCCATTGATAACAACATGCTGTGTTCTGTTTGCTAAAAACTCTTCAATCCAGCCACACAGCTGGTCTGATATTCCGTAGGCTCTTACTTTGTTTATCAGGCGACAGTGCGGAACTGTATCGAACGCCTTCCGGAAGTCAAGAAAAATAGCATCTACCTGGGAGCCTGTATCTAATATTTTCTGGGTCTCATGAACAAATAAGGCGAGTTGGGTCTCACACGATCGCTGTTTCCGGAATCCATGTTGATTCCTACATAGTAGATTCTGGGTTTCCAGAAATGACATGATACGCGAGCAAAAAACATGTTCTAAAATTCTACAAGAGATCGACGTAAGAGATATAGGTCTATAGTTTTGCGCATCTGCTCGACGACCCTTCTTGAAGACTGGGACTATCTGTGCTCTTTTCCAATCATTTGGAACCCTCCGTTCCTCTAGAGACTTGCGGTACACGGCTGTTAGAAGGGGGGCAAGTTCTTTCGCGTACTCTGTGTAGAATCGAATTGGTATCCCGTCAGGTCCAGTGGACTTTCCTCTATTGAGTGATTCCAGTTGCTTTTCTATTCCTTGGACACTTATTTCGATGTCAGCCATTTTTTCGTTTGTGCAAGGATTTAGAGAAGGAACTGCAGTGCGGTCTTCCTCTGTGAAACAGCTTTGGAAAAAGGTGTTTAGTATTTCAGCTTTATGCGTGTCATCCTCTGTTTCAATGCCATCATCATCCCGTAGTGTCTGGATATGCTGTTTCGAGCCACTTACTGATTTAGCGTAAGACCAGAACTTCCTAGGATTTTCTGTCAAGTCGGTACATAGAATTTTACTTTCGAATTCAATAAACGCTTCACGCATAGCCCTCCTTACGCTAACTTTGACATCGTTTAGCTTCTGTTTGTCTGAGAGGTTTTGGCTGCGTTTAAACTTGGAGTGGAGCTCTCTTTGCTTTCGCAGTAGTTTCCTAACTTTGTTGTTGTACCACGGTGGGTTTTTCCCGTCCCTCACAGTTTTACTCGGCACGTACCTGTCTAAAACGCATTTTACGATTGCCTTGAACTTTTTCCATAAACACTCAACATTGTCAGTGTCGGAACAGAAATTTTCGTTTTGATCTGTTAGGTAGTCTGAAATCTGCCTTCTATTACTCTTGCTAAACAGATAAACCTTCCTCCCTTTTTTTTATATTCCTATTAACTTCCATATTCAGGGATGCTGCAACGGCCTTATGATCACTGATTCCCTGTTCTGTACATACAGAGTCGAAAAGTTCGGGTCTGTTTGTTATCAGTAGGTCCAAGATGTTATCTCCACGAGTCGGTTCTCTGTTTAATTGCTCGAGGTAATTTTCGGATAGTGCACTCAGTATAATGTCACTCGATGCTCTGTCCCTACCACCCGTCCTAAACATCTGAGTGTCCCAGTCTATATCTGGTAAATTGAAATCTCCACCTAAGACTATAACATGCTGAGAAAATTTATGTGAAATGTATTCCAAATTTTCTCTCAGTTGTTCTGCCACTAATGCTGCTGAGTCGGAAGGTCGGTAAAAGGAGCCAATTATTAACCTAGTTCGGTTGTTTAGCGTAACCTCCACCCATAATAATTCACAGGAACTATCCACTTCTACTTCACTACAGGATAAACTACTACTAACAGCGACAAACACTCCACCACCGGTTGCATGCAATCTATCCTTTCTAAACACCGTCTGTACTCTTGTAAAAATTTCGGCAGAATTTATCTCTGGCTTAAGCCAGCTTTCTGTACCTATAACGATTTCAGCTTCGGTGCTTTCTATCAGCGCTTGAATTCCGGTACTTTACCAACGCAGCTTCGACAGTTGACAATTACAATACCGATTGCTGCTTGGTCCCCGCATGTCCTGACGTTGCCCCACACCCGTTGAGGCTGTTGCCCTTTCTGTACTTGCCCAAGGCCATCTAACCTAAAAAACCGCCCAGCCCACGCCACACAACCCCTGCTACCCGTGTAGCCGCTTGTTGCGTGTAGTGGACTCCTGACCTATCCAGCGGAACCCGAAACCCCACCACCCTATGGCGCAAGTCGAGGAATCTGCAGCCCACACGGTCGCAGAACCGTCTCAGCCTCTGATTCAGACCCTCCACTTGGCTCTGTACCAAAGGTCCGCAGTCAGTCCTGTCGACGATGCCGCAGATGGTGAGCTCTGCTTTCACCCCGCTAGCGAGACTGGCAGTCTTCACCAAATCAGATAGCCGCCGGAAGCCAGCTCACACAATAACCTCCAACTCCATCTGGTGGATATTCCCGGAACTAATTCGAGAGCAGACCGGCAATACGGTAAACCTACAGGAACCAATCCTCGTACGTGTGATTTAGAAGTGCACAAACTAGAGTTACAAGTGCACATTTCATGTAGAAGTGCATGTTAAACAACAATGATCAAAAAAATAAGAGTGGATAGAGGAAGACTAATTTCGCTTTTTGATTCAATGCCCCAACTGTGGCTAAAATCAATTCTAAAATCCTAGATACAAAAAAACAGTTTGTTCTTGGCCTGTGTAATTACGTCATTGCTAGTTTTCCTTGAGATCTCTGGTGAGTTATTAATTAATCCCGGTTTAAACCCTGAGAAATTAATGCAATACCTGCATAATCACTCTCATCATTATTAGTATCAGAGGGAGAACAACAGTCCTCACAGACAACATGTATTGGAGTGGCTTTTGTTACAGACGATTTCGTTTCCCGGTAGTCCACAATCGTAAATGTTCTGTACAAGTTTTACAGATTTATTGCAAAAGTTTTTACAAAGTCAATAATAGGTTATCGGTTTCGCTTCAGCGTTTATTCTCTGAATATGTAGCAAAAACCATCAAGGTGATTCACGTAACTTCTTCAAGTTCATCTTATATTATTTCTGTTCAACAACACTAGTGCAAAAAACTACAGCATAGATGTTTCCTAACTAACTTATCATGCGACATCAATCTCGCTCAGACCTGTACGGTCAGAGCTCACAAAATAACCTCCAACTCCATCTGGTGGATATTCCTGGAACTAATTAGAAAGCAGACCGGCAATAGGGCAAACCTACAGGAACCAATCCTCATACATGTGATTTAGAAGTGCACAAACCAGAGTTACAAATGCATATTTCACGTAGAAGTGCATGTTAAACAACTATGATCAAAAAAATAAGAGCGGATAGAGGATGCCTGATTTCACTTTTTCATTCAATGCCCCAACTGTGACTAAAATCAATTCTAAAATCTTAGATATAAAAAAAAACCAGTGTGTTCTTGGCCTGTGTAATTACTTCATTGCTAGTTTCCCTGAGTATCTTAAAATGGCGTATCAGTTGTTAATGTTGATAATAGATGTGCAAAGCGCCAATATAGATTTGACTCCCTCCGTCTGATGCATTAAATGAATAATAATTTATTTTGTTAAGATAGTAGATCTCCTTCCAATAGAAATAGAGTTCGAGTAAATCATCTGTCCATTCAGGTTAAGGTTGTCTATGGTTCACTTGAAACGATGCAAGCAATTTCCAGGTCGATTCTTTGAATGAGACGCAGACGAATTTCTTCCCCATCCTTCTCCCACTGAGGAAGTATTCGGTACATAATCATACTGTCGTCATTGAGGATTTGAGCCCAAACGTTCCGTTTTGTCTCCATCGTCTTCGTTGTACGAAGACTAGTTTCGTTGTTTAGTTAATATCTTTGGTGACCACGCTGTGCAAAACAGAATGATTGGCTATTGAACTTTCCTTCTTTCTTTCTACTGCTCGTCTCTCAACGATAATTAGTTTCGTTGTATAATTAATATCTGTGCAAAACCAGAACGCTCCACTTCCACTAGCTAGGAAACAGCTGCAGTGCTAGATGACACGTTATGTGCTGAAATGCTAATTCATGGGAAACCATTACTTGCTTCATACTTGCAACACCTGACACCTGACACCTGACAGCTGTTGGAGACCCCAAATATAAGGCAATATCACTGGCCGTAAGGAGTCGGAAATGTAACGGCTGCTGTCCAAGTTACCGGCTATGAGAACCAGAAGTTGACATTTCCCGTAAGCATTGGCCCTGAATGGCATGATACCAGGTATTGGAGCATGTATGACAGCGATGGGAATGCTAAAAAACCATTATGGTATACGCAGAAAGAGTGTCATGGCGCCACTCCTGTGTTCAGGGTTGTCACCTTACCTACCTCTGCTGATGTGTCAAGGGTTGCAGCAGCAATGGTTTCTGCACTGATAGTCCGTAGTGCTCGAGACGTAACCACTCACTCCGCGTGGATACTTGTCGTGTAGTAAGCAAACCTATTTCCTGGTACTTGGCATGTAACTTTACTTTGTGATCCTGCACAGCTGAATGAATATGCATGTCCCACGGGCTCCAGACATATGTGATTGTTGCGATCCCTCATGTCGCTGAATAAAAATCTACTGAACACATTAATTCCATATCTGCGTGACAATCGTGGGATGCCAACCAACGCAAGTAGTGATATCGGGTAACGATAAACCACAGTTTCGAATGTTCATGATGCTGCCACTGTCGAATTCTGACATGGGTTGGTAGACGTTTCTGTTTGTACGCGAGGCGTAACAAGATCATGTCACAAGCAAACAATATTATGAATGAGAAACCCAAATATACATAATGTAGGTGGTATTACTCCAACTACAATGCGTTGTGACACTACCCAGAAATCTGGTAAAAGTAATAAATCTTTATTGTAAGCGCAGAAAGTAGCATGGAGGCCACCACGGAGCATTATAGTGACAGCGCTGGCCATCAGCCATGCTACGTCGACAAATAAGGCAGAATAATAGATGCGTAAGTGAGTTGTGAAGCAAGTATAGCTTAGCGCAATGGTAAATTGCCCCACGCAGCAATGAATCTACATCTACATCTATGAGGATACTCTGCAAATCACATTGATGTGCCTGGCAGAGGGCTAATCTAACCACCATCACAATTCTCTATTATTCTAATCTCGTATAGTGTGCGGTAAGAACGAACACCTATATTTTACCGTACGAGCTCTGATTTCCCTTATTTTATAGAGGTGTTCGTTTCTCCCTATGTAGGTCGGTGTCAACAAAATATTTTCGCATTCGGAGGAAAAAGTTGGTGATTGTAATTTCGTGAGAAGATTCCGTCGCTACGAACAACGCCTTTCGTTTAATTTCGTCCAGCCAAAATTCTGTATCATTTCTGTGACATTCTCTCCCATATTTTGCGATAGTACAAAACGTATTGCCCTTCTTTGAACTTTTTCGATGTACTCCGTCAGTCCTATCTGTTAAGGATCCCACACTGCGCAGCAGTATTGTAAGAGACGACGGACAAGCGTAGTATAGGCATTCTCCTTAGTAGTTATGTTACGTTTTCGAAGTGTCCTGCCAATAAGGCGCAGTCTCTTGGTAGCCTTCCCCACAATATTTTCTATGTGTTCCTTCCAGTTTAAGTTGTTCGTAATTGTAATACCTAGGCTTTTAGTTGAATTTACGTCTTTTAGATTAGACAGATTTATAGTGTAACCGAAGTTTAACGAATTCCTTTTAGCACTCATGTGGATGACCTCACACTTTTCGTTATTTAGGGTCAACTGTCAATTTTCGCACCATTCAGATATTTTTTCTAAATCGTTTTTCAATTTGTTTTTATCTTCTGATGTCTTTATTATTCGATAAACGACAGCGTCATCTGCAAAGAAGTTAAGACGGCTGCTCAGGTTGTCTTCCAAATCGTTTATATAGATAAGGAACATCAAAGGGTCTATAACATTACGTTGGGGAACGCGCGAAATCACATTTGTTTTACTCGATGACTTTCCGTCAATGACCACGAACTGTGACCTCTCTGACAGGATATCACAAATCCAGTCACATAACTGAGACTATATTCCTTAAACACGCAATTTCACTACAAGCCGCTTGTGCGGTACAGTGTCTAAAACTTTCCGGAAAACCAGAAATATGTAATTGATCTGAAACCCCTTATCCATAGCACTAAGCACTTCATGTGAATAAAGAGCCAGTTGTGTTTCACAGGAACGCTGTTTTCTAAACCCTTTGTTGACTGTGTGTCAATAGACAGTTTTCTTCGAGGTAATTCATAATGAAGTGGCAACTGGGTCGTTGCCACTGCACTGAAGCAGGTCTCTCTGTTATGGGCAGTGTGACTAGACACCAGTGCACGCTACAGTGGAACCAAATTTACAAGTTCTTTTTACGATCACTGTCTGGTGTGACACGATCGGTAAAATGCTGATAGGTTCAATCAGTTTAGAACAGCGAATAACAAGACATATTGATTTGCGTGTTGAATTCTTGAGAGCGTTCTCTTGGCCTAAGGAACTGCAATGTACATCCAGCATTATGTAGACCCTCTTCATTTTACCAGACTTATCAGAAAATTTCTCCGCCGCTCTTCCCTAGTCGCTGGTTTGGTCGTAGTACTCCAGTTAACTGGCCCATAAGATCGCCAGGTATTACATCATTAGATTTTTGACTTTGAAGTTGGATGAAGTCTCAGATGTACAAGCGAAAGATATGTACGAGAGATGAACCGCATGGTCGCATCATGGACAGTGCGATCCTCATTAGGGAACATGCTGAGGCAGTGACAGTTAACACAACATGTTCTCCAAAAGTGAACAAATGCATTGAAGTTGGCGCTGGGATACTCGAACACTGATGGTACACCGTACATCAGCTGTGATGTGACATGTACGATAATACTTGGAGATTAATGTGCCATAAAACATATTTTTGAGGTGATACTTTGTTAAACTAATAATTTTTTATTTACTAACAGTTGTAAATGAGTGGATCTGGCAATTTATTGGTGAATACAGAAAATAAATAACGATGTACATTAAATGTGTTCTGGCTCGAAAGTCATTCGGATTACGGCATATGCCTGTATGAAGTTTTTTACTTCAAACGATCGTTCCTGTGATTTCCCTTAATATTGACCATTCTTCCTGAGACACCATGTTCCATAGGAAGGTGTGTTGGGGCCCTTGCTGTTCATGTTGGATATGAATGACACTGCAGAAAATATTAACTGTTTTTGAAAGCAGTCCAGAGACAGGTAGTGCTATTTTTATTGTTTTCTACAAGAAGTGGCTAGCAACCACAGTTTAGTCAACATTCAGCCGCCTTTAGTGAATTAGCAGTCTAGTTAAAAGTTGATTAACTCTCTACAGTAAATTGATTTCTTAGGATGGATAGGATGTGTGACTGCTGTGTACGGACGCTGGATGAGCTGACCACTGTTCGCGAACAGCTGAACGTGTTGATGGCCGCGGTCAGCCGTCTTCAGGCTGCTGCCTCGGAGGCTAGCGGCAGTGGGGAGTCTGGTGCGTCGCATGGTACACCCCAGGTGTTACATGCTTCACCCACTGTCCCTGCTGTCGAGACATCTTCGCGGGTACCGGGCGCGGTTGGGTCACCCTCTCCCCAAGGGGAGTGGCGGGTTCAGCTGCGTTCACGGCGCACGAGGCGGAGGGTCAATGTGGAGGCTGGCCGTGTGGCATCGCCACTCTACCTGTGAGTGGACATGTGGCCGCTCCTTCAGCAAGGTCCGAGCAGGCACACGGAGGGAGGGGTTTATTAGTTATTGGGAGCTCCAACGTTAGGCGGGTGATGGAGCCCCTTAGGGAAATAGCGGAAAGGTGTTTCACTCTGTCTGCTTGCCGGAGGGTCTATTCCGAGATGTGGAGGAGGCCCTGCCGGCGGCGATAGAGAGCACTGGGTGCACCCGACTGCAAATTGTTGCTCATGTCGGCACCAATGACTCCTGCCTTCTGGGTTCAGATGTCATCCTCAGTTCGTACAGGCGGTTGGCGGAATTGGTGAAGGCGGAAAGCCTCACTCGCGGGGTGGAATCAGAGCTAACTATTTGTAGTATAGTTCCTAGAACCGATCGCGGTCCTCTGGTTTGGAGCCGAGTGGAAGGCTTAAACCAGAGGCTCAGACGATTCTGCGGAGAACTGGGGTGCAAATTTCTCGACCTCCGCTATCGGGTGGAGAAATGTAGGGTCCCCCTGAATAGGTCAGGCGTGCACTACACGCCGGAAGCGGCTACAAGGGTAGCGGAGTACGTGTGGAGTGCACATGTGGGTTTTTTAGGTTAGACAATTCCCTCCCTAGGCCCGACAAGACGCCTCCTGAGACGCGGCAAGGTAGGAGTAGGCAAAATGCAACAGGGAATAACAATATTAATCTGCTAATAGTAAATTGCAGGAGCGTCTATAGAAAGGTCCCAGAACTGCTCTCATTAATATACGGTCACAAAGCCCATATAGTACCAGGGACAGAAAGTTGGCTGAAACCAGACGTAAACAGTAACGAAATCCTAAACTCAGATTGGAATGTATACCGCAGAGACAGGCTGGACAGTGAAGGGGAAGGCGTGTTTATAGCGATAAGAAGTGCAATAGTATCGAAGGAAATTGACGGAGATCCAAAATGTGATATAATTTGGGTGAAGGTGACGGTTAAAGCATGCTCAGACATGTTAATTGGATGTCTCTATAGGCCCCCTAGCTCAGCATTTGTTGTGGCTGAGCACCTGAAGGATAATTTGGAAAATATTTCGAGTAGATTTCCCCACCATGTTATAGTTCTGGGTGGAGATTTTAATTTGCCGGATATAGACTGGGAGACTCAAACGTTCATAACAGGTGGCAGGGACAAAGAATCCAGCGAAATTTTTTTAAGTGCTTTATCTGAAAACTACCTTGAGCAGTTAACCAGAGAACCGACTCGTGGCAAAAACATATTAGATCTTCTGGTGACAAACAGACCCGAACTATTTGAAACAGTTAACACAGAACAGGGAATCAGCGATCATAAAGCGGTTAACACATCGATGATTTCAGCTGTAAATAGAAATATTAAAAAAGGTAGGACGATTTTTCTGTTTAGCAAAAGTGACAGAGTACCTGACGGCTCAACAAAAAAGTTTTGTCTCAAGTACAGATAGTGTTGAGGATCAGTGGACAAAGTTCAAAACCATGTTACAATATGCGTTAGATGAGTATGTGCCAAGCAAGATCGTAAGAGATGGAAAAGAGCCACCGTGGTACAACAACCGAGTTAGAAAACTGCTGCGGAAGCAAAGGGAACTTCACCGCAAACATAAACATAGCCAAAGCCTTGCAGACAAACAAAAATTACGCGAAGCGAAATGTAGTGTGAGGAGGGCTATCCGAGAGGCGTCCAATGAATTCGAAAGTAAAGTTCAATGTACTGACTTGGCAGAAAATCCTAAGAAATTTTGGTCTTATGTCAAAGCGGTAGGTGGATCAAAACAAAATGTCCAGACACTCTGTGACCAAAATGGTACTGAAACAGAGGATGACAGACTAAAGGCCGAAATACTAAATGTCTTTTTCCAAAGCTGTTTCACAGAGGAAGACTGCACTGTAGTTCTTTCTCTAGATTGTCGCACAGATGACAAAATAGTAGATATCGAAATAGACGACAGAGGGATAGAGAAACAATTAAAATCGCTCAAACGAGAAATGGCCGCTGGACCTGATGGGATATCAGTCCGATTTTACACAGAGTACGCGAAGGAACTTGCCCCGCCGGCCAGAGTGGCCGTGCGGTTCTAGGCGCTACAGTCTGGAGCCGAGCGACCGCTACGGCCGCAGGTTCGAATCCTGCCTCGGGCATGGATGTGTGTGATGTCCTTAGGTTAGTTAGGTTTAATTAGTTCTAAGTTCTGAGCGACTGATGACCTCAGAAGATAAGTCGCATAGTGCTCAGAGCCATTTGAACTTGCCCCCATTCTTGCAGCGGTGTACCGTAGGTCTCTAGAAGAGCGTAGCGTTCCAAAGGATTGGAAAAGGGCACAGGTCATCCCCGTTTTCAAGAAGGGACGTCGAACAGATGTGCAGAACTATAGACCTATATCTCTAACGTCGATCAGTTGTAAAATTTTGGTACACGTCTTATGTTCGAGTATAATGACTTTTCTGGAGACTAGAAATCAACTCTGTAGGAATCAGCATGGGTTTCGAAAAAGACGCTCGTGTGAAACCCAGCTCGCGCTATTCGTCCTCGAGACTCAGAGAGCCATAGAGACAGGTTCACAGGTAGACTTCCGCAAGGCGTTCGATACAGTTCCCCACAGTGTTTAATAAACACAGTAAGAGGATATGGACTATCAGACCAATTGTGTGATTGGATTGAAGAGTTCCTAGATAACAGAATGCAGCATGTCATTCTCAATGGAGAGAAGTCTTCCGAAGTAAGAGTGATTTCAGGTGTGCCGCAGGGGAGTGTCATAGGACCGTTGCTATTCACAATATACATTAATGACATTTTGGATGACATCGGAAGTTTAATGAGGATTTTTGCAGATGATGCTGTGGTGTATCGAGAGGTTGTAACAATGGAAAATTGTATTGAAATGCAGGAGGATCTGCAGCGAATTGACGCATGGTGCAGGGAATGACAACTGAATCTCAATTTAGACAAGTGTAATGTGTGCGAATACATAGAAAGTTAAATCCCTTATCATTTAGCTACAAAATAGCAGGTCAGCAACTGGAAGCAGTTAATTCCATAAAGGAGCTGTGCATTTTAACTGTGATGTCACAAATTCGTCATAAATAATCCACCACAATTTGAGAAGTATAGGGATTTACTCACCTGCAACGGTAGAGGAAAAAGTGAACTTTATTACCCATTATGAAAGCTTTCAGTGACTCACAAATGAGTTCAATACGCTGCAATAATTTTTTGATTATTTGCACAATAATGTACTAAGTCTGACAGGTAGCGTAGCAAGATTTAAATATAAATTAGAATCATTTGCTCTGGACGACCGAGTTCTACTTCATGGGCGAAATTCTCTCTAAAAGCAGGTAGCCTGAGAAAGAAAATATTTTTAAATGTAGTTGAGTGAGTAGGACAAAAAATAATGGGTTCACTAACGTAAACAGTCGTCATATATACGTACCCTGTAAACTGAATAATTCCATATCATTTGCTCATCCGTAGGCAAAGCAGATCGCAGAATTCGTTTCATAAGTGGAATACTAGGATGTACTCAGTCTTCAAAGGAGACTGCTTACGAAACACTCATACGACACTTCCTAGAATATTGCACTAGTGTGTGTGATCCGTTCCAAATAGGACGAACAAGAGTAGTGAACGTATACAGAGAAGAGACACAGCTATGATCACAAGTTTGTCTGATCTGCAGGATAGTGTTACGGAAATTCTGGAGAAACTGGACTGGCAGACACCTACATACAAAGTGTCAGGAACCAGTTTTAGTAGACGAATTTTGGAATATACTACAACGACCCTACAGGGATCGAGAGGACAGGATTAGGTTAACTGCAGCGCGTATAAAGATGTATAAACGGTCATTTTTCACGAAATCCGTACGTGAATGGAAGGCGAAGAAACGGTATTTAGTTCAGCTGGAAGTACCCTCTGCCATACATTTCATAGTGGTTTGCAGATATACAGGGTTTGTAGATATACAGGGTTTCGACAATGGCTGTAGATATACAGGTGTTGGACACAAACATGGAATCACTTCAAGAAATACAAAGCATTCTTGAACATAAATGCAGATGCTAGCCAAACCTGCTTGATTAGCTTTTGTATTTGATCACTAATGGCACCTGTTCGATGCCCTCAATTCGTTGCAAGTGTCAGTCGTGGTCAGAAGAGTGTTTTGTGTAGCTGTAAGTGTGTTATGTCAGAGGTAAGTGAATTCATATATTGCCAAGTTTTTGGTGTTTTTATGGTATTTGCTTCTGTTACCAAGTAGCTGAAGTATTTCGTGATTCATGAGGCACCGCATCAAAGATTTGTACCGAATACAATGAGAGCGGAAACGCATCCTCTGAGTCACAATGCGAACGAATGTCTGTGTTCATTAACCACCGCAGATGATCATTGAAGAGGACTGTGACGAAAAATAAGAGGACAACAGATATAGTAGTCACTGCATAATTCAATGTCGCACTCGAGAACCCTGTAAGCACCAAAACAACAGGAAGCGGTCTTCATAAGCAGAGAATTGCAGGCTGATGTGGAATTTCAAAACCAAGTATTAGCGACTGCAATGGATGTAACAGGAAATTGTGGTACTGAAGGCCTAAAACCTTAAATATGGAGCAATGGAAGAAAGTCAATTGGTTGAGTGAGTCTTGTTTTACACTGTTTCCAACTGCTGCCCGTGTTAATGTCTGTCATGTGCATGTCCCAAGCCCATGTTACAGACTGCTTGCTGCAAAGAGCGAAACATTGCGGGGGTTTGGTGAAGATTTGGTCAGCCATACCCTGGTATGCCTTGGACCCCATGGTAACTCTACAAGGTCATATTACTTCCAAGGATTGTGTGTCAATTTTGTCTGATCAGATCCATTTCATGGTACAATATTTGTTCTCCAATAGTGACCTGCAGCATCGTCGATAGAACAGACTGTGGTCCTTTGGTCCAGAGCCGAGTGGAGGAACTGAATCAGAGGCTTAGGCGGTTCTGTGACGGTGTAGGTTGCAGATTCCTTGACTTGCGCCATCAGGTGCTGGGTTTCCGGGTTCAGCTTAATAGGTCAGGAAGGTGCTACACAGGTAGTGGGGAATGTGTGGAAGGGACTGGGAGGTTGTTTAGGTTAGTGGGCCTCAGGGAACCACAGAAAGGGCGTCTGTCTAAAAGGGGGTAGGTAAAACACAGTCAGTTAGTTGTAAAAACGGTCAGTATTCTACTTGATAATTGTTGTAGCTGTGTTGGGAAGGAACCAGAGCTCCAAGCCCCAATAGCCAGCAGTGAATATCAAATAGCTGGCTAAAGCCAGAAACAAGTTCAGCAGGAAGGAGACAATCTCAGTAGCCGTCTTAGATTGCTTGCAGATGATGCTGTTATTTACCGTCTTGTAAAGTAATCATATGACCAAAACGAACTGCAAAATAATTTAGATAAGGTATCTGTATGGTGTAAAAAGTGGCAATTGACGTTGAAGTTATTCACCTGAGTACTGAAAGAAAACAGCTAAATTTCGATTCAAGGTAAGTCACATAAATCTGAAGACTGTAAATTCAACTAAATAATTAAGAATTGCAATTACAAATACCCTAAATTGCAACGATCACATAGATAATGTTGTGGGCACAGCCAACCAAAGACTGAGATTCAATGGCAGAACACTTAGAGGGTGCGACAGGTCTATTAAAGAGACTGCTTACAGCAAGCTTGTCCGCCCTATTCTCGGGTGTATTTGTGGGGTGTGGGATCAGCATCAGATGGAACTGGCGGATGACACCGAAAAAGTACAAAGGAGGGCAACTCGTTTTGTATTACCGCGAAGTTGGGGAGACAGTGCCGCAGACATGATAAGTGAATTGGTGTGGCAATCATTAAGACAAAAGCGTTTTTCGTTGCGAAGGGATCTTCTCATGATATTTCAATCACCAGCTTTCTACTCCTATTGCGAAAACATTCTCTTGGAACCCATCTACATAGGGAGGAATGATCATCACGATAAAATAAGAGAAATCAGGGATCGCACAGAAAAAATTTAAGTGCTCGTTTTCCCGCGCACCGTTCGTGAGTGGAACGGTAGAGAGACAGCTTGAAGGTGGTTCATTGAACCTTCAGCCAGATACTTTCTTGTGAACAGCAGAGTAATCATGTAGATGTAGATGCTGTGTTCCAAGGAGCCATGGTTCCTGTTGTACTTCACGTTGTTCCATATTTGTGTCCACGCCCTGTAGATGTAGATATAGAGTAGTGCTAGAAATGACCAAGTTACGAAGTTCCTCCTTCTTTCTCTGCTTCTGCAGAGATGGCTGTGTGCTATAAGATTGTTCAAGAGAACAGGAACGGTAGTAAATCAGTCATCTGGCTATCCGACACACGAGAAAGCGTCGTAACGACTCTGGAGGTAACCCTTCGCGTGTCTGCTACCGTCGCCCCAGCCCGCCTTCCGCCGAGCACATGACCACGAGCTCACAGTCACACACACACACACACACACACACACATACACACGCACACGCGCACACACACAGACGCGCGGGCATGCGCATGCGCAATCGCTTCCATATTTCCATGTAGGAGTATACTCCTTTCCTTAGACAAAAGCACAAACCCAGAGAGGTGGCGAAGTGGGAAGACACAGGACTCACAGTCAGGAGGCCAGTGGTTCGAATCTCTGTCAGGCCATTCACATTTAGATTTCTTTCTCAGCAGTCTCCTATCCTAGCTTATGCTTGGAAAACTGCAGGAAACCTAAATGTGGATGGACTGATAGAGATACAAACCACTGATCTCCTAACTGTGACTTCTGGGTCATCGCACTTCGTCACCCCACTGGGTTTTATTAATCAAATTTGGTGAATGCGATGGATGCCCTTTGTGTAGTTTATAACGTTTTATTTTATCACGACAGCCTTTGCATTGGCCAGTTCACGTGAGGTAGCTATTTTTGGTGTAGCCAACCCAACATGTTCGAATACTTCAAAACTTGTTCTTTCAGTAAATCCAACGACAGATAGTAAAAAATAATTCCAGCACATCAGCAGTCCACATTGTATTTTATGTACGATGTGGTGCAGCCATGGAAACACTGGACTCTCGTTCAGGAAAATTAACAATTCCTCATGTTTCTCTAACTCATTTCATGCAAATGATGTTACGGCTCCTTGAACAAGGTTATGACCAATTTTCTAAACTGCCCTTTCATGTAAGACAGTGCCCCTTTGTAATAATTCTGATTCAAGGTAAGTTACATTCTAACCTTCATTACCACAGAGCACATAGCGAAAGATAATACGAGCAAAAACGTAGATTATTATTAGTGTAACAATGAGCATTAAGATTCGTGTAAAGTGCTATTTATTTGCGTAACACCGGAGTGTTTTAAGCTGATTTGCTAAGCATTTCATGCCCTGAATTCAAACAACTCATTAATATTTGCCAAGGAGCTCATAATTCTAAAATACAAGATTTTAGTGAAATATATGTCATACTGTTTTAATATAAGTCCATGGATAAAAAATGAAACAATAATTTTACTATTGTATTATATAACTATTATTCTATACTAAATAAAAAGGTCATTGATGATAACATCCAGTCCCTGAACATTTAGGAAGCTTCTTTTCCATGACATTCTTGAATGTATTATGAAGCGGTCCATTTTTAAATTCGAGCAGTAAACTGCCATCACGTGCATATCCGATCTTCCTTGGTAGCGTTCCTCGACAGTTTTAATATGCAGAGTTGCCTTATTTGCGGGTAGTCAAATATTCCTGCTTGAATTTTTCCGTTCTCAGCTCAGACATTTTTCCCTGTATATGGCAAAGCGTGACCCGTTCTTATCAAAAGCCTTTACAAACTGCTTCAGAAGGCCCAACTTGATATACAGTAGACGACAAATGATTTCCTCTCGTTCAACTAAGGGGTCGTTAATGACATTCTTCCTCCCTCTGTACATGTTTTCTCTCTTTGGCCGTTCTTTTCCAACACTGTCATCTGTTTTGTCTCTGCTATTCCAGAGTCACAAGAAGCACTTTGCAAACCAAGGAGAAAGTTTACCGTTCATAAGTCTAGACAAACCACCCATTGATGTTTATGAGACTTAATCTTCTCAAAGAGCAAAACTACGGATTTATGTTCTTCTTTCATTTCCCTTGAGGGAGCAGCTGATATTGAACTAATTTTGGTACCATTGTGTATTAAAACAAATTTCAAACTTGCCCTGAGCTGTGCACAGAACCGAGAAATTCAACTAGAAAACATTCAGGAAGACCCATTTCCTCAGGTGTTCACTAATTTCGTGCAGAACACCAGATTGTCTTCTTGAGAGTATAAAAAATAAAAATGAAGGGCTTCCTGGATCAACAGGTCGTTATGACACCAGCCTGGGCACAACCGAAAGATACGAGTTCACATCCATCTGTTTAACATTTATTCCGATTTAGATCGTAAAGTATGAGATTTACGACTCTTATATAGGTACAGGATACTTTGAAGTATTTACGAAATAGTATTCTTTTTCAAATTTACCATTTTAGTGCGAGTTAAACCACGAAGACATAAAATTATGAAAACTGGTCATCCTACAGATTTCACTTTACAGAAGTCTATATTTAAAAATCATTGTTAACCTTAAAGTTTTTTATTGGATTTCATTTCATATATACAGTTTTTCCCGTATATGACAGTTACTCACCAAAATTGCAATTGTCATATGAGCAGTAGGAAAATGTAATTGATTGTTTATCAGACAATAGTCTTCAGTGTATTCAAAAACCGCAGTTAACTACACCAGAAAATTTCTGCTTGGCATAATAATTTAATACTGCAATATGTAAACAAATCTTGGGACGTGATGGATTTTTATATTTCTAAATTTTATTGCAGGAATATAGAAAAATTTCTTTTGCAAATCGCATTTTTGTAACCATAACAAGGTATAAATTTTGCATAAATCGCCACTGTTTCTAAAAACAGATGTCGTTATAATAATTATTTTGACAAAGGAAATTCTAGAACATTTTGGACAGAAATTTTGTGTTACATAGAACTGTATGCATCCCAAATCAGATTGGGCATAGTTGTTAGCTGAGTTGACTTTTAAGATTTTGTATGTGACACATCGTGTGTAATGTTTTTGTTATCAGCAATTATGTGAAAATGAGCTCCTTCTGTCTAAAAAGAGGTTTTGGTGATGAGACTACGTTTTTTTGCCTTGTTGATTGGTAAAAAAGTTGACACTAAGAAAAAACTGTGTATTATGTTTTACTGTGGGTGACGAACTAATTGTGAAATAAATCAATTAGAAATATTAAGAAATAGTATCTTCACAAGCTAGTTAACAATCTGAGAACCTATTCATACGCAAATTAGGCGAATGCTGCCGCTTCTCATTGAAGCAAGGTTAGTATTTACCTTTATTCTATAAATTGTTTAATCATATCTTGAAAGAGTCATTTTCTCATGGCGTTCTGTTGAACTAAAACCATTACGTAGTTACAGTAGAGATTTATTTCAATTGGAATGGCTCATCAGGGATAGTTTGCCTCAGATGTACCATTTCAAGAGCAAGAAGGGTAGCATACTTTTTATGTTGTATGGTAAAAGTGAACTATGGTTTCTGGATCCAGTATATTTTTGTTGGAAGCCAGTAATTCAGAAGCTTCTATTGACGGCTTGAGATCTGTGGTGAGTTATTAACTCATCCCAGTTTAAACGCTGAGGAATTAATGCCATACCCGCATAATCACTGTCATCGTCATTAGTATCAGAGGGGCAACACCAGTCCTCACAAACAACACGTATCGGAATGGCTTTTCTTTCAGACGTTTTCGTTTCCCAGTAGTCCACAATCGTAAATGTTCTGTACAGGTTTGACTGATTTATTCTAATTTTGGTTTCCTTTCAGCGTTTAATCTCTGAATAAGTAGCAAAAACCATCTACGTGATTTACTTATATTATTTCTGTTCAACTACACTAGTGCAAAAACTTCAGCATAGATGTTTCCTGACTGATTTATCATGTGACGTCATTCTAGCTCAGCACGGTATGGCCAGAGCTCAAACAGTAACCTCCAACTCCATCTGGTGGATATTCCTGGAACTAATTGGAAAGCAGACCGGCAATAGGGCAAACCTACAGGAACCAATCCTCGTACAAGTGATTTAGAAGTGCACAAAACAGAGTTACAAATGCACATTTCATCTTGAAATGCATGTTAAACAACCACGATCAAAAAATAAGAGTGGATAGAGGAAGACTGATTTCACTTTTTGATTCAACTCTCCAACTTTGGCTAAAATCAATTCTAAATTCCTAGATATAAGAAAACCGTTTGTTCTTGGCCTGTGGAATTACTTCATTGCTAGTTTCCCTGAGTATTGTAAAATGGGGTAACGTTGCAGTAGGCTGATGTACAATTATTAATGTTGATAATAGGTGTGCAAAGCGCAAAAATAGATTTGACCTCTTCAGTCTGATGCATTAAATGAATACTAATTTATTTCTACTAAGATAGTAGATTTGCTTCCAGTGGAAATAGATTTCGAGTGAATGATCTAGTCACAGAGATTAAAGTTATCTATGGTTCACTTGAATCGATTGAAGCAATTTCCAGGACGATTCTTTGAATGAGATGCAGACGAATTTCTTCCTTATCCTTCTCCCACAGAGGAAGTATTCGGTACATAGTCATACCATCGTCGTTGAAGATTTGAGCCCCAACATTCTGTTTTGTCTCCATCGTCTTCCTTGTACGAAGACTAGTTTCGTTGTTTAGTTAATATCTTTGGTGATCACGCTGTGCAAAACAGCATGATGGGCTATTGAACTTTCCTCCTTTCTTTCTACTGCTCTACTCTCAACGAAAATTAGTTTCGTTGTGTAATTAACATCTGAGCAAAACTAGAACGCTCCAGATCCACTAGCTAGGTAACAGCTGCAGTGCTAGATGACACGTTACGTGCTGAAATGCTAATTAGTGGGAAAACATTACTAACTTCATACTTGCAACACCTGACAGCTGTGGAGATATATGCAAACATTGTTGTGGAATAGAGATCAGAATCCGCCAGTGGTAATAGTTGATGACATCCTTGTAGCACATTGTAAGATCGATCTAAAATATTTGCTGGCCATGAAACTGCTCCCCAGGACGGATAGAACATAATAACATTTTACTTGTAGTGCTTATACAGTGTAGTAGAAGGCATACGTGAATAAAATTGTAAGTGATTTGGAAGCATAGAGGTTCCGAATTTTGCACGGTCCAGTAACATTAATGTGGCCACCGCCTATGTTCGACGTCAACATGCAATAACCACTCAAAGATTTGAGGTGATATGTGACACCACCAGCAGTGTTGGGGGGGGGGGGGGGGTGCGGAAAACAGTGCAGTTATTATCGCAATGTGGAAATGGAGTGATTTATATGATGCCGAAAAGGGTATGATCATTGGCATTTGGGCCAAGGGAGGATGTATTTCCGAAACGGCTATTTTTGTAGAGTGTTTATGTGCAACTGTGGTTAAAGTACGACCCAAGGAGGTAGCAAAAGTGTCTCCTCAACTACTGTTCAGCGAACTTCGTTGTGTATGAGCCCTGGAGTAGGTGCTTGGTTCATGCACCCATGCTGACTGCTATTCATCGGAGGCAAAGGCTGCAATTTGCACGCCAATACTTCAACTGACGGCCACTGAGTGTCTCGACAGCTGTCCTTTTCAGATGAATTACTTATTATGTTCCATAGGAATGTCTGAAAGGAAACACCCTGCAACCAGGAGGGAGCGTTATGATCTGGGCAATGTTTTCAGTGGCATTCCCTGGGTAATCTCGTCATTCTGGAGGCACAATATTTCAACAAAATACTTATATACATCTGTCCCCTACATGAATTTGGTTCTTCCTTGACATGATGCCACCGACCGGCAGGACAAAGCATAATGTCACATAGGTTGCAATGTATGTGTTGCGTGTTTCGAGGAGCACCAGGATGACTACACTGTTCTCCCCTGGCTGTCAACCTCCCTAGATTGAACCTAGTTGAGAATCTGTGAGACTAGCTCGATCCCACCATGGAGCCTCAACCGAGAAACGTAGATCAGCTGGCAATAGTGGTGGGGTCGGCATGACTCCACATCCCTCTCTGAACCCCTAGAACCTTACTGACTACTTCTGCACATTTCACACTGCAAAAGGTGGTCATTCAGACTTTTGTCGGGTGGTCACATTAATAAGAGTGGCCCAAGCAGTACACAGAATTGCCAGTTCTGGCAGCAACAATGGCTCCAGTTTGGCTGAGCATTGAGTTGAACTGAGCTTGTATGAGAGGTATGGGTGCAGCACGCTATGCTGCTTCAGTTACATGCCAATCGAAGTGTCAAGTGCAAGCATCGTAGTCCCGTGACCAAACGTATTCAATGGGCGAGAGATCTGGAGAACGTGTTGGCGAGGACTACAGTTGTACACCCTCTGTATAGAGGTAGGTTTGGACAGTGTGGTCACATGCGGTCTTGCATCGTGTTGCTGAAACATAACGTTTTGGAGACCTCAAATATAAGGCAATATCACTGACGTTATGGAGTCGGAAATGTAACGGCTGCTGTCCAAGTTACCGGCTATGAGAACCAGAAGTAGACATTTCCTGTACGCATTGGCCCTGAATAGCATGATACCAGGTATTGGAGCATGTATGACAGCGATGGGAAAGCTGAAAAACCATGATGGTATACGCAGAAAGAGTGTCATGGCGCCACTCCTGTGTCCAGGTTTGTCACCTTGCCTCCCTCTGCTGCAGTGTCAAGGGTTGCAGCAGCAATGGTTTCTGCACTAACGTCACCTCACTCGCCGCGTCGATACTTGTCGTGTAGTAAGCAAACCCATTTCCTGGTACTTGGCATGTAACTTTACTTTGTGATCCTGCACAGCTGAATGAATATGCATGTCCCACGGGCTCCAGACATATGTGATTGTTGCGATCCCTCATGTCGCTGAATAAAAATCTACTGAACACATTAATTCCATATCTGCGTGACAATCGTGGGATGCCAACCAACGCAAGTAGTGATATCGGGTAACGATAAACCACAGTTTCGAATGTTCATGATGCTGCCACTGTCGAATTCTGACATGGGCTGGTAGCCATTTCTGTTCGTATGTGAGGCGTAACACGATCATCTCACAAGCAAACAACATTCTGAATGAGAAACTCATATATACATAATGTAGGTGGTATTACTACTACTATGCTGCGTTGTGACACTACCCAGAAATCTGGTAAAAGTAATAAATCTTTATTGTAAGCGCTGAAAGTAGCATGGAGGCCACCACGGAGTATTATAGTGACAGCGCTGGCCATCAGCCATGCTACGTCGACAAATAAGGCAGAATAATAGATGCGTAAGTGAGTTGTGAAGCAAGTATAGCTTAGCGCAATGGTAAATTGCCCCACGCAGCAATGAATCTGCATCTACATCTATGAGGATACTCTGCAAATCACATTGATGTGCCTGGCAGAGGGCTAATCTAACCACCATCACAATTCTCTATTATTCCAATCTCGTATAGCGTGCGGTAAGAACAAACACCTATATTTTACCGTACGAGCTCTGATTTCCCTTATTTTATCGGGGTGTTCGTTTGTCCCTATGTAGGTCGGTGTCAACAAAATATTTTCGCATTCGGAGGAAAAAGTTGGTGATTGTAATTTCGTGAGAAGATTCCGTCGCTACGAAAAACGCCTTTCTTTTAATTTTGTCCAGCCAAAATTCTGTATCATTACTGTGACACTCTTTTCATTAGATTAGATAATTTTTTCGTTTGATAGATCAGTGCTGAGGAGATCCTCGTGGATGTGGAACATGTCCCATATTTTGCGATAATACAAAACGTATTGCCTTCCTTTGATCTTTTTCGATGTACTCCGTCAGTCCTTTCTGGTAAGGATCCCACACCGCGCAGCAGTATTCTAAAAGACGACGGACATTCGTAGTAGTTCTGCCACATTTTCTAAGTGTCCTGCCAATAAAACGCCGTCTTTGGGTACCCTTCCCCACAACATTTTCTGTGTGTTCCTTCCAGTTTAAGTTGTTCGTAATTGTAATACCTAGGCTTTTAGTTGAATTTCCGGCTTTTAGATTAGACAGGTTTATCGTAAACCAAAGTTTAACGAATTCCTTTTACCACTTTTCGTTATTTAGGGTTAACTGCCTATTTTCGCTCCATTCAGATATTTTTTCTAAATCGTTTTGCAATTTGTTTTTATCTTCTGATGACTTTATTAGTCCATAAATAACAGTGTCATCTACAAACAACGTAAGATGGCTGCTCAGGTTGTCTGCCAAATCGTTTATATAGATAAGGAACAGCAAAGGGCCTATAACACTACCTCGGGGAACACGAGAAATCACATCTGTTTTACTCGATGACTTTCCGTAAATTTCAACCAACTGTGGCGTCTCTGACAGGAAATCTCAAATCCAGTCACGTAACTGAGACGATATTCCATAAGGACGCAATTTCACTACAAACCGCTTGTGCGGTACAGTGTCTAAAGCTTTCCGGAAAACCAGAAATATGTAATCGATCTGAAATCCCTTGTCAATAGCACTAAGCACATCATTTGAATAAAGAGCTAGTTGTGTTTCACAGCAGCGATCTTTTCTAAACCCATGTTAACTGTGTGTCA
Source organism: Schistocerca serialis cubense (assembly GCF_023864345.2). Taxonomy (NCBI): domain Eukaryota; kingdom Metazoa; phylum Arthropoda; class Insecta; order Orthoptera; family Acrididae; genus Schistocerca; species Schistocerca serialis. Next base: position 223,878,490 of record NC_064640.1, read on the forward strand.
ATAGACAGTTTTCTTCGAGGTAATTCATAATGAAGTAGCAATTGGGTCGTTGCCACTGCACCGAAGCAGGTCTCTCTCTTATGGGCAGTGTGACTAGGCATCAGGTTTTCGAGGAACAAATGGGCAGTAATGGAGTATAAATGAGGATAGGACGTTATTCGAGTCAGGGACTTGGTAATTGCTGAGTAGCCGCACTACAGTGCTGGAGCACCACTGGCCAATCAGACGACTGGGCAGTGCCAGCAGCAGCCTATGGTTCGAGACCAGGCTGTGTCTGCGGGCACACTGGGTCCTTTGTGAGACTTGGCGTCCTAGCCCTGCTGGCTTGCTGTTCCTGTCTGCTGCCGCAAATGATGAGACCCAGGGAGGAACTCGGCGTCAAACCGTCAGCCGCCGTCTGTCGCCTGCCTGAGGGGCATGGGTTGAGACCCACGCACAATCGCTGAGCAAAGAGCAGACAGGTCTCCTTCTGGCATTTCACTCCCCTGGGAAGCGCCGCTGTCGCAAGTGCTTCTGGCCTCTCCCTCGCTGGTTACTTTTACCCATTCTACATACTACCTTTTCACAATCTTCATAATAGCGACAATAGCATCGTAATTAAATTTTGTAGCTGGTTACATGACAATCGTCATTTGCTTCCATTAGTACTTTTTACTCCTGTAGACGCGTTTATATGGAACGTAATCAACGACACACTCAATAATTATCGGTGGCCGCAGGAAAATCTGCACGCTACAGTGGAAAAGAATTTACAAATTCTTTTTACAATCACTGTTTGGTGTGACACGATCGGTAACATGCTGATAGGTTCACGCATTTTAGAAGAGCGAATAACAAGACAGAATGATTTTCATGTTAAAAGCTTGAGAGCGTTCTCTTGCCCTCACGGACTGCAATGTACTTCCAGCATTATGGAGACCCCTCTACATTTTACCAGACGTATGAGAAAACTTCTCAGCCGCACTTCCCTAGTCGCTGGTTTGGTCGTGGTAGTGCAATTAACTGGCCACTAAGATAGCCAGACCTTACGCCATTTTGATTTTGAGGTTGAATGAAGTCTGAGATGTACAAGCAAAAGATGAATACGTGAGATAAATTGCGTGGGCGCATAATGGACACTGCTGCCCTCATTAGGGAACGTGCTGAGGCAGTCAGACAGGCAACACTTGTTCTCCAAGAGTGAATAAATGCATTGAAGTTGGCGCTGGAATACTCGAACACTGATTGTGCACCGTACATCAGCTGTGATGTGACGTGTACGATAGTACTTGGAGATGAATGTGCTAAAAAACATATTTTTAAACTGATACTTTGCTAAACGAATATTGTTATTTTAACTAACTGTTGTACATGGGTACATGTGTGAAGCTGGCAATTTATTGAAGGATACAGCAAATAAATAACGATGTATATTAAATGTGTTTTGTCTCGAAAATCATTCGGAATAGGGCATATGTGAGCCTTGAGCAGCCGCTGGTGAAGCATCAGTGCAGCAGCGCATATTTAGCTTTCATATTTGTTTTGTAATTTGATTCTTAATTTCTTTCCGAATGTTTGTGCGCTTGCATATTTAAATACATAAAATCCTTGCGTATTCTCGTATTTGTGAGGAGTAATATTGCTTATGGATAGCAAAGCAAGCACTCCGTCTTCAGGCCACAAGTGGCTCATCGGGACCATCCGACCGCCGTGTCATCTTCGGTTGAGGATGCGGTCAGCACACCGCTCTCCCAGTCGTTATGATGGTTTTCTTTGACCGGAGCCGCTACTATTCGGTCGAGTAGCTTCTCATTTAGCATCACGAGGTTGAGTGCACCCTGAAAAACGGCAACAGCGCATGGCGGCAGGATGGTTACCCATCCAACTGCCGGCCACGCCCGACAGCGCTTAACTTCGGTGATCTCACGGGAACCAGCGTGTCCATTGCGGCAAGGCCGTTGCCTTTATTGATAGCCGTAGAGTATAAATTCGGGCAGATGTTTGTTTTGGACAGCCAGTGCGCTTTTGACATAGGTCAGTGAGCCTTGAGCAGCTGCTGGTGAAGCACTAGCGCTGCAGCAGTGCAGTAGCGAGTCGCATGTTTAGCTTTGATATTTGTTTTGTAGTTTGATTCTTAATTTCTTTCCGAGTGTTTGTGCGCTTGCATATTTAATTACATAAAATACTTGCGTATTCCCGTATTTGAGAGGAGTAATATTGCTTATTGACAGCCGTAGAGTATAAATTCGCGGAGTCGTTAGATATTAGCAGTAGGATGGATAGGGTGTCTGCGTGCTGTGTGCGGGCGCAGGGGAACTTTCCGCGGTTCGCGAGCAGCTGAGCGTGCTGTTGGCCACGGTCAGCCGCCTTCAGGCTGCTGCCTCGAGGTGCAGCGATGGCGGAGGGTCTGTCGCGTCGCTTGAGACACCACAGGTGTCGCTTGCTGCGTCCGCTGACTCAGCCGCCGAGGCACCGTCTAGTGTACCCGGCGCGTTGGATGATACTCACCTCAGGGTGAGTGGCGGGCTGCAACGCGTTCGCGTCACTCGAGGCGGAGGGCCAATGTGGAGGCTGGCCGGCTGGCCTCGCCCGTTCATCCTGCCAGTGGGCCCGAGCAGGCACACGGGGGCAAGGGCTTGCTGGTTATTGGGAGCTCCAACGTTAGGCGGGTGAAGGAGCCCCTTAGGGAAATAGTGTACAGGGCTGGATAGAAATCCAACGTGTACTCGGTTTGTCTGCCTGGGAGCCTCGTCCAAGATGTGGAGGCAGCTATCGAGCGTACGGGGTGCAGTCGTCTACAAATAGTTGCTCACGTCGGCACCAATTATGCCTGTCGCTTGGGTTCTGAGGCGATCCTCAGTGCGTACAGGCGGTTGGCGGATATGGTGAAGACCCCTGGCCTCGCACGTGGGGTGCAAGCAGAGCTCTCTATTTGCAGCATTGTTCCCAGAGCGGATCGGGGTCCTTTGGTTTGGAGCCGAGTGGAGGATCTCAACCAGAGGCTTCGTCGACTCTGTGACGGTCTTGGCTGCAGATTTCTAGACTTGCGCTATTGGGTGGGGAATTGTAGGACGCCCCTAGATAGGTCAGGGGTGCACTACACAAAGGAAGCGGCTACTTGGGTAGCAGAGTACTTGTGGCATGCACGTGGGTTTTTTTTAGGCTAGGCAGTAGTGCGAGGTGTCCTGATGAACACTCACCAGTCGACGTGCATGCAGGGAAATCAAGACGCGCTCAGTGTAAAGACACTTCAGCTATCAAGGTACTAGCAGTAAATTTTCAGAGTGTTCGGAATAAAGTTCCTGAATTTACTGCCCTCCAGGAAGCGTGTGGCTCGCAAATTATTCTCGGGACTGAGACCTGGCTGAACCCTGAGATAGGAAGTTCTGAAATATTCAGTGAGGGTTGGAACGTGTATCGGAAAGACAGGTTAGACACCGTAGGAGGTGGTGTCTCCACTGCAGTTGGAAAAAATATTGTGTCTACTGAGGTCAAAGTAGAGTGTGATTGTGAAGTTATCTGGACACGTTTAACAGGGATAGCGGAAAAAAAGTTAGTTGTGGGGTGTTATTACCGGCCACCAGGTTCCACCGTGACAGTTCTAGAATCATTCGAAGGGAGTCTACATTCTGTATTGCAGAAGTACCCAAATCATGCTGTATTAGTCGGAGGCGACTTCAACCCACCTAGTATAGACTGGGATGTCTATGGATTCATTACAGGTGGTACAGACAAGCCGTCGTGTGAATTAGTTTTGAACACAATATCCGAAAACTGTCTTGAGCAGCTAAATCGACAGCCAATGCGTAATGGAAGTAATTTAGATCTGGTAGCCACGAACAGACCAGACCTCATCGACGGTGTCAGTGTCGAGACAGGGATTAGTGCTCATGATGTTGTCATTACGACTATGGTTACGAAAGTTAAAAAGTAGGTCAAGAAGGCTAGGAGGGTATTCTTACTAGAAAGAGCAGATAAGCAGTTGTTAGCATTCCACTTAGTAAATGAATCGACTTCATTTACTTCCGGTACGATGGTCGTGGAAGAATTATGGGCAAATTTTAAACACATTGTAAATCACGCATTGGACAAGTATGTGCCGAAAAAGTGGGTTACGGACGGAAAAGACCCACCGTGGTTTAACAGCGCAATTCGGAGAATGCTCAGGAAGCAAAGGCAGTTGCACTCGCGATACAAGAACGATCGTGAGAATGGGGACAGGCAAAAGTTAGTAGAGATTCGTGCTGCTGTAAAAAGAGCGATGCGTGAAGCATTCAACCACTACCACCGTCATACCTTAACAAAATATCTCGCTGAAAACCCAAGGAAATTCTGGTCTTACGTAAAATCGGTAAGCGGGTCGAAGGCTTCCATCCAGTCACTCACTGATCAGTCTGGCCTGGCAACGGAAGACAGCAAAACGAAAGCTGAAATTTTAAATTTAGCATTTGAGAAAGCTATCACGCAGGAGGATCGTACAAACATACCGCCGTTTGAGTCTCGTACAGATTCCCATATGGAGGACATAGTGATAGACATCCCTGGGGTTGTGAAGCAGCTGAATGGGGTGAAAATAAATAAATCGCCAGGTCCTGATGGGATTCCAATTCGGTTTTTACGGAGAGTACTCTACTGCATTGGCTCCTTACTTAGCATGCATTTATCGCGAATCTCTTGCCCAACGTTAAGTCCCGAGCGACTGGAAAAAAGCACAGGTGACGCCTGTATATAAGAAGGGTAGAAGGATGGATCCTCAAAATTACAGACCAATATCCATAACATCGGTTTGTTGCAGGATTCTCGAACATATTCTCAGTTTGAATATAATGAATTTCCTTGAGACAGAGAAGTTGCTGTTCATGAACCAGCACGGCTTTAGAAAGCATCGCTCCTGCGAAACGCAACTCGCCCTTTTTTCACATGATATCCTGCGAACCACGGATGAAGGGCATCAGACGGATGCCATATTCCTTGACTTCCGGAAAGCGTTTGACTCGGTGCCCCACTGCAGACTCCTAACTAAGGTACGAACATATGGCATTGGTTCCCAAGTATGTGAGTGGCTCGAAGACTTCTTAAGTAATAGAACCCAGTATGTTGTCCTCGATGGTGAGTGTTCATCGGAGGTGAGGGTATCATCTGGAGTGCCCCAGGGAAGTGTGGTAGGTCCGCCGTTGTTTTCTATCTACATAAATGATCTTTTGGATAGGGTGAATAGCAATGTGCGGCTGTTTGCTGATGATGCTGTGGTGTACGGGAAGGTGTCGTCGTTGAGTGACTGTAGGAGGATACAAGATGACTTGGACAGGATTTGTGATTAGTGTAAAGAATGGCAGCTAACTCTAAATATAGATAAATGTAAATTAATGCAGATGAATAGGAAAAAGAATCCTGCAGTGTTTGAAAACTCCATTAGTAGTGTAGCGCTTGACACAGTCACGTCGATTAAATATTTGGGTGTACATTGCAGAGCGATATGAAGTGGGACAAGCATGTAATGGCAGTTGTGGGGAAGGCGGATAGTCGTCTTCGGTTCATTGATAGAATTTTGGGAAGATGTGGTTCATCTGTAAAGGAGACCGCTTATAAAACACTAATACGACCTATTCTTGATTACTGCTCGAGCGTTTGAGATCCCTATCAGGTCGGATTGAGGGAGGACACAAAAGCAATTCAGAGGCGGGCTGCTAGATTTGTTACTGGTAGGTTTGATCATCACGTGAGTGTTACGTAAATGCTTCAGGAACTCGGGTGGGAGTCTCTAGAGGAAAGGAGGCGTTCTTTTCGTGAATCGCTACTGAGGAAATATAGAGAACTGGCATTTGAGGCTGACTGCAGTACAATTTTACTGCCGCCAACTTACATTTCGCGAAAAGATCACAAAGATAAGATAAGAGAGATCAGGGCTCGTACAGAGCATATAGGCAGTCATTTTTCCCTCGTTCTGTTTGGGAGTGGAACAGGGAGAAAAGATGCTAGTTATGGTACGAGGTACCCTCCGCCACGCACCGTATGGTAGATTGCGGAATATGTATGTAGATGTAGATATGTCTGTATGAAGTTCTTTGCTTCAAACAATCGTTCCTGTAACATCCCTGAATATTGGCCATTCTTCCTGGGACACCCTGTTCCCCAGGAAAGTGTGATGGTTCCCTTGCTGTTCATCTTGAATATTAATGACAGGGCAGAAAATATTAACGGTAACCTCAGACTTTTTGTAGATGGTGTAGTTATTTACAATTAAGATCTGCCTGAAATACGGTCCACAGATGTTCAGTCTAATCTTGATGGAATTTCAGAGTGACGCAACACCTGGACACTTTCTTCAAGTGCTAAGAATGCAAAATTACGCACTTCGCAAAAAGAAAACAATGTAGTATTTTATAACTACAATATCAGCGAATCTTAATTGGAATCTGTAAACACATAAAAATACTTGGATATAACAGTTTTTGTAGGTATCAAACGGGATGATCGTACAATTTAAGGAAGAACAGACACACGGCAATCATTCGCGACCCATTAGTTTTACTACTCTTGCTCTTCTAGATTTCGGCTCTAAGTGGCCGTCTCCACATATGCAAGAGTAATAGTAGCTATTCAAATGTGACTGAGTGCTGTGTATCTCTCCTTCCTTGTAGTCTACGGTTCCTGTGCATATCAGTTCCTTGTGGAAACAAAGTTGGTCGCAAAAGTGGTACGTTTTTGCAGATGATGCTTGTGTTTTAAGATATGCCATTAAAGGGAAAGCAATAGAAGACATTGTTAATGATGTTTTTATAAGGCTTATTAACTGGTTCTCTGAAATTGGACTTTCCCTAAATTTTTGGGAAAATGCACTATATTCAGTTCTGTACAATGAGTAGAATAATATCAACAATTGACGCGATACAAGAACAGGACTCAGTAAACAGGGTAGAATACTCCAAATTTTTGGGTCTGCGTACTTATGAAAACTTGAACTAGAAGAAGCGTATTGCTGAGTTTCTCAAACAGTGAAGTTCAGCTACTTTTGTACTTCGTATAATTGCTAGTCTTGGAAACAACATACTAACATATTTTGCGTATTTACTCTGAATAATGACTCATGAAATAATTTTATTGGAAAGTTACCAGTTTGAAATAAGTTACTGATTGCCCAAAAGCGAGCAGTAAGAATAATATGTGGTGTTCACCCGCGGTCGTCATGTTGGTACTGCTTCAAGGAGCTGTGCATTTTAACTGTATTGTCACAATACATATATTCGCTGGAATAATTCGTCATAAATAATCCATCACAATTTGAGAAGAATAGTGCTTTACACACCTACAAAACTATAGGAAAAATGTACTTTATTACCCATTATTAAAGCAGTCAGTGGTTCACAAAGGAGTTCAATGCCCTGCAAAAATTTTTTTGATCATTCGTACGAGTACAATAACGTACTATGTCTGACAGGTAGCACAGCAAGATTTAAATATAAATTAGAATCATTTTCTCTGGACAACCCAGTTCTACTACATGGGCGAACTTCTCTTTAAAAGCCGGTAGCCTGAGAAAGGAAATATTTTTAAATGTAGTTGAGTGACTATGACAAAATAAATGTGTTCATTAATGTAAGTAGTCGTCATATATACGTATCCTGTAAACTGAATAATTCCATATCATTTGCTGCGCTGTAGGCAAAGCAGAGCGCAGAATTCGTTTCATTGGTAGAATACTAGGATATACTCAGTCTTCAAAGGAGACTGCTTACACAACACTCATACGACCCTTCCTAGAATATTGCTCTAGTGTCACAGTCCGTAGTGATAGACGGTAAATCATCGAGTACAACAGAAGTGACATCTGGTGTTCCCCAAGGCAGTGCCATAGGCCCTCTGTTGTTCCTGATTTACATAAATGATCTAGGTGATAATCTGAGCAGCACCCTTAGATTGTTTGCAGATGACGCTGTAATTTGCCGCCTAGTAAAATCATCAGACGATCAATTCTAATTAAAAAAGGATCTAGAGAGAATTTCTGTATGGCGCGAAAAGTAGCAATTGGCACTAAACAGAGAAAAGTGCGAGGTCATCCACATGGGTACTAAAAGAAATCCAATAAATTTTGGGTATACGATAAATCGCACAAATCTAAGGGCTGTCAATTCCACTAAATACTACGAGCAACTTAAATTGGAAAGACAGCATAGATAATATTGTAGGGAGGGCGAAACAAAGACTGCTATTTGTTGGCAGAACACTTAGAAGATGTGACAAACCCACTAAAGAGACAGCCTACATTACACTTGTCCGTCCTCTGTTGGAATATTACTGCGTGGTGTGAGATCCTTACCAGGTGGGATTGACGGAGGACATCAAAAATGTGCAAAGAAGGGCAGCTCGTCTCGTGTTATCGCGTAATAGGGGTGAGAGTGTCACTGATACGATACGCGAGTTGGGGTGGCAGTCACTGAAAATAAAAGGCGGTTTTCTTGGCGGCGAAATCTATTTACGAAATTTCAATCACCAACTTTCTCTTCCGAACGCTAAAATCTTTTTATGACACCCACCTACTTAGGGAGAAATGATCATTATAATACAATAAGAGAAATGAGAGCTCGATCGGAAAGATTTAGGTGTTCCTTTTTCTCCGCGCCATTCGAGAGTGGAATAGTAGAGAAGTAGTATGAAAATGGTTCGATGAAACCTCTGCCAGGCACTTAAGTGTGAATTGCAGAGTAACCATGTAGATGGTGATGTAAATCCTTTCCAAACAGGACGAACAAGAGTACTGAACATATACAGAGAAAGACAACAGCAATGATCACATGTTTGTTTGATCTGCAGGACAGTGTCACGGGAATTCTGGAGAAACTGGACTGGCAGACACCTACATACAAAGTGTCAGGAACTAGTTTTAGTAGACGAATTTTGGAATATACTACAACGCCCCTACAGGGATCGAGAGGACAAGATTAAGTTAACTACAGAGAGTATAAAGGCGTACAAACAGTCATTTTTCTCGAAATCTGTACGTGAATGGAAGGAGAAGAAACCCTAATTAGTTCAGTTGGAACTACCAAATGGTTTAAATGGCTCTGAGCACTATGGGTCTTAACTTCTGAGGTCATCAGTCCCCTATAACATAGAACTACTTAAACCTAACTAACCTAAGGACTTCACACACATCCATGCCCGATGCAGGATTCGAACCTGCGACCGTAGCGGTCGCGCGGTTCCAGACTGTAGCGCCTAGAACCACTCGGCCACACAGGCCGGGTGGAAGTACACTCTACCATACATTTCATAGTGGTTTACAGAGTATGGATGTAGATATACAGCGGTTCGACAATGGATGTAGATATACGGGTGTTGGACAAAAACAGGGAAGCACTGCGAGAAATACAAAGCATTCTTGAACATAACTGCAGATGCTAGCCGAACCTGCTGGGTGCGCTGTTGTACTTGATCAGGAACGTCACCTGTGCAATGCCCTCAATGCGTTGCAAGTGTCAGTCGTGGTCAGAAGAGTGATCTGTGCAGCTGTAAGTGTGTTATGTCAGAGGTAAGTGAATTCATAAATGGACAGATTGTTGGTGATTTTGTGGTATTTGCTTCTGTTACCAAGTAGCTGAAGTGGTTAGTGTTTCATGAGGCACCATATCAAAGGTTTATACAGAATACAAAGAGAGCGGAAACGTGCCCTCTTAGTCACAATGCGAACGAAAGTGCGTGTTGAGTAACCATCGCAAATGATCACTGAAGAGAACTGTGACGAAAAATAAGAGGACCACAGCTATAATAGTCACAGCAGAACTCAATGTCGCACTCGAGTACCCTGCCAGCACCAAAACAATAGGAAGGGGTCTTCATAAGCAGAGAACGGCAGGCCAATGTGGAATTTCAAAACCAAGCATTGGCGACTGCAGTGGGTGTAACAGGAAAATGTGGTACTGAAGCCACAAAACCTTAAATATGGAGCAATGGAATAAAAGTCATTTGGTTGGCTGAGTCTTGTTTTACACTGTTTCCAATTTCTGCCCGAGTTAATGTCTGGCATATGCATGTCCCAAGCCTACGATACAGACAGCTTGCTGCAAAGAGCGAAACATGGCGAGGGTTCGGTGATGATTCGGTCAGCCATACCCTGGTATTCCTTGGACCCCATGGTTATTCTGCAAGGTCATATTACTGCCAAGCATTGTGTGTCAATTTTGTCTGATCAGATCGATTTCATGGTACAATATTTGTTCTCCAATAGTGATCTGCAGCATCGTCGATGTACCGCTCTGTGGTACTTTGGTGCAGAGCCGAGTGGACGGTGTGAATCAGAGGCTCAGGCGGTTCTGTGACGGTGTAGGCTGCAGATTCCTTGACTTGCGCCATCGGGTGGTGGGTTTCCGAGTTCCGCTTAATAGGTAAGCAGTCCACTATACACAGCAAGAGCTGCTACACGGGTAGCAGGAGCTGTGCGGAAGCGACTGGGCGGTGGTTTTAGATTAGTGGGACTCAGGGAACCACAGAAAGGGCGTCCGTCTAAAAGGGGGCAGGTAAAACACAGTAAGTCAGATGTTGAAACGATCGGTATTGTGGTTGTAAATTGTCGTAGCTGTGTTGGGAAAGAACCAGAGCTCCAAGCCCTAATACAAAGCACTGAAGCTCAAATAGTTATAGGTACAGAAAGTTATGCAGTTTCCAGAAATGATAGGTTAAATACAACTGGTGGTGGAGTATTTATTGCTGTCAGATGTAGTTTACCTTGTAGTGAAATAGAAATACATAGTTCCTGCGAAATAGTATGGGTGGAAGTTATACTTCTCAATTTGACTAAACTATCAATTGGGGCCGGCCGCCGTGGAAGAGCGGTTCTAGGCGCTTAAGTCTGGAGCCGCGCGACCGCTATGGTAGCAGGTTCGAATCCTGCCTCGGGCATGGATGTGTGTGCTGTCCTCAGGTTAGTAAGGTTTACGTAGTTCTAAGTTCTAGGGGGCTGACGACCTCAGATGTTAGGTCCGATAGTGCTCAGAGCCATTAGAACCATTTATTAATTTGGTCGTTTTGCCGACCCACCGACTCAGAACATACAGTTGCTGAACAGTTCAAAGAAAACTTGAGTCTCATTTAAAACAGGTACCCATTCATACAGTAATAGTCGGTGGTGGCTTTAATCTACCCTCGATATGCTGGAAAAATTATACATTAAAACTGGCGGCAGGCATAAAACGTCATCCGAAATTGTACTGGGCTTTCTCAAAAAATTATTTCGAACAATTAGTTCATAAGCCAAATCGAAGGGTAAATGCTTGTGAAAGCATACTTGACCTCTTAGCATTAAATAATCTTGGACAAATAATAAGGCAGAAAACCCAAAGCAATTCAGATCATACATACAGCACACCAATTGCAAGACGCAATCAATACTTTGACTGCGCGATAACGGTGAAGTCACTAATGACAGTGCCAGTAAAGCATTGTTATTAAACACAATTTTCCGAAACTCCTTCAACAAAGAAGACGAAGTAAATATTCCTGAATTCCAATCAAGAACAACTGTCAAGATGAGAAACATAGAAATAGATATCCCCACAGTCGCAAAGCAGCTAGAATCACTTAATAAAAGCAAGGCTTCCAGTCCAGATTGTATACCAGTCATGTTCGTCTCAGAGTATGCTGATACAATAGCTTCGTATTTAGCAATTATATACACCCGCTCGCTCACAGAAAGTCCGTACCTAAAGATTGGAAAATTACTAAAGTGACACCAATACCCAAAACAGGAAGCACGGGTAATCCGTTCAATTACAGACCCATATCACTAACGTCTACTTGCTGTAGGGTTTTGGAACATATACTGTATTCGAACATTATGAAGTACCGCGAAGAAAACGGTTTATTGACACGTAGACGCCTTCCACTGTGGCCAAGCGGTTGTAGGCCCTTCAGTCTGGAACCGCGCGACCGCTACGGCTGCGGGTTCGAACCCTGCCTCGGGCATGGATGTGTATGATGTCCTAAGATTAGTTAGGTGTAAGAAGTTCTAAGTTCTAGGGGACTGATGATCTCAGTTTTTAAGTCCCATAGTGCTCAGTGCTATTTGAACCATTTTTGACACGTAGTCAGCACGGATTCAGAAAATATCGCTCTTTTGAAACACACTAGCTCTTTATAGTCATGAAGTAATGAGAGCTATTGACAGGGGATTTCAAATTGAGTCCATATTGTTAAGTTTCCAGAAGGATTTCGACACCGTTCCTCACAATCGTCTTCTAACCTAACTGCGTGGCTATGGAATATCGCATCAGTTGTGCAATTGGATTCGTGATTTCCTGTCAGAAGGGTCACAGTTCGTAGTCACAGACGGAAAGACATCAAGTAAAATAGTAATAACATCCGGCGTTCCCCAAGGCAGTGTTATAGGCCCTCTATTTTTCCTGATCTGTATTAACGACATAAAAGACAATCTCAGTAGCCGTCTTAGATTGTTTGCAGGTGATGCTGTTATTTACCGTGTTGTAAAGTCATCAGATGACCAAAATAAATTACAAAATGATTTAGATAAGGAATCTGAATGGTGCGTAAAGTAGCAATTGACCCTGAGTAAAGTAAAATGTAAAGTTATTAACATGAGTACTAAAAGAAATCCGCTGAATTTCGTTTCGCGGAAGTCACACAAATCTGAAGGGTGCAAATTCAGCTAAATTATTAAGGATTGCAATTACAAATACCCTAAATTGGAACGATCACATATATAATGTTGTGGGTAGAACCAACCAAAGCCTGCGATTCAATGGCAGAACACTTAGAAGGTGCGACAGGTCTTCTAAAGAGACTGCTTACACCACGCTTGTCCGCCCTGTTCTGGAATGTTTCTGTGCGGTGTGGGAACCGCATCAGATGGGACAGGCGGATGACATCGGAAAGGTATAAAGGAGGGCAGCTCCTTTTGTATTATCGCGAAGTTGGGGAGATAGTGCCGCAGACATGATACGTGAATTGGAGTGGCAATCATTAAAACAAAGGCGGTTTTTGTTGCGATGGGATCTTCTGACGATATTTCAATCACCAGTTTGCTACTCCGATTGCGAAAACCCACCTACATAGGGAGAAATGATCATCACGATAAAATAAGAGAAATCAGGGTTCGCACAGAAAAATTTAAGAGCTCGCTTTCCCGCGCACCGTTTCAGAGTGGAACGGTAGAGAGACAGCTTGAAAGTGGTTCATTGAACCCTCTGCCAGGTGCTTTCTTGTGAACAGCAGAGTTATCATATAGATGTAGATGCTGTGTTCCAGGAAGACATGGTTCCTGTTCGCACACCTCACATAGTCCAGGACTGGTTTGTGACCAAGAGAATGAGTTGTCGCATCTCCCCTGACCACCACAGTGACAGATCTCAGCATTTTTGAGCCTTCATCGTCAAATTGGGAATGAAGTGTACGTGATCACTACTCACTTCCATCATCACTACCTGACGTTCCCAATATTTTGCACGGACAATGGTATAAGATTCCCGTGAAAACCGCACAGAACCTGTATTTCGCCGTTCTGTGATGAGTAGAATCTGTTTTATCCTACGCCGCGTTAGGCGTGGTAAGATGTTGTACTTTACGTTGTTCCATATTTGTGTCGACGCCCTGTAGATGTAGATATAGACTAGTGCTAGAAATAACCAAGGTACGAAGTTCCTCCTTCATTCTCTGCTTCTGCAGAAATGGCTGTGTACTAGATTGTTCAAGGGAACAGGAACGGTAGTAAATCCATCTGGCTATCCGACAGACGAGAAAGCGTCGTAACGTTCCTGGAGGTACGCCTTCGCGTGTCTGCTACCGTCGCCCCAGCCCGCCTTCCACCGAGCACATGACCACGAGCTCACAGTCACACACACACACACACACACACACACACACACACGTACACACGCACACGCGCACACACAGACACGCGCGCATGCGCAATCACGTCCACATATCTGTGTAGGAGAATACTCCTTTCCTTAGACGAAAGTACAAACAGCGAGGTGGTGAAGTGGGAAGACACAGGGCTCACAGTCAGGAGGCCAGTGGTTCGAATCTCTGTCAGGCCATCCACATTTATATTTCTTTCTCAGCAGTCTCCTATCCAAGCTTATGCTTGGAAAACTGCAGGAAACCTACATGTGGATGGAGTGATAGAGATACAAACGACTGATCTCCTAACTGTGACTTCTGGGTCATCCCACTGCATCACCCCGCTGTGTTTTATTAATGAAATTTGGTGAATGCGGTGAATGCCCTCTGTGTAGTTTATAACGTTTTATCTTATCACAAGGGCCTTCGCATTTTCCGGTTCACGTGAGGTAGCTATTTTTGGTGTAGCCAACCCAACATGTTCGAGTACTTCAAAACTTGTTCTTTCAGCAGAATCCAACAACAGATAATAAAAAATAATAGCAGCACATCAGCATTCCACATTGTATTTTATATACGATGTGGTGCAGCCATGGAAACACTGGACTCTCGTTCAGGAAGATTAACAATTCCTCATGTTTCTCTAACTCATTTCATGCAAATGATATTACAGCTCCTTGAACAAGGTTATGACCAATTTTCTAAACTGTCCTTTCAAGTAAGATAGTGCCCCTTTGTAATAATTCTGATTCAAGGTACGTTACATTCTAACCTTCATTACCACAGACCACAGAGCAAAAGTTAATACTCACGAGTAAAAACATAGATTATTGTCAGTGTAACAATTACCTGGCAAACAATCCTATGAAATGTTTAAAATGCTACGATTTTGAAGTTTCTTACTATAATTGCATTAACTAGTCTTGACTGAAAACGATGGCATTAAGATTCGTGTAAAATGCTATTTATTTGCATAACACTGGAGTGTTTTGAGTTGATTTTCTAAGAATTTGATGCCCTCATTTCAAACAATTAGTTAATATTTGCCAAGGAGCTCAAAATTCTAAAATACAAGATTTTAGTGAAATATATGTTACACTGTTTTCTTATAAGTCCATGGATAAAAAATGAAACAATAGTTTTACTATTGTATTATATAAATATTATTCTATACTAAATAAAAAAGTCATTGATGATAACATCCAGTCCCTGAACATTTAGGAAACTTCTTTTCCATGACATTCTTGAATGTCAACTGCCATAACGTGCATATCCGAACTTCCTTGGTAGCGTTCCTCGACAGTTTTCATATGCAGAGTTGCATTATTTGTGGATCGTCAAATATTCGTGTCTGAATTTTTCCATTCTCGGCTCAGACATTTTTCCCTATATATTCAAACAGTGACTCATTCTTATGAAAAGCCTTTACAAACTGCTTCAAAAAGCCCAACTTGATATGATTCAACGAAGGGGTCGTTAATGACATTATTCCTCCCTCCGAACATGATTTCTCCCTTTGGTCGTTCTTTTCCAACACTGTGATGTGTTTTTTCTCTGCTATTCCAGAGTCACAAGAAGAGAAAGTTTACCATTCATTGATGTTTATGAGACTTAATCTTCTCAAAGATCAAAACTATGGTTT
The DNA here is from genome assembly GCF_023864345.2 of Schistocerca serialis cubense. Classification (NCBI taxonomy): domain Eukaryota; kingdom Metazoa; phylum Arthropoda; class Insecta; order Orthoptera; family Acrididae; genus Schistocerca; species Schistocerca serialis. The sequence goes on from NC_064640.1 coordinate 223,893,962, forward strand.
TATGTTCTTATTTCATTTCCCTTGAGGGATCAGCTGGCATTGAACTAAATTTGTTACCATTGTGTATTAATACAAATTTCAAACTTGCCTTGAGCTGTGCACAAACACAAGAAAATCAACTAGAAAACATTCAGTAAGACCCATTTCCTCAGGAGTCCACAGTTTCGTTCAGAACACGAGATTGTCTTCTTGAGAGTATAAAAAATAAAAATGAAGGGCTTCCTGGATCAACAAGACGTTACGACAGCAGCCTGGGCAAAACCGAAAGATATGATTCCACGTCAATTTGTTGTACATTTATTCCGATTTAGATCGTAAAGTATGAGAATTACGACTCTTATATAGGTACACGAAACTTTGAAGTATTTACGAAGTAGTATTCTTTAAAAATTTACCTCTTTAGTGCGACTTAAACCATGAAGACTTAAAATTATAAAAACTGGTCATCCCACAGATTTCACTTTACAGAAGTCTATATTTAAAAAGCATTGTTAACCTTAAAGGTTTTTATTGGATTTCATTTCATATATACAGTTTTTCCCGTATATGACAGTTACTCACCAAAATTCTAAATGTCAAATGAGCTCTAGAAAAACGTAATTGATTGTTTATCGGACAATAGTCTTCAGTGTATTCAAAAACTGCAGTTAACTTCACCAGAAAATTTCCTCTTGACACAATATTTTAATACCGCAATATGTAAACAAATATTGGGACATGGTGGATTTTTATATTTCCAAATTTTATTTCAACAATACATAAAATTTCTTTTGCAAATCGCATTTTTGTAACCATAAAAAGGTATAATATTTGGACAAATCACCACTGTTTGCAAAAACAGAAGTCGTTATAATAATTACTTTGACAAAGGTAATTCTAGAACATTTTGGACAACAATTTTGTGTTATATAGAACTGTATGCATCTCAAATCAGATTGGGCATCGTTGATAGCTGAATTGACTTTTAAGCTTTTGTATGTGACACATTGTGTGCAATGTTGTTGTTATCAGCAATCATGTGAAAATGAGCTCATTCTGTGTAAAAAGAGGTTATAGGGATGAGACTATGTTTTTTTTGCCTTGTTGATTGGTAAAAAAGTTGACACTAACAAAAAACTGTGTATTATGTTTTACTATGTGTGACAAACTAATTGTGAAATAAAACAAGAATAAATATTAAGAAATAGTATCTTCACAAGCTAGTAAACAATCTGAGAACCTATTTATACCCAAATTAGGCGAATGCTGCCGCTTCACATTGAAACAAGATGAGTATTTACCTTTATTCTACAAATTGTTTAACCACATTCTGGAAGAGTAATTTTCTCATGATGTTCTGTTCTACTAAAACTATTACGTAGTTACAGAAGAGATTTATTTCGATTGGATTGGCTCATCAGGGATATTTTGCCTCAGATGTACCATTTCAAGAGCAAGAAGGGTAGCATACTTTTTCAGTTGTATGGTAAAAGGTAACTTTGGATCCTTGATTCAGTACATTTTTGTTGGAAGCGAGTAATTCAGAAGCTTCTTTTGACGGCTTGAAATCTCTGGTGGGTTATTAAGTCATCCCAGTTTAAACACAGAGGAATTAATGCCATAACTGCATAATCACTGAATCACTGTCATTGTCATTAGTATCAGAGGGACAACACCAGTCGCCACAAACAACAGGTATCGGAGTGGCCTTTTTTTCAGACGTTTTGGTTTCCCAGTAGTCCACAATCATAAATGTTCTGTACAAGTTTTACAGATTTATTGCAAATGTCTTTACAAAGTCAATAATATGTTTTTGGTTTCCATTTAACGTTAATTCTCTGCATATGTAGCCAAAACCACCAAGATGATTTACGCAACTTCTTGTACTTTAACTTATATTACTTATGTTCAACAACACAAGTGCAAAAACGTACAGCATAGATGTTTCCTAACTGAACTGTCATGTGCATCATCCTTGGTCAGCCCTGTACAGCCAGAGCTCACACAATAACCTCCTACTCCATCTGGTGGATATTCCTGGAACTAATTAGAAAGCAGGCCGGCAATACGGCAAACCTTCAGGAACCAATCCTCGTACATGTGATTTAGAAGTGCACAAACCTGAGTTACAAATGCATATTCATGTTGAAGTGCTAGTTAAACAACAATGATAAAAAAATAAGAGCAGATATTGGATGACTGATTTCACTTTTTGATTCAACGCCACAACTGTGGCTACAATCAATTCTAAAGTCCTAGATATTAAAAAAAAAAAAAAAAAAAACAGTTTGTTCTTGGCCTGTGTAATTACTTCATTGCTAGGTTCCCTGAGTATTTTAAAATGGCCTAACAGTTATTAATGTTGTTAATAGGTGTGCAAAGCTCCAATGTAGATTTGACTTCCACAGTCTGATGCATTAAATGAACGATAATATATTTCTGCTAAGATAGTAGATCGTATTCCAATAGAAATAGAGTTCGAGTAAATTATCTGTCCATTCAGGTTAAGGTTGTCTATTGTTCACTTGAATCGATGCAAGCAATTTCCAGGTCGATTCTTTGAATGAGACGCAGACGAATGTCTTCCCCATCCTTCTCCCACTGAGGACGTATTCTGTACACAATCATATCGTCGTCGTTGAGGATTTGAGCCCCAACGTTCCGTTATGTCTCCATCGTCTTCGTTGTAGGAAGACTAGTTTCGTTGTTAGTTAATATCTTTGGTGAGCACGCTGTCCAAAACAGAAGATGGGCTATTGAACTTTCCTTCTTACTTTCTACTGCTCTTCGCTCAACGAAATTTAGATTCGTTGTATAACTAATATATGTGCAAAACCAGTACGCTCCACTTCCACTAGCTAGGAAACAGTTGCAATGCTAGATGACACGTTATGTGCTGAAATGCCAATTCATGGGAAACCATTACTTGCTTCATACTTGCAACACCTGACACCTGACACCTGACAGCTGTTGGAGACCTCAAATATAAGGCAATATCACTGGCCTTAAGGAGTCGGAAATGTAACGGCTGCTGTCCAAGTTACCGGCTATGAGAACCAGAAGTAGATATTTCCTGTACCCATTGGTCTTCAATAGCACGATGCCAGGTATTGGAGCATGTATGACAATGATGGGAAAGCTGAAAACCATGATGGTATACGCAGAAATAGTGTCACGGCGCCACTCCTGTGTCCAGGGTTCTCACCACACCTCTCTCTTCTGCTGTGTCAAGGGTTACAGCAGCAATGGTCTCTGCACTGATAGTCTGTAGTGCTCGAGACGTAATCTCACTCTCCGCGTGGATACTTGTCGTGTGGTAAGCAAACCCATTTCCCGGTTCTTGGCATGTAACTTTACTTTGTGATCCTGCACAGATGAATGAATATTCATGTCCCACGGGCTCGAGACATATGTGGTTGTTGCAATCCCTCATTTCGCTGAATAAAAATCTACTGAACACATTAATTCCATATCTGTGTGACAATCGTGGGATGCCAACCAACGCAAGTAGTGATATCACGGAACGACAAACCACAGTTTCGAATGTTCTTGATGCTGCCACTGTCGAATTCTGACATGGGCTGGTAGACGTTTCTGTTCGTACGTGAGGCGTAACACGATCATGTCACCAGCAAACAACATTCTGAATGAGAAACCGATATATCCAAAATATAGGTGGTATTACTCCTACTACACTGCGTAGTGACACTACCCAGAAATCTGCTAAAAGTAATAAATCTTTATTGTAAGCGCTGAAAGTAGCATGGAGGCCTCCACGGAGTATTATAGTGACAGCGCTTGCTATCATCCAAGCTACGTCGACAAATAAGGCAGAATAATAGATGCGTAAGTGAGTTGTGAAGCAAGTGTTGCGTAGCGCAATGGTAATTTGCCCCACACAGCAAAGAATCTACATCTACATCCACAAGGATACTCTGCAAATCACATTTAAGTGCCTGGCAGAGGGCTAATCGAACCACCATCAAAATTCTCTAATATTTCAATATCTTATAGTGCGCAGAAAATACAAACACCTATATCTTTCCGTACGAACTCTGATTTCCCTTATTTTAACGTCATGATCGTTTCTCCCTGTGGGACGATGTCAACGAAATATTTTCGCATTCGGAGGATAAAGTTGGTGATTCTAATTTCGTGAGAAGATTCCATCTCTACGAAAAACGCCTTTCTTTTAATTATGTCCAGCCAAAATTCTGTATCATTTCTGTGACATTCTCTCCCATATTTTGCAATAGTACAAAACGTGTTGCCTTTCTTTGATCTTTTTCGATGTACTCCGTCAGTCCTATCTGGTAAGGATCCCACACCGCGCAGCAGTATTGTAAGAGAATACGGCCAAGCGTAGTATAGGCAGTCTCCTTAGTAGTTATGTTATGTTTTCGAAGTGTCCTGCCAATAAGGCGCAGTCTTTTGGTAGCCTTCCCCACAATATTTTCTATGTGTTCCTTCCAGTTTAAGTTGTTCGTAATTGTATTACCTAGGCTTTTAGTTGAATTTACGTCTTTTAGATTAGACAGATTTATAGTGTAATCGAAGTTTAACGAATTCCTTTTAGCACTCATGTGGATGACCTCACACTTTTCGTTATGTAGGATCAACTGTCAATTTTCGCACCATTCAGATATTTTTTCTAAATCGTTTTTCAATTTGTTTTTATCCTCTGATGTCTTTATTATTCGATAAACGACAGCGTGATCTGCAAAGAAGTTAAGACGGCAGCTGAGGTTGTCGTCCAAATCGTTTATATAGTTAAGGAACATCAAAGGGCCTATAACACTACGTTGGGGGACGCGCGGAATTACATCTGTTTTACTCAATGACTTTCCGTCAATTACTACGAACTGTGACGTCTCTGACAGGAAATCACAAATCCAGTCACATAACTGAGACAATATTCCTTAAACACGCAATTTCACTACAAGCCGCTTGTGCGGTACAGTGTCTAAAACTTTCCGGAAAACCAGAATTATAGAATTGATCTGAAATCCCTTATCAATAGCACTAAGCACTTCATGTGAATAAAGAGCCAGTTGTGTTTCACAGGAACGCTGTTTTCTAAACCCATGTTGACTGTGTGTCAATAGACAGTTTTCTTCGAGGTAATTCATAATGAAGTGGCAATTGGGTCGTTGCCACTGCACTGAAGCAGGTCTCTCTGTTATGGGCAGTGTGACTAGACACCAGGTTTTAGAGGAACAAATGGGCAGTAATGGAGTATAAATGAGGCTGAATTTGAGGATAGGACGTTATTCGAGTCAGGGACTTGGTGATTGCTGAGTAGCCGCACTACAATGCTGGCGCACCACTGGCCAATCAGACGACTGGGCAGTGCCAGCAGCAGCCTATGGTTCGAGACCAGGCTGTGTCTGCGGGCACACTGGGTCCTTTGTGAGACTTGGCGTCATAGCCCTGCTGGCTTGCTGTTCCGGTATGCTGCCGCAAATGATGAGACCCAGGAAGGGACTCGACGTCACATCGTCAGCCCCCGTCTATCGCCCGTCTGACGGGCATGGGTTAACACCAACGCAAAACTGCCTCCACAACCGCAGAGCGAAGAGCAGCCAGGTCGCCTTCTGGAGTGTCACTCCCCTGGGAAGCGCCGCTGTCGCAGCTGCCTGTGTCCTCGCCCTCGCTGGTTACTTTACCCATTCTACATACTACCTTTTCACAATCTTCATAATACCGACAATAGCATCGTAATTAAATTTTGTCACAGGGTACATGACAATCGTCATTTGCTTCCATTATTACTTTTTGCTCATGTAGATACGTTTATATGGAACGTAATCAATAACACACTCAATAATTATCAGTGGCCGCAGGAAAATCTGCACGCTACAGTGGAACCCAATTTACAAGTTCTTTTTACGATCGCTGGTGTGACACGATCGGTTAAATGCTGATTGGTTCAACCAGTTTAGAAGAGCGAATAACAAGACTGAATGATTTGTATGTTGAAAGCTTAAGAGCGTTCTCTTGGCCTCAGGAACTGCAATGTACTTCGAGCATTATGGAGACCCTGTACATTTTACCAGACGTACGAGAAAACTTCTCAGCCGCTCTTCCCTAGTCGCTGGATTAGTCGTAGTAGTTCAATTAACTGGCCAATAAGATCGCCAGATATTACATCATTAGATTTTTGACTTTTAAGTTGGGTGAAGTCTCAGATGTACAAGCGAATGATATGTACGAGAGATGAACCGCATGGTCGCATCATGGACACTGCTACACTCATTAGGGAACATGGGACTATAACATCTGAGGTCATCAGTCCCCTAGAGCTTAGAACTACTTAAACCTAACTAACCTAAGGACATCACACACATCCATGCCCGAGGCAGGATTCGAACCTGCGATCGTAGCAGTCGCGTGGTTCCGGAGTGATGCGCCTAGAATCGCTCGGCCACCGAGCCGGCGCATTGAAATTGGCGCTGGGATACTCCAACACTGATTGTACACCGTACATCAGCTGTGATGTGACGTGTACGAAAATACTTTGACATGAATGTGCTAAAAATCATATTTTTGAGCTGATAGTTTGTTAAACTAATAATGTTATATTTACTAACTGTTGTAAATGAGTGAATCTGGCAATTTATAGAAGAATACAGAAAATAAATAACGATGTACATTAAATGTGTTCTGTCTCGAAAATCATTCGGAATAGGGCATGTGCCTGTATGAAGTTTTTTGCTTCAAATGATCGTTCCTGTGATGTCCCTTAATATTGACCATTCCTCCTGGGACACCATGTTCCCCAGGAATGTCTGTTGGAGCCCTTGCTGTTCATGTTGAATATTAATGACAGTGCAGAAAATATTAACGGTAACCTCAGATTTTTTGTAGATGGTGTAGTTATTTAGAATAAGAGCTGCCTGAAATACGGTCCACAGATATTTAGTCTAATCTTGATAGAATTTCAGAGTGATGCAACACCTGGACACTTCCTTCAAGTGCTAAGAATGCAAAATTATGCACTTCGCAAAAAGAAAACACTGTAGTATATTATGACTAAAATATCAACGAGTCTTAATTGGAGTCTGTGGTGTCACCGCCAGACACCACACTTACTAGGTGGTAGCCTTTAAATCGGCCACGGTCCGTTAGTATACGTCGGACCCGCGTGTCGCCACTATCAGTGATTGCAGACCGTGCGCCGCCACACGGCAGGTCTAGACAGACTTCCTAGCACTCGCCCAGTTGTACAACCGACTTCGCTAGCGATGGTTCACTGACAAAATACGCTCTCATTTGCCGAGACGATAGGTTAGCATAGCCTTCAGCTACGTCATTTGCTACGACCTAGCAAGGCGCCATATTCAGTTACTATTGATATTGTGAATCATGTACCGTCAAGAGCGACGTTCATCATTAATGGATTAAAGTTAAGTATTCCACCAGCTACGTCCGTTTTTCTAAAGTCTAATTTCCTTGTCCTGTTCCAGACCTCACGCCTGCCTGCGTGAGCTAAAACGCGTGCCTTTCTGCCTCCTCTAGTAACACGGTGTTGGCTCTCCTGCCAACCACAACAGAATCTGTCAACACATACAAATACTTGGATGTAACAGGTTTTGAAGGAATGAAACGGGATGATCGCAGAATTTAAGGAAGAAGAGACACACGGCAATTATTCGCGACCCATTAGTTTTACTACTGTTGCATATCTAGATTTCGGCTCTAAGTAGCCGTTTTCACATATGGTTCAAATGGCCCTGAGCACTATTGGACTTAACATCTGAGGTCATCAGTCCTCTAGAACGTAGAACTACTTAAACCTAACTAACCTAAGGACATCACACACAACCACGCCCGGGGCATGATTCGAACCTGCGAACGTAGCAGTCGCGCGGTTCCGGATTGAAGCGTCTAAAACCGCTCGGCCACCGCGGCCGGCTCTTCGCATATGCAAGAGTAAGAAAAGAAATGGAAATGCGACTGAACGCTCTGGTTGGCTCCTCCCTTGTAGTCTCCGGTCCTTGTGCACAGCCGGCCGAAGTGGCCGAGCGGTTAAAGGCGCTGCAGTCTGGAACCGCAAGACCGCTACGGTCGCAGGTTCGAATCCTGCCTCGGGCATGGATGTTTGTGATGTCCTTAGGTTAGTTAGGTTTATCTAGTTCTAAGTTCTAGGGGACTAATGACCTCAGCAGTTGAGTCCCATAGTGCTCAGAGCCATTTGAACCATTTTGAACCTTGTGCACAACAGTTCCTTGTGGCATCAAAGCTGATCGCAAAACTGGTAGGTTTTTGCAGATGATGTTTGCGTTTTAAGAAATGCCATTAAAGGGAAAGCATCTGAAGACATAGTTAATGATGTTTTTCAACGGGTTATTAACTGATTCTCGGAAACTGGACTCTCCCAAATTTTTTGGGAAAATACAGTATATTCAGTTCTGCACAATAAACAGAGTAATATCAACAATTGACGTGGCGCAAGAACAGGAGTCAGTAAACAGGGTAGAATGCTTCTGAATTTTTGGTCTACATACTGATGAAAACTTGAACTGGAAGAAGCGTGTTGCTGAGTTTCTCAAACAGTTAAGTTCAGCTCCTTTTGTTCTTCGTATAATTGCTAGTCCTGAAAACAATATACTAACATATTTTGCGTATTTACTCTGAATAATGACTCATGTAGTAATTTTCTTGGGACATTACCAGTTAGAAATAAGGTACTGATTGCCCAAAAGCGAGCAGTAAGAATAATAAGTAATAATAAGTGATGTTCACACGCGGTTGTCATGTAGGTACTTCTTCAAGGAGCTGTGCATTTTAACTGTGATGTCACAAATTCGTCATATATAATCCATCACAATTTGAGAAGAACAGTGATTTACACACCTACGAAACTATAGGAAATAGTGTACTTTGTTACCCATTATTAAAGGAGTCAGTGCGTTACAAACGAGTTCAATCGCTGCAAAAAAATTTTTCATCATTTGCACAATAACGTAATATATCTAACAGGTAGCGCAGCAAGATTTAAATAAAAATTATAATCATCTTCCCTGGACAACCCAGTTCTACTTCATGGGCGAACTTCTCTTTAAAAGCCGGTAGCCTGAGAAAGGAAATACTTTTAAATGTAGTTGAGTGAGTATGACAAAATAAATGTGTTCATTAATGTAAACAGTCGTCACATGTACGTACCCTGTAAACTGAATAATTCCATATCATTTGCTGCGCTGTAGGCAAAGCAGATCGCAGAATTCGTTTCATTGGTAGAATACTAGGAGGTACTCAATCTTCAAATGAGACTGCTTATACAATACTCATACGACCCTTCCTCGAGTATTGATCTAGTGTCACAGTTCGCAGTGATAGACGGTAAATCATGGAGAACAACAGAAGTGATATCTGGCGTTCCCTAAGGCAGTGTCATAGGCCATCTGCTGTTCCTGATTTACATAAATTATCTGGGAGATAATCTGAGCAGCCCCCTTAGATTGTTTACAGATGACGCTGTAATTTGCCGTCTAGTAAAATCATCAGACGATCAATTCTAATTAAAAAAGGATCTAGAGAGAATTTCTGTATGGCGCGAAAAGTGGCAATTGGCACTAAGCAGTGAAAAGTGCGAGGTCATCCACATGGGTACTAAAAGAAATCCAATAATTTTTTGGTATACGATAAACCGCACAAATTGTAGGGCTGTCGAATCGACTAAATACTACGAGCAACTTAAATTGGAAAGACAACATACATAATATTGTAGGGAGGGCGAAACAAAGACTGCTATTTGTTGGCAGAACACTTAAGAAGATGTGACAAACCCACTAAAGAGACAGCCTACATTACACTTGTCCGTCCTCTGCTGGAATATTGCTGCGTGGTGTGAGATCCTTACCAGGTGGGATTGACGGAGGACATCGAAAAAGTGCAAAGAAGGGCAGCTCGTTTCGTGTTATCGCGCAATAGGGGTGAGAGTGTCACTGATACGATACGCGAGTTGTGGTGGCAGTCACTGAAACAAAGGCGGTTTTCTTTGCGGCGAGATCTATTTACGAAATTTCAATCACCAACTTTCTCTTCCGAATGCGAAAATCTTTTCTTGACACCCACCTTCGAAGGGAGAAATGATCATTATAATAAAATAAGATAAATTAGAGCTCGATCGGAAAGATTTAGGTGTTCCTTTTTCCCACGTGCCATTCGAGAGTGGAATGGTAGAGAAGTAGTAGGAAAATGGTTCGATGAAACCTGGACCAGGCACTTAAGTGTGAATTGCAGAGTAGCCATGTAGATGGTGATGTAAATCCTTTCCAAATAGGACGAACAAGAGTACTGAACATATACAGACAAATACAACAGCAATGATCACATGTTTGTTTGATCTGCAGGACAGTGTCACGGAAATTCTGGAGAAACTGGACTGGCAGACACCTACATACAAAGTGTCAGGTTCCAGTTTTAGTAGACGAATTTTGGAATATACTACAACTCCTGTACAACAATCGAGAGGACAGGATTAGGTTAACTCCATCGAGTATAAAGGCATACAAACGGCAACTTCTGAGGTCATCAGTCCCCTAGAACATAGAACTACTTAAACCTAACTAACCTAAGGACAACACACACATCCATGCCCGATGCAGGATTCGAACCTGCGACCGTAGCGGTCGCTCGGTTCCAGACTGTACCGCCTAGAAGCGCTCGGCCACACAGGCCGGGTGGAAGTACACTCTACCATACATTTCATAGTGGTTTGCAGAGTATGGATGTAGATATACAGGGGTTCGACAATGGATGTAGATATACGGGTTCTTGAACATAACTGCAGATGCTGGCCAAACCTGCAGGGTGCGCTGTTGTATTTGATCACGAACGGCACCTGTGCAATGCCCTCAAGTAGCAGAAGTGGTTCGTGTTTCATGAGGCACCGTATCTAAGATTAATACCGAATACCGACAGAGCGGAAACGCGCCCTCTTAGTCACAATGCGAAGGAAAGTGTGTGTTGAGTAACCATCGCAGATCATCATTAAATAGGACTGTGACGAAAAATAAGAGGACAAAAGCTATAATAGTCACTGCAGAACTCAATATCGCACTCGAGTACCCTGTCAGCACCAAAAGCCAGGAATGGGTCTTCATAAGCAGAGAACTGCAGGCCGATGTGGAATTTCAAAACCAAGCATTAGCGACTGCAGTGGGTGTAACAGGAAAATGTGGTACTGAAGCCATAGAACCTTAAATATGGAGCAATGGAAGAAATTCATTTGGTTGGCTAAGTCTTGTTTTACACTTTTTTCAATTTCTGCCCGAGTTAATATCTGGCGTTTGCATGTCCCAAGCCTACAATACAGACAGCTTGCTGCCAAGAGCGCAACATGGCGAGGGTTCGGTGATAATTCGGTCAGCCATACCCTGCTATTCCTTGGACCCCATGGTTACTCTGCAAGGTCATATTACTGCCAAGCATTGTGTGTCAATTTTGTCTGACCAGATCCATTTCATGGTACAATATTTGTTCTCCAATAGTGAGCTGCAGCATCGTCGATGTACTGCACTGTGGTCCTTTGGTGCAGAGCCGAGTGGAGGGTCTGAATCAGAGGCTCAGGCGGTTCTGTGACGGTGTAGGCTGCAGATTCCTTGACTTGCGCCATCGGGTGGTGGGTTTCCGGGTTCCGCTTAATAGGTGAGCAGTCCACTACACACAGCAAGCTGCTACACAGGTAGCGGGGGCTGTGCGGAAGGGACTGTGCGGTGTTTTTAGATTAGTGGGACTCAAGGAACCACAGAAAGGGCGTCCGTCTAATAGGGGGCAGGTAAAACACAGTAAGTTAGATGTAGAAACGATCGGTATTGTGGTTGTAAATTGTCGTAGTTGTGTTTTGAAAGAAACATAGCTCCAAGCCCTAGTGTGCAGCTCGTGGTCTTGCGATAGCGTTCTCGCTTCGCGCGCCCAGGTCCCGGGTTCGATTCCCGGCGGGGTCAGGGACTTTCTCTGCCTCTTCCTTAGGGGACATGTCTAGGGGAGTGATGACCATAGATGTTAAGTCCCATAGTGCTCAGAGCCATTAGAACCATTTATTAATTTGGTAGTTTTGCCGACCCACCGACTCAGAACATACAGTTGCTGAACAGTTCAAAGAAAACTTGAGCCTGATTTAAAATAGGTACCCCATTCATACAGTAATAGTCGGTGGTGACCTTAATCTACCCTCGATATGGTGGAAAAGTTATACGTTAAAACTGGCGGCAGGCATAAAACGTCATCCGAAATTGTACTGGGTCATTCTCAGAAAATTATTTTGAACAATTAGTTCATAAGCCCACTCGAAGCGTAAATGCTTGTGAAAGTATACTTGACCTCTTAGGATTAAATAATCCGGGACAAATAATAAGGCAGAAAACCCAAAGAAATTCGGTCATACATAAAGCACACCAGTGGCAACACGCAGTCAATACCTTCAATGCGCGATAACAACGGTGAAGTCACTGATGACAGTGCCACTAAAGCACTGTTATTAAACACGATAAGAAGGCAGAATGATTTGCATGTTGAAAGCTTGAGAGCATTCTCTTACACTCTCGGAGTGCAATTTACTTCCAGCATTATGGAGACCCTCTTCATTTTACCAGACGTATGAGAAAACTTCTCAGCGGCACTTCCCTAGTCGCTGGTTTGGTCGTAGTACTCCAATTAACTGGCCACTAAGATCGCCAGGTATTACATCATTAGATTTTTGACTTTGAGTTTTGATGAAGTTTCAGATGTACAAGCGGAAGATATGTACGAGAGATGAACCGCATGGTCGCGTCATGGACGCTGCTACCCTCATTAGGGAACTTGCTGAGGCACTGACAGGCAACACAACATGTACTCCAAGAGTGAACAAATGCATTGAAGTTGGCGCTGGGATACCTGAACACTGATTGTGCACCGTACATCAGCTGTGATGTGACGTGTACGATAATACTTGGAGGTGAATGTGCTAAAAAACGTATTTTTGAGCTGATACTTTGTTAAGCTAATAATGTTATATTTACTAACTGTTGCACGTGAGTGAAGCTGGCAATTTATTGAAGAGCACAGAAAATAAATAACGATGTACATTAAATGTGTTCTGTGTCGAAACTCATTCGGAATAGGGCATATGCCTGTCTGAAGTTTTTTGCTTCAAACGATCGTTCCTGTGACATTCATGAATATTAACCATTTCTCTTGGGACACCCTGTGCCCCACGGAAGTGCGTTGGGGCTCTTGCTATTCATGTTGAAAATTAATGACAGTGCAGAAAATATTAACAGTAACCTCAGACTTATTGTAGATGGTATAGTTATTTACAATTAAGAGCTGCCCGAAATACGGTCCACAGATATTCAGTCTAATCTTGATAGAATTTCAGCGTGATGCAACACCTGGACACTTGCTTCAAATACTAAGAATGCAAAATTACATACTTCGCAAAAAGAAAACAATGCAGTATTTTATAACTACAATATCAATGAGTCTTAACTGGAATCCGTCTACACATACAAATACTTGGATGTAACAGGTTTTGAAGGTATGAAATGGGATGATCGCAGAATTTAAGGAAGAAATGTCACATGGCAATAATTCGCGACCCATTAGTTTTACTACATTTGCACATCAATGCCCGACGTAGGATTCGAACCTGCGACCGTAGCAGTCGCGCGGTTCCTGATTGAAGCGCCTAGAACCGCTCCGTCACCGCGGCCAGTTCTTCGCATATGCAAGAGTAAGAAAAGTAATGGAAATGCGACTGAATGCTGTGTTTCTCTCCGTCCTTGTCGTCTACGGTCCCTGTGCACAACAGCTACTTGTGGAATCAAAGTTGATCGCAAAACTGGTACGTATTTGCAGATGATGCTTGTGTTTTAAGAAATGTCATTGAAGGGAAAGCATCAGAAGACATTCAAAGGGTTATTAACTGGTTCTCTGTAACTGGACCTCCCTAAATTTTTGGGAAAATGCACTATATTCAGTTCTGTACAATGGACAGAGTAATGTCAACGTGGCACAAGAACACGTGTCAGTTAACGGGGTAGAATGCTTCAGATTTTTGGGTCTACATATTGATGAAAACTTGAACTGGAAGGAGCGTATTGCTGAGTTTCTCAAACAGTGAAGTTCAGCTACTTTTGTACTTCGTATAATTGCTAGTCTTGGAAACAAAATACTAACATATTTTGCGTATTTACTCTGAATAATGACTCATGAAATAATTTTATTGGAAAGTTACCAGTTTGAAATAAGGTAGCTGTGCATTTTAACTGTAGTGTCTCAATACATATATCCGCTAGTAAAATTCGTCATAAATAATACACACCTACAAAACTAAAGGAAAAAAATGTACTTTGTTACCCATTATTAAAGCAGTCAGTGACTAACAAAGGTGTTCAATGCCCTGCAAAAAAAATTTGATCATTTGTACAATAACGTACTATGTCTGACAGGTAGCGCAGCAAGATTTATATATAAATTAGAATCATCTTCCCTGGACAACCCACATCTGCTTCATTGGCGAGCTTCTCTTTAAATCCCGGTAGCCTCAGATAGAAAATATTTTAAATGTAGTTGGGTGAGTAGGAGAAAAGATAATGTGTTCATTAATGTAAACAGTCGTCATATGTACGTACCCTGTAAACTGAATAATTCCATATCATTTGCTGAGCCATAGGCAAAGAAGATTTCAGAATTCGTTTCATTGGTAGAATACTAGGAAATACTCCTCCTTCAAAGGAGACTGCTTACACAACACTCATACGACACTTCCTAGAATATTGCAATAGTGTGTGTGATCCTTTCCAAATAGGATGAACTAGAGTACTGAACGTATAGAGAGAAATGACACAGCAATGATCACAGGTTCGTCTGATTTTCAGGACAGTTTTAGTAGACGAATTTTGGAATATACTACAAAGCCCTTACAAGGTTCGAGAGGACAGGATTAGGTTAATTGCAGCGCGTATAAAGGCGTACAAACAGTTATATTTCACGCAATCCGTACGTTTATGGAAGGAGAAGAAACGGTATTTAGTTCAGTTGGAAGTACCCTCTGCCGTACATTTCATAGTGGTTTGCAGATATACAGGGTTTGTAGATATACAGGGCTTCGACAATGGATGAATTCAAACAATTCATTAGTATTTGCAAAGGAGCTAAAAATTCTAAAATACAAGTTTTTAGTGAAATATATGTTATACTGTGTTAATATAAGTCCATGGATAAAAAATGAAACAATAATAATACTACTGTATTATATAAATATTATTCTGTACTAAATAAAAAAGTCATAGATGATAACATCCAGTCCCTGAACATTTAGGAAGCTTCTTTTCCATAACATTCTTGAATGTACTATGGAGCGTTCCATTTTATAAATTCGAGCAGTAAACTGCAATCACGGGCATATCCGATCTTCTTTGGTAGCGTTCCTCGACAGTTTTCATATTGCAGAGTTGCCTTATTTGTAGATAGTCAAATATTCCTGCTTGAATTTTTCCGTTCTCAGCTCAGACATTTTTCCCTATATATGCAAAGCGTGACCCATTCTTATCAAAAGCCTTTACAAGCTGGTTCAAAAGGCCCAACTTGATATGCAGTGGACGACAAATGATTTTCTCTCATTCAGCTAAGGGGTCGTTAATGACATTCTTCCTCCCTCCATACATGTTTTCTCTCGTTGGTCGTTCTTTTTCAACACTGTGACGTTTTTTGTCTCTGCTATTCCAGAGTCACAAGAATCACATTGCAAACCAAGGAGAAAGTTTACCGTTCATAATTCTAGACAAACCATCCATTGATGTTGATGAGACTTAATCTTCTCAAGGATCAAAACTACAGTTATATCTTCTTCTTTCATTTCCCTTGACGGAGCAGCTGATATTGAACTAAATTTGTTACCATTGTGTATTAGTACAAATTTCAAAACTACCTTGAGCTGTGCACAGAAACAAGAAAATCAACTAGAAAACAATGAGGAAGACCAATTTCCCTAGGAGTCCACTAATTTCGTGCAAACCACGAGATTGTCTTCTTGACAGTGTAAAAAATAAAAATGAAGGGCTTCCTGGATCAACAAGTCGTTACAACACCAGCCTGAGCAAAACCGAAAGATTTGTTTAACATTTATTCCAATTTAGATCGTAAAGTATGAGACTTACGACTCGTATATAGGTACGCGATACTTTGAAGTATTTCCGAAATAGTAGCCTGTTTTTTTCCAAGTTTACACCATGAAGACATAACATCATGAAAACTGGTCATCCGACAGATTTCGCTTTACAGTAATCTATATTTAAAAGGTATTGTTAACCTTAAAGGTTTTTATTGGATTTCATTTCATATATACAGTTTTTCCTGTATATGACATATACTCAACAAAATTCCAAGTGTCATATGAGCTGTAGAAAAACGTAATTGATTGTTTATCAGACAATAGTCTTCAGTGTATTCAAAAACCGCAGTTAAATTCACCAGAAAATTTCTACTTGACGTAATAATTTAATACTGCATCATGTAAACAAATTTTGGAACGTTGTGGATTTTTATATTTCTAAATTTTAATGTAGGAATATATAAAATTTCTTTTGCAAATCGCATTTTTGTAACCATAAAAAGGTATAATTATTGCATAAATCGCCACTGTTTGTAAAACCAGATGTCGTTCTAATAATTATTTTGAGAAAGGAAATTCTAGAACATTTTGGACAACAATTTTGTGTTATATAGAACTGTATGCATCCCAAATCAGATTGGGCATAGTTGTTAGCTGAGTTGACTTTCAAGATTTTGTATGTGAGACACGTGTGTAACGTTTTTGATATCAGCAATCAATTGAAAATGAGCTCCTTCTGTGTAAGAAGAGGTTTTGGTGGTATGACTACGTTTTTTTTGTCTTTTTGATGGGTAAAAAAGTTGACACTAAGAAAAAATTGTGTATTATGTTTTACTATGGGTAACAAACTAATTGTGAAATAAATCAAGAAGAAATATTAAGAAATAGTATCTTCACAAGCTAGTAAACAAACTGAGAACCTATTCATGTCCAAATTAGGTGAATGCTGCCGCTTCTCTTTGAAACAAAAAAAGTATTTACTTTTATTCTACAAATTTTTTGAATATATCTTGAAAGAGTAATTTTCTCATGACGTTCTGTTGAACTAAAACTATTATGTAATTACAGTAGAGATTTATTTCAATTGGAATGGCTCATCTGGGATATTTTGCCTCAGATGAACCATTTCAAGAACAAGAAGGGTAGCATACCTCTTCTGTTGTATGGGAAAAGGTAACTTTGGTTCCTTGATCCAGTACATTTTTGTTGGAAGCCAGTAATTCAGAAGCTTTTTTTGACAGCTTGAGATCCCTGGTGGGTTATTAACTCATCTCAGGTTAACCTTGAGGAATTAATGCCATACCTGTATAATCACTGTCATCGTCGTTAGTATCTGAGGGCGTCGCCATTCTTTCAGACGTTTTCGTTTCCCGGTATTCCCCAATCGTAAATTTTCTGTACAAGTTTTACAGATTTATTGCAAAAGCATTTACAAACTCAACAACAGGTTGTCGGTTTCCTTTCAGCGTTTATTCTCTGCATATGTAGCAAAAACCATCAAAGTGATTTACGCAACTTCTTCTACTTTGACTTATATTATTTCTGTTCAACAGCACTAGTGCAAAAAACTACAGCATAGATCAAGCGACGTCATTCTTGCTCAGCCCTGTATGGCCAGAGCTCACACAGTAACCTCCAACTCCATCTGGTGGATATTCCTGAAAGTAATTAGAAAGGAGACCGGCAATAAGGCAAACCTACAAGAACCAATCCTCGTACATGTGATTTAGAAGTGCACAAACCAGGGTTACAAATGCACATTTCATGTAGAAGTGCATGTAAAACAACAATGATCAAAAATATTAGAACAGATAGAGGAAGACTGATTTCACTTTTTGATTCAACGCCCCAACTGTGGCTAGAATAAATTCTAAAATCCTAGATGTAAGAAACAGTTTGTTTTTGGCCTGTGTAAAATAATTCATTGTTAGTTTGCCTGATTATCTTATCATGGCGTAACAGTTATTATTGTTGATAATAGGTGTGCAAAGCACCAATATACATTTGACTTCTTCATTCTGATGCATTAAATGAACAATAATTTATTTCTGCTAAGATAGTAGATTTGTTTCCAGTAGAAATAGAGTTCGAGTAAATGATCTGGCCATTCAGGGTAAGGTTGTCTATGGTTCACTTGAATCGATGCAAGCAATTTCCAGGTCGATTCTTTGAATGAGACGCACACGAATATCTTTCCCCATCCTTCTCCCACTGAGGAAGTATTCGGTACATAATCATACCGTCGTCGTTGAGGATTTGAGCCCCAACGTTCCATTTTGTCTCCATCAACTTCGTTGTACAAAGACTAGTTTCGTTGTTTAGTTAATATCTTTGGTGACCACGCTGTGCAAAACAGAATGATGGACTATTGAACTTCCCTTCTTTCTTTCTACTACTCTTCTCTCAACGAAAATTAGTTTCGTTGTATAATTTATATCTTTGCAAAACCAGAACGCCCCACTTCCACTAGCTAGGAAACAGCTGCAGTGCTAGATGACACGTTACGTGCTGAAATGCTAATTCATGGGAAACCATTACGAGCTTCGTACTTGCAACACCTGACAGCTGTGGAGATGTATGCAAACATTGTTTTCGAATAGAAATCAGAATCCGCCAGTGGTAATAGTTGATGGCACCCTTGTAGCACATTGTAAGAACGATCGAAAATACATTGCTGGCCGTTGAAACTTCTCACCAGGAAGGATAGAAAATAATGACATTTTACTCATAATGCTTATAAAGTGTAGTAGAAAGAACACGTGAATAAATCTGTAGGTGATTTGAAAGCATACAGGTTCCGAAATTTTATACGGTCCAGTAACATTAATGTGGCCTCCGAATATGTTCGACGTCAACATGCAATAACTACTCAAAGATTTGAGGTGACAGGTGACACCACCAGCAGTGTCGGGGGGGTGCGGAAAACAATGCAGTCGTTATCGTAATGCGGTAATGGAGTGATTTATATTATGCCCAAAAGAACATGATCATTGACTTTCGGACCAAGGGTGGAAGTATTTCCGAAATGGCCATTTTTGTAAACTGTTCATGTGCCACTGTGGATGCAGTATACCATGCACTCAAAACCTGCGCTGAGGCAACTGTGGTGCACCTCGGGCCATAGATAACAGAGGTGAACGACGGCTGCAGAGATATGTATGGGGGAATAGACGTGCAACTGTTAAGCAATTGACCACCTAGATGACCCAAGGAGGTATCAACAGTGTCTCCTCTACGATCTCTCAGCGAACTTCGCTGTGTATGAGCCCCGGAGCAGGTCTCTGGTTCATGCACCCATGCTGACTGCTATTCATCGGCGACAAAGGCTGTAATTTGCTCGCCAATACCTCAACTGGCGGCCACTGTGTGTCTCGACAGCTGTCCGTTTCAGATGAATCACGTATTATGTTCCATAGGAATGTCTGAAAGGAAACACCCTGCAACCAGGAGGGAGCGTTATAATCTAGGCAATGTTTTTAGTGACATTCCATGGATAATCTCATCATTCTGGAGGCAGAATGTTTCAACAAAGTACTTATATCCATCTGTCCCCTACACGAATTTTGTTTTTCCTGACATGATGCCACGTACCAGGCGGACAAAGCATCATGTCAAATAGCTTGAAGTGTATGTGCGTGTTTCGAGTAGCACCAGGATGAGTATAATTTTCTCCCCTGGCTGCCAACCTCCCTGTATTGAACCTAGTTGTGACTCTGTGATACTGGCTCGATCCCACCAGGGAACCTCAACCGAGAAACTTAGCACAGCTGGCAATGGCCATGGAGTCGGCTCGACTCCACGCCCCTCTCTGTACCCCTAGAACCTCACTGACTCCTCCTGCATATCCCACACTGCAAAAGGTGGTAATTGAGGCTTTTGTCAGGTTGTTAGTTCTGGCAGCAACGATGCCTCCAATTTGTCTGAGCAATGAGTTGAACTGAGCTTGTATGAGAGGTATGGGTGCAGCACACTATGCTGTTTCAGTTACATGACAATCGTGGTGTCAAGTACAAGCATCCTAGCCTCTTGGCAACCCGTGACCAAATGTATTCAATGGGCGAAAGATCTGGAGAACGTGTTGGCCAGGACTACAGTTGTACACCCTCTGTATAGAGATTGGTTTGCACAGAGTAGTTACATGCGGTCTTGCAGCGTGTTGCTGAAACATAACGATTTGGAGACCTCAAATATAAGGCAATATCTTTGGGCTTAAGGAGTCTGAAATGTAACGGCTGCTGACCAAGTTACCGGCTGTAAGAACCAGAAGTAGACATTTCCTGTACGCATTGGACCTGAAAAGCATGATGCCAGGTATTGGAGCATGTATGACAATGATTGTAAAGCTGAAAAACCATGATGATATACGCAGAAAGCGTGTCATGGCGCCACTCCTGTGTCCAAGGTTGTCACCACACCTCCCTCTGCTGCAGTGTCAAGGATTGCAGCAGCAATGGTTTCTGCACTGATAGTACGTAGTGCTCGAGACGTCACCTCATTCTCCACGTGGATACTTGTCATGTTGTAAGCAAACTCATTTTCTGGTTCTTCGCATTTAACTTTACTTTGTGATCCTGCACAGCTGAATGAATATGCATGTCCATCGGGGGCCAGACATAGGTGACTGTTGCGATCATTCAAGTCGCATTCAGCATTCGCATTCGCAGGAATCTACTAAACGCATTAATTCCATATCACGTGACAATCGTGGGATGCCAAGCAACGTAAGTAGTGATATCGCGGAACGATAAACCACTGTTTCGAATGTTCACGATGCTGCCACTGTTGAATTCTGACACGTGCTAGTAGACGTTTCTGTTCGTAAGTAAGGCGTAACACGATCATCTCACAAGCAAACATTATTCTGAATGAGAAACCCATAAATACAAAATGTAGGTCGTATTACTCCTACTACACTGCGTAGTGACACTACCCAGAATTCTGGTAAAAGCATTAAATTTTTATTGTAAGCGCTGAGAGTAGCATGGAGGCCACCACGGAGTATTGCAGTGACAGCGCTGGCCGTCAGCCATGCTACATCGACAAACAGGGCAGATAAAGATGCGTAAAGGAGTTGTGAAGCAAGTATAGCTTAGCGCAATGGTAAATTGCCCCACGCAGCAAAGAATCTACATCTATATCTACAAGGATACTCTGCAAATCACATTTAAGTGCCTGGCAGAGGGCGAATCGAACCAACATCACAATTCTCTATTATTCCAATCTCGTATACCGTGCGGAAAGAACGAAAACCTATATCTTTCCGTACGAGCTCTGATATATCTTATTTTATCGTGGTGATCGTTTCTCCCTGTGTGGGTCGGTGTCAACAAAATATTATCGCATTCGGTGGAAAAAGTTGGTGTTTGGAATTACGTGAGCAGATTCCGTCGTTACGAAAAACGCCTTTCTTTTAATTTTGTCCAGACAAAATTCTGTATCATTTCTGTTACACTCTCTCCCATATTTTGAGATAATACAAAACGTGCTGCCCTTTTTTGAACTTTTTCGATGTACTCTGTCAGTCCTATCTGGTAAGGATCCCACATCGTTCAGCAGTATTGTAAGAGACGACGGACAAGCGTAGTATAGGCAGTCTCGTTAGTAGTTCTGTTACATTTTGTAAGTGTCCTGCCAATAAAACGCAGTATTTGGGTGTTCCTTCCAGTTTAAGTTGTTCGTAATTGTAATACCTAGGCTTTTAGTCGAATTTATGGCTTTTAGATTAGACATAAATATTGTGTAACCGAAGTTTAGCGAATTCCTTTTCCCACTCGTGTGGATGACTTCATACTTTTCGTTATTTAGGGTCAACTGCCTGTTTTCGCAACATTCAGATATTTTATCTAAATCGCTTTGCAATTTGTTTTGATCTTCTGATGGCTTTATTAGTCGATAAACCACAGCGTCATCTGCAACCAACGTAAGACGGCTACTCAGGTTGTCTGCCAAGGAAAGCAAGGGAACGCGAGAAATCACATCTGTTCGACTCGATGACTTTCCGTCAGTTACTACGAACTGTGACTTCTCTGACAGGAAATCACAAATTCAGTCACATATCTGAGACGATATTCGATAAGCACGCAATTTCACAACAAGCAGTTTGTGCGTTACAGTTTCTAAAACTTTCCGGAAATCCAGAAATATGGAATCGATCTGAAATCCCTTGTCAATAGCACTAAGCACTTCATTTGAATAAAGAGCTAGTTGCCTTTCACAGGAACGATCTTGTCTAAACCCATGTTGGCTGTGTGTCAATAGACAGTTTCTTTCGAGGTAATTCATAATGATGTAACAATTGGATCGTTGCCACTGCACAGAAGTGGGGTCTCTCTGTTTTGGGCAGTGTGACTAGATACCAGTCCTTAGAGGAACAAATGGGCAGTACTGGTGTATAAATGATGCTGAATTTGAGGAGATTACGTCATTCGAGTCAGGGACTTGGTAATTGCTGCGTAGCCGCACTACAATACTGGAGCACCACTGGCCAATCAGACGACTGGGCAGCGCCAGCAGCAGCCTATGGTTCGAGACCAGGCTGTGTCTGCCGCCACACTCGGTCCTCTGTGAGACTTGGCGTCATAGCCCTGTTGGGTTGCTGTTCCGGTCTGCTGCCGCAAAGGATGAGACCCAGGGAGGGACTCGACGTCACACCGTCAGCCCCCGTCTATCGCCTGTCTGAGGGGCATGGGTACAGACCCACGCACAACCGCTGAGGAAGGAGCAGCCAGGTCGCCTTCTGGCGTGTCACTCACTTGGGAAGCGCCGCTGTCGCAGCTGTTTGTGGCCTCGCCCTCGCTGGTTACTTTTACCCATTCTACGTACTACCTTTTCACAATCTTCATAATAGCGACAATAGCGTCGTAATTAAATTTTGTCACTGGTTACATGACAGTCGTCATTTGTTTCCATTAATACTTTTTGCTCATGTAGACGCGTTTATGTGGTATGTAATCAACAACACACTCAATAATTATCGATGGCCGCAGGAGAATCTGCACGCTACAGTGGAAACCAATTTACAAGTTCGTTTTACGATCACTGTTTGGTGTGACACGAACGGTAACATGCTGATAGGTTTAGAAGAGCGACTAACAAGACAGAATGATTTGCATGTTGAAAGCTTGAGAGCATTCTCTTACACACTCGGAGTGCAATTTACTTCCAGCATTATGGAGACGCTCTACATTTTACCAGACGTATGAGAAAACTTCTCAGCAGCACTTCCCTTGTCGCTGGTTTGGTCGTGGTAGTGCAATTAATTGGCCATATAGATAGCCAGACCTTACACCATTTTCATTATAAGGTTGGATGTAGTCTGAGATGTACAAGCAAAAGATGAATCCGCGAGATGAACTGCGTGGACGCATCATGGACACTGCTGCCCCCATTTGGAAACGTGCTGAGGCTTTCAGACAGGCAATACATGTTCCCCCAAGAGTGCACAAATGCATTGAAGTTCGCTCTGGGATACTCGAACATTGATTGTGCACCGTACATCAGCTGTGATGTGACCTGTACAATACTTAGAGATGAATGTGCTAAAAATACGTTTTTTTAAAACTGGTACCTTGCTAAACGAATTGTGTTGTATCAACTAACTATTGTACATGCGTACATGTGCGAAGCTGGCAATTTATCCAAGGTTACAGAAAATAAATAACGATGTCTATTAAATGTGTTCTGTCTCGTAAATCATTCGGAATAGGGCATATGCCTGTATGAAGTTTTTTGCTTCAAATGATCGTTCCTGTGATATCCCTTAATATTGACCATTCCTCCTGGGACACAGTGTTCCCCAGGAAGGTGTGTTGGGGCCCTTGCTGTTCATGTTGAATATTAATGACAGTGCAGAAAATATTAACGGTAACCTCAGATTTTTTGTAGATGCTGTAGTTATTTACAATAAGAGCTGCCTGAAATACGGTCCACAGATATTTAGTCTAATCTTGATAGAATTTCAGAGTGATGCAACACCTGGACACTTTCCTCAAGTGCTAAGAATGCAAAATTACGCACTTCGCAAAAAGAAAACAATTTAGCATTTTATGTCTACAATATCAACGAGTCTTAATTGGAATCTGTCAACACATACAAATACTTGGATGTAACAGGTTTGAAGGTATAAAACGGGGTGGTCGCAGAATTTAAGGAAGTAACCATTCGCGACACATTAGTTTTACTACTCTTGCCTATATAGATTTCGGCTCTAAATAGCCGTCTTCAGAAATGCAAAAGTAATAAAACTAATGGAAATGCGACTGAATGTTGTGCTTCTCTCCTTCCTTATAGTCTACGGCCGCTGCACGCAACAGTTCCTTGTGGAATCGAAGTTGATCGCAGAACTGGTACTTTTTGCAGATGCATTTGTCAATGACGTTTTTCAAAGGCTTATTAACTGGTTCTCTGAAACGGACTTTCCCTAAATATTTGGGAAAATGTACTATATTCAGATCTGTTCAATGATTAGCCTAATTTCAATAATTGACGCAGCACAAGAACAGGAATCAGTAAACAGGGTAGAATACTCCAAATTTTTGGGTCTACATACTTATGGAAAAAAGTAGAAGAAGCGTATTGCAGAGTTTCTCAAACAGTGAAGTTCAGCTACTTTTGTTCTTAGTATAATATATAGTCTTGGAAACAACATACTAACATATTTTGCGTATTTACTCTGAATAATGACTCATGTAGCAATTTTCTTGGGACATTACCAGTAAGAAATAAGGTACTGATTGCCCAAAAGCGAGCAGTAAGAATAATAAGCAATAATAAGTGACGTTCACACGCGGTCGTCAAGTTCATACTTCTTCAAGGAGCTGTGCATTTTAAACACGATGTCACGAATTCGTCATACATAATCGAAAACAATTTGAGAAGAGTAGTCATTTATTCACCTGCAACACTAGAGGAAAAAGTGAAGTTTATTACCCATTATTAAAGCTTTCAGTGACTCACAAATGAGTTCAATACGCTGCAAAAATTTTTTGATTATTTGCACCATAACGTACTATGTCTGACAGGTAGCGTAGCAAGATTTATATATACACTCCTGGAAATTGAAATAAG
This sequence comes from Schistocerca serialis cubense, assembly GCF_023864345.2. Classification (NCBI taxonomy): domain Eukaryota; kingdom Metazoa; phylum Arthropoda; class Insecta; order Orthoptera; family Acrididae; genus Schistocerca; species Schistocerca serialis. The sequence continues at coordinate 223,919,109 of NC_064640.1, forward strand.
AACACCGTGAATTCATTGTCCCAGGAAGGGGAAACTTTATTGACACATTCCTGGGGTCAGATACATCACATGATCACACTGACAGAACCACAGGCACATAGACACAGGCAACAGAGCATGCACAATGTCGGCACTAGTACAGTGTATATCCACCTTTCGCAGCAATGCACGCTGCTATTCTCCCATGGAGACGATCGTAGAGATGCTGGATGTAGTCCTGTGGAACGGCTTGCCATGCCATTTCCACCTGGCGCCTCAGTTGGACCAGCGTTCGTGCTGGACGTGCAGACCGCGTGAGACGACGCTTCATCCAGTCCCTAACATGCTCAATGGGGGACAGATCCGTAGATCTTGCTGGCCAGGGTAGTTGACTTACACCTTCTAGAGCACGTTGGGTGGCACGGGATACATGCGGACGTGCATTGTCCTGTTGGAACAGCAAGTTCCCTTGCCGGTCTAGGAATGGTAGAACGATGGGTTCGATGACGGTTTGGATGTACCGTGCACTATTCAGTGTCCCCTCGACGATCACCAGTGGCGGTACGTCCACCCGGCCTCCCGCATGCCCACTATACGCCCTCGCTCAAAGTCCGTCAACTGCACATACGGTTCACGTCCACGCTGTCGCGGCATGCTACCAGTGTTAAAGACTGCGATGGAGCTCCGTATGCCACGGCAAACTGGCTGACACTGACGGCGGCGGTGCACAAATGCTGCGCAGCTAGCGCCATTCGACGGCCAACACCGCGGTTCCTGGTGTGTCCGCTGTGCCGTGCGTGTGATCATTGCTTGTACAGCCCTCTCGCAGTGTCCGGAGCAAGTATGGTGGGTCTGACACACCGGTGTCAATGTGTTCTTTTTTCCATTTCCAGGAGTGTATATTAGAATCATTTTCCGTGGACAACCCAGTTCTACTTCATGGACGAACTTATCTTTAAAAGCCGGTAGCCTGAGAAAGAAAATATTTTTAAATGTAAATGAGCGAATAGGACAAAAAAATGTGTTCATTAATGTAAACAGTCGTCATATATACGTACCCTGCAAACTGAATAATTGCATATCATTTGCTCATCCGTAGGCAAAGCAGATGGCAGAATTCGTTTCATAAGTAGAATACTAGGATGTACTCAGTCTTCAAAGGAGACTGCTTACAAAACACTCATGCGACCCTTCCTAGAATATTGCACTAGTGTGTGTGATCCTTTCCAAACAGGACGAACAAGAGCACTGAACGTATACAGAGAAATGACTCAGCAACGATCACAGGTTTGTCTCATCTACAGGACAGTGTCACGGAAATTCTGGAGAAACTGGACTTGCAGACATCTCCATACAAAGTGTCAGGAACCAGTAGACGAATTTTAGAATATACTGCAACTCCTCTGCAGCAATCGAGAGGACAGGATTAGGTTAACTCCAGCGACTATAAAGGCATACAAATGGCAATTTTTCATGAAATCCGTACGTGAATAGAAGGAGAAGAAACCCTAATTAGTTCAGTTGGATATACCCTCTACCACACATCTCATAGTGGTTTGCAGAGTCTGTATGTAGGTACACAGGGGTTCAACAATGGATGTAGATATACAGATGTTGGACAAAAACTTGCAAGCACTGAGGGAAATACAAGGCATGCGTAATCATAAATGCGGATGCTATCCAAACCTGCTGGGTGCGCTGTTGTATTTGATCACGAACGCCACCTGTGTAATGCCCTCAATACGTTGCAAGTGTCAGTCGTGGTCGGAAGAGTGTTCTGTGCAGCTGTAAGTGTGTTATGTCAGAGGTAAGTGAATTCATAAATGGCCAGATTGTTGGTGATTTAATGGTATTTGCATGTGTTACCAAGTAGCTGAAGTGGTTCGTGTTTCATGAGGCACCGTATCAAAGATTTATACCGAATAGAGCGGAAACGCGTACTCTGAGTCACAATGCGAACGAAAGTGTGTGTTGAGTAACCACTGCAGATGATCACTGAAGAGGACTGTGACGAAAAATAAGAGGACAGCAGCTATAATAATCACTGTAGAACTCAATTTCGCACTCGAGTACACTGTGAGCACCAAAACAACAGTAAGGGATCTTCATAAGCAGAGAACTGCAGGCTGAAGTGGGATTTCGAAACCAAGTATTAGCGACTGCAATGGGTGTAACAGGAAAACGTGGTACTGAAGCCATAAAAACTTCAGTGTGGAGCAATGGAACTTTGATGTTTTTTACTATAGTTGCATTAACTAGTCTTGACTGAAAACGATAGCATTAAAATTCGTGTAAAGTGCTATTTATTTGCATAACACCGGAGTGTTTTGAGCCAAGGAGCTCAAAATTCTAAAATAGAAGATTTTAGTGAAATATATGTTATACTGTTTTAATATAAGTCCATGTATAAAAATTAAACTATAATTTTACTATTCTGTTATATAAATATTATTATATCCAAAATAAATAGTCATTGATGATAAAATCCAGTCCCTGAACATTTAGGAAGCTTCTTTTCCATGACATTCTTGAATGTACTATGGAGCATTCCATTTTATAAATTCGAGCAGTAAACTGCAGTCACGGGCATATCCGATCTTCCTTGGTAGCGTTCCTCGACAGTTTTCATATTGCAGAGTTGCCTTATTTGTGGATAGTCAAATATTCCTGCTTGAATTTTTCCGTTTTCAGCTCAGACATTTTTCCCTATATATGCAAAGCATGACCCATTCTTATCAAAAGCCTTTACAAACCGCTTCAAAAGGCCCAACTTGATATGCAGTGGACGACAAATGATTTTCTCTCATTCAACTAAGGGGTCGTTAATGACATTCTTCCTCCCTCAGTACATGTTTTCTCTCTTTTGCCGTTCTTTTTCAATACTGTTACGTTTGTTGTCTCTGCTATTCCACAGTCACAAGAAGCACCTTGCTAACCAAGGAGAAAGTTTACCATTCATAAGTCTAGACAAATCATCCATTAATGTTTATGAGACTTAATCTTCTCAAAGATTAAAACTACGGTTTTATGTTCTTCTTTCATTTCCCTTGAGGGAGCAGCTGATATTGAACTAAATTTGTTACCATTGTGTATTAGTACAAATTTCAAATTTGCCTTGAGCTGTGCACAGAAACGAGAAAGTCAACTAGAAAACATTAAGGAAGACCCATTTCCTCAGGAGTCCAATAATTTCGTCCACACCACGAGATTGTCTACTTGAGAGTATAAAAAAGAAAAATTGAAGGGCTTCCTGGAACAGCAAGTCGTTACGACACCTGCCTAGGCAAAACCAAAAGATACGATACCAAATCCATTTGTCTAACATTTATTCCGATTTAGATCGTATAGTATGAGATTTACGACTCTTATATAGGTACACGATACTTTGAAGTATTTACGAAATAGTAGCCTGTTCTTTTCCAAATTTACCTCTTTTGTGCGAGAAAAAAATAAAATTATGAAAACTGGTCATCCTACAGATTTCACTTTACAGAAGTATATATTTATGAAGTATTGTTAACCTTAAAGGTTTTTATTGGATTTCATTTCATATATACAGTTTTTCCCGTATATGGCAGTTACTCACCAAAATTCCAAATGTCATATGAGCTGTAGAAAAACGTAATTGATTGTTTGTCAGACAATAGTCTTCAGTGTTTTAAAAAACGACAGTTAACTTCACAAGAAATTTTCTGCTTGACATAATAATTTAATACAGCAATATGTAAACAAATCTTGGGACACGCTGGATTTTTATATTTCTAAATTTTACTACAGGAATATATAAAATTTCTTTTACAAATCGCATTTTTGTAACCATAAGGAGGTATAATTTTTGCATGAATCGCCACTGTTTTTAAAAACAAATGTCGTACTATTAATTATTTTGACAAAGCAAATTCTAGAACATTTTGGACAACAATTTTGTGTTACATAGAACTGTATGCATCCCAAATCAAATTGGGCATAGTTGTTAGCTGAGTTGACTTTCAAGATTTTGTATGTGACGATCGGTGTGTAATGTTTTTGTTATCAGCAATCATCTGAAAATGAGCTCCTTCTGAGTGAAAAGAGGTTTTGGTGATGAGGCTACGTTTTTTATGTCTTGTTGATTGGTAAAAAAGTTGACACTAAGAAAAAACTGTGTATTATGTTTTACTATGGGTGACAAACTAATTGTGAAATAAATCAAGAAGAAATATTAAGAAATAGTATCTTCACAAGCTAGTAAACAATCTGAGAACCTATTCATACCCAAATTAGGCAAATGCTGCCTCTTATCATTGAAACAAGATGAGTATTTACCTTTACTCTACAAATTGTTTAATCATATCTTGAAAGAGTCATTTTCTCATGACATTCCGTTGAACTAAACGTGTTACATAGTTACAGCAGAGATTTATTATAATTGGACTGGCTCATCGGGGATATTTTGCGTCAGATGGTCCATTTCAATAACAAGAAGGGTACCAGACTTTTTCTGTTGTATGGTAAAAGGTAACCTTGGTTCCTTGATCCAGTACATTTTTGTTGGAAGTCAGTAATTCAGAAGCTTCTTTTGACAGCTTGACATCTCTGGTGGGTTATTAACTCATCCCAGTTTAAAACCTGAGGAATTAATGCCGTACCCACATAATCACTGTCGTTGTCATTAGTATCAGAGGGACAAAACCAGTCCTCACAAACAACAGGTTTTGAAGTGGCTTTTGTTTCAGACGTTTTCGTTTCCCGGTAGTCCACAATCGTAAATGTTCTGTACAAGTTTTACAGATTTATTGCAAAAGTCTTTACAAAGTCAATAATAGGTTTTCGGTTTCCTTTCATCGTTTATTCTTTGCATATGTAGCAAAAACCATCAAGGTGATTTACGCAACTTCTTCTACTTTAACTTATATTATTTCTGTTCAACAACACAAGTGCAAAAAACCACAACATAGATGTTTCCTAACTGAATTATCAAGCGACGTCATTCTCGCTCAGCCCTGTACTGCCTAGCTCACACAGTAACCTCCAACTCCATCTGGTGGATATTCCTGGAACTAATTAGAAAGCAGACCGGCAATAGTGCAAACCTACAGTAACCAATCCTCATACATGTAAATTAGAAGTGCACAAACCATAATTAGAAATGCTCATTTCATGTAGATGTGCATATTAAAAAACAATGATCAAAAAAATAACAGCAGATAGAGGAAGACTGATTTCACTTTTTGATTCAATGCCTCAACTGTGCCTAAAATCAATTCTAAAATCCTAGATATAAAAAAAACCGTTTGTTCTTGGCCTGTGTGTTTACCTTATTGCTAGTTTCCCTTGAGATCTCTCGTGCATTATTAACTCATCCCAGTTTAAACCCTGAGTAATTAATGCCATACTGGCTTAATCACTGACATCATCATTAGTATCAGAGGTACAACACCAGTCCTCACAAACAACAGGTTTTGGAGTGTCTTTTGTTTCAGACGATTTCATTTCCCGGTAGTCCACAATCATAAATGTTCTGTACAAGTTTTACAAATTTATTGCAAAAGTCTTTACAAAGTCAATAATAGGTATTCGGTTTCCCTTCAGCGTTTATTCTTTGCATATTTAGCAAAAACCATCAAGGTAATTTACGCAACTTCTTATACTTTAACTTATATTATTTCCGTTCAACAACAGAAGTGCAAAAAACTACAGCATAGATGTTTCCTAACTGATTTATCATGCGACGTCATTCTCGCTCAGCCCTGTATGGCCAGAGCTGACACAGTAACCTCCAACCCCATCTGTTGGATACTCCTGGTACTAACTAGAAAGCAGACCGGCAATAGGGCAAACCTACAGGAACCAGTCCTCGTACATGTGATTTATAAGCGCACAAAATAGAGTTACAAATGCACATTTCATGTGGAAGTGCATGTTAAACAACAATGATAAAAAAATAAGAGTGGATAGTGGAAGACTGATTTCACTTTTTGATTCAACGCCCCAACCGTGGCTAAAATCAATTCTAAAATCCTAGATGTAAAAAAAAAAAACAGTTTGTTCTTGGCCTGTGTAATTACATCATTGCTCGTTTCTGTTGAGATCTGTGGTGAGTTATTAGCTCATCCCAGTTTAAACCCTGAGGAATTAATGCCATACCCTCATAATCACTGTCATCATCATTAGTATCAGTGGGACAACACCTGTCCTCACAAACAACAGGTGTCAGAATGGCTTTTGTTTCAGACGTTGTCGTTTCCTGGTAGATCACAATCGTAAATGTTGTGTACAAGTTTTACAGATTTATTGCAAAAGTCTTTATAAAGTCAATAATAGGTTTCCAGTTTCCTATCAGCGTTTATTCTCTGCATATGAAGGAAAAACCACCAAGGTGATTTACACAACTGCTTCTACTTTAACTTATATTATTTCTGTTCAAGAACAGAAGTGCAAAAAACTACAACATAGATGTTTCCTATCTGAACTATCAAGCGACGTCATTCTCGCTCAGCCCTGTATGGCCTAGTTCACACAGTAACCTGCAACTCCATCTGGTGGATATTCCTGGAACTAATTAGAAAGCAGACCGGCAATAGGGCGAACCTACAGGAACCAATCCTCGTACATGTGATTTAGATGCTCACAAAACAGAGTTACAAATGCACATTTCATATAGAAGTGCATGTTAAACCACAATGATCAAAAAAATAACAGCAGATAGAGGAATACTAATTTCACTTTTTGATTCAATGCCCCAACTGTGGCTAAAATCAATTCTAAAATCCTAGATATATAAAAAAAACAGTTTGTTCTTGGCCTATGTAATTACTTCACTGCTAGTTTCCCTGAGTATCTTAAAATGTTGTAATAGTTATTATTGTTGATAATAGGTGTGCAAGGCGCCAATATAGAGTTGACCTCTTCAGACTGATGCATTAAATGAATAATAATTTATATCTGCTAAGATAGTAGATTTGCTTCCAGTAGAAATAGATTCCGAGTACATGATCTGGCCACTGAGATTAAGGTTGTCTATGGTTCACTTGAATCGATGCAAGGCATTTCCAGGTCGATTCTTTGAATGAGACGCAGATGAATTTCTTCCCCATCCTTCTCCCACTGAGGAAGTATTCGGTAGATAATCATACCGTCGTCGTTGAGGATTTGAGCCCCAACGTTCCGTTTTGTCTCCATCGTCTTCGTTGTACAAAAACTACTTTCGTTGTTTAGTTAATATCTTTGTTGCCCACGCTGTGCAAAACACAATGATGGACTATTGAACTTTACTTCTTTCTATCTACTGCTCTTCTCTCAACGCAAATTAGTTTCGTTGTATAATTTATATCTTTGCAAAACCAGAACGCTCCACTTCCACTAGCTAGGAAACAGCTGCAGTGCTAGATGACACGTTAAGTGCTGAAATGGTAATTCATGGTAAACCATTACTTGCTTCATACTTGCAATACCTGACAGCCGTGGAGATATATGCAAACATTGTTTTGGAATAGAAATCAGAATCCGCCAGTGGTAATAGTTGATGACACCCTTGTAGCACATTGTAGGATCGATCGAATATACATTGCTGGCCATTGAAACTGCTCACCAGGAAATATAGAAAATAATGACATTTTACTCATAGTCCTTATAAAGTGTAGTGGAAAGAATGCGTGAATAAATCTGTAGGTGATTTGGAAGCATACAGGTTCCGAAATTTGCACGGTCCCGTAACATTAATGTGGCCACCGCCCATGTTCAACGTCAAGATCCAATAATCACTCAAAGACTGGCCAATCAGACGACTGGGCAGCGCCAGCAGCAGCCTGTGGTTCGAGACCAGGCTGTGTCTGCGGGCACACTGTGTCCTTTGTGAGACTTGGCGTCATAGCCCTGCTGGCTTGCTGTTCCTCTCTGCTGCCGCAAATGCTGAGACCCAGGGAGGGAGTCGACATCACACCGTCAGCCACTGTCTGTCGCCTGTCTGAGAGGCATGGGTTCAGACCCACGCACGACCGCTGAGCAAAGAGCAGCCATGTCGCCTTCTGGCGTGTCACTCCCCCGGGAAGCGCCGCTGTCGCAGCTGCCTGTGGCCTCGCCCTCGCTGGTTACTTTTACCCATTCTACGTACTACCTTTTCACAATCTTCATAATACCGACAATAGCATCGTAATTAAATTTTGCGACTGGTTACATGATAATCGTCATTTGCTTCCATTAATACTTTTTGCTGCTGTAGACACGTTTATATGGAACGTAATCAACAACACACTCAATAATTATCGGCTGCCGCTGGAAAATCTGCACGCTACAGTGGAAACCAATTTACAAGTTCTTTCTACGATCACTGGTGTGACACGATCGGTAAAATGCTGATAGGTTCAATCAGTTTAGAAGAGCGAATAACAGGACAGAATGAGTTGCATGTTGAAAGCTTGAGAACACTCTCTTGGCCTCAGGAACTGCAATGTACTTCGAGCATTATGGAGACCCTGTACATTTTACCAGACGTATGAGAAAACTTCACAGCCGCACTTCCCTAGTCGCTGGTTTGGTTGTAGTAGTCCAATTAACTGACCACTAAGATCGCCAGGTATTATGTTGTTAGATTTTTGACTTTGAGGTTGGATGAAGTCTCAGACATCTGATATGTACGAGACATGAACCGCATGGTTGCATCATGGACACTGGTGCCCTCATTAGGGAAAGTGCTGAGGCACTCAGACAGGCAACACAACATGTTCTCCAAGAGTGTCCAAATGCACTGAAGTTGGCGCTGGGATACTCGAACACTGATTGTGCACCGTACATCAGCTGTGATGTGACGTGTACGATAATACTTTGAGATGAATGTGCTAAAATCAAATTTTTTGCTGATACTTTGTTAAACTGATAATGTTATATTTACTAACTGTTGTAAATGAATGAAGCTGGCAATTTGTTGACGAATACAGAAAATAAAGAACGATGTACATTAAATGTGATCTGTCTCGAAAGTCATTCAGAATAGGGCATATGTCTGTATGAAGTTTTTTGCCTCAAACGATCGTTCCTGTGACCTTCATCTATATTGACCATTCCTCCTGGGACACCCTGTGCCCCAGGGAAGTGTGTTTGGGCCCTTGCTGTTCATGTTGAATATTAATGACAGTGTAGAATATATTAACGGTAACCTCAGACTTTTTGTAGATGGTTTAGTTATTTACAATTAAGAGCTGCCTGAAATACGGTTCACGGATATTCAGTGTTATCTTGATTGAATTTCAGAGTGATGCAACACCTGGACACTTGCTTGAAATGGTAATAATGCAAAATTACGCACTTCGCAAAAAGGAAACAATGTAGTATTTCTTAACTACAATATCAACGCATCTTAAATGGAATCTGTAAACACATAAAAATACTTCGATGTAATAGTTTTTGTGGGTATCAAACTTGATGATGGCAGAATATAGGGAAGAAGAGACACGCAGCAATCATTCGCGACCCATTGGTTTTACTACTCTTGCCTATCTAGATTTCGGCTCTAAGTAGCCGTCTCCACATATGCAAGAGTTATAAAAGTAATGGAAATGCAACTGAGTGCAGTGTTTGTCTCCTTCCTTGTAATCTACGGTTCCTGTGCACATCAGTTCCTTGTGGAATCAAAGTTGGTCGCAAAACTGGTATGTTTTTGCAGATGATTTTTGTGTTTTAGGAAATGGCATTAAAGGGAAAGGAATAGAAGACATTGTTAATGATGTTTCTATTAGGCTTATTAACTGGTTCTCTGAAATTGGACTCACGTTAAATTTTTGGGGAAATACACTATATTTAGTATTGTACAATAAACAGAGTAATATCAACAATAGACGTGGCACAAGAACATTAGTCAATAAACAGGATAGAATGCTTCAAATTTTTGGGTCTACATACTGATGAAAATTTGAACTGGAAGAAGCCAATTGCTGAGTTTCTCAAACAGTTAAGTTCACCCACTTTTGTTCTCCATCGCGCCATAAGCTGTGGTGGAGCGCGCCTCATGGCCTGCATTTAGAGTGAGGGCGCCACGTGGTTGCAGCGCCCAATAGCGGCGCCCCTGATCAACACCGACTCAAAGGAAGGCCTCGGCGCTTGTTGGTGACGTCACGTCAACTAGGCACGGCGAACGCCAGGTCTGCTGCAGGCAGAAACGCCTGGGCGTGCTTATCACTATAAATCTCTTATTTTTGGACGACATGTTTGATATTGTTTTGGATTCTGCAGTTTTATTTAGATGAAAGATTTTCTTACCATTGTAAAGCTACAAATGAAGATCATAGTTCTGTATTACTGAATCTTGTCGAAACAATCGTAGATCAATATGAGAAGCTTCATACATCGAAAATACTGCTGAGCTTAAACTTTTCTAAACATGCACATTAGAAAAGATAAATATTGCCCTCTTGCAACTGAAAGAAGAAACTTTATAGGATAAAAAAAATTATTTGATAAAACAAGTATCTCTCTTTTGCCTCTTCTTCTGTCTCCCACCCCCTCTCCCAACGTGTACAATCGCAAGATATTTCATTAACATTCAGTGCTCCCCACCCCATATTCAACCAAGATACCTAAGAAGAGCACCAATATGTTCACAATTTGTTGTAAAAGCAACCCAGTACAAACGTAAATTCCTCAGATTTACAAATAAGGTAAAGAAGCACGAATTCTGTTGCAGCTAGACCATGAAGTTGTTTTTGTATGTCAATCCTTAAAACAGGTGGAAATTTAAATTCAGTAGTTCACTATTTGTTAAGAAATGTAATGAATTGCAGAATTAATTGATTGCAGAAATCTCTCAGACCAATGTGTGTTGGTAAACTACCGCCAATAGTTTCACATATTCCTGTGTCAGAGAGGGAGACACCACCATTATGAGTATGCCTGCAACAGACCTGGCGTTGGCCGTGCCTAGCTGACGTGACGTCACGAACAAGCGCCGAGGACTTCCTTTAGAGTCGGTGTTGCCCTGATAAGAGTATTTAAGCGCCTGCCTCTCACTCAGCGAACGAGTCTGATCTTTCGTACGTCTGTGGACACAGCTTAGTTACTTACTTTCTTGTTCCGTGTACGAGTGGACGTGGTTGTAAGGTTTCCTGCTGACTCCGTTGTTTCGATCTCGTTGTTGTTTGTTCTGTCCTTCGTTGGTCGTGTCCGTCCTCTCCCGTTGTACTGTTGTTCGCGGGCTGCTCCGCAGGTCCCGCCGCACTTTCCGTCACTTCAACCCCACGACCTTTCCCGTCGCAGTTACAACAATCATTTGCACAATAACGTAATGTCTGACAGGTAGCACAGCAAGATTTATATATATATTAGCATCATTTTCCGTGGACAACCCAGTTCTACTTCATGGACGAACATATCTTTAAAAGCCGGTAGCCTGAGAAAGAAAATATTTTTAAATGTAGTTGAGCGATAATAGGACAAAAAATGTGTTCATTAATGTAAACAGTCGTCATATATACGTACCCTGCAAAACTGAATAATTGCAAATCATTTGCTCATCCGTAGGCAAAGCAGATCGCAGAATTCGTTTCATAAGTAGAACACTAGGATGTACTCAGTCTTCAAAGGAGACTGCTTACAAAACACTCATACGACCCTTCCTAGAATATTGCACTAGTGTGTGTGATCCTTTCCAAATAGGACGAACAAGAGCACTGAACGTATACAGAGAAATGACACAGCAACGATCACAGGTTTGTCTGATCTACAGGACAGTGTCACGGAAATTCTGGAGAAACTGGCTTGGCAGACATCTACATACAAAGTGTCAGGAACCAGTTTTAGTAGACGAATTTTAGAATATACTACAACTCCTCTACAGCAATCGAGAGGACAGGATTAGGTTAATTCCAGCATACAAATGGCAATTTTTCATGAAATCCGTACTTGAATGGAAGGAGAAGTAACCCTAATTAGTTCAGTTGGATATACCCTCTACCACACATTTCATAGTGGTTTGCAGAGTCTGTATGTAGATACACAGGGGTTCGACAGTGGATGTAGATATACAGGTGTTGGTCAAAAACTTGGAAGCACTGAGAGAAATACAAAGCATGCTTGAACATAACTGCAGATGCTATCAAACCTGCTGGGTGCGCTGTTGTATTTGATCACGAACGCCACCTGTGCAATGCCCTCAATACGTTGCAAGTGTCAGTCGTGGTCAGAAGAGCGTTCTGTGCAGCTGTAAGTGTGTTATGTCAGAGGTATGTGAATTCATACATGGCCACATTGTTGGTGTCTTTATGGTATTTTGCTTCTGTTACCAAGTAGCTGAAGTGGTTCGTGTTTCATGAGGCACCGTATCAAAGATTTATACCGAATACAAAGAGAGCAGAAACGCGCCCTCTTAGTCACAATGAGTACAAAAGTGTGTGTTGAGTAACTGTCGCAAATGATCACTGAAGAGGACTGTGACGAAAAGGAAGAGGACCACAGCTATAATAATCACTGCAGAACTCAATGTCGCACTCGAGTACACTGTCAGCACCAAAAGCCAGGAAGGGATCTTCATAAGCAGAGAACTGCAGTCCGATGTGGAATTTCAAAACCAAGCATTAGTGACTGCAATGGCTGTAAAAGGAAAATGTGGAGCTGAAGCCATGAAACCTTAAATATGGAGCAATGGAAGAAAGTCCTTTGGTTGGCTGAGTCTTGTTTTACACTGTTTCCAATTGCTGCCCGAGTTAATGTCTGGCATATGCATGTCCCAAGCCTATGTTACAGACTGCTTGCTGCAAAGAGCGAAACATGGCGAGGGTTCGGTGATAATTTGGTCAGCCATACACTGGTATGCCTTGGACACCATGGTTACTCTACAAGGTCAGATTACTGCCAAGGATTGTGTGTCAGTTTTGTCTGATCAGATCCATTTCATGGTACAATATTTCGTCTCCAATAGTGACCTGCAGCATCGTCGATAGAACGGACTGTGGTCGTTTGGTGCAGAGCCGAGTGGAGGGTCCGAATCAGAGGCTCAGGCGGTTCTGTGACGGTGTAGGTTGCAGATTACTTGACTTGCACCATCATGTGCTGGGTTTCCGTGTTCCGATTAGTAGGTCAGGAGTCCACTACACACAGGAAGCTGCTACACAGGTAGTGGGGACTGTATGGAAGGGACTGCGTGGTTTTTTAGGTTAGTGGGCCTCAAGGAACCACAGAAAGGGCGTCCGTCTAAAAGGGGGTAGGTAAAACACAGTCAGTTAGTTATAAAAACGATGGGTATTATACTTGTTAATTGTTGTAGCTGTGTTGGGAAAGAACCAGATCTCCAAGCCCAAATAGCCAGCACTGAATATCAAATAGCTGGCTAAAGCCGGAAACAACTTCAGCAGAAAGGAGACAATCTCAGTAGTCGTCTTAGATTGCTTGCAGAAGATGCTGTTATTTACCGTCTTGTAAAGTCATCATATGACCAAAACGAACTGCAAAATAAGTTAGATAAGGTATCTGTATGGTGCAAAAAGTGGCAATTGACCCTGAATAAAGTAAAGTGTGAAGTTATTCACATGAGTACTAAATAAAACCGCAAAATTTCGATTCACGGTAAGTCACACAAATCTGAAGGCTGTTAATTCAACTAAATGCTTAGGGATTATAATTATAAATACCCTAAATTGGAACGATCACATAGATAATGTTGTTTGTACAGATAACCGAAGACTGAGATTCGATGGCAGAACACTTAGAATATGTGACAGGTCTACTAAAGAGACTGCTTACACCACGCTTGTCCGCCCTATTCTGGAGTATTGCTGTGCGGCACGGGATGAGCATCAGATGGGACTGGCGGATGAGATCGAAAAAGTACAAAGGAGGGCAGATCGATTTGCATTATCGCCAAGTAGGTGGGATAGTGCCACAGACATGATACGTGAATTGGAGTGGCAATCGTTAAAACAAAGGCGTTCTTCGTTGTGACGGGATCTTCTCATGAAACTTTAATACCAGTTTTCTCCTTCGATTGTGAAGAAATTCTCTTGGCACCCACCTACATAGGTAGAAATCATCATCACGATAAAATAAGAGATATTAGGGCTTGCACAGAAAAATTAAGTGCTCGTTTTATCCGTGTGCCGTTTGTGAGTGGAACGCTAGAGAGACAGCTTGAAAGTGGTTCATTGAACCCACTACCACGCACTTTATTGTGAATAGCAAAGTAATCATGAAGATATAGATGCTGTGTTCCAGGAAGACATTGCTCCTGTTCGCAGCTCACATCGTCCAAGACTGGTTTGCGACCAAGAGACTGAATTGTCGCATCTCCCCTGGCCACCACAGTGACAGATCTCAGCATTATGCAGCCTTCATCGTCAAATTGGGAATGAAGTGTACGTGATCACTACACGCTTCCATCATCACTACCTGAAGTTCCCAATATTTTTCAGGAACAATGGTATAAGATTCCCCTGAAAACCGCACAGTACCTGTATTTCGCCAGTTTGTGACTACTAGAATCTGTTTAGAATGCCAACGATTTTCCAACTCCGCCTTAGGCGTGGTAAGATGTTGTACTTTTGGTTTTTCCATATTTGTGTCCACGCCCAGTAGATGTCATTATATACTATTGTTGGAAATGACCAAGTTACGAAGTTCCTCGTTCATGGGGTTCGTCCTACAGGCCGCATGTTGTATTATGCTTCTGCAGAGATGGCTGTGTGCTATAACATTGTTCAAGAGAACAGGAACAGTAGTAAATCCGGCATCTGGCTATCCGACACACGAAAAGCGTCCTAACATTCCTGGAGGTACGCCTTCGCGTAGTCCGCTACCGTCACACCAGCCCGCCTTGCGCCGAGCACACACACACACACACACACACACACACACGCGCCCGCGCGCTCGCGCGCTGCGCACACATAGAGACACGCGCGCATGCGCAATCACTTCCATATTTCTGTGTAGGAGAAAACTCCTCTCCGTAGACAAAAGCTCAAACCCAGCGAGGTGGCGAAGTGGGAAGACTCAGGACTCACAGTCAGGAGGACAGTGGTTCGAATCTCAGTCAGGGCATTTACATTTAGGTTTCCTTCTCATCATTCTCCAGTCTAAGCTTATGCTTGGAAGACTGCGGGAAACTTAAATGTGGATGGCCTGATTGAGATAGAAACCACTGGGCTCCTAACTGTGACTTCTGGGTCATCCCACTTCGTCACCTCGCTGGGTTTTAGTGATGAAGTTTGGTGAATGCGGTGGATGCCCTCTGTGTAGTTTATAACGTTTTATTTTATCACGAGGGCCTTTGCATTGGCATTTGTGGATCGTCAAATATTTCTGCTTTAATTTTTCCGCTTTCAGCTCAGACATTTTTCCCTATATATGGAAAGCGTGATCCGTTCTTATCAAAAACCTTTACACCCTGCCTCAAAAGGCCCAACTGGGATGTGTTTTTTCTCTGCTATTCCAGAGTCACAAGAAGCACTTTGCTAACCAAGGAGAAAGTTTACCATTCATAAGTCTAGACAAACCATCCATTGATGTATGAGACGTAATCTTCTCAAAGATCAAAACTAGGTTTTTATGTTCTTCTTTCACTTCCCTTCAGGGAGCAGGTGATATTGAACTAAATTTGTTACCATTGTGTATTAGTACAAATTTCAAATTTGCCTTGAGCTGTGCACAGAAACGAGAAAGTCAACTAGAAAACATTAAGGAAGACCCATTTCCTCAGGAGTCCAATAATTTCGTGCACACCACGAGATTGTCTACTTGAGAGTATAAAAAAGAAAAATTGAAGGGCTTCCTGGAACAGCAAGTCGTTACGACACCTGCCTAGGCAAAACCAAAAGATACGATACCAAATCCATTTGTCTAACATTTATTCCGATTTAGATTGTAAAGTATGATATTTACGACTCTTATATAGGTACGCGATACTTTGAAGTATTTACGAAAGGTAGCCTGTTCTTTTCCAAATTTACCTCTTTAGTGCGAGTTAAACTATGAAGACATAAAATTATGAGAACTGGTCATCTTACTGATTTGTCTTTACAGAAGTCTATATTTAAAAAGTATTGTTAACCTTAAAGGTTTTTATTGGATTTCATTTCATATATACAGTTTTTCTTGTATATGACATGTACGCAACAAACTTCCAAATGTCATATGAGCTGTAGAAAAACGTAATTGACTGTTTATCAGACAATAATCTTCAGTGTATTCAAAAACCGTAACTAACTTTACCGGAAAATTTCCGATTGATATAATAATTTAATCCTGCAATATGTAAACAAATCTTGGGACGTGGTGTATTTTGGAATTTCTAAATTTTAATTCAACAATATATAAAATTTCATTTCTAAATAGCATTTTTTTAACCATAAAATGGTATAATTTTTGCATCAATCGCCACTGTTTGTAAAACCAGACGTCATTAAAATATTTATTTTGACAAAGGAAATTCTAGAACATTTTGGACAACAATTTTGTGTTTTATGGAACTGTATGCATCCCAAATCAGATTGGACATAGTAGTTAGCTGAGTTGACTTTTAGCTTTTGTATGTGACACATCGTGTGTAATATTTTTGTTATCAGCAGTCATGTGAAAATTAGCTGCTCCTGCGTAAAAAGAGGTTTTGATGATGAGACTACCTTTTAGTTGTCTTCTTGACTATGGAAAATGTTGACACTAAGAAAAAACTGTGTATTGTATTTTACTATGAGTGACAAACTAATTGTGAAGTAAATGAAGAAGAATTGTAAAGAAATAGTATCTTCATTAGCTAGTAAACAATCTGAGGACCTATTCATACCCAAATTAAGCGAATACTGCCGCTTCTCATTGAAACAACATGTGTATTTACCTTTATTCTACAAATTGTTTAATCACATCTTGAAAGAGTCTTATTCTCATGACGTTCCATAGAACTAAAACTATTACGTAGTTAAAGTAGAGATTTATTACAATTGGAATTGCTAATCGAGGATATTTTGCCTCAGATGGACCATTTCAATAGCAAGAAGGGCAGCAGACTTTTTATGTTGTATAGTAAAAGATAACCTTGGTTCCTTGATCCAGTACATTTTTGTTGGAAGTCAGTAATTCAGAAGCTTCTTTTGACAACTTGAGATATCTGGTGAGTTATTAACAAATCCCGCTTCAAACTTTTAGAAATTAACGCCATACATGCTTAATCACTGTCATCATCATTAGTATCAGAGGGACAACACCAGTCCTCACAAACAACAGGTATCGGAGTGGCTTTTGTTTCAGACGTTTTCGTTTCCTGGTAGTCCACAATCGTAAATGTTCTGTACAAGCTTTACAGATTTATTGCAAAAGTCTTTACAAAGTCAGTAGTAGGTATTCCGTTTCCTTTCAGCGTTTATTCTCTGAATATGAAGCAAAAACCATCAAGGTGATTTACGCAACTTCTTCTACTTTAACTTATATTATTTCTGTTCAACAACACAAGTGCCAAAAACCACAACATAGATGTTTCCTAACAGAAGTGTCATGTGACATCTTCCTCGGTCAGCCCTGTACGGCCAGAGCTCATACAGTAACCTCCAACTCCATCTGGTGGATATTGCTGGACCTAATTAGAAAGCAGACCGGCAATAGGGCAAACCTACAAGAACAAATCCTCGTACATGTGATTTAGAAGCGCACAAACCAGAGTTACAAATGCACATTTCATGTAGAAGTGCATGTTAAATAACACTGATCAAAAAATAAGAGCGGATAGAGGAAGACTGATTTCACTTTTTGATTCAATGCCCCAACCGTGGCTAAAATCAATTATAAAATCCTAGATACAAAAGAAATCAGTTTGTTTTTCGCCTGTGTAATGTATTCATTGCTAGTTTCCCTTGAGATATCTGGTGAGTTAATAACTCATCCGAGCTTAATCCCTGAGGAATTAATGCCATAACCTCATAATCACTGTCATCACCATTACTATCAGTGGGACAACACCAGTCCTCACAAACAACAGCTATAGGAGTGGCTTTAGTTTCAGACGTTTTCGTTTCCCGGTAGTCCACAATCGTAAATGTTCTGTACAAGCTTTACAGATTTATTGCAAAAGTCTTTACAAAGTCAGTAGTAGGTATTCCGTTTCCTTTCAGCGTTTATTCTCTGAATATGAAGCAAAAACCATCAAGGTGATTTACGCAACTTCTTTTACTTTAACTTATATTATTTCTGTCCAACAACACAAGTGCAAAAACCTACTACATACGTGTTTCCTAACAGCACTGTCATGTAATATCTTCCTTGATCAGCCCTGTACAGCCAGAGCTCACACAGTAACCTCCAACTCCATCTGGTGGATATTCCTGGAACTAATTCGAAAGCAGACTGGCAGTAGGGCAAACCTACAGGAACCAGTCCTCTTACATGTGATTTAGAAGCGCAAAAACCAGAGTTACAAATGCACATTTCATGTAGAAGTGCATGTTAAACAACAATGATAAAAAAATAAGAGCGGATAGAGGAAGACTGGTTTCACATTTTGATTCAA
The DNA here is from genome assembly GCF_023864345.2 of Schistocerca serialis cubense. Classification (NCBI taxonomy): domain Eukaryota; kingdom Metazoa; phylum Arthropoda; class Insecta; order Orthoptera; family Acrididae; genus Schistocerca; species Schistocerca serialis. The sequence goes on from NC_064640.1 coordinate 223,937,539, forward strand.
CGCCCCAACTGTAGCTAAAATCAACTCTAAAAACTAGATATAAAAAAAACTGTTTGTTCTTAGCCTGTGTAATTACTTCATCGTTAGTTTCCCTTGAGATATCTGGTAAATTATTAACTCATCCCACTTTAAACCTTGACGAATTAATGTCATAACCGCATCATCACTGTCAGCATCATTAGTATCAGAGGGACCACACCAGTCTTCACAACCAAGAGGTATCGGAGTGCCTTTTGTTTCAGAAGTTATCGTTTCCCGGTAGTCCACAATCGTAAAAGTTCTATGAGTTACAGAGTTATTGCAAAAGTCTTTACAAAGACAATAATAGGTTTTCGGTTTCCTATTTAGCGTTTATTCTCTGCATATGAAGCAAAAACCATCAACGTAATTTACGCAGCTTCTTCTACTTTAACTTCTATTATTTCTGTTCAACAACACAAGTGCGAAAAACCACAACAGAGATGTTTCCTATTTGAACTATCAAGCGACGTCATTCTCTCTCAGCCCTGTATGGCCTAGTTCACACAGTAGCCTGCAACTCCATCTGGTGGATATTCCTGGAACTAATTAGAAAGCAGACCAGCAATAGGGCAAACCTACAGGAACCAATCCTCGTACATGTGATTTAGAAGTTCACTAACCAGAGTTACAAATGCACATTTGATGTAGAAGTGCATGTAAAACAACAATGATCAAAAATATTAGAGCAGATAGAGGAAGACTGATTTCACTTTTTGATTCAACGCCCCAACTGTGGCTAGAATAAATTCTAAAATCCTAGATGTAAGAAACAGTTTGTTTTTGGCCTGCGTAAAATAATTCATTGTTAGTTTGCCTGATTATCTTATCATGGCGTAACAGTTATTATTGTTGATAATAGATGTGCAAAGCGCCAATATAGATTTGACCTCTTCAGTCTAATGCATTAAATGAATAATAATTTATTTCTGCTAAGATAGTAGATTTGCTTCCAGTAGAAATAGATTTCGAGTAAATGATCTGGCCACTGAGATTAAGGTTGTCTATAGTTCACTTGAATCGATTCAAGCAATTTCCAGGTCGATTCTTTGAATGAGACGCACACGAATTTCTTCCCCATCCTTCTCCAACTGAGGAAGTATTCGGTAGATAATCATACGGTCGTCGTTGAGGATTTGAGCCCCAACGTTCCGTTTTGTCTCCATCGTCTTCGTTGTACAAAAACTACTTTCGTTGTTTAGTTAATATCTTTGTTGAGCACGCTGTGCAAAACAGAATGATGGACTATTGAACTTCCCTTCTTTCTTTCTACTGCTCTTCTCTCATCGAAAATTAGTTTTCGTTGTATAATTTATATCTTTGCAAAACCAGAACGCTCCACTTCCACTAGCGAGGAAACAGCTGCAGTGCTAGATGACACGTTACGTGCTGAAATGCTAATTCATGGGAAACCATTACTTGCTTCATACTTGCAACACCTGACAGCTGTGGAGATGTATGCAAACATCGTTTTGGAATAGAAATCTGAATCCGCCAGTGGTAATAGTTGATGACACCCTTGTAGCTCAGTGTAAGAACGATCGAAAATACATTACTCGCCATTGAAACTGCTCACCAGGAAGGATAGCAAATAATGACATTTTACTCATAGTGCTTATAAAGTGTAGTAGAAGGAATACGCGGATAAATCTGTAGGTGATTTGGAAGCATATAGGTTCCAAAATTTTGCACGGTCCAGTAACATTAATGTGGCCACCGACTATGTTCGATGTCAACATGCACTAACCACTCAAAGATTTGAGGTGACAGGTGACACCACCAGCAGTGTCGGGGGGATGCGGAAAACAATGCAGTCGTTATCGTAATGCGGAAATGAAGTGACTTATATTATGCCCAAAAGGACATGATCATTGACTTTCGGACCAATGGTGGAAGTATTTCCGAAATGGCTATTTTTGTAAACTGTTCATGTGCCACTGTGGTTGCAGTATACCATGCACTCAAAACCTGCATTGAGGCAACGGTGGTGCACCTCGGGCCATAGATAACAGAGGTGAACGACGGCTGCGGAGATGTGTATGGGGGAATAGACGTGCAACTGTTAAGCAATTGACCACCTAGATGACCCAAGGAGGTAGCAACAGTGTCTCCTCAACTACTGTTCAGCGAACTTCGTTGTGTATGAGCCCTGGAGTAGGTGTTTGGTTCATGCACCCATGCTGACTGCTATACATCGGAGGCAAAGGCTGTAATTTGCACGCCAATACTTCAACTGACGGCCACTGAGTGTCTCGACAGCTGTCCTTTTCAGATGAATTACGTATTATGTTCCATAGGAATGTCTGAAAGGAAACACTCTGCAACCAGGAGGGAGGGTTATGATCTGGGCAATGTTTTAATGGCATTACCTGGATAATATCATCATTCTGGAGGCAGAATATTTCAACAAAGTACCTAATTCCATCTGTCCCTTACATGAATTTTGTTTTTCTTGGAATGATGCCACTTACCGGCAGGACAAAGCATCATGTCAAATAGCTTGAAGTATATGTGCATGTTTCGAGTAGCACCAGGATGAGTATACTGTTCTCCCCTGGCTACCAACCTCCCTTTATTGAACCTAGTTGAGAATCTGTGAGACTAGCTCGATCCCACCAGGGAGCCTCAACCGAGAAACTTAGCTCAGCTGGCAATGGCCATGGAGTCGGCATGACTCCACATTCCTGTCTGAACCCCTAGAACCTCACTGACTCCTTCTGCACATCTCACACTGCAAAAGGTGGTCATTCAGGCTTTTGTTAGGTGGTCAGTTCTGGCAGCAACGATGGCTCCAATTTGTCTGAGCATTGAGTTGCACTGAGCTTGTATGAGAGGTATTGGTGCAGCACGCTATGCTGTTTCAGTTACATGCCAATAGTAGTGTCAAGTGCAAGAAGTCTAGTCTCTTGGCAACCCGTGACCAAATGTATTCAATGGGCGAGAGATCTGGAGGACGTTTTGGCCAGGACTACAGTTGTACACCCTCTGTATAGAGATTGGTTTGCACAGTGTAGTTACATGCGGTCTTGCAGCGTGTTGCTGAAACATAACGTTTTGGAGACCTCAAATATAAGGATACATCTTTGGGCCTAAGGAGTCTTAAATGTAACGGCTGCTGGCCAAGTTACCGGCTGTGAGAACCGGAAGTAGACATTTCCTGTACGCATTGGCCTAAATAGCATGATGCCATGTATTGGAGCATCTGTGACAATCATTGGAAAGCTGAAAAACCATGATGCGTAGAAAGAGTGTCATGGCGCCACTCCTGTGTCCAAGGTTGTCACCACACCTCCCTCTGCTGCAGTGTCAAAGGTTGCAACAGCAATGGTTTCTGCACTGATAGTCCGTAGTGCTCGAGACGTCATCTCACTCTCCGCGTTGATACTTGTCGTGTAGTAAGCAAACCCATTTCCTGGTTCTTGGCATGTAACTTTACTTTGTGATCCTGCACAGCTGAATGAATATGCATGTCCCACGGGCTGCAGACACATGTGATTGTTGCGATCCCTCATGTCGCTGAATAGGAATCTACTAAACGCATTAATTCCATATCACGCGACAATCGTGGGGTGCCAACCAACGCAAGTAGTGTTATCGCGGAACGATAAACCACTGTTTCGAATGTTCACGATGCTGCCACTGTCGAATTCTGAAACGTTCTGGTAGACGTTTCTGTTCGTACGTGTGGCGTAACACGATCATCTCAAAAGCAAACAACATTCTGAATAATAGATGCGTAAGTGAGTTGTGAAACAAGAATAGCTTAGCACAATGGTAAATTGTCCCACGCAGCAAAGAATCTACATCTACATCTATATCTACATCTACAAGGATACTCTTCAAATAACATTGAAGTGCCTGGCAGAGGGCTAATCGAACCACCTTCACAACTCTACTATTCCAATCTCGTGTAGCGTGTGTAAAGAACAAACACCTATATCTTTCCGTACGAGCTCTGATTTCCCTTATTTTACCGAGGTGATCGTTTCTACCTATGTAGATCGGTGTCAACAAAATATTCTCGCATTCGGTGGAGAAAGTTGGTGATTGGAATTTCATGAGAAGATTCCGTCGCTACGAAAAACGCCTGTCTTTTAATTTTGTCCAGCCAAAATTCTGTATCATTTCTGTGACACTCTCTCCCAAATTTTGCGATAATACAAAACGTGCTGCCCTTCTTTGAAATTTTTCGAAGTACTCCGTCAGTCCTATCTGGTAAGGATCCCACACCGCGCAGCAGTATTGTAAGAGACGACAGACGAGCGTAGTATAGGCAGTCTCCTTAGTAGTTCTGTTACGTTTTCGAAGTGTCCTTCCAATAAAACGTAGTCTTTGGATAGCCATCCCCACAACATTTTCTAAGTGTTCCTTCCAGTTTAAGTTGTTCGTAATTGTAATACCTAGGCTTTTAGTTGAATATGGCTTTTAGATTAGACAGAATTATGGTGTAACCCAATTCCTTTTAGCACTCATGTGGATGACCTCACACTTTTCGTTATTTAGGGTCAACCGCCGATTTTCGCACAATTTAGATATTTTTTCTAAATAGTTTTGCAATTTGTTTTGATCTTATGATGACATTATTAGTCGATAAACGACAGCGTCATCTGCAAACAACTTAAGACGGCTGCCCAGGTTGTCTCCCAAATCGTTTATATAGGCAAGGAACAGCAAAGGCCCTATAACACTACTTTGAGGAACGCGAGAAATCTCATCTGTTTTACTCGATGCCTTTCCGTCAATTACCACAAACTGTGACCTCTCTGACAGGAAATCACAAATCCAGTCACATAACTGAGACGATATTCCATAAGCACGTAATCTCACTACAAGGCGCTTGTGCGGTACAGTGTATAAAACTTTCCAGAAATCCAGAAATATGGAATCGATCTGAAATCCCTAGTCAATAGCACTAAGCACTTCATGTGAATAAAGAGCTAGTTGTGTTTCACAGGAACGATCTTTTCCAAACCCGTGTTGACTGTGGTCAATAGACTGTTTTCTTCGAGGTAATTCATAATGATGTAGCAATTGGGTCATTGCGACTACACTGAAGCAGGTCTCTCTGTTATGGGCAGTGTGACTAGACACCAGGTTTTAGAGGAACAAATGGGCAGTAATGGAGTATAAACGAGGCTGAATTTGAGGAAAGGATGTTATTCGAGTCAGGGACTTGATAATTGCTGAGTAGCCGCACTACAATGCTGGAGCACCCTGGCCAATCAGACGGCTGGGCAGCGCCAGCAGCAGCCTATGGTTCGAGACCAGGCTGTGTCTGCCGCCACACTGGGTCCTTTGTGAGACTTGGCGTCATAGTCCTGCTGGCTTGCTGCTCCTGTCTGCTGCCGAAAATGATGAGACCCAGGGAGGGACTCGACGTCACAACGTCAGCCCCGCTCTATCGCCTGAGGGGCATGGGTTCAGACCAACGCAAAACCGCCTCCACAACCGCAGGGCAAAGAGCAGCCAAGTCGCCTTCTGGTGTGTCACTCCCCTGGGAAGCGCCGATGTCGCAAGTGCCTGTGGCCTCGCCCTCGCTGGTTACTTTTACTCATTTTCCACACTTCCTTTCCACAATCTTCATAATAACGACAATACCATCGTAATAAAATTTTGACACTGATTACATGATAATCGTCATTTGCTTCCATTAATACTTCTTGCTCATGTAGACACGTTTATATCGAATGTAATCAACAACACACTCAATAATTATCGATGGCCGCAGGAAAATCTGCATGCAACAGCGGAAACCAATTTACAAGTTCTTTTTACGATCACTGTTTGGTGTGACACTTTGGGCAACATGCTGATAGGTTCACTCATTTTAGAAGAGCAAATAACAAGGCAGAATGATTTGCATGTTGAAAGCTTGACAGCATTCTCTTACACACACGGACTGCAATGTACTTCCAGTATTATGGAGACCCTCTACATTTTACCAGATGTATGAGAAAACTTTTTAGCCGCACTTCGCTAGTCGCTGGTTTGGTCGCAGTAGTTCAATTAACTGGCCACTAGGATCGCCAGGTATTACGTCATTACATTTTTGACTTTGAGTTTTGATGAAGTCTCAGATGTACAAGCGAAAGATAAGTACGAGAGATGAACCGCATGGTCCCATCATGGACACTGCTACCCTTATTTGGGAACATGCTGAGGCAGTGACAGGCAACACAACATCTTCTCCAAGAGTGAACAAATGCATTGAAGTTGGCGCTGGGATACTCGAACACTGATTGTACACCGTACATCTGCTGCGATGTTACGTGTACGATAATACTTTGAGATGAATGTGCTAAAAAACATATTTTTGAGCTGATACTAATAATGTTATATTTACTAACTGTTGTACAAGAGTGAAGCTGGCAATTTATTGAAGAATACAGAAAATAAATAACGATGTCTATTAAATGTGTTCTGTCTCGAAAATCATTCGGAATAGGGCATATGCCTGTATGAAGTTTTTTGCTTCAAACGATCGTTCCTGTGGTATCCCTTAATATTGACCATTCCTCCTGGGACACCATGTTCCCCAGGTAGGTGTGTTGGAGCCCTTGCTGTTCATGTTGAATATTAATGACAGTGCAGAAAATATTAACGGTAACCTCTGATTTTTTGTAGATGCTGTAGTTATTTACAATAAGAGCTGCCTGAAATACGGTCCACAGATATTTAGTCTAATCTTGATAGAATTTCAGAGTGATGCAACACCTGGTCACTTTCTTCAAGTGCCAAGAATACGAAATTATGCACTTCGCAAAAAGAAAACAATGTAGTATTTTATAACTGAAATATCAACGAGTCTTAATTCGAATCTGTCAACGCATACAAATACTTAGATGTAACAGGTTTTGAAGGAATGAAACGGGATGATCGCAGAATTTAAGGAAGAAGAGACACACGGCAATCATTCGCGATCCATTAGTTTTACTAGTGTTGCATATCTAGATTTCGGCTCTAAGTAGCCGTCTTCACATATAGTTCAAATGCCTCTGAGCACTATGGGACTTAATATCTGATGTCGTCAGTCCCCTAGAACGTAGAACTACTTTAACCTGACTAACCTAATGACATCACACACATCCATGCCTGCCTGAGGCAGGATTCGAACCTGTGACCGTAGCATTTGGGGGGGGGGGGGAGGTTCCGGATTGACGAGCCTAGAACCACTCGGCCACCGCGGCCGGCTCTTCGCATATGCAAGAGTAAGAAAAGTTATGGAAATGCGACTGAATGCTGTGTTTGTCTCCTTCCTTGTAGTGTACGGTCCCTGTGCACAACAGTTCCTTCTGGAATCAAAGTTGATCGCAAAACTTGTACGTTTTTGGAGATGTTACTTGTGTTTTAAGAAATGCCATTAAAGGGAAAGCATCAGAAGACATTGTTAATTATGTTTTTCTAAGCGTTATTAACCGATTTTCGGAAATGGGACTATCCCTAAATTTTTGGGAAAATACACTATATTCACTTCTGTACAATAAACAGAGTAATATCAACAATAGGCGTGGCACAAGAACAGGAGTCGGAAAACGGGGTAGAATGCTTCAGATTTTTCGGTCTACATACTGATGAAAACTTGAACTGGAAGAAGCGTGTTGCTCAGTTTCTCAAACGGTTAAATTAAGCTACTTTCGTTCTTCGTATAATTGCTAGTCTTGGAAACAACATACTAACATATTTTGTGTATTTACTCTGAATAATGACTCATGTAGTCATTTTCTTGGGACATTACCAGTTAGAAATAAGGTACTGATTGCCCAAAAGTGAGCAGTAAGAATGATAAGTAATAATAGGTGATGTTCACACACGGTCGTCATGTTCATACTTATTCAAGGAGCTGTGCATTTTAACCACGATGTCACAAATTCGTCATAAATAATCCACAACAATTTGAGAAGAGTAGTCATTTACTCACCTGCAACGCTAGAGGAAGAAGTGAACTTTATTACCCATTATTAAAGCTTTCAGTGACTCACAAAGGAGTTCAATACGCTGCAAAGAATTTTTTGATCATTTGCACAATAACGTACTATGTCTGACAGGTAGCGCAGCAAGATTTAAATATAAATTAGAATTATTTTCCCTGCACAACCCAGTTCTACTACATAGGCGAACTTCTCTTTAAAAGCCGGTGGCCTCAAAAAAGAAAATGTTTTTGAATATAGTAGAGTGTGCAGGACAAATAATAATGTGGTCAGTAATGTAAACAGAAGTCATATATACGTACCCTGTAAACTGAATAATTCCATATCATTTGCTCAGCCGTAGGCAAAGCAGATCGTAGAATTCGTTTCACAGGCAGAATACTAGGATGTACTCAGTCTTCAAATGAGACTGTTTACAAAATACTCATACGATCCGTCCTAGAATATTGCACTAGTGTGTGTGATCCTTTCCAAATAGGACGAACAACAGTACTGAACATATACAGAGGAGAGACACAGCTATGATCACAGGTTTGTCTGATCTTCAGGACTGTGTCACGGATATTCTGGAGAAACAGGACTGGCAGACATCGACATACAAAGTGTAAGGAACCAGTTTTAGTAGGCGAAATTTGGAATATCCTACAACGCCCCCTCAGGGATCGAGAGAATTGGATTATCTTAACTGCACGTACGTGAATGCAAGGAGAAAAAACGGTAATAAGTTCAGTTGGAAGTACCCTCTGCCATGCATTTCATAGTGGTTTGCAGAGTATGGATGTGGATATACAGGGTGTTCGACAATGGATGTAGTTATACAGGTGTTGGACAAAAACTTGGGAACACTGCTAGAAATACAAAGCATGCTTAATCATAAATGCTGATGCTAGCCAAACCTGCTGGGTGCGCTGTTGTATTTGATCACGAACGTCACATGTGCAATACACTTAATACGTTGCAAGTGTCAGTCATGGTCATAAGAGTGTTCTGTGCAGCTGTAAGTGTGTTATGTCAGAAGTAAGTGAATTCATAAATGGCCAGATTCTTGGTGATTTTATAGTATTTGCTTCTGTTACCAAGTAGCTGAAGTGGCTCGTGTTTCATGAGGCAACGTATCAAAGATTTATACCGAATACAATGAGAGCGGAAACGCGTATTCTGAGTCACAATGCGAACGAAAGTGTGTGTTGTGTAACCACCGCAGATGATAAATGAAGAGGACTGTGACGAAAAATAAGGGGGCAACAGCTATAATAATCACTGCAGAACTCAAATTTCGCACTCGAGTACACTGTCAGCACCAAAACAACAGGAAGGGATCTTCATAAGCAGAGAACTGTAGGCTGATGTGGGATTTCGAAACCAAGTATTAGCGACTGCAATGGGTTTAACAGGAAAACGTGGTACTGAAGCCATAAAAACTTAAATGTGGAACAATGGAAGAAAGTAATTTGGTTGTCTGAGTCTTGTTTTACACTGTTTGCAATTGCTGCCCGAGTTAATGTTTGGCATATGCATGTCCCAAGCCTACGATACAGACAGCATGCTGCCTAGAGCGAAACATGGCGAGGGTTCGGTGATGATTTATTCAGCCATACCGTGGTATTCCTTGGACCCCATGTTTAGTCTGCAAGGTCATATAACTACCTAGGATTGTCTGTCAATTTCATGGTACAATATTTGTTCTCCAATAGTGATCTGAGGCATCGTCGATAGAGTCGACTGCGGTCGTTTGATGCAGAGCCGAGTGGAGACTGAATCAGTGGCTCAGGCGGTTCTGTGACGGTGTAGGCTGCAGATTCCTTGACTTGCGCCATCGGGTGGTGGGTTTCCGGGTTTTGCTTAATTGGTCAGGAGTCCACTACACACAGGAAGCGTCTATACGGGTAGCGGGGGCTGTGTGGAAGGGACTGGGCGGCTTCTTATGTTAATGGGCCTCAGGGAACCACAGAATGGGCGTCCGTCTAAAAGGGAGCAGGTAGAACACAATAAGTTAGTTGTAGAAACGATCAGTATTATAGTTGTAAATTGGCGTAGCGGTGTTGGGAAAGAACCACAGCTAAGAGCCCTAATAGAAAGCACTGAAGATCAAATAGTCACAGGTACAGGAAGCCGGCTAAAGCCGGAAACAAGTTCAGCATAAATTTTTTCTAACAGTCTAACAGTTTTCAAATACGATAGGTTAAATACAATTGGTGGTGGAGTATTTACTGCTGTCAGAAGTAGTTGACTTGTAGTGAAATTGAAATAGATAGATCCTGCGAAATAGTATGGGTTGAGGTTATACTGGACAATCGGACTAAGCTATTAACTGGGTCATTTTACCGACCCTCCGACTCAGAAGATGTAGCTGCTGAACAGTTCAAAGGAAACTTGATTCTCATTTGAAATAGGTACCCCACTCATACAATTATAGTCGGTGGTGACTTTGATCTACCCTCGATTTGCTCGAAAAATTATACGTTTCAAGCAGGTGGCTGACATAGAACGTCATCCGAAATTGTACTGAATGCTTTCTCAGAAAATTATTTTGAACAGTTAGTTCATAAGCCAACTCGTGCGTAAATGGTTGCGAAACCATACTTGACCTCTTAGCAACAAATAATCCTGGACAAATAGTGAGTATCGTGACGAATACAAGGATTAGCTACCACAAGGCAGTAGTTGCTAGTCTGAATACCATAACTCCTACAACCATCAAAAAGAAACGCAACGTATATCTATTTAAAAAACTGATAAAAATGCTCTTAACGCCTTTTCAAGAGACAGTCTGCACTCCTCCCGATTTGATCATGTAAGTGTAGAAAAGTTGTGGAATGATTTACAAAAGGTAATATCGCCAGCAATTGAGAGATACATACCACATAAATTAATAAGTGATGGTACTGATCCCCCATGGTACACAAAACAGATAAGATCACTGTTGAAGAAACAGCGAAAAATGCATGCCAAATTTAAAAGAACGCAAAATAACCAAGACTGGAAAAGTTTTGCAGAAGTTCGAAATATAGTGCGTACTGCAATGCGAGATGCTTTCAATAATTTCCACAACGAAACTCTGTCACGAACTCTGGCTGAAAACCCAAAGTGATTCTGGAGATACATACAGCACACTAGTGGCAAGAAGCAATTAACATGGGAACTCGGGGCAGAACGGGATACTTAAAGTTTAAGAATTTCTATAAAATAAGGGAACACAAGGAAACACTTCTTAAAGTGATAAAAAAAACACCTTGTAATGTAACCTAATGTACCTTATTTTAAAATCACTTGAAACAATACATTTTGCATTTTTTACAATTTTTCGAAGAAAGTCTTGCATATTTCCCGTTCCGCCCCACCCACGGGGCAGAATGGGATAAGGGTATTTTTTGTTAAATTATTGCATACACGTTGAATTTGAATTACGAATATCGTATTAAACTATGACAAAATGTTGTATAACAGGCAATTCAGACTGAGAAATGTGTAATTTAAATAATTAAAAAGTCATTCTTCAAAATAAGAAAATATTTTAATGTCATTCTGAAAAATGTACAATGCTTAATAACCACCAAACCACTAGCCCATTCGAGAATAGTCGCAAATCAGTATTTCCTCTTCATCTTCACTGTCTATGCCAGCATATGAATTGTGTGCCCACTCTGGCATGATATCCAGCCCTCATTAGAAACGGAGTAGAAGTCCCCGCAGTAGAGACACTCAGCATCCTCTCTCTCTGATTCTCTCTTCTCCATCACTTCTTCCTTTTATTTTTCTTAAGGTCTTTGATGTTTTCTGTTTCGGTTTTTTTGGTTGTACAGTTTGATATTTTTGCCTTAAGTTGAGCTGCACCTGACGTCTCTGTCCTGACTTTGTTTATATTTGTGCACCCTCCTCCTTTCTGTAGGCCTAGTTTATGTGTGACAGCATTCTGCAGTTCCTTCTTATAAGGAGAATCTGTTAATACGACGGTTTTTCCTTTTCGTCTTGTACTCCGCCGAGTATATTGACAGATTAGTGGGATTGGAATGACAGCCTCGGGCGATATCTGGAAAACTGTGTTGTTCGGCGAACGTAGCTGGTTGGAAGAGTCTAGCGTCCATGAACATCCAGGCTGGGTTTGCTTTCTACTTGCATCAAAATATGACGGAGCACAACGGGACACTATCCCATTCTGCCCTGTCCCGTTCTGCCCCAAGAGCACTTTTGAGGATAATAACTTTTATGGAGAGCAGTAACTAACGTATTTAAATGCATTAAATAACTAAAGTATAACAAATACCATGCAATTTAAGGGAATGTGTCATTTTAGGGTATCCAATTAACAACTTACCTGGCGTTGAAACTCACCAAACGTTAGAACAACACAAGCGGTAACGTGACGGACAACAATTCACTTAGATTTCGCACTTCAAACTAAATCAGAATGGCTGCCCTCACCTCCCTTACATTCGGAGAAATAGTTACATGGCCATACAGCAGGTTGCAACACTGTGCAGTCTAGAAAAGAGTAATTTCCCATTGTGCCCTGCTATCCCGTTCTGCCCCGAGTTCCCCTACCTTCACTGCGCGATAACAACGCTGAAGTCACTAATGACACTGCCACTAAAAAACAGATATTAAACATAATTTTCAGAAACTCCTTCAACAAGGAAGACGAAGTTAATATTCCTGAATTCCTATCAAGAACAACTGTCAAGATAAGAAACATGGAAATAGGTATCCTTGCTGTCGCAAAGTAGCTAGAATCACTTAATAAAAGCAAGGCTTCCGGTCAAGACTGTATACCAGTAAGGTTCCTCTCAGAGTATGCTGATACAATAGCTCCATATTTAGCAATTAGATACAACCGGTCGTTCCCAGAAAGATCCGTACCTAAAGACTGGAAAATTACTCAAGTGACACCAATACCCAAAACGGGAAGTAGGAGTAATCCATTGAATAACAGACCCATATCACTAACGTCGATTTGCAATAGGATTTTGGAACATACGCCGTATTCGGACTTTATGAAGTACCTCGAGGAAAACGATTTATTGACACGCAGTCAGCACGAATTCAGAAAATATCATTCTTTTGAAACACAACTAGCTCTTTATACTAATGAAGTAATGAGTGCTATAGACAGGGGATGTCAAACTGATTCCATATTTTTAGATTTCCAGAAGGATTTTGACACTGTTCCTCACAAGCATCTTCTAACCAACTGTGTGGCTATGGAATATCGCCTCAGTTATGCGGCTGGATTCATGATTCCCTGTCAGAAAGGTCACAGTTCGTAGTAATAGACGGAAAGTCATCTAGTAAAACAGAAATAATATCCGGCGTTCCCCAAGAAAGTGTTACAGACCTTGTATTGTTCCTGATCTATGTTAACGACGTAGGAGACAATCTCAGTAGCCGTCTTAGATTGTTTGCAGATGATGCTGTTATTTACCGTCTTGTAAAGTCATCAGACGACCAAAACGAACGACATAATGATTTAGATAAGGTATCAGTATGGTGTGAAAAGATGAAATTGACCCTGAGTAAAGTATAGTGTGAAGTTATTCACATGAGTATTAAAAGAAATCCGCTAAATTTCGATTCACGGTAAGTCACACAAATCTGAACTGTGCAAATTCAACTAAATAATAAACGATTGCAATTACAAATATCCTAAATTGGAACGATCACATATATAATGTTGTGGATACAGCCTACCAAAGACTGAGATTCAATGGTAGAACACTTACAAGGTGTGACAGGTCTACTAAAGAGACTGTTTACACAACGCTTGTCCGCCCTATTCTAGAGTATTTCTGTGTGGTGTGGGATTCGCAACAGATGGGACTGGCCGATGACATCGAAAAAGTACCAAGAAGGGCAGCTCGTTATGTATTACCGCGAAGTTGAGGAGATAGTGCCACAGACATGATATGTGAATTGGAATGGCTATGATTAAAACAAAGGAGTTTTTCGTTGCAACGGGATCTTCTCATGAAACTTCAATACCAGCTTTCTACTGCGAATGCGAAAACATTCTCTTGGCACCCACCTACACAGGAAGAAATGATCATGACGATAAAGTAAGGGAAATCAGGGCTCGCACAGAAAAATTTATGGGCTCGCTTTCCCCGTGCACCGTTCGAGAGTGGAGTAGTAGAGAGACAGCTTGAAAGTGGTTTATTGAACCCTCTGCCAGGCACTTTCTTGTGAACAGCGGAGTAATCATGTAGATATAGATGCTGTGTTCCAAGAAGTCATGGTTCCTGTTCGCACAGCTCACATCGTCCAGGACTGGTTTGTGACCAAGAGATCGATTTGTTGCATCTTCCCTGGCCACCACAGTGACAGATCTCAGCATTATTCAGCCTTCATCGTCAAATTGGGAATGGCGTGTACGTGATCACTACTCAGTTCCATCATCACTACCTGAAGTTTCCAATATTTTTCAAGAACAATGGTACAAGATTCCCCTGAAAACCGCACAGAACCTGTACTTCGTCATTCTGTGATGACTAGAAGCTGTTCAGAATTGCAACGATTTTCCTTCACCGCGTTAGGCGTGGTAAGATGTTGTTCTTTACGTTTTTCCTTATTTGTGTCGACGCCCTGTAGATGTAGATATAGACTACTGTTGGAAATGACCAAGTTACGAAGTTCCTCCTTCTTTCTCTGCTTCTCCAGAGATGGCTGTGTACTATAAGATTGTTCAAGCGAACAGGAACGGTAGTAAATCCGTTTTATGGCTATCCGACACGCGTGAAAGCGTCGTAACGTTCCTGGAGATACGCCTTCGCGCATCCGCTACCGTTGCCCCAGCCCGCCTTCCACCGATCACATGACCACGAGCTCACAGTAACACACACACACACACACACATACACACGCACACGCGCACACACAGACATGCGCGCATGCGCAATCACTTCCACATTTCTGTGTAGGAGAATACTCCTTTCCTTAGACAAAAGCACAAACCCAGCGAGGTGGCGAAGTGGGAAGATCCAGGACTCACAGTCAGGAGGACAGTGGTTCGAATCTCGGTCAGTGCATTTACGTTTAGGTTTCTTTCTCATCATTCTCCAGTCGAAGCTTATGTTTGGAAGACTGCAGGAAACCTAAATGTGGATGGACTGACTGAGATTCAAATCACTGGTCTCCTAACTGTGACTTCTGGGTCATCCCACTTCGTCACCCCGCTGGGTTTTATTAATGAAATTTGGTGAATGCGGTGGATGCCTTCTGTGTAGTTTATAACGTTTTATCTTATCACAAGTTCCTTCGCATTTGCCGGTTCACGTGAGGTAGCTATTTTTGGTGTAGTCAATCCAACATTTTCCAGTACTTCCCAAAACTTGTTCTTTCAGCAGAATCAAACAACAGATAATAAACACAATTTGCAGCACATCAGCAGTCCACATTATATTTTACGTACGATGTGGTGCAGCCATGGAAACGCTGAACTCTCATTTAGGAAGATTAACAATTCCTGATGTTTGTCTAACTCATTTCATGCAAATGATGTTATGGTTTCTTCAATAAGGTTATGGCCAATTTCTTTGTAAACTGCCCTTTCAAGTAAGGCAGTGGCCCTTTGTAATAATTCTGATTTAAGGTACGTTAAACTCTAACCTTCATTACCACAGAGCACAGAGCGAAACATAATACTCACGAGTAAAAACATAGATTATTATCAGTGTAACAACGAGCTGGATAAAAATCTTATGAAATGTTTAAAATGCTTCATCTTTGGTGTTTCTTACTATAATTGCATTAACTAGTTTCCTGCTTGAATTTTTCCGTTCTCAGCTCAGACTTATTTCCCTATATATGCAAAGCGTGACCAGTTCTTATCAAAAGCCTTTACAAACTGCTTCAAAAGGCCCAACTTGATTTGCAGTGGACGACAAATGATTTTCTCTCGTCCAACTAAGGGGTCGTTAATGACATTCTTCCTCCCTCCGTACATGTTTTCTCACTTTGGCCGTTCTGTTCACTGAAGAGGACTGTGACGAAAAGTAAGAGGACCACAGATATAATAATCACTGCAGAACTCAATGTCGCACTCCAGTACACTGTCAGCACCAAAACAACAGGAAGGGATTTTCATAAGCAGAGAACTGCAGGCTGATGTGGAATTTCAAAACCAAGTATTAGCGACTGCAATGGGTGTAACAGGAAAACGTGGTACTGAAGCCATAAAAACTTCAATGTGGAGCAATGGAACTTTGATGTTTCTTACTATAGTTGCATTAACTAGTCTTGACTGAAAACGATAGCATTAAAATTCGTGTAAAGTGCTATTTATTTGCATAACACCGGAGTGTTTTGAGCCAAGGAGCTCAAAATTCTAAAATAGAAGATTTTAATGAAATATATGTTAGACTGTTTTAATATAAGTCCATGGATAAAAATTAAACTATAATTTTACTATTCTGTTATATAAATATTATTATATCCAAAATAAATAGTCATTGATGATAAAATCCAGTCCCTGAACATTTAGGAAGCTTCTTTTCCACGACATACTTGAATGTACTATGGAGCGTTCCATTTTATAAATTCGAGCAGTAAACTGCAGTCACGGGCATATCCGATCTTCCTTGGTAGCGTTCCTCGACAGTTTTCATATTGCAGAGTTGCCTTATTTGAGGATAGTCAAATATTCCTGCTTGAATTTTTCCGTTTTCAGCTCAGACATTTTTCCCTATATATGCAAAGCATGACCCATTCTTATCAAAAGCCTTTACAAACCGCTTCAAAAGGCCCCACTTGATATGCAGTGGACAACAAATGATTTTCTCTCATTCAACTAAGGGGTCGTTAATGACATTCTTCCTCCCTCCGTACATGTTTTCTCTCTTTTGCCGTTCTTTTTCAACACTGTTACGTTTGTTGTCTCTGGTATTCCAGAGTCACAAGAAGCACCTTGCTAACCAAGGAGAAAGTTTACCATTCATAAGTCTAGACAAATCATCCATTAATGTTTATGAGACTTAATCTTCTCAAAGTTCACAACTGTGGGTTTATGTTCTTCTTTAACTTCCCTTGAGGGACCAGCTGACATTGAACTAAATTTGTTACCATTGTGTATTAGTACAAATTTCAAACTTGCCTTGAGCTGTACACAAACACAAGAAAATCAGCTAGTAAACGTTTAGGAAGTCCCATTTCCTCAGGTGTCCACTAATTTCGTGCAGAACACGAGATTGCCTTCTTGAGAGTATAAAAAATAAAAATGAAGGGCTTCCTGGATCAACAGGTCGTTACGACACCAGCCTGGGCAAAACCGAAAGATACGATTCCACATCCATTTGTTTAACTTTTATTCCGATTTAGATCGTATAGTATGAGATTTACGACTGTTATATAGTTACACAATACTTTGAAGTATTTACGAAATAGTAGCCTGTTCTTTTCCAAATTTACCTCTTTAGTGCGAGTTAAACCATGAAAACATAAAATTAGGAAAACTGGTCATCCTACAGATTTAATTGTACAGAAGTCTATATTTAAGAAGTATTGTTGACCTTAAAGGTTTTTATTGGATTTCATTTCCGATATATACAGTTTTTCCCATATATGACAGTTACTCACCAAAATTCCAAATGTCATATGAGCTGTAAAAAATGTAATTGTTTTTTATCAGACAATAGTCTTCAGTGTATTAAAAAACGGCAGTTAACTTCACAAGAAAATTTCTGCTTGACATAATAATTTAATACTGCAATATGTAAACAAATCTTGGGACACGCTGGATTTTTATATTTCTAAATTTTACTACAGGAATATATAAAATTTCTTTTACAAATCGCATTTTTGTAACTATAAAAGGTATAATTTTTGCATGAATCGGCACTGTTTGTAAAAACAGATGTCGTACTAATAATTATTTTGACAAAGGAAATTCTAGAACATTTTGGACAAAAATTTTGTGTTACATAGAAGTGTATGCATCCCAATTCAGATTTGGCATTGCTGTTAGCTGAGTTGACTTTCAAGATTTTGTATGTGACACATGGTGTGTAATGTTTTTGCTATCAGCAAACATCTAAAAATGAGCTCCTTCTGAGTGAAAAGAGGTTTTGGTGATAAGACTACGTTTTTTTGTCTTGTTGATTGGTAAAAAAAGTTCACACTAAGAAAAAACTGTGTATTATGTGTTACTATGAGTAACAAACAAATTCTGAAATAAATCCCGAAGAAATCTTAAGAAATAGTATCTTCACAAGCTAATAAACAATCTGAGAACCTATTCATACCCAAATTAGGCGAATGCTGCCTCTTCACATTGAAACAAGATGAGTATTTACCTTTATTCTACAAATTGTTTAATCATCTCTTATAAGGGTCATTTTCTCTTGACGTTCCATTGAACTAAACCTATTACATATTTACAGCAGAGATTTATTATAAATCAGGGATATTTTGCCTCAGATGGTCCATTTTAATAGCAAGAAGGGTACCAGAATTTTTCAGTTGTATGGTAAACGGTAACCTTGGTTCCTTGATCTGGTACATTTCTGTTGGAAGCTAGTAATTCAGAAGCTTCCTTTGACGGCTTGAGATCCCTGATGGGTTATTAACTCATCCCAGTTTAAAACCTGAGGAATTAATGCCGTACCCACATAATCACTGTCATTGTCATTAGTATCAGAGGTACAACACCAGTCCTCACAAACAACAGGTTCCAGAGTGGCTTTTGTTTCAGACGTGTTCATTTCCCGGTAGTCCACAATTGTAAATGTTCTGTACAAGTTTTACAGATTTATTGTAAAAGTCTTTACAAAGTCAATAATAGGTTTTCGGTTTCCTTTCAGCATTTATTCTTTGCATATGTAGCAAAATCCATCAAAGTGATTTACGCAACTTCTTCCACTTTAACTTATATTATTTCTGTTCAACAACACAAGTGCAAAAAACTACAGCATAGATGTTTCCTAACTGAATTATCAAGCGACGTCATTCTCGCTCAGCCCTGTACGGCCTAGCTCACACAGTAACCTCCAACTCCATCTGGTGGACATTTCTGGAACTAATTTGATAGCAGACTGACAATAGTGCAAACCTACAGGAACCAATCTTCATACATGTGAATTGGAAGTGCACAAACCAGAGTTAAAAATGCACATTTCATGTTGAAGTGCATATTAAACAACAATGATCAAAAAAATAAGAGCAGATAGAGGAAGACTGATTCCACTTTTTGATTCAACGCCCCAACTGTGGCTAACAGCAATTCTAAAATACTAGATATAAAAAAACAGTTTGTTCTTGGCCTGTGTAACCCGTCCCAGTTAAAACCCTGAGGAATTAATGCCATAACCGCATAATCACTGTCATCATCATTAGTATCAGTGGGACAACACCAGTCCTCACAAACAATAGGTTTCAGAATGGCTTTTGTTTCAGAGGAATTCGTTTCCTGGTAGTCCACAATCGTAAACGTTTTGTAGAAGTTTTAGAGATTTATTGCAAAAGTCTTTACAAAGTCAGTAATAAGTTTTCGGTTTCCCTTCAGCGTTTATTCTCTACATATGTAGCAAAAACCATCAAAGTGATTTACACAACTTCTTCTACTTTAACTTATATTATTTCTGTTCAACAAGACAAGTGCAAAAAACTACAACATAGATGTTTCCTAACAGAACTGTAATGTGACATCTTCCTCAGTCAGCCCTGTACGGTTAGAGCTCACACAGTAACCTCCAACTCCATCTGGTGAATATTCCTGGAACTAATTAGGGAGCTGACCGGCAATAGGGCAAACCTACAGGAACCAATCCTCGTATGTGTGATTTAGAAGCGCACAAACCGGAGTTACAAATGCACATTTCATCTACAAGTTCATGTTAAACAACAATTATCAAAAAAATAAGAGCAGATAGAGGAAGACTGATTTCACTTCTGAATTAAC
Organism: Schistocerca serialis cubense; assembly: GCF_023864345.2. Taxonomy (NCBI): domain Eukaryota; kingdom Metazoa; phylum Arthropoda; class Insecta; order Orthoptera; family Acrididae; genus Schistocerca; species Schistocerca serialis. The sequence goes on from NC_064640.1 coordinate 223,957,369, forward strand.
ACCACAACTGTCGCTAAAATCAATTCTAAAATCCTAGATACAAAAAAACAGTTTGCTCTTGGCCTGTGTAATTACTTCATTGCTAGTTTCCCTAGAGATATCTGGTGAGTTTTTGATTCATCTCAGTTCAGTCCCTGAGGAATTAATGCCATAACTGCAGGATCACTGTCATCATCATTAGTATCAGTGGGACAATACCTGTCCTCACAGACAAAAGGTATTTTAATGGGTTTTGTTTCATACGTTTTCGTTTCCCGGTAGTCCACAATCGTAAAGTTTCACAGATTTATTGCAAAAGTCTTTACAATGTCAATAATAGGTTTTCGGTTTCGTTTCAGCTTTCATTCTCTGCATATGTAGCAAAAACTATCAATGTGATTTACACAACTCCTTCTACTTTAATTTATATTATTTCTGTTCAACAACACAAGTGCAAAAAGCTACAACATGGGTGTTTCCTAACTGAACTATTATGTGACATCATCCTTGCTGAGCCCTGTACGGGCAAAGCTCACGCTCAAATATCGAACTCCATCTGTTGGATATTTCTGGAACTAAATACACAGCTTACCGGCAATAGGGCAAACTTACAGGAACCAGCCCACGTACATGTGATTTAGAAGCGCAGAAACCAGATATAGAAAAGCACATTTCATGTAGATGTCCATGTTAAACAACAATGATTAAAAATAGAAGAGTGGATAGAGGAAGACTGATATAACTTCTTGGTTTAACGCCGCAACTGTGGCTAAAATCAATTCTAAAATCCTGGATGGAAAAACTATTTGCGCTTGGCCTGTGTAATTACTCCACTGCTAGTTTCCCTTGAGATATCTGGTGAATTATTAACTCATTCCAGTTAAAACCCTGAGGAATTAATGTCATAACCGCATAATCACTGTCATCATCATTAGTATCAGTGGGACAACACCAGTCCTCACAAACGACAGGTTTCAGAGTGGCTTTCGTTTCAGAGGTATTCGTTTCCCAGTAGTCCACAATCGTAAACGATTTTCTACAAGTTTTACAGATTTATTGCAAAAGTCTTTGCAAAGTCAATAATAGGTTTTCGGTTTCCCTTCAGCGTTTATTCTCTGCATATGTAGCTAAAACCATCAAAGTGATTTACACAACTTCTTCTACTTTAACTTATATTATTTCTGTTCAACAACACAACTGCAAAAAACTGCAACATAGATGTTTTCAAACAGAACTGTCATGTGACATCTTTCTCAGTTAGCCCTGTACGGCCAGACCTCACACACTAACCTCCAACTCCATCTGGTGGATATTTCTGGAACTAATTAGAAAGCAGCCCGGCAGTATGGCAAACCTACACGAACCAATCCTCGAACGTGTGATTTAGAAGCGCACAAACCAGAGTTACAAATGCACATTTAATGTACAAGTGCATGTTAAACAACAATGATCAAGAAAATAAGAGCGGATAGAGGAAGACTGATTTCACTTTTTGATTTAACGCCACAACTGTGGCTAAAATCAATTCTAAAATCCTAGATACGAAAAAACTGTTTGCTATTGGCCTTTGTAATTACTTCATTGCTAGTTTCCCTTGAGATATCTGGTGAGTTTTTAACTCATCCCAGTTCAGTCCCTGAGGAATTAATGCAGTAACTGCATAATCACTGTCATCATCATTAGTATTAGTGGGACGACACCAGTCATCACAAACAACAGGTTTCGGAATGGCTTTTGTTTCAGACGTTTTCGTTTCCCAGTAGTCCACAATCGTAAAGTTTTACAGATTTATTGCAGAAGTCTTTACAATGTCAATAATAGGTTTTCGGTTTCCTTTCAGCTTTCATTCTCTGCATTCCCTGAGTATCTGAAAATGTTGTAACAGTTATTAATGTTGGTAATAGGTGTACAAAGCGCCAATATAGATTTGACTTCTTCAGTCTGATGCATTAAATGAATAATAATTTATTTCTGCTAAGATAGTAGATTTGCTTCCAGTAGAAATAGAGTTCGAGTAAATGATCTGGCCACTGAGATTAAGGTTGTCTGTGGTTCACATGAATCGATTGAAGCAATTTCTAGGTCGATGCTTTGAATTAGACGCAGACGAATTTCTTCCCCATGCTTACCCCACTGAGGAAGTATTCGGTACATAATCATACCATCGTCGTTGAGGATTTGAGCCCCAACGTTCCGTTATGTCTCCATCGTCTTCGTTGTACGAAGACTAGTTTCGTTGTTTAGTTAATATCTTTGGTGACCACGCTGTGCAAAACAGAATGATGGGATATTGAACTTTCCTCTTTCCCTCTACTACTCTTCTCTCAACGAAAATTAATTTTTTTGTATAATTAATATATGTGCAAAAACAGAACGCTCCACTTCCTCTAGCTAAGGAAACAGCTGCAGTGCTAGATGACACGTTACATGCTGAAATGCTAATTCGTGGGAAACCATTAGTAGCTTCATACTTGCAACACCTGGCAAATTTGGAGATATATGCAAACATTGTTTTGGAATAGAAATAAGAATCCGCCAGTGCTAACAGTTGATGACACCCTTGTATCTTATTGTAAGAACGATCGAAAATACATTGCTGGCCGTTGAAACTGCTCACCAGGAAGGATAGGAAATAATGACATTTTAGTCATAGTGCGCATACAGTGGTAGTAGAATTTTACACAGTCCAGTAACATTAATGTGACCACCGCCTATACTCGACGTCAACATGCAATAACCTCTCAAAGACATTTGGTGACAGGTGGCACCACCAGCAGTGTCGTGGGGATGCGGAAAACAGTGCAGTTGTTATCGCAATATGGAAATGGAGTGATTTATGTGATGCCGAAAAGAGTATGATGATTGGCTTTCGGGCCAAGGGCGGAAGTATTTCCGAAATGGCTATTTTTGTAAACTGTTCATTTGCCACTGTGGTTAAAGTATACTGCACATCCAGAACCGGCATTGAGGCAATTGTGGTGCACCACGGGCCATAGACAACAGAGGTGAACGACGGTGGAGGAGATGTATATGGGGGAATAGACGTGCTATTGTTAAGCAACCTAGATGACCCAAGGAGGTAGCAACAGTGTCTCCTCAACGACCGTTCAGCGAACTTCGCTGTGTATGAGCCCTGGAAGAGGTCTCTGGTTCATGCGCCCATGCTGACTGAAATTCATCGGCGGCAAAGGCTGTAATTTGCACGCCAATACTTCAACTGGCGGCCACTGAGTGTCTCGACAGCTGTCGTTTTCAGATGAGTCAAGTATAATGTTCCATAGGAATGTCTGAAGGGAAACACCCTGCAACCAGGAGGGAGCTTTATGATCTGGGGAATGTTTTCAGTGGCATTCCCTGGGTAATCTCATCATTCTGGAGGCACAATATTTCAACAAAATACTTATATCCATCTGTTCCCTTCATGAATTTAGTTTTTCCTTGACTCGATGCCACCTACCTGCAGCTTGCAGTGTATGTGCGTGTTTCGAGGAGCACCAGGATGAGTATACTGTTCTCCCCTGTCGGCCAACCTCCCTGGATTGAACCTAGTTGAGAATCTGTGGGACTAGCTCGATCCCACCATGGAGCCTCAACCGAAAAACCTAGCTCAGCTGGCTATGGTGCTGGAGTCGGCATGACTCCACATCCCTCTCTGTACCCCTAGAACCTCACTGACTCCTTCTGCACATCTCACACTGCAAAAGGTGGTCATTCAGGCTTTTGTCAGGTGGTCAGTTCTGGCAGCAACGATGGCTCCAATTTGTCTGAGCATTGAGTTGCACTGAGCTTGTATGGGAGGCATTGGTGCAGCACGCTATGCTGTTTCAGTTACATGACAATCGTAGTGTCAAGTGCAAGAATCCTAGTCTCTTGGCAACCCGTGACCAAATGTATTCAATGGGCGAAAGATCTGGAGAACGTGTTGGCCAGGACTACAGTTGTACACCCTCTGTATAGAGGTAGGTTTTGGACAGTGTGGTTACATGCGTTCTTGCCTCGTCTTGCTGAAATATAACGTTTTGGAGACCTCAAATATAAGGCAATGTCATTGGGCTAAAGGAGTCGGAAATATAACGGCTGCTGACCAAGTTACCGGCTGTGAGAACCAGAAGTAGACATTTCCTGTACGCATTGGCCCTCAATAGCATATTGCCAGGTATTGGTGCATGTATGACAATGATGGGAAAGCTGAAAAACCATGATGGTATACGCAGAAAGAGTGTCATGGCACCACTCCTGTGTCCAAGGTTGTCACCACACCTCCCTCTGCTGCAGTGTCAAAGGTTGCAGCAGCAATGATTTCTGCACTGATAGTCCGTAGTGCTCGAGACGTCACCTCAGTCTCCGCGTGGATACTTGTCGTGTAGTAAGCAAACCCTTTTCCTGATACTTGGCATGTAACTTTACTTTGTGATCCTGCACAGTTGAATGAATATGCATGTCCCTCGGCCCAAGACATATGTGATTGTTGCGATCCCTCATGTCGCTGAATAGGAATCTACTAAACACATTAATTCCATATCACGTGACAATCGTGGGATGCCAACCAAGGCAAGTAGTGATATCGCGGAACGATAAACCACTGTTTCGAATGTTCACGATGCTGCCACTGTCGAATTCTGAGACGTTCTGGTAGACGTTTCTGTTCGTACTGTGAGGCGTAACACGATCATCTCACAAGCAAACATTATTCTGAATGAGAACCCATATATGCAGAATGTAGGTGGTATTACTCCTACTACACTGCGTAGTGATACTACCCAGAATTCTGGTAAAAGTAATAAATTTTTACTGTAAGCGCTGAAAGTAGCATGGAGGCTACCACGGAATATTATAGTGACACCGTTGGCCACCAGCCATGCTACGTCGACAAATAAGGCAGAATAATAGATGCGAAAGTGAGTTGTGAAGCAAGTACAGCCTACGCAATGGTAAATTGCCCCACGCAGCAAAGATTGTACCTCTACATGTACAAGGATACTCTGCAAATCACATTTAAGTGCCTGGCAGAGGGCTAATCGAAACATCATCACAATTCTCTATTATTCCAATCTCTTATAGCGTGGGGAAAAAACAAACACTTATATCTTTCCGTACGAGCTCTGTTTTCTCTTATTTTATAGAGGTGATTGTTTCTGCCTATGTAGGTCGGTGTCAACAAAATATTTTCGCATTAGGAGGGGAAAGTTGGAGACTGGAATTTCGTGAAAAGATTCCGCCGTTACGAAAAACGCCTTTCTGTTAATTTTGTCGAGTCAAAATTCTTATCATTTCTGTGATACTCTCTCCCATATTTTCCGATAATACAAAACGTGCTGCCCTTCTTTGAACTTTTTCGATGCACTCCGTCAGTCCTATCTGGTAAGGATCCCACACCGCCCAGCAGTATTCTGAAAGACGACGGACAAGCGTAGTATAGGCAGTCTCCTTAGTAGTTCTGTTACGTTTTCTGAATGTCCTGCCAATAAAACGCCGTCTTTGGGTACCCTTCCCCACAACAATTTCTATGTGTTCCTTCCAGTTTAAGTTGTTCGTAATTGTAATACCTAGGCTTTTAGTTGAATTTACGGCTTTTAGATTAGACAGATTTATTGTAAACCGAAGTTTAACGAATTCCTTTTACCACCCATGTGGATGACCTCACATTTTCGTTATTTAGGGTTAACTGCCTGTTTTCGCACCATTCAGCTATTTTTTCTAAATCGTTTTGCAATTTGTTTTGATCTTCTGATGACTTTATTAGTCGATAAACGACAGCGTCATCTGCAAACAATTTAAGACGGCTACTCAGGTTGTCTGCCAAATCGTTTATTTAGATAAGGAAAGCAAAGGGCCTATAACACTACCTTGCGGAACGCGAGAAATCATATCTGTTAGACTCGATGACTTTCCGTCAGTTACTACGAACTGTGTCCTCTCTGACAGGAAATCACAAATCCAGTCACATATCTGAGACGATATTCCATAAGCACGCAATTTCACTATAAGCCGCTTGTGTGGTACAGTGTCAAAAGATTTCCGGAAATCCAGAAATACGGAATCGATCTGAAATCCCTTGTCAATAGCACTCAACACTTCGTGTGAATAAAGGGCTAGTTGTGTTTCACAGGAACGATGTTTTCTAAACCCATTTTGGCTGTGTGTCAATAAACAGCTTTCTTCGAGGTAATTCATAATGTTTGAACGCAATATATGTTCCAAAATCCTGTTGCATATCGACTAACTACCTGGTGCAACAAGAAATGCGATTCGTTCAACAGACGACCTATTCCTATTGATACGTTAAAAACTTCGTGATGCTGTGCTCACTGCAGTCATAACTGATGTCGTTTGGTGAACACATAGGGATCGTGTGACGTGGAGCTCCATGTTCAACAATGGCCTTTGAACGGTGTGCTCCGAAGCTCTTGTGCCTGCACCAGCATTGTACTCTGTCATCAGATCTGCCACGGGTCGCTGCCTATACTGGATTACATAGTGGGGGGGGGGGGGGGGAGGGGTTCACCGACATCTCCGTTTTGTGATGAGATGTGGTCGTCCAATACCATACGCCATATTCCTTATTTCACCGTTCTTCAACCACTTTTCATAGGCTCTCACGACAGTAGTACACCAGCAGATGACCAGCTTCACAATTTCAGAGATTCTCGTGTCCAACCGCACTGCCACAACATGTGCCCTTCGTCAAAACCGCTTATATCAGTGGACTTCTGCATTTGCGGCCCGTTTCTTCTCTATAATGGCTCCCTGTTCGTCTCTCTTCTGCTTACATTTTTTCCTTACTGCGGCACGTGCTTCCAACACCACCAGGAGGCATTCAACCATGCGGTGCGCAGTGATCATAATATTTTCGCTCACTAGTGTACGTTGTCCATACAGGGTGTTTAAAAAATGTGTCACATATGCATACAGGAGGTAGTAATGATCAAACCTAGAAGAAAAATTTACGTAATTAAATGTCTAATTTTGTACTTCTTGAGATCTGGAGCAGTTTACTTGTAACGAGTGGTGTGTAGTATTTGGGGGTGAACCCATCACAGTAAATTATCTCAATACGCACGTGCGGGCAGATAGAACTGCTCGAGTAATCATGGAGGTGAGACATCAGGATCGATTCGTTATCAATATATGAGTAAGAGTTGTCGGTGAGAGACTCATAGGAGCATAAACTTTATCAAACAGATTAACAGGTACTGTGTATCGCCGACTCCTGTGGGATAAATTACCACCACTATTAGCGAACGTAACCCTTGTAAAAAGGCAACGATTGTGGTTTATTCACGAGGGGATTTCACCAGTCTTCAATCCGTTGGATTTCTGGCTATGGGGACATTTAAAGGCACTGTTGCATGCCCACCCCACGTGCAGACGTTACAGCAGTGTGTGAAAAATGCATGTAACGGAATTCGAATGGAGCCAGGTCTTTTCAGAAGAGTGCGAGATTCACTGCGAAGAAGGACTGAAAGTTGTATCAGGATGCGTGAGAACTACATGCAGCACTGCCTATAGTGTCTACTTCTACGTAGCAGACAGATGAGAACGACAAGAGGTACTGGCCCACATCTCAGCAGATTTTGGTTTCCAGATATGTCATTACAGGAGCTTTACTGTCAGTTTTGACCAACACCTGTAAGAAAATGTGACACTTTTTTTAAACACCCTATATACGAGGGTTCTCCAGAAAGTAAGTTCCGATCGGTCGCGAAATGGACACCACAGTGAAAACCTGATGAAGCTTTGCACAGATGTCTTGCGTAGTGTCTATAGTATGACCGTCGATCACATCAAGACGCTCTTTTCAGCTGTGAGCGCACTGTGAGCGAGTAAAGGTGCCTAGAACAACGATGTCTCCAGCCAAGTAGGAGGGTCCGCTGAGAGGCTTCGCCTTAATGAATGCAGCCCACCTAACACAACAACTGCCACGCACTTCCTTCTTCACGGCAATTCTCAGCCGCAATCTGCAGGGGCAGTGAAGATGCTCCTGCAGCCATTTCGATGGGAAGTGTTCGATCACCCACAACACAGCCCTAATTGGCTCGTCCTGAGTATCATCTCTGTTCACATGAAACGTTGGATACGAAGACAACACTTGGCAGCAGGCTAACCTCTGTAGACCAGCGTAGAGTATTATCGGAAAGCATAGGCGGCTGCCTTCTATGACGATGGTGTTGGAAATTTGGTATAACGCTCCGAAAAAGGTCTACGTCGGAGTGGTGACTATGTAAAGACGTATCTGAAAAGTGTAGCTAACTCTTGCCAATAAAATGTTTCTGATTTTCACTGTGATTTCCATTTAGCGACTGAGTGGAACTTACTTTATGGACAACCCTCATATTTCATCGACCTCTCATCTTTTTTATAAGCCAAATCCGATTGTTACTTCTAAGTGTCTATATTCGCTGTTTTCCGTAAGTTGGGAAAAATTCAGAAGATTAGTGATAATTCTGAAGACCATGCAACAGTTGGCATGGTAGTTGCTCACAAGGGAACCTCCCCATCGAACCCCCCTCAGATTTAGTTAGAAGTTGGCATGGTGGATAGGCCTTGAAAAACTGAACACAGATCAATCGAGAAAACAGGAAGAAGTTCTGTGGAACTATGAAAAAAATAAGTAAAATATACAAACTGAGTAGTCCATGTGCAAAATAGGCAACATCAAGAAGAGTACGAGCTCAGGAGCGCCGTGGTCCCGTGGTTAGCGTGAGCAGCTGCGGAACGAGAGGTCCTTGGTTAAAGTCTTCCCTCGAGTGAAAAATTTACTTTCTTTATTTTCGCAAAGTTATGATCTGTGTCTGTGTCTGTGTTATGCGACCGCACCGCAAATCCGTGCGGTTAGTAGAAGAAGGGACGTGCCTCTCCAATGGGAACCGAAAACATTTGATTGCAAGGTCATAGGTCAACCGATTCCTCAACAGGAAAACACGTCTGATATATTCTATACGACACTGGTGACGCCATGTGCGTCACATGACAGTAATATGTTGTCGACCCACCTAACTTATACACTTGGCGAATGGGTAAAAAGATTTTTCTACCTTGCCCGATACTACGGCGCAGTTTACCTCGCATCGGACGGACGGACGGACAGATAATAATTGTATGAAAATAAAAAATTAAACTTTTCACTCGATGGATACGTTCCTCCTGCTCACGCCAACCACGGGACCACGGCGCTCCTAAGCTCGTACTATCCTTGATGTTGCCTATGTTGCGCATGGACTACTCATTTTGTATATTTTGCTTATTTTTTTCATAGTTCCACACAACTTCTAACTGTTTTCTCGATTGACCTGTGTTCAGTTTTTCAAGGCCTATCCACTGTGCCAACTTATAACTAAATCTGAGGGGGGTGCGATGGGGAGGTTCCCTTGTCAGTAGTGGTACAGAAGATTACAGCTTCTTTTTTAAGTTGTTAATGTGTTTTTTTTAATTTCTTCAACTTTAACAGAACAGAAGGATTGAAATTAGGTACACTGTGAGTCTCAGTGCTAAATAAAGCAAACAGTGCCAACTCTTCTGCGGTACAAGCTCCATCGCTCACGTCGGCACAACTCCGCCACATTTGGAGCGGTCGGCTGACGTCACAACTCGACAGTTGCGCGGTTACCCATAAAGAGTTGCAAGTTTCGGCTATCTAAATAAGTTTACGTTTGTAATTTAACTAACTACGTCTTTATAGTTGCTAAGGATGTTTCCCGCAGTGGAAGACGAAACATTAGGACAGAAATATGTTTCAGACCCATAAAACCAACATCGCCGAGGATATGAATACCGTCATTCGAAGTTTGCATTTCTGTATTATTGGTCACTGGTATTTTTGTCACTTTTCCTTGATTTGCAGGTATCAGTGCACCAAGAAGTTTTATACCGATATAGATAAATCAAATGCTCGTTCTAAAGGACGTTCATCTGGGGAATTTGACGGTCAAGAGGTGGCGAGGTAGCGGCGTACATTTCAGGAACGAAGTACTGTACACCTGTGCACCACATTAAAATGCAGATATCTCCTCAGTGGCTTATAAAGTGAGGGCATGTGACACTATAGTCCGTCTGCCAGACCACTTGGTGGCCCTAAATGCTTTCATAAAGGGATAATTTGTGGTGTCACTGCCAGACACCACACTTGCTAGGTGGTAGCCTTTAAATCGGCCGCGGTCCGTTAGTATACGTCGGACCCGCGTGTCGCCACTATCAGTGATTGCAGACCGAGCGCCGAAACACGGAAGATCTAGTCTAGAGAGACTCCCTAGCACTCGCCCCAGTTGTACAGCCGACTTTGCTAGCGATGGTTCACTGCCTACATACGCTCTCATTTGCAGAGACGACAGTTTAGCCTAGCCTTCAGCTACGTCATTTGCTACGACCTAGCAAGGCGCGATATTCAGTTACTATTCTGAACAGATGATATTGTGAATCATGTACCGTCAAGAGCGACATCATCATTAATGGATTAAAGTTAAGTATGAAACTAATTACGTCCGCTTTCTGAATTCTCATTCCTTGTCATGTTCCAGACCTCGCGTCAGTATAGTCCTTCCCTCCTCACGCCAGCCTGCGTGAGCTAAAACGCGTGCATTTCGGCCTCCCCTCGTAAAACGGTGTTGGCTCTTCAGCCAACACAACATAATTTACTTGTTGTCATGAGGTTTCTTATACTTTCATGGCAATACAAACGTAATATTACACTCGCAGGTATTAATCTCACTCTTATTCAGGGAATCTGAAACCTTTTGCGTCAAACTGGTCCAGGTAATAGTGAACCAATGGCAGGAAATACATATTTACTGTGTTACACAGCGTACACCGAATAACAACAATGTAGCTCATAGGAATTATTTAACGCGACGACGCCGGCCGGAGTGGCCGTGCGGTTCTGGGCGCTACGGTCTGGAGCCGAGCGACCGCTGCGGTCGCAGGTTCGAATCCTGCCTCGGGCTTGGATGTGTGTGATGTCCTTCGGTTAGTTAGGTTTAATTAGTTCTAAGTTCTAGGCGACTGATGACCTCAGCAGTTGAGTCGCATAGTGCTCAGAGCCATTTGAACCATTTAACGCGACGACCGTCAATTTCAATGCATGTATTGCAATCGCGCATGCAGTCCTTGGAGATTGTACCCCTTGCTGTCCGCGAAAGGATGTAATTTCAACACGATAGTGCACCAGCCCACTTCATGTCAGTGTCCATGAGCACCTGAACCTCATCGTTGCATTGGAAGGGGAGGTCCTATCCCATGGCCACCGCGATCGTCAAGACTTTGGTGTATGAAATCCCATTAGAAACGAATGAAGACTTGCTTGCTAGGGTCCAAGCTGCCTGTCTCCTGGTACAACCGACATTAGGGATCTTTGAGAGAATGTGGAAGAACTTCATGCACCACTGCCATGCATACACTGATACTGGCTCTTGTCACTCTGAATAATTACTACGAGCTACGTTGTTGTTATGCGGTGTACACATTGTATGACTATAACACAATAAATATGAATTTCCGACTATTGGTTCCGTACCTCAATGTAATCGGTTGTGGGCCCATTATCGCCTAAGGTTTGAGGAACGATGTATAATGAGCAGCTTTGATTCGAAAACAATGAACATGCAACAGAGGAATTTAAAGCGACTGAGGAGAAAGCATTCCATTTACAGAGAGTGCTCTATTCAGCGCGGTTTCCCAGACAACGGCGCTGCAATACTTTACTTTCGTAGCTGCACAAATGTTTATCTGGGCAGTGAACGCAATCCACAACACCACTACGATTCAGAAATGACGCGGCGACGGTCGTTGTAGTTTTCCACGGCCAGTTGGGTGAGCAGTGATGCTGACGGTCATTCCAGTAAACGTTGCGAGGCTGATGAGCTTTAGCGGAAGTGACGTCAGATTCGTTCCCCTTTGTTACCGTGCTATTCGCTTAACTGTTGCGGACCGCTCGCCAGTTATAGTGCGCATCGTAAGAAACAGCATCGGAGTTAGCATCATCATTATTTTAACGTCATTTAGTTTTCGGAAAAATTTATTGATGATGTTTGGTTTGGGGGGCGCTCGACTGAGCAGTCATCAGCGCCCGTACAAAGTCCCAGTTTTTACACAGTCCAATTTTTTTACACAATCCAATCTAGCCACAGTCACAAATGATGATGATGATGAAATGATGAGGACAACACAAACACCCAGCCCCCGGGCAGAGAAAATCCCCAACCTGGCCGGGAATCGAACCCGGGACCCCGTGATCCAGAGGTTGAAAAGTTTATTCTGACACAAAAATGATTAAAAGAAAACCTGAGTTTAGTGGTTGTTGAAACGCCATGCACCAAATCTAGACGCCTTGGTGATAACATTGAAGATTTGTTTTAGATGTGTTCTCACAATGAATTACATAAATTTCTTTCTATGCAGATGAACGTTATACACTCTAAGACAAAGGGAAGAAAACCCCGAATTATCCGAACGGGACGGAAATCAGTAGATGTGATTGAAGAGGAAGAGCTTCACAAACTGAGCAACTCATTAACTCGTTGGTCCACCTCTGGCCCATATGCAAGATGTCATTCCGCTTGACATTGACTGACAGAATTGTCAGATGTCCTCCTGAGGGATATCGAGCCAAATTCTATCCAACTGGCCCTTTACGTCGTCAGACTCCCAAGATATTTGGAAGGCTTCGCCCATAATGCTCCAAACGTTCTCAATTTGGAAGAGGTATGGCGACTTTGCTGGTAAAGGTAGGATTTGGAAAGCACTAAGACAAGCAGTAGAAACTCTCGTCCTGTGCGGGCGAGTTTTATTTTGCTGAAACGTAAGACCGGGATGACTTACCATGAAGGGTAACAAAACGGGACGTAGAATATCGGCGATGTATGACTGCGCTGTAAGGGTGCCGGGGATGACAACAAAATGGGTCCTGCTATGAAAAGAAATTTTTTTGGAAATTTGTGGTAAGATCGTATTGAACCAAACTGCTGAGGTCACCGGTCCCTAAACTTACACACTACTTAATCTAAATTAAACTAACTTGCGCTAAGGACAACACACACACCCATGCCCGAGGGAGGTCTCGAACCTCCGACGGAGGGAGCCGCACGGACCGTGACAAGGCGCCTCAGACCTATGAAAAGAAATGACACCCCAGACCATCAGTCCTGGTATTCCGGCCGTCCGAGAGGCGACAGTCGGGTTGATATCCCAACGCTGTTTGGGGCGTCTTCAGACACGTCTTCGGCTCGGTATCTCACTGACTAGTGTAGAATTGTCTTTCGTGATGAGTCCCGCTTCGAAATGAGCCCCGTTGAGCAGCAGCGGAAACTCGACTCGAGGGTAACAAACTACCTAACAACCAAAAGTTCCTAGACGAATACCAATCAGGTTTCCGTAAACATCGCAGCACAACATCTGCGTTAATAAAGGTAACAGATGACCTGAAACTTGCCATGGATACACAAGAGGCGATTATCATGTGCTTCTTAGACTTCATCAAAGCCTTTGACATTTCACTTGTTAAACTCAACAGCCTAAATTTCTCGCCAAGTGCTGTGTAATGGTTTCGATCAATCATGATGTCTCGCCAGCAATATAGTGTATCAGGCGTCCCCCATGGTTTGGCATTAGGTTCTATATTCTTTTCGTGTTATATACTCTTTTCGTTGTAGGTTTGTTGTCCTATTACAAATACCGAATGTACGCTGATGCCCTTCATTTGTATCTAGGTGCAAAGCCAATAAACCTGAAGACGGCTATTGAGAATCTCAATACCCGCCTGTGTGCACTATCAAAATGGGCGCAGAATAGAGTGTTAAAGTTCAACCCCTCCAAAACCAAAACGGTACTGGTTGGTAATTCTAGGCTGATTAGCGCGAATTATCGGGAATCCTTACCATCTTGAACCGTAAGTGGAACAAATATCAACTTCTCTCCTTCACCAAAGAATCTAGAACTGATAATAGTTGAAATTCTAAATTGAACTGAGAATGAATGTGCAGTGTGCAAGAAGGCTTCAGCATCTTTCCATGCCGCCCAAAAACATAAAAAGCTCTTCCATCTTGAGCTGAAAAAGAAACTTGCACAAACCCTTATACTTCCAATTATTGATTACAGCGGTATTATCCTGCAAGGCCTTCCTTAAGAGAGCTCACAGCGCCTGGAGCTGGTTACGAGTACATGTGTTCCTCATATCTGTGATGTTCGTCTTTTTGACCATATTTCACCATCATGTGCAGAACTACCCTGGATGCGTGCAGCCAAGCGCACAGATTTGCATACTCTCTGTCCTCTCCACTGTCTTATCAACGTACACTGTCCCCTACATCCCTCTTTGATCATAACGCTCTTGTCCGAACAACATGGCAGAAACACCCGTTCCCATCAGAGCAAAATCCTTTCTGTCCTAGTCCATCGTTCAGTAACTTTCTAGAAGTCCTTCTCAAGGGCAGGAACAAGATCTCCCACTATCGTCATTGTTATTATTATCGTTACTACTATTATTGTTATTATTATTACGAGGCGTGTTTTTAAGTAAGTACCGTTTTTAAATTAAAAAAAGACATGCTAAGATATCTCAATAACTTTATTTTTGCATGAAAGCCTGTACCTTAATCTACTTTTCTACATAATTTCCGTCATTATTGAGGCACTTGTCATAACGTTGTACCAGTTTTTGAATACCCTCCTCATGGAAGTCTGCCGCCTGACTTGTTAACCACTGCATCACCACTGTTTAGACTTCGTCATCGTCTTAAAGACGGTGACCGCCCAGGTGTTTCTTCAAGTGCAGGAACAGATGGTAGTCACTGTGCGCAAGATCGGGGCTGTACGGAGGATGATCTAGAGTTTCCCATCGAAAAGATGTGATGAGATCTTTGATCTGATTCGCCACATGCGGACGGGCATTGTCTTGCAGCAAAACGATGCCCTTGCTCAATTTCCATGGACTTTGCTTTGATTCTGGTGTGACGTAGGCCACCCATGTTTCATCGCCCGTAACAATTTGGCTTAAGAAATCATCACCGTCGTTGTGGTACCGCTCAAGGAAAGTCAATGCATTGTCTAAATGTTTGGTTTTGTGCACATCCGTCAACATTTTCGGTACCCAACGTGCGCACAATTTTCGGTAATTCAAGTGCTCGGTCACAATCCATGCAAAACACTACGATAAACATTAGGAAAGTCATTCCGCAAGGAGGAAATCGTAAAGCGTCTGTTTTCTCTCACCTTATTGTCCACTTCCTGCACCAAACTTTCATTTACGACCGAAGGACGCCCACTCCGTTGTTCATCATACACATTTGTACGGCCATCTTTAAATGCTCTCACCCACTTTCTTACCATTCCATCACTCATAATGTTTTCTCCGTAAACTGCACAGATCTCACGATGAATATCGATCGCTTTTAGGTCTTTAGCACTAAGAAATCTTATAACAGCCCGTACTTCACAGTCGGCGAGACCCACGATTATCGGAGGCATCTTAAACACTCAGTACACAACGTAAACAAGGAAGAATCAGACTGTAATGGCGCCAGTGCGTAGATTAAGGTACAGGCTTTCATGTAAAAATAAAATTATTGAGATATCTTAGCACGTCTTTTTTTAATTTCAAAGCGGTACTTACTTTAAAAAACACGCCTCGTATCTTTATTAGTGGAAGCAGCAGCAGTAGAATTACTGCCGCTATTAACATTATTAGTTCATAGTCAGTAAGGCTTACTCACATTGTCTGTACAGACAATCAGAGTATTTTAATATTATTTGTCGTATTAAAATTGTTATTTCTTAGGTAACTATGATGTAAAAAAGGTACTGTTTATGTGAAACCCTGTTACAATATAAGAGATCAGGTTAAATATATAATTTAACAAAGTAAAATAAAATAGAAACTAGAAATTGAAGAGAATATAAGACATCAGGTTAAATGGTTAAATAAATAAATTAAAATAAAGCAGAGCTAGAAATTGAAGAGAATAAAGACTCTTCGACTGTTGTATGAAAGAAAATTTGAAGGTCAGCAAAAAAACGTAGAAATCAAATCAAAGTAAAACCCATCCTGGAGATAATATATTATGCAGTGACCATAACGTAGTCTTCATGCAGTACAAACTATACAAAAGAAGTTTTAAATTCAACCTGGGATCTGAGAGATGAGCTATAACTGAATTAAACACAATGAGCAGCAGAGAAATTATAAAAATGCAGTGAAAGTGTTGCTGAAAAACAACAAATGTCGAACAATGGACCGCTGAGAAGATCTAAAATAGGTAACAGTAACTACAGCAGCGGGCGCAATTGATCGTTCAAAAATGAACCGAGGGAACCGTGTGTAAAGAGCACATAATTTCATTAACATAACGAAGAAAATACAAAACAAGCACTTGACGAAGAGGAAAAAAGCAATAGAAAAATGGCTAGAAGCAAAATGTCACGAAATTAATAAAAACTGTACAAGAGGAATCACAGAAAAGCCAACAACAAAATAAGGAAACAGTTTGCGAAATGCAAGCAACACAGCTAAATCGATCCGCTCCAAGAAAGGAAAGACATTTACAGAAAACGAAAATAAAAACATGCTAAAGAGTTGTGCCATGAGCCAGCATAATTAAAAGAAATAGAAGAGAAGGAAAAATGGAAGTAATAGTAATGGAACCTGAATGTATGAATGAAGAATTAGAGGAATCATTAAACGATCTGAAAATTACGAGTAAAAAATGTGAAATGCTAAAAGCGCAAAGATTCTGATTTACGCTGCTGGCTATCAAAACTGTAACACCTTGAAGACACCGTATAAAAAATATCAAACTGACATGCTTCGATATGAAGATTGCCGGGTGGGAGGGCTTGTGTGTTCCATCGAAGTCAAGAGCTGTACCGGCGGTAGTGTACCTACTAGCAGGGTCACCCAAGCCGGAGTGGCCTTGACGGAGGAGCCAGACAAAGTGTGTCCCATAACATAGGGCTCGGAGGGTTCTAGAGGCGTAGTGAAACCAACTTCCCTAAACGAGTTAGCCCGAAACGAATTTGGGGCTCCAACCCTGTTCAGAAACCTTAACGTAAAGAAACCGGACTGATACATGGACAATGACACAGCAGTGTTAAAGGGAAGGCAAAGGCAGATGAAAAAGGGAAAATGATGTGTCTTTTGGAATCTGGAATGAAAGATCATTATACAAGGCGGGGGCCCTGAGGTCACTGCTAGAACAAATCGATAAAACCCAGGGAGGCTAGTTACACTACAGGAAATGTGATGGAATGGACACGGAATGCTTGATATGGGAATCTGGATAATTTTCTACCATGGTCCAGAGAACAACCATGAATTTGGTACAAGGTTCGCAATAAGACAAAAATTTAAACATATAGAGGGTGGGTTTACTGGAATAACATTTATAATCTCACAAATGATATTGAAGGCTCGATTCGCAAACTATTCATTCATTGATCAATGCACATGCATCTACGGAAGTAGTAGATGACTAGGATAAAAGACGTCTTCTATGAGAACCTCGAGGGAGCCTATGACGGATGCCCTGGGCATGATGTTAAAATAATTATTGGAGACCTCAATGCACAGTTAGGAAAAGAAGATCATTATCGTCCAGCAATAGGAAAGCGTAGCTTTCATGAATACACAAATGATAATGGACACATAGTTGTTCAGTTTGTACTGTCACATAACATGGCTGTAGGTAGCACTATGTTCCTACACAAAAAAATCCACAAAGCAACATGGTGTAGCCCTGATCAGCATACCTTCAACGAAAACTATCATGTAATTGTTGACGGCAGGCATTTCTCAAACTTACTAGATGTACGTACCTACATAGGAGTTGATATCGATTCAGACCACCACCTTGTAATTTCGAAATTCAGAGCTCGAGCATCTATCTCAAGGAACGTAAAAAGAACATCTTAAAGAAAGTATATGGTATCAAAGCTAAAAAATGAAGAGATTACTAAAACGTACTCTGAGAAAGCTACTGAGAATCTTGCACTATACACTCTTAGTGTAAGTGATACTCTGTATTAGGAATGGAGTGCTTGCAGGGATGCAGTCATTAATGCAGCAGAAGAAATGCTAGGGAAAGAAGGAAAACAACCAAGGATTTCCTGGTTTGATGAAGACTGTAAGACAATAAGTCATGAGAAAAACGTGGCTTATAGGAAAATACTTGAGACACTGTATACACGTTTAGATGTAAGAAATTATCAAGATAAAAGGAAAGAAGAGAAGGAACAGCATCGGAAGAAGAAAAGGGAATTTGAAAGAAAGCAGATTGAAGAAGTGGAGACAAATGGAAATACAAATGATGCCAGAAAATTCAATCAGAAAATTAATAGTGAAAGTAGAACATTTAAGCCGCGTACTAATATATGTAAAAGTAAAAATGGGGAATTATTAACTTATGACCAAGAGATAGTGCAACGTAGGGTAGAAAAATGAAGAAATCCTAACCCTTCCAGAAGATGATGATGAGGTCATGGTCTCCCCTCCCCTCTCTCAAGGAGAAGTAGAGAAAGAAATAGTCCGACTGAAGAACGATAAAGCACCAGCGACTGATAATGTAACATCAGAACTATAGAAAGCCGAGGGAGTTGAGTTAAATCACAGGGTAAACAAGATTCTGTGCCTTATCTGGGAAAAGGAAGAGTTTCCAGAAGAATGGAATGTAGGGATAGTGTATTTGATATACAAGAAAGGAGACATATTTAAATGCAGCAACTACAGAAGCACAACACTCTTAAATATTACATATAAAGTATTATCAAAAATCTTGTATAGTAGACTTTCATCTATAGCAGAAAACATTATTGGAAGTTATCAGTGTGGATTCAGACCAGGAAAGTCAACTGTGAACCAGATATTTTCTCTCCGGCAAACAGTAGAAAAGACCAATGAATTTAATGCACCATCTTTTCATTGATTTCAAATCTGCATATGACACAATAAACCGGGCTAAACTTTATGAGGCAATGCGGAAATTTCGGGTGCCTGAGAAGTTGGTGCATTTGATAGAGGTTACCCAAAGGCACCCTCAGTGTACTGTGCGAGTGCAGTCGAGGCTATCACCTTAGTTTCCCATACGAACTGGGCTAAGAAAAGGGAATAAGCTCTCCTGCCTACTCTTCAATTCGGCACTCGAAAAAGTGGTGCGGGGTCCGTACAATTGTTGGAATATGCTGATGATTTGAACCTAATGACTAGAACATTTATACAAAGTGCCTTCTCAGCTCCGAAATTGAGGGCAAAGAAGATGGGACTGAAAATTAATGACGGAAAGACCAATTATAATGGCACAAATCAGCCTTTACAGCCCACAGTAACCCTTGATGGAACGACTTTTGAGTGAGTGAAATGTTTCAGTTAGCTGGGCCCAAAGATAGAAGCAAATGACAGCACTTACACTGAAATTATGGCCCGCATAAGTGCTTCTAATCGATGATATTTCGGAATGCTGCGACATTTTAAATCCAAGCTGCTGTCTCGAGAGACTAAGTACTGACTTGATAAAACGCTGATACGCCCAGTACGTACATATTGTTCAGAAACATGGACGATTGTAAAGAAGGGTGAAAGTAGACAGATCACACGAAACAATTATATTGAGGAGAATCTTTGGACCTGTGTATGAAAATGGGATTTGGAGAAGGCGAAGGAATGACGAGCTTCTTGATTGCTATAATGAGGATGATGTGGTCAAATTCATAAAGTTGTGTAGGTTGAGATGTCTTAGACATGTACTGTATTACGGGTCGATAAGACAGATCCTGGAAGGAAAGCCTGCTGCAGTGAACTAGGAGGAAGAAGAGTAAGAGGACGATAAAGTTTGGGATGAAGTGATGAGATTGGAGAAGACACTGCCCAAGTTGGTTGCCATAACTAAAGATCTAAAGCGAAGTCCAGAGAGGAATTGCGGAAAATTATCGACGGGGTCAAGTCCCATCCTGGGATGTAGTGTCAGTGCAAGAAGAAGATTAAACTATCTGAAAACTAAACAAATGTGACATGCTAAAAGCACTAAGATTCTAATTTGCGCTGCTGTCCACTAAAAATGCAACACCATGAAGCATATAATAAATATCAAACTGACATGCTTCGATATGGAGATTATCAGGATTTCAGCATAACCGCACAACATAGGCAGGAGTAATACCATCAGCTGTTACATTCTGTACGTAAGGAAGCACTATGCAGCGGGTTTCTCGTTCAGAAACCGCATACGGGTGTTAGTTATTTGTGAAAAAATCGTGTTACGCCTCGTATAAGAAGGAGAAATATGTACCAGCACGTGTCGCAATTCGACAGCCGCAGATCGTGGCCCATAGAGAATGCGGATCGTGGTTCAGCGATACTGCTGCTCCCGTTGGTCGGGATTCCAAGGCGGTCATGAGAATATGGAATTGACGACTTCACAACGGCCATACTCAACACCATGCAGTATATCAACGGCCCGTCCTCGACTAGCGCCCGAAAGGATAGACATATTGCATGATCGTACAGCCAAGTGACGTGCGTTGAGTCAGAAAGCGAGACAAGTATCCAGACGGGCAGTGCGACTACGTCTGAAGCAGCAGAGACTGCCAGCACGGCTACCATTGTTGCAGCTTCCGTTGACGTGGCAGCAGGAAGAGGAGCCGCGCTGTCGGTGTTGCTCCCAGCGACAACAC
The DNA here is from genome assembly GCF_023864345.2 of Schistocerca serialis cubense. Classification (NCBI taxonomy): domain Eukaryota; kingdom Metazoa; phylum Arthropoda; class Insecta; order Orthoptera; family Acrididae; genus Schistocerca; species Schistocerca serialis. The sequence goes on from NC_064640.1 coordinate 223,977,994, forward strand.
TGGACGCAGGAGAGATTTCACGTTGTCTGTTCAGACGACTCATAGTTCCGTGTACAGCATCGTGATGACTGTATCCATGTGGGAAGGCTTTGAAAAGAACAAGCGTTGCCAGACTCCATTTTTCATCTTCGTAACGGCTCAGTACCTGGCGTTATGGTATGGGAGTGCCATTGAGTATACTACAATGTGCCGTCTTCTGAAATTTTCCATGTTTTGAACTTTAAGTATTAATGTTTAAATACTTATTTGCGCAATGGATTTTTATATCTGTCTGTATGATGTCGTTGACTGTAATGAAATATTAGTAACAGAATCGCGACATGCAAACTTTAATGGCGATCACTGAAATTCTTTATCTTTAAATAGTGTTCTCATGTATATTCTACTCTGAATAAGTATTCTACTGCAAATGCGCATAATATGCTGTGTGTGAACTTCGAAAGTATGGTAAGTTCTGCTTTTCTTGTCGTTGATTCGTAGATAAATGGTTAAATGAAGTAAGACTTCTACACTCATTCCTTTTGCGTTATATTTCCACTTTGTTTTATGGCACCAACTGTTGCAATATAATATTACCATTGACTGCATCACTTTTTCACTATGTTCGACACTGTTAAAAATAAAACATGTTCGATAATTTTCTTATTCAATAGTCGACACATCTTGAGTCCTGAGTATTCTTTCAAAAATTGCTAAGTATTTCAATATGCCTACGTCACTCCCGTATCATCCGTCGTTTACGCTTGCGCCCTCTACTCGACGTCGTAGGTCGCTCTGCAGTATTGTAAAGCTACCTCGGCGTCCGCTCCAGCGGTTTAGCGTCCCTACATCGCAGGTTATGCTTTTTCACCGACTGCACCACATTGTTTCACGTGAATTGCCGATGACTGCAATACTCTTCCAAACAATTACCACTTCTTATATGTGTTCATTATCATCAAACTGCTACATACACCGTCCACTCGTATTAATGTACCACTGCCTATGCTCGACATCAACGCCCAATAAGCACTCACAGAGGTCAGGTGGCAGCAAAGGCGGCAGAGCTATATAAAGCGTGTCGGAGATGGCAGGTGGGGAGGGAACCAGAAAACAGTGCACTTGGTGTTATAAAGCGAAAACGGAGCGATTTATCTCACGTACAAAAGAGCATGATCATTGACTTCCGGATCAAGCGTGCCGGAAAGGGGGGAGGGACCGGAGAACAATGCAGTTGTTGTGATTCTTCAGTTTCTCCCAGCGTATTTCTTGTTCGAACAGTCCACGGATGTACTGCCGGTGCATCGTGTCCAACGGGCACAATATTTCGGCAATCAGACATGTCACCATCGTCAGCAGGAGCGGCCGTATTACATCCCCTCCCCTCGCGTGGCGTTCTGTCCACGGTCCGCACCCGCGCGTCAGCGGTCACTGAGACCGTGTCGTCGGCGTCTGTGGTGGTGTCGGTGTAATTGCCTCGTCCGCCCTAGTCGCCCATTCGTTTCCTTTGCTGAGCGTCTTTTTAATTAGACTTGATGCTGGTTCCCATGCCCTGCTGAGGTTGTAGCCGCAATCTCGGTTGATGAGTCCGTCCCTGGTACGATTTTGGATAACCTCTCTAACGACGTTGTCCCAGTATTTAGATGTCTGTGCCAAGACCCTGGTATGTTGGTGGTCCATTTCGTGATTTTCGGACAAACATTGCTCTGCGACCGCCGACTTGTTGGGGTACCCAAGTCGAGTGTGCCTCTGATGTTCTCGGCATCGGTCTTCGATTGTGCACACTGTCTGTCCAATATAAGTCTTCCCACATTGACACGGAATCTAGTATACGCCGGCCTTCCGCAAACCGAGATCGTCTTTGACACTTTCCAATAATGCTCGTATTTTATTTGGTGGGAAAACGACAATTCCTACCTGGTGTTTTCTCAATATTCGTGCTATTTTCCCCGATAGTGCGCCAGTATACGGTATATAGTCAGTGGCTTTCTCTTTCTCCGTGACTTCTTCCGTCTCCACACGCTGTACTGTAAAGGTGGGGTGGAGAGCGCGTCTAATCTACCATTGCTCGCGAGGGGAGGGGATTTAATACGGCCGCCCGCTCTCAGGAGCTCAGTTCGTCAGTGCGCCTGACGATGGCGACAGGTCTGATTGCCGAAATATTGTGCCCGTTGGACACTACGGACCCGCAGTACACCAGTGGACTGTTCGAGCAATGCAGTTGTTGTCATAAAGCGGAAACGCAGCGATTTGTCTGACGTACAAAAGAGCCTGATCATTGGCTTGCGGGCCAAGGGTGGAAGCATTTCCTAAACGGCTAAGTCTGTAAACTGTTCGCGTGCCGACATGATTAAAGTGTACCATGTATGGCAAAAGGGCGTTATCCAAAACCGGCGCCGAGGCAGCTGTGGTGCACCACGGGCCATACATGGTGGGGGTGAACGACGGCAGCGGAGATGTGTACAGGCAAGCAGACGTGCAACTGATGAACAACTGACCGCCCAGATAAACCAAGGGGCTACCAACAGTGGCCCCTCAACGGCTGTTCTTTGAACTTTGATGTTTATTGGCCTCTGCATCTGCCACATGCTTCATGCACTCAAACTGACTGCTGTTCGTCGGTATGGAATTTGCTCGCCAGTATCACAACTGGAGGTCCACTGAGTAGCGATAGATGGCCTTTTCATATGAATCAAGTTTTATGCTCCATAGGATTGATGGCCATTGGCATGTACAGCCATGCAACAGTCGTTGAAAGGGTCCAGGTTTTTGGGGTATTCCGTGGGTGATCTCGTCATTCAGGAATCCAAAATGGATCAACACAAGCATGCATCCATCCTTTGGAACCATGTCCACCACTATACGCAGTTTGCTTTTCCACGGTACGATGGCATCTACCAGCAGTACAATGCAACGTGTCACGCTGGTTGCAGTGTACGTGCACGGTTCGAAGGGCACCGGGATGAGTTTACCGGAGCCCCCTGACCTCAAAACTCCTTGGATTTAAACCCAATGGAGAATCTGTGGGACCACCTCGATCAGGCTGTTCGCGCTATGGAGAAACCTAGCGCAGTTGGTCACGGCACTGCAGTCAGTATCTGCCAAAAGCTCATCGTCTCTCTTCCTGCAAATCTCGCAGCGGTCCGCGCTGCAAAAGATGGTTTATTCAGGCTTTCGGCAGGTGGTCACATTAATGAGACTGGAAACTGTGAAAAGGGGGATAAGTTCAGGAAAATTTAAATACTTATTTACCTATACAAAGGCTTTAATTATTTCTCAATCAATAAAAATATGAGGTGACAGCGAAGGTTTCCGAAGACAAGGTCACCTTACAACAAAACATAATCACTCCTGGTTCGGATAGCCAGTAATTTATACCGCAGCAGGTATTACAGTTCTGACTTGTTGAAGCTACTGGCTATGCCCTATATTTAATATACCTATTTAATGTCTTCGTGACGTTATCTTTCAAATAATAAACAAAGACGTCTTTTTTCCGTGCTGTCCTGACCTACCTCAATATGTGGGATGTTCGACTATTGCACTGGCGAGTACAATAGGATTTCACGCATTTGAAACATATGGTCACTGATCACCAAAACACTGCCATTTCGATTTATCAACTCTGACGTAGAGTTGAAACAGCATGGATTATTCTGCCCATATACACATATCAAAAAAAGTTTTGCATCACGACGGTTACCAGAAGTACTTAAGATAGACGTTGACTGTGGATATTGTATCACAGACAAAGTCCTTTTGACATTTCAGAGATGTCACTAAATCCGCCCAAAGATGTAAACAACCATGAATCAGCAGCACCTTGTAGGGAAGCAGCCTACTCACGCTGTAGTAAATTCACAAGTCTTTCCATTGTGTGCCAGCCAGTCTGCTGTAACTAGCTCTGACGTCATAAATGTTGCACAATACTTTAAAAATCAAATAAATAACCTAAAATGTTTCTAGCAGGTCAGGAATAATACTAAATTAATGTGTGTTGAATATCAGTTCGATAACTTTAGCCATTTTCGAAATTTTGACGTTTTTCTGTAAAAATCATTGGCGCAACAGAAAAGAGCTAGAAAGTTAAAATTTTATAATTAGATTCATCTTTCATAGTAATTTAATAAAAACAGTACTTTGGGTTTCACAAATTAAGATTTTAGTTGAAATTCAATATTTTCTGGTTTTTGTCTTAAAACTTAAGGAAGCAAGATAGATTAAATAGGCTAATAAATAAGGCTAGGATATTTATATTTAAGTAGGTTGGAGATCCGCTATAATTATGAAGATGTGAGAAGTTTCATTTGAATACCTATAAAACTATAGCGATAGCGTATCTCCAAAGGGCCAGTTCAGAGCTCGTCTACTGCGTGCAGTGTAATTAAATTAATTCTCTCGCCCAAAATATTTAACTTAGCCACGTCAAAATTTTATTATCAATATTTGCCTGTGTGTTGAATGCACATTTAAATTAAGAGCTTCATCGGCCATCAGCAAAAGAAGCTATGATTTATTCGGTATCTTAATGTGGTGCATTACCAGCCCAGCGGCTAGTCGGGAGAGCCGATTTGATCAGGCGTTCCCTTAGCCGTCCGCACCGCGGCTTTATATATAAGAACGCTGCGCGAGGAAGGAGTGCCCCAGTTCTCACCAGACGCTGAATAGCACACCACCTGTGTCGAAAGTAGTGTCGCGTCGGTATCATTGCTACAAACAGCCTCGGATGCCGTATTAAGTTACTCAGGATACGCGTAACCAGGAAATCATTTTCGAGTGAAGTGTTAATTCTGGGTTGACTTTAATTATCGATCTTCAGTTTGCGTATTGTCGTAATTTCACGTGCCGCCGCGGGACAGACATTCTACCATTATTTAGCGTGGCGTTTGATGAACCTAATCATCAAATTATGGCGAGCATTCATTTAAATATTCAATTTCGACAATTATAGTTGCATCAGCGCATTAGACTCTGAACTGCTCTGTTAGTTAGGTTGTGTGGATTATTTTATTTTCATCTGTAACTTTCAGAATACAGAACGTTTTTTTTTTCACGACCGTTTTTAATTAGAAATCCCAGACAATCTCCTAATTCCTCAGAGCTATAAGCTGTAACTATAAGTGTATTCTCAGATGAAGTGGGCACTAGGAATTCTAATTACAGGCTTCACGTTTTGCTAATCACTTTCTGGTAACCAATATTGTAGTTAGAGAGCCAGTGTTGAGAACGGCAAACAACAGCAAAACTAATAGGAACACATTTAACAACAATAATTCCACCCGCCGCCGCACATATGGTTAATCGGCCGGGAAATGCAGTGTTATATTTATAAAATTAACATAATCCTATCCGCCGCCCCACATATGGTGCATCGGCTGGGAAGTGTTTCAACATTCAAACAGCAACATTAATTCTATCCGCCGCCCCACAGCCTTTTAGACGGAGGGGGTCCAACAGCCGATCAGTTCCAGTCATTCCACCAGGAAGGAGGTACACAGCTCGTGTTAACTGTAGTTCAACCATGCCGAGGCGTCAATACCGCGGTTCGATAGCTTCCGCATTGTTACTTTGTGCCAGGAAGGGTTCTCAAAAAGGGAAGTGTCCAGGCGTCTCGGAGTGAACCAAAGCGATGTTTTTCGGACATGGAGGAGATACAGAGAGGCAGGAACTGTCGATGACATGCCTCGCTCAGGCCGCCCAAGGGATACTACTGCAGTGGATGACCGCTACCTACAGATTATGGCTCGGAGGAACCCTGACAGCAACCCCACAATGTTGAATAATGCTTTTCGTGCAGCCACAGGACGTCGTGTTACGACTCAAACAGTACACAATAGACTGCATGATGTGCAACTTCACTTCCGACGTCCATGGCGTGGACCATCTTTGCAGCCACGACACCATGCAGCACGGTACAGATGGTCCCAACAGCATGCCGAATGGACCGCTCAATATTAGCATCACGTTCTCTTCACCGATGAGTGTCGCATATGCCTTCAACCAGACAGTCGTAGGAGACGTGTTTGGAGGCAACCCGGTCAGGCTGAACGCCTTAGACACACTGTTCAGCGAGTGCAGCAAGGTGGAGGCTCCCTGCTGCTTTGGGGTTGCATTACGTGTGGCCGACGTACGCCACTGGTGGTCATGGAAGACGCCGTAACAGCTGTATGGTACGTGAATACCATCCTCCGACCGATAGTGCAACCATATCGGCAGCATATTGACGAGGAATTCGTCTTCATGGACGACAATTCGCGCCACCATCGTGCAAATCTTGTGAATGACTTCCTTCTGGATAACAACATCGCTCGTCTAGAATGGCCAGCATGTTCTCCGGACTCTAACCCTATCAAACATGACTGGGATGGATTGAAAATGGCTGTTTATGGACGATGTGACTCACCAATCACTCTGAGGGATCTACGCCGAATCGCCGTTGGAGAGTGGGACAATCTGGACCAACAGTGCCTTGATGAACTAGTGGATAGTATGTCACGACGAATACAGGCATGCATCAATGCAAGACGACGTGCTACTGGGTATTAGAGGTACCGGTGTGTACAGCAATCTGGACCATCGCCTCTGAAGGTTTCGCTGTATGGTGGTACAACATGCAATGTGTGGTTTTCATGAGCAATAAAAAAGGCGGAAATGATGTTTATGTTGATCTCTATCCAATTTTCTGTACAGGTTCCGGAACTCTCGGAACCGAGGTGATGAAGAACTATTTGTGATGTGTGCATATTATCAAAAACCAAATCGGGTTAGAGCCACTGTTGCCTATATAAGCAAAAATCATCTACAAGAGTCCCTGATTCAAGTTCCGGTCGTGGCACAAATTTTAATTCATTTCTTCAGGTTCCATCATTAGCTACAGATTGATTCATTTGTACTATACTGTATACGCAAAATAAATAAAATGTCATTATTTACTAGCCTTCTTGGTACTAGAATTCAAGTATTTACCATCATGTCTCTCACGTTAGCAGAAACATTTTACTCAGTAGACAGACTCTTGAGGGAGCAGGGGCTTATTTACACACATAGGCTATCTACGAGGTAGCCTAGGGACATGCACCAGAGTGCAGTTAATGTAGCTCACAATTTAGTTGAGATGTGTAACAGTGGCTTAGATGGTCAACTACGAAATTAAATTACATGTTTCAGTTCAAGGCTTTTGACTACGTGTTTCAAGAAGAAAGCTTGCAACAGTTAGACTAGGATGAGGTGTACAGAGAACCTTATGCTAATTTAAAACTATATCTATTTCATGGTATCTTTATGAGTATATTTGAAAACAGATTCCCTAAGAAAACAGTGAGACACAATCTTAAGAAACCATCGAAAAAGCTAGGCTTACTAAAGGAATAAAAATATTCTGTAAACAGAAAAGGGAAATGTATCTCATAGCTAGGAGTAATGATCCATAAACAGTATAACATTATAAAAACTACTGCACTGTATTAAGAAAAGTTATTAGTATATGCATTATGTCTGAGATTAGCACCTTTGTTTAAAACAATTTGGAATGTTCTTAAAAGGGAAACAGGGCAACCGAGAGCACAGGAGGACTGTATTTCTATCAAAGTCAATGAAAAGTTTGTTAACAAGAAGTCAGAACTAGAAAATATTTTTAATAATAATTTTTAAGTGTTGTAGTGAAAATAGGATCCAGTTGTTCATTAGAAAATTCAAGGCTGTATATGGAAGAGGTAATACCTACGCAATTTGATAAAACTTAAATTCGAGATACCTCTCCCACTGAAATTAGGAAAATTATACGTTCAGTCAAGGTGAAAGCTCGCATGGAATTAATAGAACTTCCAACAGAATACTGAAAGCTTGTTCCCAACATATAAGTAGGATTTTCAGCCACATATGTTGTAGCTCACTGAAACAGCTCTTTTTCCCGACAAACTGAAATAAGCTATTGTTAACCATTGCATAAAAAGGGGATAGGTCTGGTGCTGACAACTACCGCCCAATCTTACTTCTGACAGCTTTATCCAAAATTCTTGAAAAAGTAATGTATTCAAAAGTAGACTCACACATTTGCAAAAATGAAGTACTGACATAATGTCAAACTAATTTTCAGAAAGGCTTTTCAATAGAAGATGCTATATATGCTTTCACTGATCAAATATTAAATGATCTGAATAACCGAATATCACCGATTGGAATTTTTTTTTAACTCTCAAAGGCTTTTGACTGTGTGAATCATGAAATTCAACTAGATAAGCTTAATTATTGTGGTATGAGTGGACAGTGCAAAAATGTTTTAATTCGTATTTAACTGGAAGAACGCAGAAGGTTGAAATTAACAGTATAAATAGACTGCAAAAATCGGCAGAGTCCTCTGATTTGGGAGGTATCAAGAATGGTATCCTACAGGGCTCAGTCTTGGGTCTCTTATTGTTCTTAATATATAAAAAATTGTGAACACAGCCAAAGAACTGATCTCGCTGACTAGAAAACCCAGGCACCCTTGTTGGAACACTACCTGCGAGATCGCCCTACAAAATCGAAGAACAGCTTTCACAAACTACAACAGCAACAAAACACAAGAAACACAGGACAACTTCTATGAAATTCGAAGACAAACATCGAAAACAATAAGACAAGAGAAACGCAAATACATAAACGATCAGCTAAACTCCATCGAAGATGACTTCAGAAATTTCAACACACGGGATTTCTACAGGGCGTTCGCCAACCAAGTCAAAGGATACTCACCACAGAACCTCTGCTTCAGAAAAGAAGACGGAAAACTGGCACTTACCAACAAAGAAAACTGTGAAGAGCTCGCGAAGTACTTTTCAAAATTACTAAATTGCCCGGAACCTAACTCAACCTTCGAACCCCGAGAACCGGCCAACGCACCGGAAGACTCACCATCACCAACAAAAGAAGAAATCCTCCACTGCATAAAGAAACTGAAAAACAACAAGGCAGCCAGTGAAGACGGAATAACGGCAGAACTGCTGAAGAACCTAGGACCAAACTCGCTAAACGAAATCACACAAATCATACAGAACACCTGGACAACCGAAATCATACCAGACGACTGGAAGACCGCACTCATTCACCCGCTACACAAGAAAGGTGACAGGACAGACACAAACAATTATAGAGGAATTTCCCTGCTACCGGTCATCTACAAAATTCTATCAACCTGCCTTCTCACCAGAACGCAAGGACAACTGGAACCCGCCATCTCGGAATACCAAGCGGGTTTCAGACCCAACAGAGCCTGCCCCGAACAAATCTTCAACCTGAAATCAATCATAAAATCCCACATGGCAAGCCCCAAAAAACTCATCTGCACTTTCGTCGACTTCAAAAAGGCTTACGACTCGATCGACAGAAAGTCCCTCACCCAAATCCTCAGAGAAAATGGCCTAGACCAAATGACCCGAAGACTAATCGAACAGACACTAACCAATACAAAATCCAAAGTCAAATTCATGGGCGAAATCTCGGACCCCTTTGAAATCCACACTGGCCTAAGACAAGGAGATGGACTATCCCCGCTATTGTTCAACATCGTCCTGGACAAATGAGCGAATAGGAAGCTGAAGTCAGGAGACAAAACACCTGGAGACCAGTCACATTAGGAAGGAAAAGACTGGAAATCCCTTACCTAGCATTCGCAGACGACCTAGCGATACTGACCTATGACCTAACATCAGCAAAAACACAGATCGAAATCCTGAAAGAATGCGCCGAGAAAGTCGGCCTACAAATCTCTTTTGAAAAAGCGCAAGTCCTAACAAGAGAAGGCGACGACATCACAACCAAGTACGGCAAAATTAAAGGGGTCACACACTTCAGATACCTAGGCGAAATCATCGAACCGACCGGAACAGAGAAACTGGCTTACGAAGACAGACAACAGAAGACACGGAAATCACTAGGCATGGTACGAAACGTCTACAACAAACAATGCATTTCCAGAAACACCAAGATCAGACACTATAACACAGTGATCAAACCCGCCGTACTGTATGCCAGCGAAACACTAGCACTCAACAGGAAAATCAAAATTGAAGAAATCAAAAAAGAAGAACGCAAAATCATGAGGAAAATTTTAGGAGGAAGACCCACACCAGATGGCTACAGACTACAGAAGAACTCAACAGTAGAAGCATATTCGAACATCGAGAACGATATGAGAAAAAGGCGCCTTAAATTCTACGGACATTTAGATAGATTCCCTGAAACAAGACTCACCAAGAAAATTCTAGAACACATCAAGACACTTAAAGTCTCGACACCCTGGATGGAAGGAGTCCGAAAAGACCTACAAGCAATTGGCACCACAAACACCACAGACAGAAGCACCTTCCGAAAACACATAGACAATTGGGAAGTAAAGTCAGAAGCGCTAAAACAGCGGACCAAACAAGAATGGTCTGAGGAGAGAAAAGAGGCCCTCTCCAAGAGAATGAAGGAGTACTGGAAGGACAAGAAGAACAAGCCTTCAAAGTCATAAGCTTAACGATTTCCTTTTAGGGAAAATTCGCCAACAATAAATAAATAATATGACTTTCCACTCTACATTCATGAAGACGCAAAGCTAGTTCTTTTGCTGATGATACTAGTATAGTAATCACACACAACAAACAAGAACTATCTGAGGAAATTGTAAATAATATCTTTCAGACAATTATTAAGTGGTTCTCTGCAAACTGACTCTCACTCAATTTCGAGAAAACGCAGCATACATAGTTTCGTACAGTAAACTGCATAACATCATTGATAAACATAGACTTTCACCAGAAATCTATTGCTAAGGCAGAATATTCAAAATTTTTTGATGCATGCATTGATGAGAAATTGAATTGATGACATGCTGAAACGTTTATGTTCAGCTACATTTGGTATCAGGGTTATTGCAAATTTTGGCGATAAACAGACTAGTAAATTAGCCTACTATGCCTGTTCTCATTCATTGTTTTCATATGGCATCATATTTTGGGGTAAGTCATCATCAAGAGAAAAAGTATTCATTGCACAAAAGCATTTAATCAGAATAATAACTGGAGCCCACCCAAGATCATCTTGCAGATATTTATTTAAGGAACCCTGGACATTCACAGTAACTTCGCAATACATATATTCACTTATGAAATCTGTTATTAATAACCCATCCCAGTCCAAAAATAATAGCAAAGTGCATAGCTACAACACTCGAGGAAAGGATGATCTCCGCTATTCCGGGTTAAATCTGACTTTGGCACTGAAAGGGATGAAATTACGCTGTCACAAATATCTTTGGCAGTTTACCAAATAGCATTGAAAGCTTGGCAAGCACTAAACCAGCATTTAAAACACATTAAAAGAATTTCTGTATGACAACTCCTTCTACTCAATAAATAAATTTTTGCATGTGAAGAAGTAATTGTAAAAAAAAAAAAATCGTGTAAAGAAAACTTATGTTAAACTGACACGTTCTACATCATTACGAAATGTCGTATTCGTGATCTATGGAACAATTATTGATGTAATACAATGTAATTTAATGATGACGTAAATAAAAGGGTCATTAGTCAGAATAAGTGTGTGTGCATTCTAATCCTTGTAAAAAGTCGTCAGTGATTGTTGTACTAATGTTGTGGTCATTACTAAGAATGTACCTATCACTTATGGTTACAAACAGCAATGGAGGAAGGTCATTTTCTAAATTGAAGTTGATAAAAAAAATAGGCTTCGAATCTCTGTATTAGAAGACAGACTCAGTATTTCGGCTTCACTCACTATTGAAAGTGGTACTTCAAGGCAACTAAGTTATGAAGAAAAAGTAATTTCGGCAGTGTGAAGAGTAGCCTCAAACTAATTGCCCATTAAGACAATTTGACACTCTAATTTTAATGCTGATTGTTCGGGAAATTTTGCATTTGTATTACATTTAGGCAAAATTTGCCTGAATGTTACATTCATTTCCTTATGTTGCATTTGCCTAACAAATATGATTGCTTTTAGTCACAGTAAATTATTTTTAAAATTGAAATACTGATTTTTAGAAGAACATGTAACTCAATCTTCTTTAAAATATATTTGTTCATATATCATAATTAATATATTAATAATTTAAATACATTTCATTTTTCATTCTCATCAGTTTATTAAATCATAAATTGTATAATAAAATTTCATATAGTTAAATAATAAATCTTAAATGCTGTATTATAGGCTTTAAATATGGAAATTACTATAAAATTGTATTTTTTCAGGTTAGCTATCACAAAAATTCTGGCGGTTGGGGCAGCACCACCTAGTTCATATTCCACTTACAGCCCTTTGAGGGACTGTAGTGCACTGTTGGCACACCTAGCATTTAGTGACCGGGGCCGACCGTCTACGTACAGAAAGTAGGACAAAGAAAGTTTCTTAGAAATTGTTGTGTTGCAGCGATAAATAAGCAGCCAAGCCAGTTGTCTCAGCTCTGACTTACGAATGTTGCTATGTGCCGTTTTACGAGTACTGCAGAGAAATCTGTTCCACCCGGTTTTGCATGCAGTAGATGCAAGTGTTGCTGCTACTACACTGCCAGCAAGTTCGCCAAAGGTCATCAGATGCAAGACTAGTATTTTTGAAGGACAATCCTTTCCACCGACTAAACCTGCTGCACGAGAGAGGATATAGTAAATTCTCCTAATATATACGACTTGTAGAAGAATTTCTCCATAGCACGCAAGTATGAGGTAACTAACAAAAGTACAATGCCACTATTGGGTGTGGTATTATAGACAACTAACTCACAGAACCACGTATGGAAACAACACGGATGACAGCATAACGATACTTGGGTTTCATGGATGTTTCTTTACCGGAATTACTGGAAGTCGTTAGTATGGGCTACCTTATGAAAACGTGGTTCGTGCATGACGAAGATTCCACCAAAATTTGCGTCATACTGCGACACCACCTGAACCATTCCTTTCTTTCTAAGTAGAGTGGCAGTGGAGGTTCTGTAGCACGACTGGTCAGATCGCCCGACTTAAATCCACTTTTTTTTATGAGGCCAGCAGAAATCCTTAATTAATGGAGGAGAGGTTGCTCACCTTAATCTGGGACGGAGAGTACAACACGCCACGACACTGCACGAAGGGATGGACTGTGTTCACCAATCTTTTTTCCAAGTATTCTATGTTTGCCGTGCACACTGTGGCAGTCATTTCGAACGATACTTATAAAATACCATTGCAGCTTCGGGTCTTGTATTTCTGTGTTATTTTCGAATTTACCCTTGTATTTTACTCCTTTGGTTCAACAGAAACATAGCATAGTATTTGTATTTTTCATTGTGATTTTTTGGCAACATTATTTAGCACTAACTCTAAAACTGGCGTACACCTACAGTGTCCATTCACATTAATGGGTGACCATCTATCAGAAGCCTGAAATAACCACTTTTTGCAGCGAAGACTGCTGCGAGACGTGCAGGTAGATGGTCTGGGAGGTTCTAGAAGGCACCGACAGAGATGTGGAGTCATACCGACTCCTGTGCCGTGGCCAACTGCGCTAGGGTTGTCGACTGAGAATCCATGGCGCGAACAGCCCGATCGAGGTCGTCCCACAGATTCTCGATCGGGTTTTAATCCGGGGAGTTTGGTGGCCAGCAGACTACGGTAAACTCTTACTGATGCCCTTCGATCCACGCATATACACTGCGAGCTGTTTCACACATTGCTGGTAAATGACATTGTGCCGAGGAAAAACAAACAGCATGTAGGGATGGACATGGTTCCTAAGGATAGATATACTTGTGTTGATCCATTGTGCCTTCCAGAATGACATCACACAGAGAATGCCACGAAAACATTCCCCAGATCATAACGCTCCCTCTTCCGGCCTGGACCCTTCCGACAATGGTTAAAAGTTGTTTTCTTTCAGTCCGACGGAGTGTAAAACGTGATTCATATGAGAAGGCCACCCTGTCGCCATTCAGTGGATGTCCAGTTGCGGTATTGACCTGCAAATTCCAGCCTTCGTCGCCGATAAATGGTATTCGACATGGATGTATCAAACAGACGCCTCCTACAGAGATTCACACGCACCAACGTTGGCTGTACGGTCGCTGAGGAGACACAGTCAGTAGTCCCTTGGTACATATAGGCGGTCAGTGGGTCAATAGTAGTACGTCTATTCACCTGTACACATCTCCACATCCGTTGTTCACTTCTGGTGGACCACAGTTGCCTCGGCGCCAATTACGGACACGCCATTTTGCCACCCACGGTATGTTATAACCACGGCAGCATGTGAACAGTTTACAAACTTACCTATTTCGGTAAGTCAGATAAACTGCTCCGTTTCTGCTTTATGTCAACAGCTGCACTGTTTCCCGGTCCCCCCTACCCTCTTCCATTTGCTGTACATAGCTCCACTGCTAGTGCTGCCACCTGGCGTCTGTGATTGGTTAGCTGGCGGGGGGGTCGAGCGGTTCTAGGCGCTACAGTCTGGATCGGCACGACTGCTAAGGTCGCAGATTCGAATCCTGCCTAGGGCATGGATGTGTGTGATGTCCTTAGGTTAGTTAGGTTTAAGTAGTTCTATGTTCTAGGGGACTGATGACCTTAGAAGTTAAGTCCCATAGTGCTCAGAGCCATTTGAACCATTTGTGAGTGGTTATTGCACATTGATGACGAGTATAGGCGGTGGTCACATTAAGTACGAGGCGTGTTTTTTAAGTAAGGTCCATTTGAACGTAAGCACACAATGAAAGGTTATTTCAAAAAAGTAAATTTATTTTCAAAAAGTATATACTTCACTCTATTTTTCGACATAGTTGCCAAGTTTGTTGAAACACGTATCATACCTCTCAACCAATTTTAAAATACCCTCTTGATAAAAACTTGCCGCCTGCTCCGATAACCAAGAGTTCACTGCCGTTTCCACATCGTCGTCATTACCGTAACGGTTGCCACTGAGGTGTTGTGTGAGGTGGAGGAACAGACGTTAATCGCTCGGCGCAAGATAAGGACTGTAGGATGGGTGGTCTAAAACTTCTCAGCCAAAACTGTCCAAAAAATCGCGGGTCTGACCTGCAGTGTGAGGTCTTGGATTGTCATGGAGAAGGACAATTCCCTTTGTCAGCATGTCGTATCTTTTGTTTTGAATCGCTCTGCGTAGCTTTCTCAGGGTTTGGCAGTATGCTGTTGCATTGATAGTGGTTCCTCGTCGCATGAAGTCGACCAACAGAACACCATGCCTATCCCAAAACACCGACGCCATGATTTTGCGCTGGGACAGAGTCTGTTTGGCCTTCACCTTTACAGGCGAGTGTGTGTCTCTCCATTCCATGATCTGTTGCTTCGACTCAGGCGTGATATGCGATATCCATGTTTTGTCTCCAATTACGATCTGACTCAAGAAGCCGTCATCTTCTTCGTGATGACGACGTACACTCAAATCTTTGGTTTTTGTGGTCCTCTGTTAGGAGCTTTTGGATCCAATGGGAACACAATCTCTTAAACTTTAGGTGTTCAGGAACAATGTTGTAAAGCACTGATCTCGACACGCCAGGAAATTCGTTTGAGAGACCTGTTATTGTGAAGCGCCTGTTCTCATGAATCCTCGTTTCAGCTGAAGCCACCAAATCGTCTGTAATCAAAGAAGGGCGACCGGAGCGGTCCTCATCATGAACGTTGTCACGGCCATCTTTGAATCTCGTACCCACGTACGCACTTTGCTTTCACTCACAACAGTATCACCGTACACTTCGCAAATCTGTCGATGAATTTTTGCAGCAGACAGGTTCCTTGGTGGCAAAAACCGTATCACTGAGCGAACCTCACACGCGGCGGGCCAGTCCATAGCCTTAAATATTTTGAAAGCACAGAACAGAACCGTACAGGTTAGCTACAGAGCTGAAACTGAGTACACTGGTTCCCGAGGCATGCGGGTACACGACGCATGCGCTCGTTGTGGCATGCGCGAGAACTACTAGTATCCACAACAAAACGTACCTTACTTAGAAAACACGCCTCGTATATACTGTTCCTATATAACTTCCTTACCGCATGTCGACTAGCCGCGATGCACACTACCAGTTGAAGAAGAAAAAGAGGAAGAAGAAGAAGAAGGAGAGAGAACTGGCCGCTCCCTTTGATAGTATTCGGTCACGTATACCGTCCCATTATACTATATCCCTTGCCTGATAATTATGGCACAGATTATTACAGTGCGCGCAAGTTGTGCAGTCTTGACGCCCTTTCCTCCTGGCTTACGCACCCAAAAACACGCTCAAAACCTCCCTTCATATTTCTCAGTTTTATGAAATTCAGTTGGAATGTCATTTCGTGGCGTACGAATATGGGAAAAACTATTTTGGAACTGTTTCCTCGCCCTGTGTTAAGTCACGTGTTATAAAGTACAATGATGAGCCAAATCCGCGAGACTGAATGCCGCCCGGTGGTGATCCGGGTACGTAATGCGGAAAGGAAAGTATATAAGTGGAAAAGAATCGAATGGAGAATCACTCTAGCGACGATACGAACCGCACACTGCCATAAGCGATTTTGACAAAGGGCATGTCGTTATGGTTCTGTGTCTGGGAACGAACGTCTCTGAAACAGCATCTATGGCAGGTGATTGAAGGGCAGTTAAATCACAAGTGGATGAGTAGGTGTATGAAACATTCTCTGACTTCTCGCCACGTCAGTAGACGTCACACCTCATCAGACAACGTGGAGGTCAGAGGCTTGTCCATGCTGTAAGGCCCGATGGACGGTGATACGTGGCACGTCTGACGACACACTCCAGTACTGGTACAGGCACAAGTGTTTCCGAGTACATTTTTAAGAGCACATTGTTGAACATCGGGGACGTCTCCTAGTGTTCCCATGTTAACACAACGACATCAGCACTTAAGGTTTCATTGAACACGAGGTTATAGAGACTGGACCGTGGATCATTGGAAACTTCTCGCCTGATCGAATGTTCAAATTTGTGTGAATTCCTAAGGGACCAAACTGCTTAGGCCATCGGTCCCTAGACTTACGCACTACTTAAACTAACTTGTGCTAAGAACAATACACACACTCATGCCCGAGGAAGGACTCGAACCCCCGGCAGGAAGTGCCGCTGATCGAATGAATCACGCTTCTTGTTACATCGGATTCTCCGTTATCTAGGCAAACGGCTGCTTGAAACCTGGACCGCGCCACAATTGCAGGCCTGTGTGGGCAGTATTAATGGTGTAGGCGATATTCACCTGTGTAATCAAGGGCACCGTGATAGCTGTGAAGGCCAAAATCGTGGTACAGCGGTTTGAAGAGAATGACAGTGAACTCAAGTTGACGTGTTGGCTACCGTATCCGCCTGATCTGGACCATATGGGACGCACTGCGGACGCCATAGGGCGCAAGTTCCGAGACTACAAACCACCGGCCCGTAATTTACGGGAACTGTGTGGCCACATACCTCCACAAACATACCAACGCAGAATCGCTGCAGTACTTCACTCCATAGGTGGACCAACACACTATTAAGCAGACGTTCATAATTTATTTCTTCATCAGTTTATAACAAGCGTAACGGGTATAAGTGAAAATATTTCTATTGGTGTTGTATGTTTTAAGGTTGGTTAGTACCTCCAAGTACATGTGGCAAGAGCTAGCCACTAATGCTTATTTCCCTCTGGGCAGAAGGTCAGGTGTTAAGGTATGGACACGTGGATGAAAAATGGTTACTCTACACTGACAGTCGGGGTCCACTTAGTGGTGCAAAAACATTTGGGTAGTATAGTTTATGACGTGTTTGTGGGAAGGTTGTTCGAGGCAGAGAAGAAACAACTAATAGACTGATGTGTGTACAAATTAAGGTACCACATATAAAAATATCTGTATTTATGTCCGTTACACCCTGCGTAATTTAACAAGTAGAGTTACAGGGAAGATCTAATATTCTACACACCAGTGCTGTTTTTTTTTTCTAGACATTCCAGCGGTATTGGTCCAAATGTAACAAATTTCTGTCCAGCCCATATAAATCACATTCCACCAAGTGTCCGAAAGATTGCAGGTCTCCACAGTGGCATCAAGGCTCGTCAAGCAGGGCCCACTCCCGTATTCAGTCGATTTAACGCCACCTGGTTTCTGGTAAGGTTGTAGCCTCCCATCTTACAAGATATGTATGTCAGAAGCCAAGATTCGTAGGTTTGAGTACGTCCCCGATATTCTCTCCATTCCTGTATTTGTGAGAGTTCTGCAAAGCTTTGAATGCCCGCCGTATCAGGGACCTGTATTCGAAACGTTAACTGCCTATGGATTCCTGGTATATGGAATACCAGACATGTTCTTGATAGTCTTCTACTTCTTAGTCACCGTAAGGTTCTTCTAACTTCAGGAGGTTCGAAGTGCGGAAATCTATCTGGTTTGTTCAGATCGTTTAGCCTGTCGGTCTTGATGTTTCCATCTAGCCTACATGCTACTGTCTAATTATTGCTAATGGCACTCGAACTTTGTGCCATGGTGCTGGTTCATAGGCTGCGATTTCGTTCAGTTGTTAAAGTCTGGGCCTGAGTCGGGCCACCTTTTCAGCCAGTCTCGTTGCTGCGTCTTTGATTTCTTGCTGAATTCTTGGGATCTCGAGTTCTTCGTGTATGACGTTCGTGCTGGTCCAGGGTGGCACGTTTAGGATGAGCTTTAGTCAGCGGTTTTAGAGAACTTGCAGTGTTTGGGCGTTGGTTTTGCTTGTTATGCCCCATGAGGAGCAGCCGTAGAGCATTGCTGGTACTATTATTGATTTATAGATTTGTAGTTTTGTGGCCGGGAGCATTTCCTTGCTGGATAGAAGTGGGTACAATGCGTGTATTGCTCTTATTGTTTTTGCTTTCTTGTCTTCTACGTGTTGTTTGAAGAGCATTTTGTTATCTAGTTGGACTCCCAGATATCTCACTGACGTCTTCCACGGAATATGTTGTCCGTTGATTTCTATCCTTTCTTCTAGGATGGGTCTTCTCCTGGTGAAGAGGATGGCTTCGGTTTTTGTTGCGTTTATTTTGATATGGTTAAGTCTTGCCCACTTTTCGGTGTTGGTAACTTGTTCTTGCAGGCGTCTGATGGTTGTGTCTAGCCTTCTGTTGCTGACCAATAGTGCTGTGTCGTCAGCGAACTGTGCGAGTACTGTGTGTGGCGTGGTGGGCAGATCGTTAACGTAGACCGTGAAGAGCGTTGGGGAGATGACTGAACCTTGGGGGATTCCTTCCTCCAGGGTTTCGTTTCTGATCGTTGGCCGTCAATTTGTACGTAGCTCTGTCTGTTGGTAAGATAGCTGTCCACTAGGCGTAGGTAGCATTTGGGTAGATCTGTGTTTTCGTATAGCTTGACGATTAGGTTGTCCACCCATACTCTGTCGTACGCTTTCTCTATGTCCTATAGGACGGCCGCCGTGTATCGAGATAAGTTCATGGTTTTGGTTACATGTTCTGTTATCCGCAGCAGTTACAGTTCTGCCGATAATGTTGATTGATACGCGAATTGTTCACGTCTTATTATGTTGCCGCCTAGCAGCGGCTGGCGTATTCTAGGTACCAGTACCCCCTCCATTACTTTGCACATATTGGGAAGGAGACTGATAGGTCAATGATTTTCGGGTTTACTGGTGTCTTTTCCTTTTTTCGGTATTGGGACTACTTTGCTCGTTTTCCATGCTGTGGGGTAGTAGCTCTTGATCATGCAGACGTTTATGATTCTTGTGAGTAGTACCAAGCAAAGGTTCCTAAGATGTCTTCATGACAGCCTGATAATGTACCTGCGAGTGTAGCCAAAACTGAATTGCGAATCTTGAGTTTCAGCTTTACTTCTTCTAGGTGGACTGTATAGGATAACATTAGATCCAGCGGTAATCCCAGATATTTGGGTCTGTCGTCACGCCTTGTACACTAACCAATTATATATAGTTGTAACTTTTATTGTGGTTCATCACCGTACTCGTTTGGATGGGAATACGAGCGTTATTTCCTGAAATATTTATGTAGTGTCTCAAAATCCTTGTAGAGTTAGAAACGAATTTCTCCGAAGGTTTTGCTCTGGCTAGTTATGGTCCAGTCAACAGCAGCGTCAATATAAGTTAAACAAGAGAGAGGACAACGCTCAACCTTGTGTTAACACAGTTTTCAATCCTATAAACTTACTGGACTTCCAGTTACGTGTAACTTGGGTTTTTCTTCCACTTGACGTATGTCTCAGTGGAATATATGGCTGCCTGCATTTGATGACGTGTTCAGGAATCTCACAACTCATACCGTATTATAGGCTGACGGGATGTCAGTAAATAACTACTTCAGCTTTGTTCTTGTATTCTCTGTCGGCGTAGGCTCTAAGTCCCATGACTGGAGTACTATTCCAGTTGTGAAGCCAGCTTGGACAGAGAGAGGAATATTCATGACAGGAGCAAAGGCGGTACAGTTAGAGAACAGAAACATACAGGCGAAGATGGCAACCATCAATACGGCTGCCGTACTGCGATGTGGAAAGCAAGGAGAAGCTACCACATGGAAAGCAAGGAGTAACTACCACATAAATAATCTCACTGCAGCAAACCATTTGAATCTATCATGTATCTATATTTTTCGGCAGTAAAACAGATCCCCAGTCGTATCTCCGAATGGGGAAAGTCTCAGAGGCGATTAATAACAGTAACCAAGAAATAATAAAGATAAAGCAAAGAAATTGCATTAAAAAGTGACAATGCAGTTCACTGGGAGTTGCTGGTAAACTGGAGAACATAAAATGGGAGACGACAAGTCTATAAATATATTAGGAATGAGTGAAATTCAATAGGAAAACAAAGGAGATTTCTGAAGTGACAAATTCTATGTAACATACTCAGGCGCTCGAAACAAAATAGTTGGTTATGCGTAAATTGAGGGATGATAAGGGGAGAAAGGAAAGAGAGAGGATCACTACTGTCAGCTGCACCGGGACATTGCGCAAATCAGCGGCGATAGGTGAAAATGTGTACCGAATTCGGGATCTCCTGCTTATTAAGCAAGTGCGCCAAACACTGCGCCATCCGGACACAACGTTCTCGCAATTGCGCGAACTGTCTCAGTACGCCTCATGGCCGATCCACATTCCCATCGAGCGCCATCTACCCGCAGTTCCTGTCCATTTCCTCCAAGCTCGCTACCCTACTATTCCCACAGGAGGTCGGACGTATTTATGCATCCGCACAGAAGAAGGTGGATCCTTTGTCCAGCTACGCTTAATTAATTACATGAATGAGTGGTGTCTGTTCTTTCGGACATGTCCCTCACCCTGTATAATTCACCGGAAATACATAATTTGAAAGGTATAATAACAAGGAATACCCTCCAATTTAAACTACAGCACTAATTTCCTCTAGCCGTTCCATTGCTGCACTTGGCAAAAGTGTGTGCATGGTCTGTATAGAGCCCATACAAGTCGGATTCCAGTGTCGCATGAGGGCTTATCTTGTCGGCTCTACGCACACTGTTTGCATGTTGCTGCATCTGTGCACTCCCTTAATCACTCGATCTAACGTCACACATTGTTTTCTAGTGAGGCTGAAGCCTTCCATCTTACAAGTTAAGTCAGTCATAAGAATACAATTCCTAGATTTTATTGGGTCCCTAATCGCCCTACATACCTGTATAGAGGTGGAATCCAAAATTATCGGGACTGGTGCTGCCGTCTGGAAAGTAGTAGTAGATCTTTGCACCGCTAGCTGGCGAGAGCTGCATATCTGATGAGTCAAGTGTGCGGAGTGGCATTCGTCTGGGAGGGCGAGTTGCATGTCCACAGTGACTTCCGTAATACTCTGTGTCTGGTGTGTGGCGATTTTACGATGGATCCGCTAACAGAACAGCGCATCTGATGATCCAGCCTTCTTGTCACGGGTTATTACCTGCGACGATAGCTGGATTTACGGTTATGACCCAGAGACAAAGCAACAATCGTCCCAGTGGAAGAGCCCAGGCTCTCCAATACCCAAAAACGCGAGGCAGCTGAAGAGCAAAATGAAGAGCATGATCATCGTTTTCTTTGATACCAAGGGAATTGTGCACAAATAATTCGTCCCACCTAGCCAAACAGTGAATTCCGCACACTACTGTGACGTTTTGCGACGGCTCCGTGAAAATGTGCGACGACGACGGCCCGAACTTTGGCGTCAAGGGAACTGGCTGCTGCATCACGACAACCCGCCCTGCCACACGTCCTTGCTTTTTGGCAAAAAACAACATGGCGGTTGTACCCCACTGACCGTTCTCGCCAGATTTGGCACCTTGCGACTTCGCGCTATTCCCAAAACTGAAACTCAGGTTGAAAGGCCGTTGCTTCGACACTCTAGAGAGGTTTCATGAAGCATCACTGGCGGTGATAAATACCCTCAAAGAACAGGACTTTCAGAAGCGCTGGGACCAGTGTGTACGTGCGGATGGGAACTACTTCGAGGGTGATGGTGACCATTAGTCCAAAGGTAAGTTTTTCAACAGATGGCAGCACCAGTCCCGAAAATTTTGGATAGCACCTCGTACGTCAAAATTCAGCAGTGCTTGAAATCTCTGCGTATCAGGGACCTGTATTTGAGGCTTTTAGTAAATATGTGAATCTGGTTTATGGGAAGACGGAACATGATCTTCATAGTCTGGTACTTCAGGAGGTTCGATGTGTGTAAGATGTGTAGGGCTATCTGCTTCTAAGCTTATTCTCATAGTCTCCCTTCCTTGGATAACCACATTAGACGAATAACTGTTTGCATAATGGCCAGAGGTGGACCAACTCACTATTAACATACTCAATTTGTGAAGCTCTTTCTCTTGAATAAATCATCCAATTTTCGTGAATAATTCCTTCGTGGTGCTGCGCTTTCTTTTTGTCTTATAGTGTACATTGGAGCGACAACTTGTCTAATGTTTTAAAAGACCTGCTTTTGTAGTAAAAACTGACTATGAGAAAGAAAACGATACCGCACATTTTCAGAGCACAGAAATTTCTTCCCACAGTATGTTTTAACAGAAAACCTGCACGCTGTTGTTTATAAAATATGTAGCCTACATCCGTCTGAATGTTTATTAGAGTATTTGAAGTAAATCGGTCAAGAACTTTCCGAGATTTTTGGTAACAACGTTAAACAACGATTTGTCTTTATATAGGATGATTCAGCTACGCCTGCCTCTGGGTTTTATGCAAGCCGCAACACTTCCAAATACCACATGTTAGATTTTCATATTCTGTCGCTCATTACACGTAAACCATTAGTCCTACAGAAGAAATGAACTGAATTTTTTTTGTAGCAAATTTAATGTAATAAAATTTTTTACTGAGATCCTTTTTCGCTACAGGCCGTAATTTCTAATTATTCAAGAAAAACGTGCAAACGTGACCTTCAAGCGCATTTTTCTTGAATAACTTGGAAACAGTACCCTCTATCGAAAACGTATCCCACTACAAAATTTAACTGCATCAAATCTACCACGAAAAGGTCTTGTTCATGTTTTCTGTAGGACTGATAGTTTGCGCTTAGCGAGCGAGAGAATATAAAAATTTTGCGGTGGCGTTACTAGAAGACTTTGTAAAAAAAAAAAAAAAAAAAAAAAAAAAAAAACAGTAGGGGCAGCTGAATAAGTCTGTATTGTTGTTTAGATTAGATACCAGCGTCTTTATTGACTTGAACTTCTTATAAGGTTTCGCTTTTCCACACTATGGCCAGGTAATCAGTGTAGTATACAAATTTACGAGATAGAACGACGCAGAATCCTATGGTAAGACATTTTACAACGCTTAGATTTTATTGGACTTAACATTAAGTATAATTCGGGATTTTCTTCCAGTGAGTATATTTATAAGTAACATAAATGTCTGTGCATTTGATGATCCTTGATTGAATGATCTACAATCCTGCAACTCATACTGTAACATAGGCTGAGGAATGGTTAATAAATACAACCTTACCTTTATTATGGTATCCTTTTTCGGCTTATGTTGTAAGTGCCAAGACATGCACACTATTTCCGCCAGCCGCCAAGCCTGCTTAGTTTATAGGGAAGATTAAGCTTGATGTATGGATTCGATCTATATTGCGCAACAAAATTAAAGGATCACTCTTTCTAAACCCCGTAATTGTCTCCCATTGCGACACCTATGGTTAAAATTTGGCTCAAAGATGTCTACAAGCTTCTCTGTAATCGTGCAAAATCGTGGCGACCTGCAACGTAACCTTCGGTATCGGCGACTCTTCAAACAGCAAGTGTCGATAAATGCAAAAAAAGGACCAAATTTCACCACAGTTCTGCCCAACCCCACCATGCTCTCCTCACACGATGGGAAAGCCGCCACACACCCCCTCCCTCTTACCCAAATTTGATACCTTCTTTTGACGCCTCAATGGTGGAGGTCAAAACTGAGACGCCCAGCATTGAAATCATGCGGTTTTCTTATGGAAGACTGAGAAAAACATTTCAGGTGTGGCACTACTCAGAATCGACACAAAAACGCCTCAAGGGACGGTATAAAGAGCATCAATGAAACCACCCCTTCTCTTGGGGATTTTATTCCCACACATTTCTCGATTGAAATGACATTTCGCTGTGCGATAAGCAACAGTACAACGTTATTGACAACGTTCGACACTGCTGCCATCCCCTGGGCGTTTCAAGCCTACTGTGAGGACATCTTGGGGCTACAGCCCCATCGAACGTGATCTCACCCCTTTAGAATGTCTGCCAGCCCCTGGGCGTTTCAAACCTACTGTAAGGACATCGTGGGGCTACAGCCCCATCGAACGTGATCTCACCCCTTTAGAATGTAGCGTAACCGCTATTTTAGTTCTGCTGTACAGCTTGGAATGACTAAGGACTGTTAAAAACAGTTCGACAGTTCGACGAAGTCTGAACATGATCCGAAGCAGCAAAGTGTTCATATGTTTTTGCATCCCTCTTTTGTCTCGCTCTCCTATTGTGTGATCTGGGGGGGCGGGGGGTGCAACATTAATATGTGCGTGAATAAAATGGCGAAGGGTCTCTCTAAGCGCCCCCCCTCCCCCCACCCGCCACCACCACAGTTCTGCAATACTCTAGCGCCAGAATGCAAACATCACATGACGGACGTCCAAGGAGTTGCCTAACTCAGGGGCTAACGCAATCTGTACACTGAATGTATGCCGAGGTTTCCGACAGGTGCATTTGTAATTTACTCAACTAACGTGCATGGTTGGCACTGAAGCTGTTGCCAAACTGGGGAATCTTACAGAGACCCTTTGATGTTTTATTCACGCACATCCTAATATTGCTCCCCCTCCTCCTCCTACCGCCGTGACCGCGCTATAGGATGACGCGAAAACGGAGGCATGAAAAACCATGTGAACACTTGCTGCTTCGGTCCACATTCAGATTTCGTCGAATTCTTGTAAACAGTCGCTAGTGATTCCAAGCTGTACAACAGAGCAAAAACTGCAGCCGGACTATACTCCATAGGGTCAGATCAAGTCCAGTGGGGTTGCAGACCCACGATGTCTTTAGAGTAGGGTTGAAACGCCCAGGGGATGACAGCAGTGTCGAACGTTGTCAAGAGCGTCGTCCTACTGCTCACTACACTGTGAACTGTTGTTTTCGACCGCTCAAAGCATGAGAATCAATACCCCAAGCGAAGGCATGATATCATTGACATCCTTTATGCCACTCCGTGAGACGCTTTCGTGTCGATCCATAGCGTCGGTATCTCTGAAATGTTTTTCTCAACCATCCGTCAAGAAAACACGTGATATCAAGACTGGTTGACCTTATTTTGACCTCCACCGCTGAGGTATTAAAAGAAGAAGTGAAATGTGCATGAGTCGGGTGTGGTGACCTTCCCATCATATGACACGAGCATGGTGGCGCTGGGCAAAATTGTGGTGAAATTTGGTGTCAATATGAAATCATTTACCCTCATTCCAATTCACATGAACTTCTATGCTGTGGCCTTTTTTTCTTTGTTTTGCCAAATTTCAAACTCATGCACGAAGATGTGAGCCTTTAATTTTGTTGCACAGTGTATTTACTACGATATTTTCAAACAGTTTGTAAGAAGTGTATCATAAAGAGCTTCGATTGTCGCATATCGTAACTGGTTTCAGTGTTTCTGTTACATTGGATTCCTTACAGATCTTATAGATTTTGTTTGTTTTAATATGCTCCGTATAGTCATTCTAGACAGATTTTCCCATGACTGCTTAGGTTCTTGAAATACTCTGAAAATTTGCTACTCTGCTTGCAGCTTTCCAAGGTTTCATAAATTTCAAGCTGAAGGTACTTCTTCTTCTGTTCCTGCTGGAGACGTTATGTCTTCCTCGGTGGGGGTTTCCTGCAGCCACTGTTCGCTTAGATGGAAACCACTTTTCTTCTCCTCTATCTTTAATAGGACTTCCAAGGTCTGCTTCAGGTTCATTGTCCTTGGTTAGGTGATACATTTTCCTAGTAGCTCCTCTCAGTTTACACATCCCCAACTACTACCACTAGAGTGAGCAAAGTCGAACTTTTCCATCGTCTTATGCAGTCATTATTTTCGTTCGTTATTCATAGCTATGGATACTTGACGCACGACCTCGGGATCGTGACTCTGGACATGTTCCTCCATGGGTGCCTCACACTCTGTAGTCCAGTAAGCACTGTATTACCTCTGTGAGTCTCGCATGCAGTTTTGTGTAGTATCTTGAGGAACCTCCGATAATTTTTTGCCACTACTGTGTCCAGTTCACATTCCCTTTCTCTTGTGTAGGAGTTGCCCACACCAAGGTGGAAACCCCTACTGTTTCGTCAGGATGAAGGCCGAGGAACCTGTGTGGCGTCGACAGACGCTATACAACAAGATTAAATATAATTTTTTTATTCTTCAGAACACATCTTGTCACCGTGTCCTCTGCGCCAGCTGGTAGTATCGTAAACCGGAGTGGAATCCGCTGAACAAGAGGCAGTCTCAGGAAAGATTGCTGCATCAGCGCCGAGTGCAGGCCGGAGATTTGGAGAGCGGCGAGTTGCTCGCCCGTTGGTTCGGAAAGCTCTTCCTGTTAGCTGGTCTGCTACGGAAGAGGTTATGACTGCGTCGAGTTTGTGTTTCACTCACACACCACCCTGAGAGTACTCTGTCTCCCTCAGATCACTGCCCATGTTGTCCCACCAAATGTACCACGATAAAGGATACCGTGGTGTCGTGCTGAATGCTGATCCTGTCCCACCGATTTGGTAAGCCATCTGAACCGAACGATGCTGAAGGTTCAGAGCAGCTGGTACCCTGAACTGGAACGTTGTTGATAGACTCATGGACAATCACTCAGTGGCGGATTCAGTACTGGATGCTGGTTCATAATCATCCGTGGCTACAGATCGGTTGTTATCACATCAGACAGCAATACTGGAACAATCTCACACAAAATGTTGCAATGTAATAATCACAGAATCGAATGCAAACGACATAAACACCATAGATTCTATTGATCGCCTCTCTCTAGGCTAGCAGGGTGGAGTATTTATGTTGTTGAGGAGCAGCTTCACTATATGATGTCATTTATAATGACCAAATCCGTCTCGCTCATTATGAGTCATCATCGGTCTTCAATTTTGTTTTCCATATCCCGCTAGGTGAATACCAGTCTGGTCCCCACGTTCCGCCCCAGTTACACGTGTCGCAGACATTTGACACACGTTCGTACTATTTCACGATTTACACTAGACACAGACAGTTGGGGTACTCTGATTCCGTCCTGGAGGGTACGGGGTGGCGGCAGGAAGGGCATCCGGCCATCCCTGACACTAACATTGCCAAATCCGTTGTAACCACGCCGACCCTGCGATCGCTGCGGCACTATGAGGTAAGCCAAAGAAAAAAAGAATCGGTCTTCATTTTTGCTGTATTGGCTTAATCAATTTGTTTCAGTATCATAACTGCCTTGTCAAACCCCTTATAGCTGTTGTTGCATCCTATCTAGTGCTTCTTACATGTTACTAGAGTAATGGAAGCAAGATGGTCTGAACAATTTTCCGCTGAGTTCGTTCGCAATCAC
Organism: Schistocerca serialis cubense; assembly: GCF_023864345.2. Lineage (NCBI taxonomy): Eukaryota > Metazoa > Arthropoda > Insecta > Orthoptera > Acrididae > Schistocerca > Schistocerca serialis. Next base: position 224,005,981 of record NC_064640.1, read on the forward strand.
ACACAGAAGTGTTAATTTCACACTATTGGTGACCTATTAACCATGTTTACGCTTAGCAGTGGGCCCGTGTTGATTCTTCCGTGTGCCTGAGCTATGACGGACTATAAGGACTTAGAAAAATTTTCTCTTTCCTGGTCCCTTACTATCTTGATGCGTGTTCCCGGGTTCGATTCCCGGCGGGGTCAGGGATTTTCTCTGCCTCGTGATGACTGGGTGTTGTGTGATGTCCTTAGGATAGTTAGGTTTAAGTAGTTCTAAGTTCTAGGGGACTGATGACCATAGATGTTAAGTCCCATAGTGCTCAGAGCCATTTATCTTGATGCGTAACATACGTATGCTTGGAATGCACCCCAGTCAGTCTTCTTTAAATTCCATCTTGGCAGTAGGCTGCTCTTTACATAAGACATTTTTTCTCTCCTGTGTAGCCTTTGAATAATCACAACGGTCGAAATGTTCAAATGTGTGTGTATTCCTAATGGACCAAACTGCTGGGTCATCGGTCCCTAGACTTACACACTACTTAAATCTAACTTATGCTAAGAACAACACATGCCCGAGGGAGGAGTCGAACCTCCGGCGGGAGGGGCCGCGCAATCCGTGACATGGCGCTTCTGACCGCGCGGCCACACCGCGCTGGCCAACGCGGTCGTAACAAAGGCATAAACAGATGTCCACAGAGAATAGGCATATGATGAAGACACTGCTAACGATAATGTATTATGTGGCGTCAAAAGCGTCTGCGGTTTGAAGGAATTCCCACGCCAGATGAAAGAATATCTGCACTGACAGACAAAAATGTTAAGCACCCAGAAGACTTGGTCGGATGTCAATATAACTTTTGAAACGTCCCCTTTGAACAATTATACATGACTGTGCTTAAACAGACACACAATATGTTTTTTTATTTTTTTTTTGTAGCGCAACGCAATCTGACTTTCAAAAATCTCTACAAAAGAATGGCCCTGACTAACATTAACCTATACCTTTCACAAATCACTTACCTCATCAAAAATCTTCGTTATTCGAACTACTGCAATACAGCGAGCGCCACTACTGCCAGCTAAATAAAAGATTCAAACTACTGAAGGCACTAACTACAGAAAGATTTTAATAGAGAACAAACAATGTATTTACCTTAATAGTGTTGAAAAATCATAATATACATAGCAGTTCATGACATCCAGTCTTACAAATTTCAAAACTCCGCCATTTCTCTCCCCACATCCACCACTGCTGGCGGCTCACCTCCAACTGCGCAACGCTACGCGCTGTTCACATCCAGCTGCCGCTGCCCAACACTACAATGGCAGACAACAATGCAAACTAGCCACAGATTGCACACAGCACAGCCAGTGATTTTTCATACAGAGCGCTACGTGGCGTTACCAATGAGAAAACCTAAACAGCCTACTTACACTTTGAACACCATCGACGGGTACGTAAATAATTTGAACTGCAATTCTCTGTGACAGGTAGAATGGCCAGCGGAGTGTGTTAGTGTTTTTCCTGTTTAGTGTTGTTACCAGGCCTGTTAAAGCGTATAAAGAGCGTGAACTGCATCAGGTGGTGAGTGACTACTGCGAAGGACACGAAGGTCGTCTGAGACCGCGTTATCAGCACCTGACAGAGTTTGGAAAGGGCCACATTGTGGGTCTCCATTTGTCCTGCTGGTCTAATCGTGCAATATCCAGATTTTTCGTGCAGTCGGTTGTCAGTGGCCCGATCTTGGACTGCGTGGAGATATGAGGGCAGGCATACTCGTCATCAACGTTCGCATCTGACCACTGAAAGGAAGGAAGGATCAATACATTGCACATCAAGCTCATTGTAAATCCTTCACATCTGCGCCTGCCACCCAAGAACAAGTAAAGCACCAACTGCAACTTTCTTTGTGATTCCGGGCCACTGGTCAGGGTGTAGCAACAGCTGGACTAAGGACTTACCGTCCCACGTGTAGGGTGCCGTTAACACAGTACAAACAACTGCATTTGGAGTGGTGCCGTGACACGGAAATATGGACTGTTGATGAATGGCGTCACACTGTGTTCAGTGATGAATTGCGGTTCAGTACTACGAGGGCAGTTCAATAAGTAATGCAACACTTTTTTTTCTGAAACAGCGGTTGTTTTATTCAGCATTGAAATACACCATGTTATTCCCCAATCTTTTAGCTACACAACACTATTTTTCAACGTAATCTCCATTCAATGCTACGGCCTTACGCCGCCTTGAAATGAGGGCCTGTATGCCTGCACGGTACCATTCCACTGGTCGATGTCGGAGCCAACGTTGTACTGCATCAATAACTTCTTCATCATCCGCGTAGTGCCTCCCACGGATTGCGTCCTTCATTGGGCCAAACATATGGAAATCCGACGGTGCGAGATCGGGGCTGTAGGGTGCATGAGGAAGAACAGTCCACTGAAGTTTTGTGAGCTCCTCTCAGGTGCGAAGACTTGTGTGAGGTCTTGCGTTGTCATGAAGAAGGAGAAGTTCGTTCAGATTTTTGTGCCTACGAACACGCTGAAGTCGTTTCTACAATTTCTGAAGAGTAGCACAATACACTTCAGAGTTGATCGTTTGACCATGGGGAAGGACATCGAACAGAATAACCCCTTCAGCGTCCCAGAAGACTGTAACTATGACTTTACCGGCTGAGGGTATGGCTTTAAACTTTTTCGTGGTAGGGGAGTGGGTGTGGCGCCACTCCATTAATTGTCGTTTTGTTTCAGTTTCGAAGTGATGAACCCATGTTTCATCGCCTGTAACAATCTTTGACAAGAAATTGTCACCCTCAGCCACATGACGAGCAAGCAATTCCGCACAGATGGTTCTCCTTTGCTCTTTATGGTGTTCGGTTAGACAACGAGGGACCCAGCGGGAACAAACCTTTGAATATCCCAACTGGTGAACAATTGTGACAGCACTACCAACAGAGATGTCAAGTTGAGCACTGAGTTGTTTGATGGTGATCCGTCGATCATCTCGAACGAGTGTGTTCGCACGCTCCGCCATTGCAGGAGTCACAGTTGTGCACGGCCGGCCCGCACGTGGGAGATCAGACAGTCTTGCTTGACCTTGCGGCGATGATGACACACGCTTTGCCCAACGACTCACCGTGCTTTTGTCCACTGCCAGATCACCGTAGACATTCTGCAAGCGCCTATGAATATCTGACATGCCCTGGTTTTCCGCCAAAAGAAACTCGATCACTGCCCGTTGTTTGCAACGCACATCCGTTACAGACGCCATTTTAACAGCTCCGTACAGCGCTGCCACCTGTCGGAAGTCAATGAAACTGTACGAGACGAAGCGGGAATGTTTGAAAATATTCCACAAGAAATTTCCGGTTTTTTCAACCAAAATTGGCCGAGAAAAAAAATGTGTTGCATTACTTATTGAACTGCCCTCGTACAATGGATGACCATCAACGGGGTGTACGGCAGCGACCTAGAAAGAGGTGCCATTCTTTCAATGTTTTTGCCGGCCGCGGTAGACGAGCGTTTCTAGGCGCTTCAGCCCGGAACCACGAGGCTGTTGTGGTCGCAGGTTCGAATCCTGCCTCGGGCTTGGATGCGTGTGATGTCCTTAGGTTAGTTAGGTTTAAGTAGTTCTAAGTCTAGGGGACTGATGACCTCAGATGTTAAGTCCCATAGTGCTTAGAGCCATTTGAACCATTTTTGAAAATGCTCGTCCACACAAAGCATGTGTCTCTGTGAAATGTCTGCGTAATATTGTGTACTCCCGTGGCCAGCAAGATCCCAAAATTGTCCCCCATAGAACATATGTGAGACCAGCTCGGGCATTAACCCTGTACCAACGCCACTATTCAGGATACCTAAAATCAGTTAGAAGAGCTGTGGGCCAGATTGCCTCACAAGAGACTACAACGAATTTATGGCATGATTCCCAACCTAATCAGTGCATGTATGAAGACCAAAGGGGGTATAACGCCATTCTGAGAAGTGACTCATACTGCAAAGGTTTTTGATAATTTGACTCGATTTTGTCATCACTAAAATATCATCAGAGACTCTCTCAAACAGTAAAGTTTCATTTCGTTTCCTCCTCCTCTTTTCGGTGCTTCACTTTTTTTGTTAGGTAGTCTATCTTTATCTAATTTTTCCTTATCTTTAAACAATGGTGTCATGGAACCACTTACAGTTGCCGTAATGCATAATTATTCACAACCTCATTATTTTGTTTATTGTCTCATCGACAACAAAGTCCGTCGAAGAGATGCATTAACTTATAGGCACTGTAATGAGCACGCGTAGATCGGCAAGACTTGTTGCTCATGTCGACTACAATCTAATATTGTTGGACAATTTTGAGATAAAACGTTCCTGCTTTTTCGCAAAGTTCGAAATATATTTTTTCTCCTGCTAGGTAGAGAAACTGGGCTAGACTGAGTGACAAGGCGTTAGGCAGAGAGTGAGGCATGACAGGCGCCAAGGTCCTGGCGGCAGTAAGCGTGATTTACAAGCGGAAGCCGCACCGCGCGCTGTATACATACGTCACGCACATAAAGCAGACACGCGCTGTCTGAAATTTAACTTCTTGTCCACATTTCTCCTCCGTTTGCGCTCCATTTTGCATCTTCATTGTCAGTGATAGCTGTGACACTTCGAAACATTGTATCAGATAACCATGCAGTAAATCTTCATTTTTTGGCCTTCAGGAAAAGTATAACTGGAACGCTGTACGATCACCTATTTCCAGTGCTACTAAGGGAAATCGAAAGTGTCAGTCCAAAGGAGACACTAATCAATGATCACACAGCCGTGTTATTAAGCCATAATCTTGTGGACACCCGTTCGTGTTTGTTGCAAAGACACTGATTATGCAACTAACATAAATGAGGCGCTGAGAACCACAAGATCATGAAGCACACCGTCGTCGATTCCGCATTGAAGTGAATATCAGAGAAATCGATCAGACACCTTCTCCTGAATGTTCATATATACAATGTGGGCTACAGCACACATAAATCTTACTCACCTTAAGATCAACAGATTTCAGAAACATGCATTAATGCTACACTCTCAAAATCGACGATGACGTGCTCTGGGCCCTTCTGGTTCTCAGCACCCCAATTACTATCGTATAGGACTAATCTTTGATACTATTACACCGTTTTGCCGTAGGAAAATGCTTTCCGCTGAGTTCTGTTATATCGACGCTCTAGTTCATTTCAAAGATATTCGAATGAGGTTCAAATCAGGACTTCGGGGAGCCTAGTTCATAAATTTACCCAGATATTCTTCAAACCATCATTTAATGCTTCTTCCTTTCTTAAAAGAAAAATTATGTACCTAATGTAGAAAAAGTCTGATACTCCACTGTTGCCACATGATGGGATCAAGTTACTATCTGACATGATTTCCTAAATACCTGCTTTGATTCTACAATCCACCAAAAACAACATTCTGAACCCAATCCCAGATAACTAGCTGCAGAGCATAACGTCCACATAGTTTCAGTTTTGCGAGAACACAATGAGAAATTATCATGCAATAGCCACGGACCAGATTCGTATACGTCCACATGAACGTCGCATGATATCCAGTGATTTATATTCCACAAAAACAACTTTCATTGCGCCACAGACCAACACTGGATCGTTCTGTCATTGACCAATGTACTCGAGCTGCTAAGGAAGGCCTCAGCAAGGATTAAAGAGGACGTCAATACAATACGCTTGAGAGCTACACCTGGCGAAGCGCTTGCGGGGCTAAATGATAGGATGAGGGGGTAGATATCTTCTTTGATTTAACAAGAGCTTTCGATTGTGTGGACCATGTATGAGCTGTAACATAGCGGAATTAATAGAAAAACTATATAAGTATTCATTTCACATCTTTGAAATAAGAAACAGATTGATGTCCTCCAATCTCACAAAACAGTGAACAGGTTTGAATCTGACTGGAATACTGTAAAGTAGTGGAGAGGTAGAGGGGTGGCAGCATAGGGCTCTATTATGAGGCCCTTGCTTTTTCTTAACATGTGACAATGATCTGCCACATAACATGGCAGGCGATTCACATATATTTCTATTTGCATATGAAACAAGAGTCATTGGGAAAAACGTGGGCTATAATGTAAATGATTTAGTAACTACAGTAATGAATAACATTAGCTCGTGGGTTGCGGAAATTAGATTGATGTTCACCGGCAACAACACGACACGGAACTCTTGTGGAAATGCAATTTTATTTTCACAAGGTGACGATGTACGCAGTGAAGTCGAAAATTGCAAATTCTTAGACCTTAAGTAAACGACCTCCCACGAGCCACGGACCTTGCCTAGGTAGATCAATCTACCCGATATATAATTGTACTGTAGGTGCAACAACATCATGGGGGTATCTGTGAGAGGCCATATAGACACTTGGTTACTGTAAAGGGGCAGCAGCCTTTACAGTAGTTACAGGGACAGCAGTCTAGATGATTGACTGATCTAGTCTTGTAACATTGGGTAACATGGTCTTGCTATGTTCGTACTGCCACCAGCAGAAATAACGGGGAAATTACAGCCGTTTTATTGCTCTACTGTTTGCCTTAACTGTGGCATCCTGTTGGGTAAAATATTCCGGAGCTGAAACAGCCCGCATTCTGATATCCGGATGGGGACTACTCGGGAGGATGCTGTCATCAGAAGAAACAAAACTGCTATTCTTTGGGTCGGAGCGTGGAATGTCAGATCCCTTAGGTTAGAGATTTTAAAAAGGGAAATCTATAGGTATAAGTTAAACATGAAGAGAATTAGTGAAATGTGATGGCAGCAAGAACAGTACTTCCGACCATGTCATATACGATTATCAACACAAAATCAAATAGGGGTAATGCAGGAGTAGGTCTAAAAATGGATAAGAATATAGGAATGTGGGTAAACTACTCTGAGCAGCATAGTGAACCCATTATAGTAGCCCAGACACATACAAAGCCAACGTCCGCTACAGGAGCACAAGTTTGCGTGCTTATAAGCTCCGCATAGAATGAGGAAACTGAAAGAATGTGTGAATTATTCAAACAGTTAAAGAAGACGAAAATTTAATTGTGATGGGGGACTGCAACTCTATGGTAAGAAAAGTAAGAGGAGGGAAAGTAGTAGGAAAAGATAGACTGGTGGAAAAGAATGAAAGGGTAAGCTCCTATTAAAATTTTGCACAGAGAGAAATTTAATCATTACTGTAATCTTGTTTCAGAGCTATGAAAGAAGGCTGTATTTCATAAACGTAGAAAATTAAAGAGATGTAATCTAAATAAGCTGGAAGAAGCAGAGGCTGTTGAGAGTTTCTAAGATACCGTTAGGCAATGACTGACTGAAACAGAGAAAAGGAACTCATTTGTCGAAGAATGAGCACCTTTGAGAGCTGGAATACTGAAGCTAGCAGAGGATCGAATAGGTAAAAGGACATCGTCCAACAGAAATTCTTGGATACCCCAGGATGTATTGATTCTAATTGAGGAACGGAGAGAATTTTAAAATGCAGCAAATTAAGCTAGAAAAAGAGAATATAATGGTCTAAAATGAGATTGATAGGAAGTGCAAAACGCCAAAGCAGAAATGTCTGGACGAAAAATCAAAGGCTGTAGAAGCGTGCATAGCTAAAGGAAAGAAAGATGCAGCCTATGGGAAAAGTGAAGAGGTCTTTAGAGAAAAAAGAAGGGTCTGTACAAATATCAAGAACTCAGAAGGCGTAGTTCCTATTCCAAAGAATGCATGTGCTGACAGGTGAGAAGTCAAGTTTCAAAATACTGACACGAATCATAAACGGAAGAATGGAAAAACTGAGTAGAAGCCGGCCTCTAGAATGATCAGTTTGGGTTTCGGAGAAATGTAGGAACCTGTGACGCAATACTGACCTTACGATGTATCTTCGAAAATAACTTCAAGAAAGGCAACTTTATATTTATAATATTTGTAGATTTAGAAAACGTTTTGGCAATTTTGAAAGGAACACACTTTTAGAAATTACGAAGGCAGCAGATATAAAATACAGAGAGCGAAAAGTAATCCTCAAGGGCGTGTTGAAAAATAATGCCTTCGAATGTTTTATGTGAAAACTCTTAAAACTTTTGAAATATCTCAAACGTTTGTAGCATTCTACATCTTTATTCTCCATGTCTGCGTATTTATTTCTTAACGTAGTCACCCTGGCGACGAGCACATTTCTCTCACCGTCACTGTGGAACCTTTGACTTCATTGATGGAGCCATAATGTCACCTGTGCTTGCATCGTTCCATCACTATCAAAGTGAAGTTCTTGAAGGTGTTCTTTAACTTTTGAAAACAGATGAAAATCGTCTGGGGCCAAGTTGGAACTGTGTGGAGTACAATACGAGGGTTATTCGGAAATTAAGGAACGATCGGTCGCGAAATGGAAACCACAGTGAAAATACGATGAAGTTTTGTACAGATCTGTTGGGCTGTGTTTCTAGTGTGCCCGTCGATCGTGTTACGTCGTTCTTTTTAGCTCTGAGCACACAGGGAGCACATAAAGATACCTAGAACAATAGTGTCTCCCGATAAGTACGAGGGACTGGTGAGAAATTTCGCCTGAAGCTATGCAGCCAACATTACATAACTGTCGTGAGTTTTCTTCTTCAAGACAATTCTTAGCCGCATTCTGCAGGGGCAATCAAGATTCTCCTGCATCGTTTTCAGTTGGAAATGTTTGATTACCGACAAAACAGGTTGCAATTGTCTCCCTCTAAGTTTCATCTCTGCTCACACGAACCGCTGGCTATGAAAACAACATTTTGGCACAGACAACGAGCTGTAGACCAGCGTAGAGAATTGACGGAAAGCACTGGCAGCTGCCTTCTATAACGTGGGTATTGGAAAGTTAGTACAACGCTACGACAAACGTCTAAGTCGTATCGGCGACTATGGTGAAAAGTAGCTGGAAGTTGTAGCTAACTGTTTCAAATAAAACAGTTTTGATTTTCACTTTGGCATCCATTTCGCGACCTATCGTTCCTTACTTTCCGAATATCCCTCGTAGATGATAATGAACCCAAGGCGTCGGATTTCTGCAGACGTCGCAGCGCTCGTTTATCGTCTGGAATTGCCATGCTGAAGGAGAGGGTGCTCCATGAGTGGACGAATTCTTCGAATTTGATATTCGATTAGAGCACGGTGTTTCACACGCACCGACGTAATTTCGTTACACACCGTCATGTTACACCCTACAATTCGGAGACCTCGAGTAGCAGTGGCTGCTAATATGTAGACGTGAAAATTAAAGATGTAGCATGTTAACAACGTTTGTTTAATTTAAAAAGCTTTAGGAGACTTCACACAAAAAATACAGAGGAAAGCAAGACTGCAGTTGTACGAGTAGAGGGTAATGCAAGGGAAGCACTTGCTGAGAAGAGGGTGAGATAGGTTTCTGTGCCTCCTTATTTACCTTTACAGTGAGCAAGCAATACAGGAAATCAATGCGAAATTTGGAAACAGATAAATTTCAGGGCGAAGAAATGAAAAGTTAGATGTTTGCCGATGACTCTGTATTTCTGTCAGAGATGGCAAAAGACTTGCAACACCAACTGAATGGAATGGGTAATGTCTTGGAAGGAGATTATAAGATGTTGATCAACAAAAGTAAAACTATAAAAATCTAATGCAGCTGAAATAAATCACGTGGTACTGCTGGAACAAAATCAGGAAATAGGACCCGAAAAGTAGTTGACGAGTTTAGCTCTTTGGACAGCAAAATAACTGACCACAGCCGAAGGAGAGAGGATATGTAGACTGGCAATAGCAAGAAATGTGTTTCTGAAACAGAAATTTGTTAATATCGAACACAAATTTAAATGTTACGAAGTCACTTCTGGAGGTATTTCATTTCTTGGATCTATCGAATAACTAATGAGGAGGCACTGAATCTAAATGCAGAAAAAAAGAAATTTGCGGCACCTCTAGGCTAAAAGAAGGAATCGGTTGATGGGAATCATCCTAAGGCATCAAGGAACAGTCAGTTTGGTAATGGAAGGAAGTAAGGAGAGCAAAAATTATACAGAGTTAGACCAAGAGTTGAGTACAGTAAGCAGGTTCATATGGATGTAGGTTGCAGCAGTCACATGGAGATGACGAAGCTTGCAACAGGATCGACTAGCACGGAGAACATCAAACCAGTCATAAGACTGAAGACAACAACAACAACAACAAGGTAATATTTGGTAGTACCACTTTCAGAAACTAAATGCCACTGTGTTTGCTATAATTGCTACTATCTCTGACAATGAAGCACGAAAGTTTGTTTACTTTGCATACTTTCTCTCTACTATAGCCTATACTATCATATTTTGGGGCAACACTGTGCGTTCACAAAACATAATCTCAGTCCGGAAAAGAGTAGTCGAACTAAGAACAGACCATTGTTGAAATGCCTCGGAATTCTAACTTTGCCATCCCTGTACGTATACTGCCTATGTGATTTATGGTTAATGGTCTGGTGAAAATAGTTAGTCAAAATAGTTAGTCAAAACGTTTAGTCAAAATCAACTGCCACATTCACTGAGAGAACGCTAGACGGAATAACGATATGCATTTTTTAACTATTGTACAGAGAGGTGTGTGCACCATTCCACTTTCAATGGGCTTCCAGCGAAACTATAAAAATGAGTCATAATCGCCAGATACTCAAATATAAGGTTACTTATATCACGCTCCTTTCTATTCTGTACATAATTTCGATGCAGTGGCTTAGAGCCTTGCACTACAACATATTATTGATTGCATATACTATACTAAACCATTTCTGTTTCTTTTATTCCTATAGTCTTCCTTTTGCCTTTTAAACTTCTTATTTGGTTTCTCTAAATGAAGTAATGCAAATGAGAGGGAAAAACAAACCCATAATGTTCGAATGTGTGCTGCTTGACACAATCACGGCGATGAAATATGTAGGAGTAACGTTCCAGAGCTATATGAAATGGAACTAGCATGTGAGGATTGTTGTAGGCAAGGCGAATGGTCGACTTCGATTCACTGCGAGAATTTTAGGAAAGTGTTGTTCATCTGTAAAGGAGACCACATATAGGACGCTACTGGTCGGTTTAAAGGAAGACATCGAAACAGTTCAGACGCGGGCTACTAGATTTTTTACCGGTATGTTCGAACAACACGCAGGTGTAACGGATATGCTTCGGGACCTCAAATGGGAATGCCTGGAAGGAAGACGACGTTCTTTTCGACGAACGCTATTGAGAAAATTTAGAGAGCCGGCATCGGAAGCTGACTGGAGAACGATTCTGCTGCTTCCAACGTATATTTCGCGTAAGAACCACGAAGATAACATAAGAGAAAGTAGGACTCGAACGGAGGCATATAGGCAGTCGTTCTTCCCTCGCTGTATATGCGAGTTAAACAGGAAAGGAAATGACAAATAATGGTACAGGGTGCGGGCTTTCAAAAATAAATGATGAAATGGAGTGTGGCCCTCAACTACTTACCCTCTGACTCAGAGTTGAAATATTAAAAGTTTTGGATGGTTTCGTTGTCTAGGGGCTGGGATACGTAGTTGCCGCATTACAAGCCAAATACTGCTGAGTCTACAGTATACAATATGAATATACACATGAATCGAATGGTCGAAGGTTCCTATCACTCGGCAATTGCGAATTATAAATGTTATATAGAAATTTGTAAATGAAAGATTGCAATTAAATAAAATCTGCAAGTACTATTTTAACGACTTTAAATGAAGAGTACGATAGCAGAAGTACCTTTAAGAACTTCCTTTATTACTGCAAACACTTATTGGTGTCGATGGTCTAGCAATTAAATAAAATATAAGTTGAATAACAGGGAAACAATAGATTCCTAATTCTCCAGGCTTCCCCTGCGAGATCTTGACATGTGGAGTAATCGGGTCTACCGCCGGATGTTTGTGTCGCTCTGGCAGATCGCACTTGAAGAAGGCAGCGAGTTACGTGGCCGAAATATTGTGCCAGAGCGACACAAACATCCGGCAGTAGACCCGATTATTCCACATGTCAATAGATCCCTACTTCACTTAATTAGTTATGAACAACAACATAGCTCACGAGATATTCACTTCTAAACAAATACTACGTCTTCACTGCAGAAGCCACGAAAGTCTCACAAGTGCACAAGTCGGCACTACGAAATATTTCTATCTCCCGTGAACACGCGCAAACCGCTCCACATTCTCCAAGTCTCTCCTGCGACCGTGCGTCCGCCGCGTCGTACTGTCCAGGACACTCCCGTGTCCTCTCCCGTACTGTCCAGAACTCTCCGTGTCCCGTACGACTGTCGCTCCCGCCACCCTGTTCAGAACCCCCCCCCCCCCCCCCCAATCACTTCGGTAGTCGCCTCCCTTAGTAACGTGCGCGGTGATTGGCGATAGCGCTCCCATCATGTCTCCAAGCCAACGCACACTCACAAAGATTTTGAAACACATTCGAAATACTGGATTTACATTTAAATACATTGAAATTAAATAAATATTCCTACGTCTGGACCATAAACATACTCTAAACACATTATGAAATGCATAAACAAATTAAATAAACATATATCAAAGGAATAGAACAGAGGTAAGCCAGTAGCCTAATGTCTCTGTGCTTTCTAAAACACAGTAAATAATTGACCAATTTCTCCATGAATAGTATATATCTGATATAAACAAAGACCTAGATGCATAGATGAATAAATATATTTATAAGCATGCTGCTACCGTTTTTTTCGTTTAACTGTGGAGTACTTATGGCCTGACGCGTTCGATAGTAATCGGCAACTTTGACCTCAAATAACTCATGTGCTATTCAAGTTAGATGCCCGTAATTTATACCAATTTAGGTTTACACTAATAGCTTTCTAAAGACACGTTGATCGACAAAATCGGATGAACCGTTTAGATTTTGGAAATTCGTTGCTGGGTGTTACCTGTATAATTTACAGTCAGATACAAAACTTTATACTAATAAAGATATTGAAAATCTGATTACACCATCAGAATCGTCGTGCAAATAATGGAAATGTACATGTTTCTTCTTGAGGTATCATGATTCATCTGGCTACTATCAATTTCTATACGAACTGTGAAATGTCTGCCATTAAGGTTTCACAAAGTCCGCCATCTTTGGCACTTCCGGCGTGTCTCCTTCATCAACACAGCATCACCACGGAATTCCCAACCACGCGTCAGCTGGACCACGCACGGGGGCTACCCCTCTTGCTCAGCTAACGTTTCGCACCATGTGGTTGCCGAGCGGCCCGTGCGGCCACGCCAACTTCGAACTTCGAATATTTTCAGGGCTCCAGAACTCGCCCGTTACCTCACAAGGGTGGCTTGTGGAGTACGTATGTAGACGCAGACGTAGAAACTCAGTGCACAATCTAGGACTCTGGCTCACGTAGTGGAACAGAATATGACTAATAAAACTAAATTAAATACTGAGGTTCACAGATTCCTTGACAGTACACTTCAAAATGGTATCAGTTGTGAATCTGAACACTTGTACCCCTGTGAAGACTATCTTTCAGAAAACCCACAGCTGAAGCTTCAGTTCCTTTCGAATGCTATTCTCTTCTCTATACTGAGAAGATTCACGTCCATAGTTGGGCAGTATATGAAGTGTTTTTGATAGTGCATCCGCAGACGCATGGCCACATGGTGTGCAACTTCCCACCCAGTGTTCTCAGTGTGAGGAAGGATCTGTCCTCTGCAGTCAAAATCCTCTCTAGCTATTGGGGATGATCCTACCACTTCTAATCGTTTTCGTGCTTTATGTAATGTTAGAGCTGTTTCGAAGTTTTGTGCTAAGTAGTTTTCGAATTTTAGATGTAGATAGAAAATTGATTGGTCGTTTTCACTGACTCTTACGTGTTCACGGAATCGTGCGATGAAATTACGTCCTGCCTGACAGATGTGGAAGTGTTTGCAGTTCCACATTTGATTTTGTAAATTCCCGGTTCTGGCTCTCAAATTACTCTGAGCATTATGGGACTTAACTTCTGAGGTCATCAGTCTCCTAGAACTTAGAACTATTTAAACTTAACTAACCTAAGGACATCACACACATCCATGCCCGAGGCAGGATTCGAACCTGCGACCGTAGCGGTCGCGCGGTTCTACACTGTAGCGCCTAGAACCGCTCGGCCTCCCCGGCCGGCTCCTGGTTCTGAGTAGTAAGTACTTCTGGAGGTTGCTAAGTGTAGTTTCGTTGTTAAATTGTTGTTAGTGCAAAAAACGACATTAATTATGGTATTTTTGAAAAGTTCGTTAATTTTGTTGTGAATGTTACCTAAATACACTGTGGATATTTATTTAAATTTAGTGTGTGTCCTGTTTTCTGTAACTAAGTGGATGTCTTCGTGTAGTGTGTCTTGTTTTGGTTTTATTCGTTTGTTATATAATTGGGTGACAATTTTACGGTCAAAGTTATTTTTGTAAGCTATATATTGTAGTATTTCAAGTTCATTACGGATTGCTTCTTTATTTAGTGGTAAATTTATTAATCTGTTTATCACGGAGTTAAAATATGCAAATTTATGTGAAGTCGGATGACATGAATCGGTATTTATGATACAATCGGTAGTGGTAGGCTTTCAGTATAGTTCAAAGTTGTGTTCAGTGTATCTTAGCTTACGAAATTCTTCACTAAAAATAATAATGATAATAATAACAATAATAATCCGCGCGGGATTAGCCGAGCGGTCAAAAGCGCTGTAGTCATGGACTGTGCGGCTGGTCCCGGCGGAGGCTCGAGTGCTCCCTCGGGCATGGGTGTGTGGGTTTGTCCTTAGGATAATTTAGGTTAAGTAGTATGTAATCTTAGGGAGTGATGACCTTAGCAGTTAAGTCCCATAAAATTTCACACACATTTGAACATTTTTTTTTAAAAAAATTAAGTCTAAGATTCCTATAGAAATAGCACATTGTAACTCTCAAACTTTCTATACCCAGGTACTTGAAACTGGAAACCTACCGAAGCAGCTGTCGTAATAATTAATAAATGGTTTCAGCAGTGATACTGGAACCTTACTTACAATGTCCTTTAAAGACACTTATTTCACAGCAGGCCCAACCATCAAGGTATGTTTAACCAGTTACATGATGAACATCTCCTAAAAATTTGATAAATATCAAACTGGTGCTTCAAGGGGCAACACATTCAATTTCGTCATGGTATTTTGGGAAAAGAAAATCTGTGTTATTTTGTGAGGTCTTAGTAAATAAATACCATCTTTGCGAAATGGTTATAATTTCATTTTGGAATTTCTGACAGCTGGCCGCTGTGGCTGAGTGGTTCTAGGCGCTTCAGTCCGGGACCGCGCTGCTACTACGATCGCAGGTTCGAATCCTGCCTCGGACATGGATGTGTGTGATGTCCTTAGGTTAGTTAGGTTTAAGTAGTTCTAAGTCTAGGGGACTCATGACCTCAGATGTTAAGTCCCATAGTGCTTAGAACCATTTGAACCATTTTTTTCTGACTTAATTTTTTTTCTTTCTTGCCAGACGCGCGTAACAATGATAAATTCGTGCGCTGATGTGCACTGTCAATTGAGAAGCATCCTACTACACACGTGTACTAAGTGGCAGACTTCGATTAACAACGTTACATACAACGTCGCAGTAAAATGTTACTCAGCTCCTAGCTCCACAGCGAAGGTAATTCGTCCGCCGATAAACGACCACAGAGAACTTTTATTTTGCTTATGATTTCTTATACAAATAACCAATCAGTTGTCGCAATCTTTAGTCTTGCTTATAGTTAATAGCTGGAAGAGATTAAATAGTAACTTTAGACAGCCAATATTTGCGGTCAAATGAAAATCCTCATGGTGTAAATCAGGCTAGGCAACACCACTAGTTTATGCTTAGCGCGTGGATCGGAACTGTAGCTGATTGTCAAGTAACGTGAAAGGAATATATGAAAGGGCTATACAAAGGAAACAAACATGATGACAATGTTATGAAAGAGAAAAGAAATAGATGAAGACATATTAGGGATACGATACTGCGAGAAGAATTTGACAGTGGTCCGCAAAACCCAAGTCGGAACAACCATCTGGAGTAGACGACATACCCACAGAATTAATAAGATTCTTGGGAAAACCAACCATGAAAAATCCGTTCCACCTGCTAATCAAGATATAGAAGACAGTCGAAATATCATCTGCCATCAAAAACAATGTAGCAATCCCAATTTCAAAAAAGACAAATGCTGACAGGTGTGAATATTTTCTAACCATGAGTTTAATAAATCTTCGTAGCAAAATATTAACACAAATTATTTATAGAAAAAGGGAAGGACTGGCAGAAGCTGACCTTTGGGAAGATCGATTTGGATTGCGGAGAAATGTAGGAACACGCGAGGCAGTGATGACACGACGGCTTATCTTAGAAGGCTGAAGAAAAGCAAACCTGCATTTATAGCTCTCGTAGATTTTGAGAAACACTTTGACAATGTAGACTGGAATACAGTCTTCAGAATTTTGAATGTAGAAGAGATAAAATACAGTGAGCAATATGTTATCTACAACTTTTACAGAAACCAAACTACACTTACAAGAACCTAAGGACATGAAAGGGAAGCAGTTGTTGAGAAGGTAGTGAGACAGAGTTGTAGCATATCCTCGATGCTACTCAACCTGTACAGTGAACACGCAGTAAGGGAAACCAAGGAGAAATATGGAAAGGGATTAAAGTTCAGGAAAAAGAAACAAAATATTTAAGCTTGTCGATGACATTCTGATTCTGTCAGAGACGACACAGGATATTGAAGTGCAGTTGTACGGAACGGATTGTGTATTGAAAAGAGATTTTAAGATTATCATCAACAAAACGGTATGGACTGTAGTTTAATTATATCAGATGATTCTGAGGGAATCAGATGAGGAAATGAGATATTAAAAGAAGTGGAGAAGTTCTGGTATTTGGGCAGCAAAATAACTGATGATGATTGAAGTAGAGTGGATATGAAACGCGGACTCGCGATAGCGACAAAAGGCTTTCGCAGGGATATACAATGCTTGACAATAATGAGTGAAGCACCCAGAAGACATGGTCGAATGTCAGTGTAGCTTCATACACGTACACACCATTGACATGTAAATTATTAGTGCTACAAGTCTGTGTGACTGACAGAACGACCATCAGAATGCATTAACATTGTTCGTGTTTAATGCTGTTAGCAGGCCTGATAGGGTATATAATGGACGTGGACATCACCAAATGTTGATTGATCACTGTGTGGGATAAAAAGATGGTGACCACTCTTGAGAGACAGCGTTATCAGCACCTGATAGAGTTTGTAAAGGGACTCATAATGGGTCTCCATTTTCCAATTGTTTCAGTCGTGCAATATTCAGATTTGTGAGGCATTCAGATGTCAGTGGTCCGATGCTGGACTGCTTGAGAACGCGAGGGCAGGCATACTCGTCGTTAATATTCTGGGCAACCACGTCTGATCAGCAAAAGGGATGATCACGGTATTGAACACAAAGCACAGCGTAACCTCTTCACATCTGTCCCTCCATCCTGAGAACAAGTAATGGACTCCCTACAACATTCTGTGTCATCCCACAACATACGTCAGAGACTATCAGCAGCAGGCCTAGGGAATTACAGTCCGATGAATAGGTTGCTGTCACCACCACAACATAAACGGCCGCGTTTGGAGTGGTACCGTGACCGGAAAGAATTGACTAGTGATGAATGGTGTCACACTGTGTTCAGCAATTGTTCGAATGGCTCTAAGCACTATGGGACTTAACATCTGAGGTCATCAGTCCCCTGGACGTAGACCTACTTAAACCTAACTAACCTAAGGACATCACACGCATCCATGCCCGAGGCAGGATTCGAACCTGCGACCGTAGCAGCAGCGCGGTTCCGGACTGAAGCGCCTAGAACCGCTCGGCCACAGTGGCCGGCGTTCAGTAATGAACTGCGGTTCTGCACTACCATGGATGACCATCACTGGCGAGTATGGCGGCGTCCTGGAGGGTCTCATTCTTCCAGTGCTTTGGAGAGGCACAGCGGTGTCATTCCGGGCTCATAACGTGCGGAGTCCTCGTCTGTGACGTCAGGTAACGGCTGGTAGTGATTGAGGAGGGAGCTCTGAAGGCAGAACGACACGTCACAGACAGCCTGCGTCTTCACGTGTTACATCCCATGCAGTCCGGCCCCGGTAGCTGAGTGGTCAGCGCGATAGAATGTCAATCCTAAGGGACCGGGTTCGATTGCCGGCTGGGTCGGAGATTTTCTCCGCTCAGGAACTGGGTGTTGTGTTGTCATCATCATCATTTTATCCCCATCGACGCGCAAGTCACCGAAGTGGCGTAAAATCGAAAGACTTGCACCCGGCGAACGGTCTACCCGACGGGAGACCCTAGTCACGCGACATTTACATTTTACCTTTCATGCAAAAGTTTCGCGATGCCATTCTTCAGGACGATTTTTTTTATGAACTACCTGTGTGATTTGGCCAGCAATATCCCTAGATCTGTCATCGACAGAATAATGTGTGATACCAGCTCGGATGTCAACTCCATTCGAGTTCAGTTTCCAGGATATTGTGGACCAGTTAAAACAGGTGCGGGCCAGTTTGCTACGAGAGAGGATACAACGCCTTTAAGACACCCTTCCCAACAAAATTAGTGCATACATTCAGGTCAGAGTGTGTGTAACGTCATATTGATAAGTCGGCTCGTACTGCTATGTAGTTTGTAAATCTGGCTCGATTTTAAAATCATTGAAATAACGTCACATACCCCGTCAACCCATGAAGGTCATTTCATTTCCTCCTACCTCTATGAGTGCTTAATTTTTTTGTCAGGCAGCGTACAGGGTGTCTCAAAAATAATGATACGATTGAAAAAAATCGTTACTATTATGTTACTTTAGACACGTGCGTGAACAACGTAATGTTGGAAAGAGCAAACTCTCGAGTCTTACATGGTTCCCGCTAGGTAGCGACAGTGTGCGCCCACTTCAGTTCTAGTAAAAATGGTGTCAGGACAACAGAAAGCGTTTTGTGTTCTACGATTTGTGATGTGCGGATCATTAATAACTGTTCAGCGTGACTTTCGTGCTAGGTATGATGTGCATCCTCCTACAGCACAGGGCATTAGACGACGGGATCAACAACTCCGAAAAACAAATTGTTTGTGTAAAGGCAAATCGCCGGGCCGTCGCAGAGTGTCTGACACAGACGTCGAACGCATGCGCCATAGTTTCATGAGGAGTCCGCAGAATTTCGTTCACCGTGCAGCTCGACAGCTCAACATGTCCCCGGTGTCCGTCTGGCGTATGTTCCGTCGACGTTCACACATGAAACCATACAAAATTCACCTACTGCAAGCTCTTCCTGAAGATGTCAGACAACAACGTGGAGTTCTGTAATGTCGTTCTTGGCAAGATGGAGGGTGACAGTTTTCTTCCACGCTTAGTGTTAAGCAACGAGGCAACATTCCATTAAATGGAAAGGTGAACCGTCATAATCTGAGTATATGGCGTACGGAACAACCACTTAAAGTTGTACAACGTGAGAGGGACTCTCCAAAATTTAATTTGTTTTGTGCAGTTTCATTTTAAAAGATGTATGATCCATTTTTCTTCGCCGAGAACACTGTTACAGGAAGCACATATCTCGATATGCCTCAGAACTTTCTTTTCCTTCAGTTGGAGACTGATTCGAACGACTTCATTCGCCAACAGTATGGGACACCGCCATGCTCGCTGCAGTGAGGGTACAATTTGAATTCCGCTTTGACATATGCCATGCATCTCAAGGTGGGCATATTAAACACCTACGAAAAGGCATGAAAAAAAAAGTTTTAGAGTTTCCCGTTCATCTAAAAACAAAATTCATTGTATATGTTTATTAGTTTCAGAAATATAGACGTGCCAAATCGCATGATTCTTTTTGATACGCCCTGTACTTAGCATCCAATACAAATTAAAGAGTAAGGAAGTTTTGTTAACAGTATTAATCTGGAGTGCAACCTTATACGGAAGTGAAACGTGGGCGACGAACAGTACAGGCGAATAGAGAATAGAGGCTTCTGAAATGTACTACAGAAGAATGTTGTAGATTAGGTGGTCAGACTGGAAAGTTAATGAAGAGGTAATAATCGAGAAGGAATTTATGTCACAACTTGACTAAACGATCAGTTTCTACGACATATCCTGAGGCAAGAAGGAATAGTTAATTTGGTAATGGAGGGGAGTGCAGCGGGTAAAAATTGTAGAGGGAGACCCACTCTTGACTAAAGTAAGCAGGCTGAAGTGGATGTAGGATGCAATAGTTATGCAAAGATGAAGAGGCTTGCACAGGATGGACTAGTGTGGAGACCTGCATCAAACCAGTCGGTCTTCAGACTGAATACCACAGCAACAAAATTGGATGATATCTGTCATAACGAATGGATAAGTAGGAGAGGATCAGTTTCATGGCCTATAACAATCCTTCAGATTATCAGCTACATCCTTTAAAACAGCTGAATTATGCAGCAGATGTTCAAAATGAGGAGGCACTTCGTTGTCAGTTCATAGAAGCCTGCGAAACCATTCAACACCGTCAAGCAATGCTTGATACTGAGTAAGTGTTTAAGAAGACCACCCAGCGAAGGTCATCTGCCTCCAATTCATCCCCCCCCCCTCACCCCCAGGCCGGAAACAGCTTATACAGTCTGTCTGTGTACATAGTCAATTCAATGTGCAAGTATGAGAAACTGCTCTAAATGTTTGCGTAGCGTGTATCTGAGATGGAACCTGGGAACCACCCTAGTATTCACCTAGTGGGATGAGAAAACCGCTTGAAATCCACATCCAGGCTGGCTACCACACCGAAACCTCATTTTTATTCCGCCGGGCGGTTTCCATTAAGGCCGGCATACTCCCCGTCTCGGAGCGGAGCGTTCACACGCGCGGCTACCCGAGCGGATACTGTGTTTAAAACAGTCATTGAGCCGATGAACGCAAGTGTTTGTGTGGAAGCGAGCTGAGGATATTTTAAACATTTTTCACGCTTTTCTTGAGTTGAGAAATTTGTGTCACGCTCTTCCATATATAACTAAAAAACGAAAGACTTTCGGACCTATATCTATACCCTATGTTGGTTGAAGGAATTTGTTCACAAAGCTTAATGCCCTTGTGATACATCCTCTATTGTAACTGCACTATAGTTTTCCTGGGTGAATTGAATCATATGGAAAATGAGATGCAAAAAGATGCTGGAAAAAAAGATGTTTAAACAGTTATTAACAACTGCAAATTTTCATCCCGACCCAAAACTTTTTTTATGGTAGGCTGTAATAACGGAGACGGATAATTAACATCCATAATGGTCCTAGTAACCACGGCCTTTGTATCAAGTGGGAGTGCTTTTTGCCATTACATTATCTATGCTGTTATCTCCACAGGTAATTGTTTAAATCGTGTTACATTAAATACAAGAATGATATTGTTAATAACGTAAAACATACAATTACTGATTTTCCTCTTTACTTCACGGGACCTAAACGCACAACCAGTTTCGAGAATACCCTGTATTATACAGGGTGTTAAAAAAAGGTACGGCCAAACTTACAGGAAACATTCCTCACACACAAATAAAGAAAAATGTTATGTGGACATGTGTCCAGAAACGCTTAATTTCCATGTTAGAGCTCATTTTAGTTTCGTCAGTATATACTGTACTTCCTCGATTCACCGCCAGTTGGCCCAATTGAAGGAAGGTAATGTTGACTTCGGTGCTTGTGTTGACATGCGACTCATTGCCCTATAGTACTAGCATCAAGCACATCAGTACGTAGCATCAACAGGTTAGTGTTCATCACGAACGTGGTTTTGCAGTCAGTGCAATGTTTACAAATGCGGGGTTGGCCGATGCCCATTTGATGTATGGGGCAATAGCCGTGGCGTGGTACGTTTGTATCGAGACAGATTTCCAGAACGAAGGTGTCCCGACAGGAAGACGTTCGAAGCAATTGATCGGAGTCTTTGAGAGCACGGAACATTCCAGCCTATGACTCGCGACTGGGGGAGACCTAGAACGACGAGGACATCTGCAATGGACGAGGCAATTCTTCGTGCAGTTGATGATAACCCTAATGTCAGCGTCAGAGACGTTGCTGCTGTACAGGGTAACGTTGATCACGTCACTGTATGGAGAGTGCTACGGGAGAACCAGTTGTTTCCGTACCATGTACAGCGTGTGCAGGCACTATCAGCAGCTGATTGGCCTCCACGGGTACATTTCTGCGAATGGTTCATCCAACAATGTGTTAATCCTCATTTCAGTGCAAATGTTCTCTTTACGGATGAGACTTCATTCGAACGTGATCAAATTGTAAATTTTCACAATCAACATGTGTGGGCTGACGAGAATCAGCACGCAATTGTGCAATCACGTCATCAACACAGATTTTCTGTGAACGTTTGGGCAAGCATTGTTGGTGATGTCTTGATTGGGCCCCATGTTCTTTCTTTGTGTGTGAGGAATGTTTCCTGAAAGTTTGGCCGTACCTTTTTGTAAAACCCTGTATCCACTTCTGGAATCGTCAGCGTGGGGGCTATCTGTAGTATTATGATTTTAGCGATCCTACAAGGTGAAAATTTATTCAGTATTCGTACCCTATACTTCTGATTTACACCTAAGTGAGCCAAGGCTATGGAAATACCGATCCGTATAAATGTGGAGGATTGTTGAGGGGGATGGTTGCAGTGATTTGCAGCACATGAAGCTTCCTGTCAAACTGAGCTATCCGAGCACATCTATTGCTCCAGCTCAAACTTCAGTCTTACATCTACATCCATACTCTGCGAACCACCGTGAAGTGCATGGCGGAAGAAACTTCACATTTTACCAGTTATTGGGACTTCTTCTCAATCCACTCACGGATGGAGCGCAGGGAGAATGATAATTTAAATGCCTCTGTGCAGGTTGTAATTAATCTAATTTTGTATAAATTTAAGGTGGTTGTGGGAGAAAGGAAAGGAAAGAGAAGGAATTCACGATGTCAGCTTCATCGGAACATTATGCAGAGTCAGTGGCGTCGAATGAAAATGTGTGTCAGACCGGGATTCTAAACGGGGATATCTTGCTTAGTAGCCACCTGCGTTAACCGCTGCGCCACCCGCGAACTCACTCGATACGCCTCTCGGCCTACCCACATTCCCACCTATCACCATCTCTCCACAGACCCCGCCCATGTCTTCCATGCTCGCTACTTTGAGATTCCTGCTGTAGATCGAACGTGACTATGCATCTCGCACTGAAGACGGTGGATTCATAGCCCATCGAGGCGACTCAGTTGTATGAATGTGTCGTGTGTCTTCTTTGGTCCGAAAGAACAGACACCACGCATTTATATAATCTAATATTGTCCTCACAAGGCTCATGGAAGCAATACGAAGAGGGTTGTAGCATATTGCTGGATTCACTGTTTAAAGCTGATTCTTGAAAATTTGCAAGTAGACTCTCTCGGGATAATTTGCATCTCTTTGGGTACCTGTCAGTACAGTTTCTCCAGTAACCCTGTGACACTCTACCACGTGTCAAACAAACAGTAACCATTTGTGCTGCTCTTCTCTGTATATGTTCAGTATCACCTGTTGGTTCTATTTCGTACGAGTCCCACACATTTGGGCGATATTCTAGGATAGGTCGCACAAATGATTTGCAAACAATCTCCTTTGTAGACTGATTGCATTTCCCAAGTATTCTACCTATGAAGTGAAGCCTGCCATCTGCCTGACCTACGACTGAGCCTCTGTGAAAAATTCCATTTCATATGCTTGCAAAATATTACACCCAGATATTTGTATCAGTTGAACGATTCCAACTGTCACTCGTTGATAGTGTACTCGTAGGTTTATACGTTTCTTCTATGCCTCTTTTGTACCTTCCATTTCTCTTGCATACATTTATGGACTAGCACCCAATTTCGATGTGTCAGGAAGCTTGATTTCTGCACATGCTCCTAAACAGAGTGAAAGATTCGTTCTTCACATAATCTTTTCACCCCAAAATGTATCTTCGCCCAGCAGCGGCGTGTATGCAGATTTGGTACTTCCTCCTCCATTAAAACTGTGTACCAGAAAATAAGTCAAACCCATAACCTTTGCCTTTGAAAGGTGAATTTCTCTATCATTGTCATTAAGCCATTGTTTGACATATTCTCTTTCCATTAAATGCTATCCTAGCACAGTATCCAGATACGTCTCTCAATAATAAAACTGTAGCAAATAAATACGAATACTGTGAAAAAAAGTAGTAGGCTCTAATAATTGCAAAATATCTACAAATATTGACGTGTGAGACAGTGCTCTTTGGTAATTACGTCTTATATAACTTAATGATTCACTTTGAATGTAACAAACTACGTAGAAAAGAGCTAAATTATCACCTGTGAAATTGTCCGCAGAAAGATACATTTTAGAAACAAATAGTTATTCTAAAATTTGGCCGCATTAGTGACAGTGGCACCGATAATGCTGTTTGTAGCTGTTTGTAACTAGCTAGTCCAATGATCCAGCCTACTCCGGGTCGCTACAAGTCAGAATGGGCGAGAGAAATGTTTAAGGAAAGGGTAGAACCACGCCTGGGCGTACAGTGATATTATTGACAGGTGGTTTATTCACGCAGCCTTATACAGCACTCCGGCCGGCCTCAGGATCGTAATGTGTGTATGCAAACACAGTTGACTGCGGAATGTGCTGCCACTCCTATTATGCCGGTGACGTCCACTGTCCTGGGTCGCAGGCGGCTGCTACCAGCCAGCGAAGAACGAGCGCTGTCTGTCCAGGCCCTCCGAAATTTGGCCAGCTATGCACCCCCACGAGTACTCCTTGTCCACATGTCGCGCTCATGGGTGCAATAGCCGACACTAGATGTCCTGATGACAAACAGCAATGCCCCGGAACCCCCAGGGGTAGACCAGGACAGTGCCGGTGACGTCTAGGTGGCTAGAAGGCCGCGAGGGGGTGGCTAGGAGGCCGCAAGGTCGTTCCTCCCCCAGTCATACCATAGACAGTTCGTCAGCCAAAGTCCCTCAGAGGGCGAAGGTTGGCCTGACACAAGCTCTCCGCATCGGTAGAATTTGCCAAATCCCGCAGTCGCCCTGGCACAAGTACTTCGAGCCTTCTATTGGAATTCGTGTTAATCAGCGAGTAGGGAGCCAACATATCTTCATCGTCCAGGACTAGCTTTGGTTTCTCTAGAACACAAAAGCCCTTCATTCTCTCCTGTTCGTGATGCAGACATAATGGCAACATGAGTGAATGCCTTAGCTCGATTATTTATACCCTTGTATCTAAGATCGTGACATAGTCCTATCGCGTGAAGGGGAATGGGTAGGTTTGCCATACTCTTGTCCTGTCAGCTTTTCCTTCGCTCGCTCAGCCTCGAGCACGAGTTGTTAGACCCGGTTACATTAGCGACGCGTGAGTTTCTCTGCAGCACGCACTTGCTCTGAGTTACAAAATATTACCTCACTCTTCGTCACACTGTGTTGTGGCGTCCACAGTCCTAAGCGTCTCGGATGTGACCAGTGTCACAAGCCCCGTATGACTGGAGTGTTTTGACGTAATGTCAACAGTACTGTCCAGTGGCTTATATGATTAGCACACCAGCCAATTGGCCTCTACTGCCTCGCCGTGGCTGGAATCAAACTTTAAAAACTTACAATTCGCGCTCCAAAATTTTTGAGGTGCAGCACTGCCTAGTGCTTCATCATGTAAAAGGTTGTCTTATTCTCGCTCATCCATGACAATTACTAAGACAAAGAAAACTGCGAACCACGAAGAAATTGTACGAATCGGATGGAAATCGGCGTATACGACGTACATGTAGAGATAAACAAATGATTACAGTTTCAGAAAAATTGGATGATTTGGTCAAGAAAAAGAGCTTCACAAGCTGAGGAGGCCAATAATACAGTGGTGCACCTCTGGCCACTATGCAAGCAGCTGTTCGGCTTGGTATTGATCGACAGAGTTTCTGCATGTCGTCTTGAGGGATATCGTGCTAAATTCTGTCCAATAGGCGCGTTAGGTCGTCAAAATCTCGAAGTGGTTGGAGGGCGCTGTTTATAATGCCCCAAACGTTCTCAATTGGGAAGAGATCCGGTGACCTTGCTGGCCAATGTAAGGTTTGGCAAGCACAAAGACAAGCAGTATAAACTCTCGTCATGTACAGGCGGGCATTGTCTTACTGAAATGTAAGTCCAGGCCACCCTGCCATGAAAGGCAACAAAACGGGGCGTAGAATACAGACGATATACCGCTGTGCTGTAAGGGTGCCGCTGATGACATTGAAAGCGGTCCTGCTCTGAAAAGAAAGGGCAGCCCGTATCATCGCTTCTGGCTGTTGGGCCGTATGGTGGGCGACAGTTAGGTTGGTTGGTGTGTGAGATTGAAAGGACCAGACTGCGATGGTCATCAGTACCTAGCGACAGTCAGGTAGGTACCCCACCGTTGTCCTGGGCGTCTCCAGACACGTCTTTGGCCTGTAATATTACTGGCTGGAGTAGAATTATCTTCAGTGATGAGTTCCGCTTCGAACTGAGCCCCGATGACCAGCGAAGATGTGTCTGGACAACTGTGAGACACAACCTGACTGCCGCCTTCCATACGGTCCGACAGCCAGGAGTGAGGGCCTGGATTGCCATTTCATTTCATAGCAGGATCGCTTTGGTTGTCATCTGCGGCACTGTTACATCGCAGCGGTATGTTAACGATATTCTACGCACCGTTTATTTGCTCTTTATGGAAAGCCGTCCTGGGTTAACATTTGAGCAAGATAATGGCCATCCACACACACGGTTGGTGCTTGTACTGCTTGTCCTCGTGTTTCCCAAACCCTATTTTGGCTAGCAAGGTCGCCGGACCTCTCGCCAGCTGAGAACGTTTGGAGCATTTGTGAGTAGAGCCTTCCAACTAGCTCGTAATTTTGAAGATCGTGGCTGGATAGAATTTGGTCCGATATCCTTCAGGAAGACATACGAGGTGTGTGTTTTTAAGTAAGGTCCGTTTGAACATAAATACACAACGAAAGGTTATTTCAACAAAGTAAATATATTTTCAGAAAGTACATACTTCACTCTATTTTTCGACATAGTTGCCAAGTTTGTTGAAACACGTATCATACCTCTCAACCAATTTTAAAATACCCTCTTCATAAAAACTTTCCGCCTGCTCCGATAACCAAGAGTTCATTGCCGTTTTCACGTCGTCATCATTGTAACGGTTGCCACTGAGATGTTGTTTGAGGTGGAGGAACAGATGGTAATCGCTCGGCGCAAGATCAGGACTGTAGGGTGGGTGGTCATAAGCTTCCCAGCCAAAGCTGTCCAATAAATCGCGGGTCTGACCTGCAGTGTGAGGTCTTGCATTGTCATGAAGGACAATTTCCTTTGCCAGCATGCCGCGTCTTTTGTTTCGAATCGCTCTGTGTACCTTTCTCAGGGTTTGGCAGTATGCTTCTGCATTGATAGTGGTTCCTCGTTGCATGAAGTCGACCAACAAAACACCATTCCTATACCAAAACACCCATGCCATGATTTTGCGCTGGGACAGTCTGTTTTCCTTCACCTTTACGGGCGAGTGTGTGAGTCTCCTTTCCATGCTGGTTGCTTCGATTCGGGCATGATATGCGAATCCAATGTCTTGTCTCCAGTTACGATCTGACTAAAGAAGCCGTCACCTTCTTCGTGATTACGAGTCAAGAACTTCATCGCACACTCAAATCTTTGGTTTTTGTGGTCCTCTGTTAGGAGTTTCGGGATCCAGCGGGAGCACAGTTTCCTAAACTTTAGGTGTTCAGAAACAGTGTTGTAAAGCACTGACCTTGACACTTCAGGAAATTCGTTTGAGAGACCTGTTATTGTGAAGCGCCTGTTCTCACGAATCCTCGCTTCAACTGAAGCCACCAAATCATCTGTAATCAAAGAAGGGCGACTGGAGCGGTCCTTATCATGAACGTTGTCACGGCCATCTTTGAACTCTCGTACCCACTTACGCACTTTGCTTTCACTCATAACAGTATCACCGTACACTTCACAAATCTGTCCATGAATTTCTGCAGCAGACAGGTTCCTTCCAGACAAAAACCATATCACTGAGAGACCCTCACACGCGGCGGGCGAGTTGATAGTCTTAAACATTTTGACAGCACAGAACAGAACCGTACAGGTTAGCTTCAGACCTTAAACTGAGCGCAGTTGTTCCCGAGGCATGTCGGTACACGACGCACGGGCTCGTTGCGGTATGCGCGCGAACTACAAGTGTCTACAACAAAACGCATCTTACTAAAAAGAAAACACGCCTCGTACAACTACTCTATCAATCAATGCCAAGCAGAATAACTGCTTGGATAAGGGCCAGAGGTGGATAAGTCTATTACTGACTTGCTCAATTTGCGAAGCTCTTCTTCTTGAATGCATCCAATTTTTCTTAAATTGTAATCAGTTGTTTGTCTCTACATGTAAATCATATTTCTGCTTGTGTTAGAGCGTATATGTCCTTTCCCCGGGATGTTCCATTCCTTCAGTTTGTCCTTTGCTCTGTGGACGACACTAGTTGAGCGATTTCGATGAGACCAGGTTTCTTCATTGCCGTGGGATGCGCTCTCTTTGCGGCCAACACTTTTCAGATAGTTGGGAAATTTATAGTTTTATAGTTCAACCCAGCTTTCATTATATCTATGTTGAGTAGGTCTTTATGGTACAGGAAACAGTTAACAGACGTCACAGTTAGTGGCGAAGAATAACTTTCATGAAGGCGATGATGGCCTCTCAGTACTTGGAGAAATCTTGCGTCACAGCACAAATCGAGCTGTACTTGCAACGGAATGACGTTTGTGTGTCTACTTTCGTCTCAGATCTATGAGTATCTTTCTTTTAGGGTAACACTGGTCTTTCTGGCTGGAAATGATTTTTACCATATGGGTCAACTGAGCAGCGTAGCACTATGACAGATGTGCTTACTGCTTTAAGGTGAGAGAGCCCTCCCCGACCCACTCCCCGTAATCCTCTCAGTTTGTAAAGTAGTGGGTTGTGAGACGAGACCTTACCTTGAAACTGTAACTGTGGTTTTTAAGTGGAATTTGTAGCTGCATTTCTAAACCCGAAGTTTAGGCGAGTCGTTGTGTGTCACATCTTTTCAAACCCACTTCATTTACAGTTTCTGTGACATTTTATTGCTTTTTTTTATAAAAAAAACGCATTCTGGGTTTTTAAGGTTGTTATACATTGACATAAAAACATCGCAACACGAAGAAGGGGTTGTGCGACATAAACGAAAGTTGGTAGACGTGTTTCTACAAGAACATTTGGCCACGAAGCTAAAATAAATCTGCGAAATCATTAAAACAGCGGGCCCTGTACAGTTGTATTAACTCAAGGAAAGAGAGAATGCGTCTGTAAATCTCTGCTCCAAAAACAAAGAAGAAAGATGATTTAATGCATCGTGATCAGGAAAGACAAAATGTTCTTATCAACATAATTATGTTCTACAACGCATTTATAGTGAGATACAGACGCTGCAAAAAACGTTATTCCGTGTCCTTCCACCGATACATTCTATTGTGACACATTTGTTGTAAAGGCGCTTATACCATCCATATGTAGTACTAAACAAACGTGTCTAGGCCTGAAATACACAGATGGTACCTGTTATCGTACACGGTAACTGGATGTGCGTATACCAAAGGCTGAAACACCCTCAAGCACAGCGAGTAGTGAACGGCGAAACAAGGCAAGTAGCTGGTCGCATATGAAACATTTATACATTGTTCAAACGGATAAGAATGTGACATGTTGTTCAGGTATGGTGGTACAACGAAAAAGCTCTTGGCGTGAAGCTGCACGCCTGTATAGGCAAGGTAGAATGCTAAAAATTATTGACTGCCCCTATTAATGAAAACTTGAACTGGGAGAAACTTATTACTGAGCTTCTCAACAGTTAAGTTCAGCTAATTCTGTTCTTCTAAGTGGTAGCCTTCGAAACAAAAGATCAATCTCCTAACATATTTTACATATTTACAATAAATAATGTCTTATGGACTAATTTTCTGGGGTCATTCGTGACTTAGAAAGCAAGCACTGATCGCGTAAAAGCAAGCAGTAAGTATAATTTGTGGTATTCTCCCACAGTCATCTTGTAGGTACCTCGTAAAGAAGTTACGTATTTTAACTTCAAAAAATATAGGGTGTTTAAAAAAGTATCACATATTTTTACAAGAGGTAATATTGGTCAAAACCAGAAGAAAACTTCCTATAACGACATGCTCGGACACCAGTACCTATTGAGATATCAGGCAATTTGCCCTGTCACTCCCATCTTCCTGTTTTGTAGAAGTAAACACTATAGGCAATCCTGAATGTGATTACCACAAATCCTGACACATCCTTCAGCCCTTCTTCGTAATAAATCACGCACTTTTTCAAACACACCTGGCTCCATTCAGATTAAGTCACATGCGTTGGTCAAAGGCCCCTATAACGTCGGCACATTTACTTCGAATTGGGCATACACCAATGCCCTTAAATGTCCCCATAACCAGAAATCCAACTAATTCAGGACCACTGAACAGACGGACCATGCTACCGGACCTTCTTAACCAACCTTTCGCCAGTGAAACGTACGTACTTTCGTACGATCCGTAGAAAAGGGTGTGATGCTCCGTCGTGCGTAGTCACTGTCGTTCTCTTCCTGCAAAGCTAACGTTCTCCTATAATGCTGGTAATTCATCGCACAGAAATCGGTGATACATAGTACCTGTTAATCTGTTGGTAAAGTTTATGGTCCCATGAGTCTGTCATTGACAATTCCTGCCCATATATCGATACTGAAGCGATCGTGGTTCCTCACTTCCATGGCTGACCACACGTGTGTATTGTGGTAATTTACTATGTTATTTCTTGTGAACCTTCGAATAATACACAATACTCATCACAGGTACAGTGAGCCATATCTCAACAGCTGTTGGTTTCTAGACGTATGTTATAGGAACTTTTATTATAGTCTTCGTGCTTGTCAAACCCTACCTTGCCCAGCAAGGTCGCCGGATCTCTCCCCAAATGAGAAAATTTTGAGCATTATGGGCGGCGCCCTCCATCCAGCTCGGGATTTCGACGATCTAATGCGCCAGTTGGACAGAATTTGGCTCGATATCCTTCAGGAGGACGTTCAACAACTTTATCGATCAATGCCAAGCCGAATAACTGCTTAGATAAGTGCCAAAGGTGGACCAGTCTATTATTGACTTGATCAATTTGTGAAGCTCTTTCTCTTGAATAAATCATCCATTTTTTTCTGAAACTGTAGTCATTTATTTGTCTGGATATTTACATCACATCTACCTATTTCCGTCACATGTGGATAGTTCCTTCGCGGTACGTCGTTTTTCTTTGTCTTAGAGCGTACAATAGTCTCTTGCTGTAGGCAGGTGTTAATCCCCAACGGATGCTGGTCAGTTAACATAAACACTGATTTTCAGACTCAGTGTGTGACGCGATATTATCCATGCAACAACGGTGACTGAATGACCCAGCGTCCTAGAACTTCTTGCAAATCACGCTGGTTACACTAAAGGAAAATGTGCTCCTAGCAGAACGCCGAGCCCCGTGATTCATATATGGGGGCCTAACATATATCAGTTAGTGAGTACGCCATCTTTTGGACGACTGCTTCCCAAGAAGGTAGATCTAACGTTGAAGTTCATGGCACTGGCCTATCTGATATGCCTGTCAGAACGTCCCCTATGGTGTGGTTACTGTAAGTTTTGTAGCGCTTAGCGTGCAATTCAGAAACAACACTTGGTGCGACATGTTTATTATCTTGATCCAAGGAAGTATCTCCCAATGTTTGTTACAAATGATTACAAACATCTTCTATAAACGATAACAGATGTTGCAGTACTCTTACCAAGCATCGGATACAGACATGACTCTATAGCCGAGGCCACTATTGGCCACTAGTGCGGTGAAAGTCAACGACGAGACAACCAATCTGACACACGGCTGTGAGAGATCATTACTAATTGGAGGGCAAGGTGAGGAGAGATAGCAAATTACATTTTCTGATTATCAGACTTTGTGTAAATGTCTTTCATTAAATTCCAAATCTGTCCAACGAATCTCATCGAGCGAGCGCATGTGATGCTGTACCGGTGATCCGTCTGCACGTGGAATCTCTTTGACATTCCTTGGGCGGAATAGGTTATGTGCTGGCACCGCGTTTCATCCTCTCTCTTTGTCATTAGTGAAATAAACTCAATATTTCACTTCATATGCACTCATGCCAGACAAAAAAATGGCTCCAAGCACTATGGGACTTAACATCTCAGGTCATCAGTTCCATAGAATTAGAACTACCTAAACCTAACTAACCTAAGGACATCACACACATCCATGCCCGAGGCAGGATTCGAACCTGCGACCGCAGCAGCAGCGCGGTTCCGGACTGAAGCACCTAGAACCGCTCGGCAACAGAGGCCGGCCATGCCAGACATATACATTAGTCACATTGTAGTCACAGCACTCACACTGCGCTGTACGACGTACCGACCACCTGACTTCGTATATGCCGACAAGACAGCCGTGTGTAAGCATCGTCGGCCCAAGTACAATCTCCCGGAATACTGCTAGCTGATGGACACCTGAACACGTGCTGCTCTCCCTATGTAGCCCGTTGCTGCCATTTTTATGTAACAAGGGTTAAAATAAGTCCCCTCTGTATCCCTCCCACTGGTGTATGTGGTGCTGATCTATTTCTTGATGGATCGTTCGTTGTGAGAGTACCAATATCACGAACTTCTCTGACTCACAGTTTATGTAATTTTCAGAAAAAATTGTTTTACTTCTCTTATTTAATGGGAATTTGTTTATTTACAGTTAATTTGACCAATAAATTCATAATGTATGTGAAGATACAAAAAAACTGGTTGGTGCGTGACGTACATTGTGAGGTGGCACATGGGATAAGACACCACACGCGTTTTGAGTAGAGAAGTTTCTGTAACGGAAGATCCTTCAAAAGTTGGTGGAAGACGATGTGTTGGAAGGTTGACATGCTTGTTGGCACTCAGTGAATAGCGTATAAAAAATTGTATGTAAGATGATACCCTCATTATTTCTACTACACACTTACACTCCATTGACGGCACCGACGTTGCACTTGGAAGGAGATGTTTACCTACCTATATGAATATTCTCCAGTATAACTTTTCTATGGTTAGTGAAGGTTACTTCGTCAGTAAACGAGATACACGACATCTCCAGCATTAATGAAACCTGACAAAGTGCCAAGTAGCTGGTCGCGTATGAAACATTGTTCAAACGGATAAGAAGGTAACAAAATCGTTTTCATGTAGCTCTTGATGAAAAGGGATACGATACATGTGGCCGAGCTGTTCTAGATGCTTCAGTCCGGGACCGCACTGCTGCTACGGTCGCAGGTTCGAATCCTGCCTCGGGTATAGATGTGTGTGATGTCCTTAGGTTGGGTTGGGTTGTTTTGGGGAAGGAGACCAGACAGCGAGGTCATCGGTCTCATCGGATTAGGGAAGGAAGTCGGCCGTGCCCTTTCAAAGGAACCATCCCGGCATTTGCCTGGAGCGATTTAGGGAAATCACGGAAAACCTAAATGAGGATGGCCGGACGCGGGATTGAACCGTCGTCCTCCCGAATGGGAGTCCAATGTCTAACCACTGCGCCACCTCGCTCGGCGCGATGTCCTTATAGTCCAGTCAAATTGCAGATATACCTTGCAAAAGGTGGGGTAGAAGAGTTTATTTTTTCAACTCGTTCATATGGTTGGAAAGACTAGAAAACCGAGTTTTGCCAACAAAATTTCGCTTGGGAAAATTTTCTGCAGTCAAAAAACTTGGAAAATTTCGGCCTTTTTTCAGTTTTTTTCAAAATATCTCAGTTTTATTTGCTCCAATCGCTTTAACGTCTATTTTCTTTTTTAAAGAGCACACAATTCTCTACAAATTTGATTCTTGCCATTTTTTTCTACTCCCAATATCTAAGGCGCTACAGCGCCTCAAAAGATACCAATTTTTCAAATTTTGAGCGTAGTGGCAAGATACCTTATTTTTTAACAGTATTTTTTCAGTTTCTGTTTGTGTAGTATAAATACATTATACATCATGTTATATGTTGGAATTTACCTCCTCACTTTCAGGTATTCAATTTCTCTGTATGCAACATGAGGATTGCTGGGCACCCAACTATTGTGATTCTTACATCACTACCTGAAGTTCACTATGGGCCACCTCAGCCCTGGTATTTGTAAAACTATAAATATAAAAATACATCATTAAGAGACTTAGACACACACACGCACACGCACACGCACACACACACACGCACACGCACACACACGCAAATACATATACACACGCACACAAAATAAATTGTCTCAGGAAACTGAACTATTATTAGCTGCAATAGGCAACCTAATTAGGTAGGTAATTATTCTTGTGTATAAAAGCCACACAGTTGACATTAAAAATAAGTTGCTTTATTACAATTAAAATGCATTGTCAGTTACTAAAAATGTTGACAGTTCTGGGTATGTAAAACTTGTAATATCGCACATTAGCGCACTTGAGACAGATATGAGCATCACTTCCAACGTTTTGATGGGCCAGGTTCCTCAGTGTCACCAGAAATACCTTGAGTTACGGATTCATGGTCTGTACCTAGAGTTGATCCCAAATTGACCTCTTCCTTAAACACCGAGTCAGCCTCCGCAAGTTCGTTGATTTCGTCAGCGGTTTCCTCAACATCCTCCATAACATCTTCTTCACTGTCTTCATATAAAAATTTTGGCACGTTTTCACATTTGACCCCAATACATTTCTTGCAAACTGAAGAACATTTCAAACCCGCTTTTCTGCAGGAGCACGCACCGCCACAGTTCAGCTTGCATGAGCATGAAACAATGTGAAGAAGTGGTTCAGGTGCTGGATCTTGGCTCACTATAACGGGTATTGGACCGTGGTCACTGTGATTCCAGCCCCATTTTTCAGGGGGCTTCCAATTTCCCATCCAACTTTGGACTTGTTCGTAAGTCCGCAACGAATGATGTTGTGCAGCATCTAGTGTAGGTGACAACCGTGTAAGATTCAGTTTGCTTTTTGTGGCAGACTTGTCGAATAGCTGGTACCGCAAATGGTCTAGTGTGTGGGAACTGCTGACAACTCCACTATACAATGCAATAGTAACCTGTTCTGTTGCTGTTATTATTTCTTCACGGGTAGCATGTGGTTTATTGAACGTGCAAAGCGCTGAGGTTAGGTGTTCATTTTTCGCAACAATATTGCAGCACTTAATTTTTCCTTGACCAATAAAAGCGGATGTTGTGTCACATCCGCTAAAGGCGTGAGTGAACAGAATATATTCACTGTCAAACTTGTAAGATGCAGTGGAAAACCACTTGTCCTCTGCATTTCCTCTTCCTGGCTTTAAGAAAAATAAGTTTTCAATGCCTTGCCCCAAACCGGTCATGAGCACAAGCAGGTCAACATCTTCTCCGACAATGATAATACTTCCAAAATCTTTGGTTCTTGAAATGACAGATGTTACAATCATAACGTCAGCATCTTCTTGTGCCTGGTGCACTTCAACGCTACACTCCAGAAATTCCTTTTTAAGAAGTGTGATCAAACGCATCTTGTTTCGTTCGTTGTACAAGAACTTGTCCTGAGGGACTTGGTTCACCATCTCTGATTCAACCACAACCTCAACCGAAGAATGTTTTTTGGACCTACGAATCCTCTCAGCACTTTTTGTGCTACATTTGTCTCCCTCACATGGATACCCATCAAATACAATAGCAAATTGAGGTCCAAATTGACGTTGTAGGTAAGAAACATAGCTTTGGGCTATTGACTTGAAGCAAACATTTCGAGTCCAAGTCACTTTGTGGATAAGGTACCCTCCATCAAAATTTCGTTTGGCATATGGCAGTCTTAACTGCTTGGTTAACAAGTCATCAGAATTCCCTTTTCAACATAAGAAGCATTTCTCTTTGAAACTGAACTGACCTTTTTCCTGCGACCGACGTAGCACGCCTGTTGGTTCCTGAGGATGTCAAAGGTTAGCTGCTATCATTCTCTCATTAATGTACTTCTTGTAGCATGTTTCATGCACCATCACTTCACTGAGCGTTTCCAAAAAATGGGTGTGAGCAGACTCCCTGCGTTTAGCACTACAATCGTTAAGTGTGCTCAGTCCTTTCTTTTTCACATTGCATCCACCACTCACCACAGTTTTTTCTCAAATGAAACACAAATTCATGTCAGACATACTCATTTTCAGCACCACAACATATACTGAATGGAAGCGACTCCAAACTGTAGGACCCTTATTGTTGTGTGCTAATAGCTGTCAGCGTGCTGTGAACAACCACCAGAGATAATCGCTTCCCGCCTGCCAAAGAATAAATACGCTTTTGTCCGCTAAAGAACAATTCCTACATATTTTTTCTTATAACTGATCATTAACGTCAATCAACTGTAGAAAATTTACAGCACCTGCGTGCAATCGTATTACATATTGTAACACAAATAAACTTCACGCAATCCGACGTGAA
Organism: Schistocerca serialis cubense; assembly: GCF_023864345.2. Classification (NCBI taxonomy): domain Eukaryota; kingdom Metazoa; phylum Arthropoda; class Insecta; order Orthoptera; family Acrididae; genus Schistocerca; species Schistocerca serialis. The sequence goes on from NC_064640.1 coordinate 224,042,571, forward strand.
TGTGTTCGTAGTTACTGAATATGATGCTGTTTGTCCTGGCCCTGCAGCAGAGTGAGATGGTAAATTCCAATTAATAACATTAGGAGTAATATGTTTATACTACACAAATAGAAACTGAAATAACAGTGTTCAAAAATTAGGTAATTTGCCACTTTGCTCGAAATTTGAAAAATTGGTATTCTTTGACGCGCTGTAGCTCCTTAGATATTTGGAGTAGAAAAAAAGGTAAAAATCAAATTTGTAGAGAATTTTGTGCTCTTTAAAAAAGAAATTAGACGCCAAAGCGATAGGAGCAAATGAAACTGAGATATTTTGAAAAAACTGAAAAAAGTCGGAAATTTTCGAATATTTTTGACTGCAGAAAGTTTTCCCAAAAGAAATTTTGTTGGAAAAACTTGGTTTTCTAACCTTTCCAACAATATGAACGAGTTAAAAAAATAAAATCTTCTACCCCACCTTTTGCAAGGTACAGGCTTTTTTTCTGACAGTTTCACTGGACTATTAGGTTAGTTAGGTTTAAGTAGTTCTAAGTCTAGGGGTCTGATGACCACAGATGTTAAGTCCCATAGTGCTTAGAGCTATTTGAACCATTTTTGATATGATACAGATGGAGTATTTGTCGGTGAATAATATAGTGTTTATTAGATCTAATGATGTCACTTTCTCTCGTAACAGATGAGAAGGAAATGTGTCGATCAATAGCTACGGCTGCTAGAAAATTAACTTCGCCATTTATTCCGGCCACGAGTTTATTTCGAACAAGTTCTTGAACTTAGTTGTACCGTGTGACACTTAAATCATGTAGGAGCTTGGTAAATTGTTGTCCTGGTGGTTGTTGTCTATGCAGGTAATATTCTCCATACATAAGGATCATTTCGACTTTCTCAGCCGTTCTAAACACCAAAAAATCTAACTTCCTCCGTACAGTTGACTTCAGTGGTGCACTAGCACAAGACCATGGCAAATGGTTCAAATGTTCAAATGTGTGTGAAATCTTATGGGACTTAACTGCTAAGGTCATCAGTCCCTAAGCTTACACACTACTTAACCTAAATTATCCTAAGGACAAACACACACACCCATGCCCGAGGGAGGACTCGAACCTCCGCCGGGACCAGCCGCACAGGAAAATGGTTCAAATGGCTCTGAGCACTATGGGACTTAACATTGGAGGTCATCAGTCCCCTAGAACTTAGAACTACCTAAACCTAACTAACCTACGGACATCACAAACGTCCATGCCCGAGGCAGGATTCGAACCTGCGACTATAGCAGTCGCGCGGATCCGGACTGAAGTGCCTAGAACCGTTCGACCACCGCGGCCGGCGACCATGGAAACATAAGTATCAACATGCCTACTTGATACTCTCGAGGTTAAGGTTCAAGTATCTTGCTAGTAGTGGTTCCAATGGCAGGGATAACACTCGTTGAGTGTAATTATCATAGCTCTTTTTTTTTATTTGGCCTTCAGGATGAATACACTATTTAGCCATCCATAATTATACTATTTAGCCTTCGACGATTACACTACTTAGCCACCAACAATTACAAAAAATTGTTTTCACAGAACATGTAAATGAACATGTGATTTTAAAATAACTGAACAATATTTCTTTACAGTATGGCAGAAATAAAAAAGGAATGACTTCTTACTTTCTAAATGCAGAAATAATAAACAAATTTTTCGTTACAAAACATGTTTACAACAGGTTTGTGCAATCAGTATCCTTTGAGACACAAACAATTTCGTTGAATTAACCACTACAATTTTTTAAACATGACTGCGTAGTCAGCGACCATTTACAAATTAAAGCAATTACAGCTCTGAGTTGTAATTTCTTTAACTTTAACCAATAAAAAATGGTAATTACGCCTGGTCTGCAGCTCTGTGGACAGATGTTAAAATTGCTAACTGCAGTTAATCTTATCTGAAATCTAACAACTGCTTTACCATTCTTTAGTAAAGGACCAAGAATGTTTGCAGGGAACGGCACCCTAAGCTTTATCGATTCTGTGAGGAATTATTCCCCATGTTGTTCGAAGTAGGAACAAGCGAAAATTAAATATAACTCATGAACTGTTTGCTATGGAGTACCGCAGTAAGCTCTACATCGAATAAAGTCGCCTCTACTATCAGTTTCGTCAAAAATGTGCGTTGCTGCATTTAATAAATGTACAAGTGATGTTCGTAAACGTATTTCCATCGTTTTTCGAATTACTGTGTAAGTTAACTTTGTGAGCCCCTTACTGTACTTCACTTTTTTGAAAAAAATACTTCAATTGTAGGTATCGTTTCGAAATTACTCTGTCTTGTTTTAGATGATTCATCCGGTGTGCCCTCTACCTAACCTAACCTAAAGCATTTTTCAAAGTAGCACATGGCTATCGAGTCATCTAGAATTTTGCGGTCATTTAATATTATGCTATCCAGTTCCTCAGCAAATGTTTATTTGAAGGATTTCTTAACATTTCGACAGCGCGAGTAGAAGTATTATAAAAAAAAACATTGTGAGCCTTCTTTGCTAGTAAATGTTGGTGGATTACGTGTGGTGATATGAAACTACAAGTCTCAGTCTTGTATTGCGTGTAATTTCCCTTATAACTGGGCTAATAAAAAGAGTCATAAATACTCTGACATGTCATCATTTATTTGGTTTTGACATTCTTACAGCAGTCGTGTTTGCAGATTAAATTATAGCAATTCAGGTCTTCCTATTAAACCCTCTACCACGCCTTCACTGTGGTTTGCAGAGTGTGGATGTAGATACACATTATGCAAACAACGGTTATTCAGTTACGAGCTCAAACGTGTTTCAGCAATTTTGCACCATCCTCAGTGGATATTCTTATTACCGGTACGGTCTTATACTCCACATTGTTAGTTATTGTAAGACCATCTTTTCTTTATTTACAAGATGTAAACGATAATTGTTTAAAACGTACCACAGTAGTGTAGAGGGAGTCGAGACAAACAATTTGATACAGGACACTTCCGGTCTATCAAGTCGGAAAAATATCTCAAATTGGCGTGCAATAACCATTTAAGCTACAGCCCATGCACATAGTGAGAGATTCTCAATATTCTCTCGCTCTCTTCACGCAAAGTATTAGTCCTAGAGAAAAAATTAATAGGACCTTTCCTGTAGGAGCTTTAATTTAATTTTAAACTGAGATACGTTTTCGCTATTGCCGTACTTATCGAGTTTATCAAGAAAAACATAAAAAGTGACCTTCAAACGCCAACTCACCCTCTCACCGTTAGTCCTTTTGGAATATTGTTCACGGTACTCCATCCTACCACTGTACAAAGATTTGCGACTATGTGAGTTATTTTCTATGGTTGACGTTTTTGATGTTCATTGATTGGGCTATTACGCCACCGGCTTAGTGGGCTATTTCGTTATTAATTTAAACTTTCCAGTAAGGGCAATGAAAGAAAAAAGACGTTTGTAAACGTTACGCAAAACCTAATTTCGTTTAGAATTCGATCTAATCAAACCCTTACAAGCATAACGCTTTCTTAGAAAGGTTAGACAAAACGATTTAACTGCTAATTTGAATCTGCTAAAATTCACAAAATTGTGATATAAAATTTACACAAACGTCAGTTTAGCAATTTGTAAGGGCACGTCTAAGCTCGTGGCGTAATCAAAAGGTCGAATATGGCAAATAATTTGCGTAGTCAAATTTTTTGTACAGTGGTCCTAGACTAACTCGAAAGTAAAGGCCTTCGGCGAAAACGTGCACCAGTACAAAATTAAACTAAATCAAATTTACTACAAAAAGGTCATAATATTTTTTCTCTAGGACTAACAGTTTTCGCGAAGAGAGCAAGAGAACAATGAAAATCTCACGCGATGCCTATGTATTGTCACTTAGGTGATCTTTGTAGACCCATTTGATGTAGTTTCCCGAACTGACAGACCACAAGCGTCCCATATCAAATTCTTCGTCTCGACTTGCCCTACACCAGGGTTTCCCAAATTGTGTTCCGCGGAACAGCAGTGCTCCACGGGAAGTGCAGAAGTGCGCCGCGAAAAACTATTAACAACTTGGAGGATTTTTGTCTCGCCATTTTGACGATGCTAATTACGTTTTTTTTTAATTTTATTATGATTTCTGTAGTTATGATTTCAAATTGAAGTAATCACTGAATAAAACAAGTTTTTCTCGTTTTTATAAATAAATAAGGTGTTCCATCAAAGTACCAGGATTCTCAAAGTTTGGGAACCCCTCCTCTACACCACCAAGGTACGTTACAAACAGTTACCGTTTGTACCCTGTATAGATTTCTATGCCGTAGTTATGTTCATGCCACCGATCCCCGCCTGCTTGCTCATCTGAAACACACGCAGAGAGACGGCACATAATTTTACTGAATCACATTCCGAAATACAAACTCCGCAGGTTCACGAAGACACATCCACGTCTGAGCTTGAAAGTGTAATTCAGTACCTCTTTTTTTTCCTGTAACAGACGAGCGTGAGCATGAGGACAGAGGACAAATGCCACGAAAATAGCTGTGGCTAGCTGTAAAATTGCAGAAAGATGGTCACGCAGTGCCTAACAGTCTGGAGAACAAGACCGTAATAAAGCACCTACCGAGGATAGCCCCCAGGATGCTGAAACATATTTGGATATAATAGACGGACCAGAGTTCTCATGATTGCCGCGCGTGTTCATTATTTGCAGTGTGGTGTTTCATTTAATGGTGCTGTTGCAGGGTACTTACGCGATGCTGTACACCAACATGATAGTGAATGTGACGATACACCACTGCGCCGACACGGTGGGTGGTCTCAGCCTGGCCGTTTACCAGCTGGTGCTGCTGTTCGGGGCGCCGGGCGTGCTCATGCTCTTCTGCTACAGCTGCGTCATTGTCGAACTCTGGAAGAGCACGCGCAGCATGCAGGTCCTCACCAACAGCATCAGGTACGCATCTACTGAAATTCTTGTGTGTCCGGCTACACAACACGCACTTCTATTACTTATTTCCGCTCCTTGCCTTTTTCTTTGCCGTCAGAATTTTAATCCCCATCGTTGGTTACTTCTTAAAATGTCAGAAAAGTTGAGAGGAATTAGCAGTAAAGTGACAATTAAGAAATAACCAATGTCAGTTGCTCATGGAATGGTTGTTGGACCTACGCGCGCGGGACATTCCATTTCGAAAATCGATAGGTAATTCAGTATTCCGAGATTCACAGTGTCAAGAGTGTGCCGAAAATACCAAATTTCAGGCGTTATTCTCAGCACGGACAACGCAATGACCGAGGGCTTTCACGTAATGACCGAGAGAAGAAAATCCTAAGAAATTTTGGTCTTACGTCAAAGCGGTAGGTGGATCAAAACAAAATGTCCAGACACTCTGTGAGCAAAATGGTATTGAAACAGAGGATGACAGACTAAAGGCCGAAATACTAAATGTCTTTTTCCAAAGCTGTTTCACAGAGGAAGACTGCACTGTAGTTCCTTCTCTAGATTTTCGCACAGATGACAAACTGGTAGATGTCGAAATAAATGACAGAGGGATAGAAAAACAAAATCGCCCAAAAGAGGAAAGGCCGCTGGAGGTGATGGGATACCAGTTCGATTTTACACAGAGTACGCGAAGAAACTTGCCCCCCTTCTTGCAGCGGTGTACCGTAGGACTCTAGAAGAGCGTAGCTTCCAAAGGATTGGAAAAGGGCACAGGTCATCCCCGTTTTTAGAAGGGACGTCGAACAGATGTGCATGATGCAGGGAATGGCAATTGAATCTCAATGTAGACAAGTGTAATGTGGTGCGAATACATAGAAAGAAAGATACTTTATCATTTAGCTACAATATAGCAGTTCAGCAACTGGAAGCAGTTAATTCCATAAATTATCTGGGAGTAGGCATTAGGAGTGATTTAAAATGGAATGATCATATAAAGTTGATCGTCGGTAAAGCAGATGCCAGACTGAGATTCATTGGAAGAATCCTAAGGAAATGCAGTCCGAAAACAAAGGAAGTCGGTTAAAGTACACTTGTTCGCCCACTGCTTCAATATTGCTCACCAGTGTGGGATCCGTACCAGATAGGGTTGATAGAAGAGAGAGAGAAGATCCAACGGAGAGCAGCGCGCTTCGTTACAGGATCATTTAGTAATCGCGAAAGCGTTACGGAGATGATAGATAAACTCCAGTGGAAGACTCTGCAGGAGAGACGCTCAGTACCTCGGTACGGGCTTTTGTTGAAGTTTCAAGAACATACCTTCACCGAGGAGTCAAGCAGTATATTGCTCCCTCCTACGTGTATCTCGCGAAGAGACCATGAGGATAAAATCAGAGAGATTAGAGCCCACACAGAGGCATACCGACAATCTTTCTTTCCACGAACAATACGAGACTGGAATAGAAGGGAGAACCGATAGTGGTACTCAAAGTACCCTCCGCCACACACGGTCAGGTGGCTTGCGGAGTATGGGTGTAGATGTAGATGTAGATGTAGAGCAGCGGCGTTTACGTAGAGTTGTCTGTGGTAACACACAAGCAACGCTGCGTGAAATAACCGCAAAAATCAAATTGGGACGTGCGACAAACGTACCCGTAGTTCAGTGCGGCGACATATGCCGTTAACTGGCTATTGCAGGAGACGACCGACGCGAGTGTCTCTGCTAACAGCACGACATCGCCTGCAGCCGTCTCCTGGGCTGGTAATGGAATGAGTGTTTGGCGTCATGGGCCGGGAGGCCTCTTACGGGGCAGGTCCGGCCGTCTTGGTGCAGGTCTCATTACATTCGACTCCACATTGGGCGACCTGCACGCCAGATGGGGATGAAATGATGATGAAGATAACACAACACCCAGTCCCGGAGCGGAGAAAATCCCCGACGCAGCCGTCAATCGAACCCGGGTCCCTTAGGACGGCAGTCTGTCACGCTGATCATTCAGCTATTGGGGCGGACTCCTGGGCTGGTGACCATATCGTTTGGACTCGAAGATTAGAAAACCATGACCTGGTCAGATGTGTCCCGAGTTCAGTTGGTAAGAGCTGATGGTAGGGTTCGGGAGTGGCACAGACCCCTCGAAGCTATTGACCCAAATTGTGAACAAGGCACTGTGAAAGCTGGTTGTGGATCCACAATGGTATGGGCTGTGTTGCATAGAATGGAGTGAGCCCCGAACCGATCACTGACTAGAAATGTTTCCGTTCGGCTACCTGGGGAGCATTTGCAGCCATTCATGGACTAAATGTTCCAAAACAACGATGGAATTTTTATGGGTTACAATGCGCCATGTCACCGGATAATGACTGTTCGCGACTGGTTTGAGGAACATTCTGGACAATGCGAGCGAACGATTTAGCCACCCAGATCGTAGCAAGCAATATGAAATTAATTTAAGGCTGTTGTAATACAATGCAGAGAGTAAATGACATCCAAACATTTAGTAAACGTTTGTGAACATGTCTCCTACTGCGTAATGCATTTGAAGATAAGTAAAGTTACTGTTACGAATCAATTAATCATTCACTCTCACAGACAACTGCAACAACACTTCGTCAGGCAGTTGCGGTGTTACAGTTTTAGGATTTCTGAGGGCAGCAACAATCCGAAGATTAGATTAGCTTAGATTAATTATTCATTCCATAGACCCAAACATGTCAGATAAACACATTACAAAAATGTAATTAGAAAAACTTGAGTTTCATTAATTTTAATGATCCTCAGTCAATAAACAGTAAAATTATATACATTAATTAAATTTCAACTTCTAATATTTACAGGTTTAATACTTGCATCTGCTTTCATTAAATTCATCATTCAGACATTTGCTAGTTTCTTGGCTATTACAACCAAGTATTGTCAAAAATTAAAGTAAATTACTCATTTCAGTGATCCTCAGTTAAGAACAGTCAGATTATGGACAAGATTTAAAATTAAACTTTCACTATTTACAGACTTAAGACTTACATCTGCTTTCCATACATCCATCATTCACACAGTAGGTAGTTACTTGGCTGTTACAACCAAGTATTGTCAAAAATTAAAGTATAATAAAATTTCATTAAAATGGTCTACTGCACTTGTTGAGAAACTCATGGATGGAATAGGAGTTGCCCACCAAAAATTCTTTCAGATTATGTTTAAATTGTGCCTTGTTTGAAACTAAACTCTTAATGGTTGCTAGTAACTTATTGAAAATATGCGTTGCTGAATACTGGACCCCTTTCTGGGCAAGAGTAAGTGATTTTAAATCTTTATGTATATTGTTCTTATTCCTAGTATTGATACTGCATACTAAGCAGTTAGTTGGAAAAAGAGATGTATTATTTACAACAAACTTCATTAAGGAGTAAATATACTGAGAAGCTGTGGTTAATATGCCCAATTCTTTGAATAGGTTTCGACATGATGTTCTTGGATTTACACTACTCATTACTCTTATTATACGCTTCTGTACTCTAAAATTTTTTTCTCTGTTTGTGGAGTTACCCCAAAATATGATACCATATGACATAATGGAGTGAAAATAAGCAAAATATGCCAGTTTTTTTTATATTTATATCGCCTATGTCTGACATCATTCGCATTGCATACACAGACTTGTTTAGGCGCTTTAGCAGTTCGTTAGTACGTTGCTCCCAACTGAGTTTATTATCAAGTTGTAATCCCAAGAATTTTACACTCTCAACTTCTCCTATTTCCATGTCATCATATTTTATACACACACCAGAAGGAAATCTCTTGGAAGTTCTGAATTGCACATAGTAGGTCTTTTCAAAGTTTAATGACAGTGAATTTGTTATGAACCACTTATTAACGTCAGTAAAAATTTGATTAGCTGCTCTTTCTAAATTTATATTTGATTTATTATTTATTGCAATGTTTGTATCATCTGCAAATAAGACAAACTTGGCATCTGATAATGTAACAGATGCAGGTCATTAATATACACAAGAAACAGTAGTGGACGTAGTATGGAGAGAAATGGAGAGAAACAGAGAACAGACACGAAGTGTTCCGAATGGTGGCAACTTTTAACGACCAGCAGCTATTTCGGGGCCGGTGGCCAACTTACCTTGCCCTAACTATAGATAGTGCCAAATAAGTTGACATTCAGCGCGGTGGCTGATGGAGCGACAATGAATGAGAAAAGTCTTTACGATCGCTCCCATCAGCCACCGCGCCGAGAGTCAACTTAGTCTGCGTGTATAGTACTGTGAGCTCGTAACATACTAATTTATGTATGTTATCAATTGACAATAACATCCCCACATATGCGGTCCTAGGTGCCACCCCACAGCACCAGTATTGGCTCATGAGCAAAAACGTTTGACGACCACTGCTGCCGAGTCATTGGTATGACCTCTACTTTGGCGAGGTAAAGTGGAGTGCTGAGGATTCCTGGAAGCCGTCATAAGTGTAGTCATGAAAATATCATTAGTAAAACATTCATTTATTGTTCATCAACTTCAAAATCGTGATGATACTCAGAGAAGTACATAAGCTGTACACAGTCTGCGAGGGGGCACGGCAGTCAGTGGGAAGGCTGGCAGTATCGTGCGACCGGTGGTGATGACGGCAGCGATTCTGCAAGGAAACTGACCGCGGCAGCGGGCGGCGGCTCGCAGTGCAGACAAGAGACTTCCTTCCAGCACAGGAAGGGCGCGTGGAATTACGCCGTGGATCCAGAATGGATACGATGGCTCACGGCAGCAGCAGTGTCTGCCCACACGAGCAGAGTAAAGCCGTCGGCACACGGACCATGCTGTCGAACGTTAACGTTGAGCGTGCCAAGTTCGACGTGCTGCTGAACGCTCAGGAACGATGCGACTTGCGCATAAGGTACGTGGGCCCCAACGTGGTATACGCGATCGCAACGCACTCCAGCGGTAGTTGAGGGTTGTTTCTAGTTCGCAAATCACACTGTTTACTCAATGGACTCGAGTAAAATTCCCACGTTAGCTCTATTAAAACGCACGTTTCCTCTATCGTCCACGAAAAGGAAAGTACCATGTACAATCAATAAGCACACATGCTTATAAAAGATCCATTACAAACAGTGCGGTACAAATTTGGAATACTTCTCTGCATAAGATAAACATTATTTCATCATTCCCACATTTTCGTGAAACCCCACGGTCAGTCTTACTTGATCACTATTCCTACACAGCAGCAGAATCTTTGCAACATGTGAATTACGAAGCGTAAAAGAAAAAAGGCGCAAAATATCTTTACACAGGTAGCTCAAGCTGTCCTGCTGATTAAGCCAATCGAACAAAGTCACCCCTCAAAATAAGGTGAATTTATATTTACATAACATCAAATATTATAGTATATACTTATATTAAACTAATAATAAAGTATCAGAACCTAATAAAAACGCGAATGTTTGGAAAAAAAGTTCGGAAGTGTCCATACGCGAACCAGGGCCCTATTAAACAATTCATCACCAGAGAGTGACGCTACTTATTATGCTAATCCAACAACACACCTGTTAAATCTAATCACATTCTCTTACGGCGTGCTGAAAACCTTAATCGTAGATATGTTACTAATTGAAATTTAATTATAACAAATTGTACCAAGAACAATGCGTTTTCGATGGATCTTCCGTGTGTCGCTGCCTTCAAATAGCCTACTCTCATAATACACAAGTTACAATCATTATTTTGCCACGAATATGATGTTTCTCATTATTTTATTGCAACGAATCACACAGTTAACGAGTTTTCCAGTGATTCTCAATGTACTGGTGCTCAGAAACGGCATATATACATATAGGCTTGAAATGAATGCCAATATGGCGCCTCACAACTCTGTACTGAAGGGAGACGGCGTGCGTGTGACGTAGGTGGCGTTGTGCCATCTCATTGGTCAACGCTCAGACGCTCGCTCAGAATATCTGACATGCCAGATACTGCTCTGCACGATCAGAAAGACTCCCGAACGTGCTGTTCCACGCTATGGCATCAGAAACTCGGCACGCTCAACGCTCAACGTTCGGATGCACGGTCCGTGTGCCAACGGCTTTAAGGAGTTTTCCCGTACAGGCGGTGGTGCCTGCACAGCCCCAGGCTTGAACAGTAGGCCGCCTGGGTATGAGTCCGGCAGCGGTTAAGGTAGGCCCCCAGGTGGCACTATGGTTGGAGGGCGTTAAGTCCACAGCAGTGGACTTAACGTGAACAGTAGTCCCGCAGCTAGCAGTGGCAGAGTCCAGAGGAGATGACCTCTTGCTCCTTGTAGACTCGCGAACTGTCATAGAACCTCCTCAGAGCTAGTTGCTGGTAGCCTGAAATACCTCTGACTACAAATGACGACTACTTATACAGGCTTGGGCCATCCTTGTTTAGCTAAAGCATCGGTTTCTATCACGTAAGTCATAACAGGACTGTGGCTCGGATGTAAAACAGTCTAACTCATCCAGTGGCTTCTCTTTTTCGCTGCATTGACAATGTCATGACCGTGGTCCCTCTGCCGTGCTGGGTTATGAAGTAACTGCTCTGTGACTCAGGGGCAGTACTTATCATATCAGCAAGTTGCCCCTGATGTAACTTCACCTGGCCAGCCCGTAGCTTCTTGTATTAGCCATGGCAGGTGTCTCAATTTTACTCACTCATACCCAGCAAATACCTAAGAACGTAGCACAAGCTCCTACGGATATTATGAAAATTTTCTTGCCAGTGCTACAAACTAGGTGCCAGTTTAATTGGTAACAACTTCAAAATAGAAGCCCAGAGAATGGTTCCTAACTAAATATTGACAACAACAGTTCAGTATGTCACACTGAAGATACAGCACACACTACCTAGCCGTGCCTTCAAATGCAAGATCATGGACAGTTCACTGGGAGGCCAAATCTGCTAAAAAAACAAATCGCGGATCAAGACTAGGCGACTGTGATTTCTAAACGAGATCTCATATCCATCACCTGAGTGGCCGGGTACATTACTCGAGTTCCAGCATATTTTCGCAGCTTTCCACAGAGAGAGGATTTTGAAGTACAAATAGGTTATGGAAATACTCATATAGTCACACTTTGACAAAATTAACAAAAGCCATTTCCTTGTATGTGAAACCGAGGACTTTGATTGGGATCAGGTGTCTAAACATGAATACTAAATGGGTGGCTATTAAGAAGAATGCAGCAAGAAGAAACCTGCTCGGAGCTAAGTCTCTTTTAGCATTCACAGATTCAACCTATTGCGCTAACATCGTTTAAACCAAACGATTTTTTTCGTTGTGTATCTGATGTGACCCCCCCCCCCCCCCCCTTAAACCATAGACCTTGCCGTGGGGAGGCTTGTGTGCCTCAGTGATACAGATAGCCGTACCGTAGGTGCAACCACAACGGAGAGGTATTTGTTGAGAGGCCAGACAAACGTATGGTTCCTGAAGAGGGGCAGCAGCCTTTTCTGTAGTTGCAGGGGCAACAGTCTGGATGATTGACTAATCTGGCCTTGGAACACTAACCAAAACGGCCTTGCTGGTAATGCGAATGGCTGAAAGTAAGGGGAAACTATGGCCATAATTTTTCCCGAGGGCATGGAGCTTTACTGTATGGATAAATGACGATGGCGTCCTCTCGGGTAAAATAGTCCCCCTTTTGGACCTCCGGGCAGGGACTACTCGGGAGGATGTCGTTATCAGGAGAAAGAAAACTGGCGTTCTACGGATTGGAGCGTGGAATGTCAGATCCCTTAATCGGGCAGGTAGGTTAGAAAATTTAAAAAGCGAAATGGATAGGTTAAAGTTAGATATAGTGGGACTTAGTGAAGATCGGTGGCAGGAGGAACAAGATTTTTGATCAGGTGAATACAGGGTTATAAAAACAAAATCAAATAGGGGTAATGCAGGAGTAGGTTTAATAATGAATAAAACAATAGGAACGCAGGTAAGCTACTACAAACAGCATAGTGAATGCATTATTGTGGCCAAGATAGACATGAAGCCCACGCCTACTACAGTAGTACAAGTTTATATGCCAACTAGCTCTGCAGATGACGAAGAAATTGAAGAAATGTATGATGAGATAAAAGAAATTATTCAGATAGTGAAGGGAGACGAAAATTTAATAGTCATGGGTGACTGGAATTCGATAGTAGGAAAAGGAAGAGAAGGAAACATAGTAGATGAATATGGATTGGGGGTAAGAAATGAAAGAGGAAGCCGCCTGGTGGAATTTTGCACAGAGCACAACTTAATCATAGCTAACACTTGGTTCAAGAATCATAAAAGAAGGTTGTATACATGGAAGAAGCCTGGAGATACTGACAGGTTTCAGATAGATTATATAATGGTAAGACAGAGATTTAGGAACCAGGTTTTAAATTGTAAGACATTTCCAGTGGCAGATGTGGACTCTGAAAACAATCTATTGGTTATGAACTGTAGATTAAAACTGAAGAAACTGCAAAAAGGTGGGAATTTAAGGAGATGGGACCTGGATAAACTGACTAAACCAGAGGTTGTACAGAGTTTCAGGGAGAGCATAAGGGAACAATTGACAAGAATGGGGGAAAGAAGGAGGAGGAGGAGGAGATTAGTGTTTAACGTCCCGTCGACAACGAGGTCATTAGAGACGGAGCGCAAGCTCGGGTGAGGGAAGGATGGGGAAGGAAAATCGGCCGTGCCCTTTCAAAGGAACCATCCCAGGGGAAAGAAATACATTAGAAGAAGAATGGGCAGCTTTGAGGGATGAAGTAGTGAAGGCAGCAGAGGATCAAGTAGGTAAAAAGACGAGGGCTAGTAGAAATCCTTGGGTGACAGATGAAATATTGAATTTAATTGATGAAAGGAGAAAATATAAAAACGCAGTAAATGAAGCAGGCAAAAAGGAATACAAACGTCTCAAAAAGGAGATCGATAGGAAGTGCAGAATGGCTAAGCAGGGATGTTTGGAGGACAAATGTAAAGATGTAGAGGCTTATATCACTAGAGGTAAGATAGATACTGCCTACAGGAAAATTAAAGAAAAGAGGACCACTTGTATGAATGTCAAGAGCTCAGATGGAAACCCAGTTCTAAGCAAAGAAGGGAAAGCACAAAGGTGGAAGGAGTATATAGAGGGTCTATACAAGGGCGATGTACTTGAGGACAATATTATGGAAATGGAAGACGATGTAGACGAAGACGAAAAGGGAGATATGATACTGCGTGAAGAGTTTGACAGAGCACTGAAAGACCTGTGTCGAAACAAGGCCCCGGGAGTAGACAACATTCCATTAGAGCTACTGACGGCCTTGGGAGATCCAGTCCTGACAAGACTCTACCATCTGGTGAGCAAAATGTATGAGACAGGCGAAACACCCTCAGACTTTAAGAAGAATATAATAATTCCAATCCCAAAGAAAGTAGGCGTTGACAGATGTGAAAATTACCGAACTAACAGTTTAATAAGTCACAGATGCAAAATACTAACGCGAATTCTTTACAGACGAAAGGAAATACTGGTAGAAGCAGACCTCGGGGAAGATCAGTTTGGATTCCGTGGAAATGTTGGAACACGTGAGGCAATACTGACCCTACGACTTATTTTAGAAGCTAGATTAAGAAAAGACAAACCTACGTTTCTAGCATTTGTAGACTTAGAGAAAGCTTTTGAGAATGTTGACTAGAATACTCTCTTTGAAATGCTGAAGGTGGCAGGGGTAAAATATAGGGAGCGAAAGGCTATTTACAATTTGTACAGAAACAAGATGGCAGTTATATGAGTCAAGGGACATGAAAGGGAAGCAGTGGTTGGGAAGGGAGTGAGACAGGGTTGTATCCTCTCCCCGATGTTGTTCAATATGTATATTGAGCAAGAAGTAAAGGAAACAAAAGAAAAATTCAGAGTAGCTATTAAAATCCATGGAGAAGAAATAAAAACTTTAAGGTTCGCCGATGACATTGTAATTCTGTCAGAGACAGCAAACGACTTGGAAGAACAGTTGAACGGAATGGACAGTGTCTTGAAAGGAGGATATAAGATGAACATCAACAAAAGCAAAACAAGGATAATGGAATGTAGTCGAATTAAGTCGGGTGATGCTGAGGGAATTAGATTAGGAAATGGGACACTTGAAGTAGTAAATGAGTATTGCTATTTGGGGAGCAAAATAACTGATGATGGTCGAAGTAGAGGGGATATAAAATGTAGACTGGCAATGGCAAGGAAAGCATTTCTGAAGAAGAGAAATTTGTTAACATTGAGTATAGATTTAAGTGTCAGGAAGTCGTTTCTGAAAGTATTTGTATGGAGTGTAACCATGTATGGAAGTGAAACATGGATGATAAATAGTTCAGACAAGAAGAGAATAGAAGCTTTCGAAATGTGGTGCTACAGAAGAATGCTGAAGATTAGATGGGTAGACCACATAACTAATGAGGAGGTACTGAATAGGATTGTGGGGAAGAGGAGTTTGTGGCACAACTTGATTAGAAGAATGGATCAGTTGGTAGGACATGTTCTGAGGCACCAAGGGATCACCAATTTAGTATTGGAGGGCAGCGTGGAGGGTAAAAATCTTAGAGGGAGACCAAGAGATGAATACATTAAGCAGATTCAGAAGGATGTAGGCTGCAGTACGTGCTGGGAGATGAAGAAGCTTGCACAGGATAGAGTAGCATGGAGAGCTGCATCAAGCCAGTCTCAGGACTGAAGCCCACAACAACAAAAACAACAATTTGATGCGAAACATTACTATGGTGAAAATGGTGTTTATGATATCCTGATAATTATTTTAATCGATAACCATACGCAACTACGTGGAACTGCAAAACTGTCTGTGAACGTTCTCATAATTCGTACAGTCATATTCTATTTTTTAATCATATTAGTGTGAAGCGCTTTCAGCTTGACTAATTCGAAGAGTAGTTGTTTTAAAACTATCAGAGTTAAAAAGTAGAACTATTAATGGTCAGTGCGAGAAGTAACCAAGGAACAACACCACGCTTACTACTTAGCACTACAGTGCTGTCTTCCCAGTGACGCCAAGAGGTGCTGACCATTGGCAGCATTCACAGAGGGCTATGCTGTACACTACTAGATGCACAAGCTAGTCAATTTGTCCTTGTACTTCAGCTCCCCTAATAACAATTTACTTGGCCTTTTCAGTTTTTTCTTCCCATGTCAGTTCCTTGTCAGGACCTGGCGGATTCTGTCCCACAGGTCAATTTCTGTACTTGTTTTTTTAGACTGTTGTGCGGATTTTCCTTAGTTTCCAAGGTAAATTTTGTTCACCGATGAAGTACATTTCAACAGAGACTGTGTTTTGAATACTTGAAATAGCCACATTCGGGATCAAGAAAACCCCAAAGCCACATGTACACAAAGATTTCAACACTCCTTTGGCATCAGTGACTGGGCAAGTATCTATGATGGTCATGTGATTGGGCCATACATCCTTCCACCCCACCTAATGGATGCCAGGTACTTGATGTTCCTGCAGCAGGTGCTGGTGGAGTTTTTGGAAGATGTGCCATTGGAGATTCAGAACAAGTTGTGGTTCCAGCATGATGGTGTGGCAGTATATTTTACAGTTCTCGTCCAAAATCATTTGAACATAATCTACAGGGATAGGTGGATCAGTCGAGGTGGACCACAAGCTTGGCCACCAAGATTCCCCGATTTAATCCTTTGGACATTTTCTTGTGGGGCCACATGAAGATTCTTGTTTATGAGACCTCTGTCCAGTCAGAGGAAGATCTAATTGTATGGATCATGGGTGCAGCAGATGTCATTATCCATTTGGACAGAGTTTGTGCAAACTTGCTGTGCAGATAAACTGTGTGCACTGAACATGGTGGCCGGCTGGAGTGGCCGAGAGGTTCAAGGCACTTCAGTCTGGAACCGCGAGACCAATACGGTCACAGGTTTGAATCCTGCCTCGGGCATGGCTGTGTGTGATGTCGCTAGATTAGTTAGGTTTAAGTACTTCTAAGTTCTAGGGGACTAATGACCTCAGATGTTAAGTCCCATAGTGATCAGAGCCATTTGAACCATTTGAACATGCTGGTCATCATATCAAACAGCTGTTGTAACACTGCAATTAATAGGAGTGAAATCTGTTTGTGTTGTTTCCTCGTAAAATGGAAACAAATGTTTCTGGACATGGGTTCCTATGAAAAACTTGACAAGTTCCCTCTAAAACCTCTAGAAGTGTGTAATGCGAATTGTGAAACCCGCTCTATCTGTTGGGTCTACTCTATATTGCTTCAACACATTGGTCCATGCCTTTCTAGTGAACTGACTCCCATTGTCAGTTATTATTATGTACTTTGGTAGGCATGAATTATGAAAATAGACTTTGGCCAACTTTTCTTCCAACTTCACCTCCTGTTGCTTTCCTCAAAGTATTGAGAGACTAACTCTATTGCCACAAATACATATGTCATTGCACCACTAGATTTCGGGAGTGGGCCCAGGAGATTTACCGCAATTGCTTCCTTGGGTTCCTTTGGCAGTACTACATGCACAAACCCTTTGTGCTGTACTGTAACAGTCTTCGTTTTCTGACATGTCTCATAATTCTTCAACAGTTTCTTTATCCATCTTGTCATGTCAAAAATCTAGCAATCATGCCATAATTTTTCCATATATTTCCTGAGACCAAAATGTCCACAGCTGAGATTGGTATTCCATATTATGAACGTTATACTTTGTTCCAGAATGCACACCCTCCATTCCTCCTCATTTACATTGTTTCTGTGGCATAACACTCCATCATGCAAGAGGTAATATGCCATGATCTTGTCTTCCCCAGTGCTATTCTACTTACTTTTAAGTAGCACTAACTTTTCACCCTCGTTTTGCTCTCTTAGATGTTCCTTACTACTCTGCACGCTGCCCCTTCCTGTATAACCCCTTTTATCAGATAAATCTTTCTTTTTGTTGGCAAAGGAGGTGCAAAATGTTCTTCTAATCCTATATGCATTTGAGATAGCGCATCTGGCACTGTCTGTGAAGTTCTTGGTATGCACTGAATATCGAAATTAGATTCTCATGGAGCAAGCATCCATCACATTGATCTGTTATGCCACAGTCTGCATGTTAACATAGATGACAAAGCCTTGTGATCTGTTACTACAATAAATTTTCGTCTTCTCAAATAATGTCTAAATTTAGCAAAATGATACACTACTTCTGATGCTTCCTTCTCCATTATTGACTACTTCCGTTCTTGTTCATTCAACACCTGACTACCAAAAGCAATGGTTCTAATTATTCCTTTCCTTTTTCCTCATCTTTTTTATATAAATGGACCTCTAGTCCATAATCCAAAGCATCACACCCCAAGTAAAATGCCTTTGACATATCTGGATGAGCTATTTTGGAGCATTACAAAGTTTTTGTTTTATTTTTGCAAAATCTGCAGTACCCTCCTCTGTCCATGACAATGCATTGCTTTTCTTCAGCCATCTATGCAGTGCTTTGCTATTTAATGTTTGCTCACCAATGAATCAACAGTAGAATCCACAGAGACCAATAAAACTTATCACCTGCTTCCTGTTTATCGGTATCTGAAAATTTCTTATTGCTGTCAGCTTCTCTGGGTCGTGGTTTTATTCCTTCTGGCCCAATAATATGTCCCATGAAAGGTATTTCCAGTCTTCTGAATTCTGACTTCTGAAAATTAAGGATGGCACCTGCACATTCACAACTTTCTAACATTTCCTCCAGAGTCCTTAAGTCTTCCTCCCACATTTCACTGGCTACAAACATGTCATCTAAATATATCATAATTTTCTTCAGCAAATCTTCTCCTAGCATTTGGTCTAGCATTGTAATAAAATCAGACAGGGATATGTTCAGTCCAAAAGGCAGCACTCTATATTGATAATATCTTCCCTTGTACGAAAATGCTGTAAATGGCCTTGACTCTGGGTCTAGCAGTATTTGATGGTATTCAGACATCAAATCCAGATTTGTAAACATCTTTGCTTGTTTAAATTTCTGCAACAGTTTGTCTATGTTCTTTGATTGTTTCTTTTCTGGTTCAGATAACTTGTTTGCTTGTCATGCACCCAACACAAGCCTTACACTCCCTCTTCTTAGCCACAGTAACTAATAGGCTGTTGTATTGACTTTTAGATCTCTCTATTACTTCATTTGTTAGGATCTACTGCAGTTTCCTCTCTACTACTTCTTTTCTTGCATGTAGTATTGGATAAGATGGCTTAAAATATGGCTTATACAGCTATAATTTTATATGATATGCTGAGCCTTTTATTATTCAGGATCTATTTCCAAAAACTTTTCTGTATCTTCTGATTAATTTGGATAGCCTTTCAGCTGCTCTTTTATCAATATTCTTAATTCCATGTATTTTGTTGCTGACTTCTTCCCATGTGAGCTCACTTGCATCATTTGTACTGACAGATGCGGTTTACTAAATTTTCCTCTTCCATTACATCTTCACAGGTTGCTACTTAGCAACGTGGGAAAAATCTAGTACTCTATCTAGTGTAATTTTGTCGTTGAAACTTATCTTCTCTTTTTCTCCATCATAAAGTCTCGCCTTATTTTCTCTACTTATTTCTACTTCGTGCTCCGTCAACCAGTCTGACTCTATAATGACTTCTTGCAAATTAGGCATGACTACCACATCCATTCTGTATATGTCTCCTTCAGTCTCAACCTCCACTATTACTTGACAATTCACCACTTTCCCGTATCCATCAACAGCTTCTTTTATTGTAAACTCCATATGTTGTTTCCTGATTTCAGTAGCTCATTATATATGTTGTTAGCTATATCATGCAGCTGGTTTCCCAAATTGACTACAGACCTAGTTGCACACCCACGTATTTTAACTTCAATTATTGGAGTAATTATCACCTTATCTTTTACTGTTTCCTCTAGTGGGTCTTCTAGTTCATCATTTAGCTGTTCAGCCTTTATGGCATAAATATTTATTTCTTCATTGTCTGTGTTTACAGGCCCTGCCATGTATATTTCAGGTCGGGCCACTCCTGAAACACCTACATGTTTTCCGTTCCTCCATTCTCAGAAAGTTCTGCTCCACTTCTCTGCCTCCATCCACTGCAGCTATCTTTGTGCAAGCTGCACCTTTCTTCCTCTCTTCTACCTGTCCTTTGATCATCATGAGATCTGAAAGCATAACTGCCATGTTCTTGGCCTCTACCATTTCTCTGTGTTCCGGCGTAATGTCAAGTGCCAACACAACAATCAAGAAAGGAAGAGCAGAGAGGGCTGTGAGACGACATCAGTCAATAGCACACTGACAGACCCCTCTCTAGGACATCAGCAAGACATAAGCGGCATCTAGGCCAAGAGAATATAAGTACCGCTCTGTCTGGCTGTAGCTTGAGTTGAAGACGAGCCAACCTATTAATGCTACAGCAGTGACTTATGAAATGTATTGTTTTGCTTGTATTGGAATTGTATTTGCTGAAGAGCTTGCTTGTGTTTGTCTATCGCCCCTTGCTTAAAACATGTCAGTATCTCACAAAGTTAATTATTGTAATCATTTTAATCATTTCCTTTTGTAATAAAGTCCATTAATATGATTTGCTTGAATTGTTGTCTAGTGATCCTAGAAATCAGCTTTCCTAGGCACCCTATATTAGACGAGCTGGCAGAATACAACACTCTGTCCATTCTGCCACTACTGTTAGTAGCATGTCCCATGATGTGGGGCTGCACTACTGGAATGGTCTGTGTTCACTTGTGGCAGCCTATCTGCACACTCTAATTGCTCAAATATAACCCTGGCCTGGCCCACGGAGTCAGTAATCGTTACTATTAAATGACTACATACTTCACGTGGCAGCCTTTGTATCACCCCAATTGCACCACATTTTTCTCATCTGATTCCTCTCTAATTCCTTTTCAAAGAACTCACTGTAAGTTCTTGCTCATTCTGTTAATATGAAAAATTCCATATAAAGATTAATATGTCATCCTGTTTGTTCTTGGGCCAATACTTTTTTAGGAGCAGCTTCTTAAATTCTGCATACGTTAAATGTTCCATATCTAACCATATGCCCCAGTCATATGCTTCACCCTCTATTTGATTTATGATGTAAGCAATTTTAGTTCCTTATCCTGTAATTTTGGTAATGATCTCAGGAAATTCCTTATAAATGCAGCAGGGTGTAACTTGCCTTTGTGGTGGAATTTACTGAACTTACAACTGTTTATGAACTCCACTTGAGGGTCACTACTGCAGTTTAGGCACTTAATGTTTTATTTCACTAATTAGTTTCTCAGTTACAACCGGCTTGATCTTTTGCTCAATATTTCTTTTGTACTTTCTACATTTCTGCTACCATCTCCCCTGTGACTTTCACCATCTTCTCAACCTCTTCTACTCATTTATTAGTTTCTTCTCATCCTTGTGCGATCATATTTGCCAAAACCCCTAGTGTGTTTATCTCTAGTGTTATGTTATCCTGCATCTGTTTTTGTTGTTCTTTTATTTGTTTAACTACTATTGCCTGTTTTCTGAATTGTGATTTTATTTCATTGTTTACTTTTTCATGTTCTTCCTTCCCTTTCTTTTTAATTCATTATCCATCTTTTCCTCCCATGCTTTAAATCTTGCCTCAAAACTTGTGAATCACAAATTGTTTTCCCTGATCTTCTTCAAGTGCTTTAATGTCTGATTTGAGTTTGCTTAATATTAATGATTTAATTTCCTTGTTTGACTTTTAATTTCTTCTATTTGCTTAATTATTTTTCTGTTTAGTGACCATTACATTTCTTTTACTCACTTATCTATTTTTTCATCTAATTCCTTGACTGCCTTCATCATTAGTTGTAAATCAAAACCAGTTCCTCCCCTTAGCTCTGGGGTTTCTTCGAAAATGTTGTACTAACTATCTTTGCTTGCCTCCATAGCTTCTCAATTTTCCATTTTGGGTGTGATCATGGCTTTTGTGCCAACTGCTTGGGGTGTGGTCTGAATTCCTGCACTTTCCCACTCCATGCTATCTTCAAAGAATAATTTTGTTGAGTTAATTAACAGATTTTCCTCGCCATCGGATTCATTTTCTTGTTTCATTTCACTCCCTGGTAACCAGTTTTCCTGTTGCTCTACATTTGACTGATATTTGCCTCCTCTGAAACACTCTCCTGTTTGATTTCCTCTACATGCAATGTTGGCTCATTTTACACTATTTGAAATTTACTGCTACTTTTCTGTATCTGATCCCAAATTTACCAATATTCACTGTTCTAAAATTTCGCTGTTTTGTCACACACATACTTCATAGCCTATACAGCACCTGTCATTGATTACTTTTTGTCACACTATTTATCAATTTCTACTGCATCATTTTTTGGTTAATGGCTTACAACAACTTGCAACTTGTTTTGTACTTCTGCTGCTGCTGTTGACCACTGTACTGCTAGCTGCTGATTTTTGTGATGTGGCATCTGCTTGATCTGCTAATCATCAGGTAGCCTGGCTTCTTCTTCTTTCTTGTAGCAGCTCTTCTGTCATATCCTAAATGTTTAGAAAATTGTTCCTTCCTTTGTTCTTCTTATGAGCACATCTGAGAATCATGCAGTCCATGTTGTCATGTGTTGTTACATGTAAGCTGCCCCCTATATGTATCTCAGTTTGCTTTCAATGTTTCACTCCGGCTGCTTGACATTTTCAAGGCTATCAAACATCTATACAACCAGTTTTTTGAGTGGCAAACATACTCTCAAAGTACATGCAACTGTATTTAGAGTCTCTACTGTGTAAATTACAACACATGTCCTATCTACTTCATTCAAACTAATGTGAAACAATCCCATAAAAAAGTTAGGAAAGTCATTGATGTTGTCAATTAGATAACACACTGGTATGAAACACTTGATTTTATTTGTTTCTTGATTGCAAATCAATTTCACATGGTTTCTAACTGCACTTGCACTACACTTCCATATCCTCCTCATTCATAATATCGAATGTGTTAGTCATTGACATTCTTTTTCTGTGCAGTCTTCTTTTCCATATTAAATATTTCATAATTGACAAATTAATATTTTTAACACAGTTCTCATGATGGTGCTCTCATACATATTCACATCCTGCTCACATGAAGGCTACAAGTATGGCTCGAGTGCAACTGACTGCCTACCGCCAGCCAGTCTCTAGAACGAGCTTGTACCTTCCAGAACTATGGGGCACCCCATCAGTGATGCCACTGCACTGTAGCAAAGAGGTACACTGTGCTGTAGCATAAAGTATAGGGGTAGATTCAATCCGTCAAATGCCACATTTACATCTCTACCCTTACACGGTCACTGGATGTGTAAGGTGAGTTGCCTGGGGAATGAACTTTGTGTAGCAGATCACTTTCACCAGAAAAGACTGCAATTTCTTCCAGATTTTTGACCCAGCAGTTTCTCAATAGCATTGATATGCTCTGTCATCAGCATGATCCCTTTGCTGCTTAACATATGCCCCAATACTGCACAGGATCTTGCATTACTCCAGGTTACAATTCAGTCTGTTCTCTAACAGCTGCTAAAACAATGTTTACAAGTTTTACGTGAGTTCATCCATGGTAGCACCAGTCACCTAAATGTCATTTAAATAGTTTATGCACTTTGGAATGCCTCGAGTTAATTGCTGTGTGTATCTTCGGAAACTTACTGTTGCTGAGGCAACCCCCAAAACGTTGTCTCTTGTAATAAAACATTCTAAAATGCTTTTTTTTTACCAAGGCTTCTCATGTATCTGCATCTAGAGGTAGCTGCAAGTATGCATCCTTCAAATCAGTCTACGTAAAATATTGTGCCCCTGCTAACTTTCAAACAAGGTCCTGGTCAAGGAACTGGGGAAATGTCGATCCAACTTTGTGCATTAATCATGGTCTTAAAATCACTGAAAATTCTGATGAACCTGTTCTCTTTCTTTATAATGGCCATGAGTGTCACCAAGAACTATCGAAGACTGGTGTAATTGCTCCACACACCTGTAATGTGGAAAATTTGGCCTTTATGGCATCCAGCATAGGTACAGTGGACTGCATGAGTGACATATGAATGTTAAACTCTTTAGCCATACCCAACATTGATCGGAATAACTGCTGATAATTTTGTGATAATGGTTCTAAAATCTAGAATTGTATTGAGCTTGATGCCAGCTTCACATCATCCAGTACTCAAAAACTGAATGCAGTGAATGTATTTAAACCAAAAATGTTTACAGCCGGCAGTGAAGTTATGATCAACAAGGTGATGTGCCATTCCATATCCTAGTATTCTGCCCACACAGCAGTTTGTCCTCTCAAAGGAATCTTTTGCTGGCTATATCAAATAACCTGCCACTGCGGCATCTGCAGACAGATGGAGCCCAAACTCTGATAGGTTTCCCAGTTAACCAAAGAGATCACTTCCTCTGTGTGAACTTAGAACTGTGTTGTAACACCACTGGTATTTAATTCAAACAAGAGGTTATTAGGTGCTCGGCCGGGTTCTGCCAACACAAGGGTCAAAGCAAGCACTGATGCTTGGTCAGGTACTGCACCCAGAATGTAGTGGCAAACACCAGCATGTTGACTCATCACTCCGTTGTCCTGTCCTGGCACAGTACTGCTAAGAGCCCTCACTTGAGACATGCAAAAAAAGTGGACACTGGCGATGCCCATGATGAAGCCAACAGTTTGGACAAGACTTAAATGGCTATGGGAGTGAATCCAATGTTGAGGTGGGGTAGCATCTTGTGATCTGCTGTAGATACAGAAAGGGAGGGTCCATACTTTTGCACAATCTTGTGCAAACTGTTACTACTGCTAAGTAACAAAGCACTCAGGACTGCGGGATCTGACATGTTTCTTACCTTGAATACAGCATAAATCTACACAAGTAGTTTTTCCACCTCTCTACAGTGCCATGAGACATAGAAAACTGCGGAGACAGGGGTGATGGCTGCTTGCAGATGTTCACCCCACTGGCTGCATGCTTGCGTTTTGGACCAGCTCTACATCTCGCTTGACAGCTCTTGCATCTGCTCCTGCTGTAGTAGTTGGCAGTAGTTGCAGTTTCATATGTTCCTGCTGTTGTGTCTGTAGCATTGTTTTATGCTGCCAAAAGCTCCAGAAACTTTTGATCCATTGTTATGAATTTATGCACATGCAAGAATCAGCCTCTTCACCACTTTAGTAACACACTACCCAGGTGAGGGAATGCCACGAGTCAGTTTCTGGCAAGTGGCAAAAGGATCAAGTGGATGATGGGAAAAAATGTACACACATCCGAAAGGGCAAATTGAGAGTAATCCAAAATGTGAAAGCCTAGAATCATCAACAACGTACAAGCAATGCCAATTCTGGATTGCCAACACTGATCAGTTGCAAACTGCTAATATTGACTGTTGTGATGTAGTTCTTTCATGTCGTTATCATTAAAAAGTAGTTGTTAAGCAAATAATTGTATGAATAAAAATAACACTAGAAAACTGCAGCTATTTTGTGTAGTTTTATGGAAGGAGATACACACCAAGTTTCGCCATACCAGAAGCTGACCAACAGCTGCATGTTAAGCTGTGCAACATTACTGAGGACAATGTAGCCAGACGGATTTCACCATGATTGTCTTACAGGTCTTTGTTTATTTAGTATTTCAACATATAGCAGTGATAATATGCCCCTCAGTACAGCTGATTATTTGAAGGTGACATTACCATAAAAATTGGTAATAGCTGTTGAACATGCTTGGGATTATGACTGAAAATGAAATGGTTTTGTAATAACTTGCAATCACTGATGCTCCACAGCCATATGGTTAATTTAAACTCCTGATGGAAAGTGCTGGCTAGCCGTTCAGTCTCATCGTGACATGTTTGTGTAAAATGACTGAAAACATTTAATCCACAAGAAACAAAGACATTGCACATAATATAAATAGAATTACATTTCAATCGTATGTGCGTATGTTGAGTTAACTTTGTTTAAAGGTGCAATTTTTTTAATCAGGAGACCATTCTGCTCAGTTTTTAAGAAAAAGTATGAAAGTATGTTAAGTTAAAGTGTCACTCTTGTATTTAGAGTTAAAACAGTGTGTCTTTATTTTTTATTCTAAATTATTTTCATCTATACTCTGTGAGCATAATATGTAGAGGTCATCTATTTAAAAAACTATTATAAACATACTCAATAAAAGACTGTACTTTTCAGCACAAACAGAATTTCCAGCCGTCAAGAGAACACATTGACAGCCTCACAAAGCAGCAGACACACAGTGACTAGAAGACGAAACAGGGCTGACACAGCACGCGCCACAAGGAAGCAGGTACATCAGTCAACTAAATGCTACCACTGATTGAGTACTCACAAAATTCTCTAGTGCATGGCTTGGAGGCAAGAGATACATTACATAAAATTCAACATATGCAATTAAACATCATTAAAAAGTAGAAGACATTGAAACTTAATTCAGGTGAACACAGATTTTTTAGTTACTGATCTCTAATTCTGATGTATAGACTTATCCAGTCAGTTTATAAACATTTACTTAATTTTACAAGTGGAGATAATTTATTTCTCTGCATAATTATATGTACTCGTACATGCAGTAATTAAGTACCAAAATAAATATGGTGTATTCTGAATTCTGAAGAATTTAAACATATTATGACTTCGAAACAATCAACAATAAGTTTTTCTTCTCGTGTAAAATCTATTATGATGCTCAATAAAAGACATAACACAAGTAATGATTGGTATATCTTATGGCACTGAAACAAAACACTCGTCAAATCTTCAGTTTGATTTCAGTATAAGGAATAGTTATCCTCATATTATACGAAATTGACACACTTCTTCCAAACACAAATTGAGCACAAGGGAAATTTTTGCCACAAAATAGTTTTCATTTTACATTGAGATGATCATATGGCATAATTGGTCAGGAGATCCTCTCTACAGTTATTAGGCTGGCAAGTCTTTCTGTCACTGCAAACTGGTTCTTGCAACCTCTTTTAATGACTTAGTAAACGTTTAGAGCCACTTTAGGTTTGCTGGTTTAAAATAGCTGATGGCAGTGAGTCTGGCTGCAATTGACGTTTGTCCCAACATGTGTAGATCAATGCACAATTGTTTCTTGTTTGTGCCCAAAATAAATATTTCAGCAACTTGAATGGAAGAAAAATAATTATAAAAATTACTTATGGTATAAACTTCCTTCTTTGTTGTTAAAGGAAAATATGATATGTGATTTAATTCAATTTTAGAGATATGTATTATATAAGATACATTAAGTAAGTGACGCTCAGTTATAGAAATATGAAGACATATTCATATGAAAAAACTCTCTGTTACAGACATCTACAAAACACTAAAACTAGAAAACACTGAGATGCCAGATTAGTTTAATATTATAGTTCAAGCTTTTTTGAACACTTCTGGCCCTTGTCATCAGAAGTCAAACTTCTATCAGGACACTTCTTAGAACAATTCTTATAGCATGTTGTTGTTGTGGTCTTCAGTGCAGAGACTGGTTTGATGCAGCTCTCCATGCCACTCTATCCTGTGCAAGCTTCTTCATCTCCCAGTAACTACTGCAACCTACATCCTTCTGAATCTGTTTAGTCTATTCATCTCTTGGTCTCCCTCTACGATTTTTGCCCTCCATGCTGCCCTCTAATACTAAATTGGTGATCCCTCGATGCCTCAGAATATGCCCTACCAACGGATCCCTTCTTCTAGTCAAGTTGTGCCAGAAATTTCTCTTCTCTACAATTCCATTCAATACCTCCTCATTAGTTATGTGCTCTACCCATCTAATCTTCAGCATTCTTCTGTAGCACCACATTTCGAAAGCTTCTATTCTCTTCTTGCCTAAACTATTTATTGTCCACATTTCCCTTCCATACATGGTTACACTCCATACAAATACTTTCAGAACCGACTTCCTGACACTTAAATCTATACTCGATGTTAACAAATTTCTCTTCTTCAGAAACGTTTTCCTTGCCATTGCCAGTCTACTTTTTATATCCTCTCTACTTCGACCATCATCAGTTATTTTGCTCTCCAAATAGCAATACTCACTTACTTCTTTAAGTGTCTCATTTCGTAATCTAATTCCCACAGTATCACCCAATTTAATTTGACTACATTCCATTATTCTTGTTTTGATTTTGTTGATGTTCATCTTATATCCTCCTTTCAAGACCATGTCCATCCCGTTCAGCTGCTCTTCCAGGTCCTTTGCTGTCTCTGACAGAATTACAATGTCATCGGCGAACCTCAAAGTTTTTATTTCTTCTCCATGGATTTTAATTCCTACTCTGAATTTTTCTTTTCTTTCCCTTACTGCTTACTCAATATACAGACTGAATAACATCGGGGATAGGCTACAACCCTGTCTCACTCCCTTCCCAACCACTACTTCCCTTTCATGCCCCTTAACTCTTATAACTGTCATCTGGTTTCTATACAAATTGTAAATAGCCTTTCACTCCCTGTATTTTACCCCTGCCACCTTCAGAATTTGAAAGAGAGTATTCCAGTCAACATGGTCAGAAGCTTTCTCTAAGTCTACAAATGCTAGAAATGTAGGTTTGCCTTTCCTTAATCTATTTTCATGCATGTGCTTCATAAATAATTGTTAATTATAGGAAAGTGAAAAGGAGACACAAAAACAAGCAAGAAAGTTCCAGTATACAATGGTTCCACAAATTATCCAATTTTGAAATAGTGACACCTATTTCTGAGTTCCATAGAAACTTGTAATCAATTCATCAATACAATGTTACAGAAAAAAGTGTTCAGAATGCTGTTCTTGTGTCCATATATTATATAGCATGTCTCTGCAATAATCTGTGAATCTTCTGTTGCTCTCCTGTGTTTTCCATCAGTTTATCCTTCAAAGCAACATTCCTAATTTTCCAGTGTTGTAATGTGAGCCATGTGCATGAGGTATTTTACATGACCAAAAATGCAGGAATCCATGGAATAAGTCCAGTGATCTAGGACTATGCACTAGTGTATTAACCAAATTTTCAGCCACAGTTAAAATGAGACATCTTATAAAAGATCAGGAAGAACACTTTGCTACAAGTGAAGATACTTCATAAATGTTAATCTATGTAGCAAGAATTAAGGTCCATTTACACCGTGAGAGAGTAATCTCACATGGATACTCAGTAAGATGTACTGCTGATATTGTGAAGTGTGCATTATAAACATTACAGTAAGTCCAAACATATCAGTTATGGAATTAAAAATCCCATCTCGGCTGAATCTGTTCTTTAAAAGAAGATAATTATGTTTAATAATAAATTGTGGCAGAGCAGAAATGCAGTTGGAAGGCAATTCTGCATTGTTCTCCTAGTCAAAATCATCAATCTATACCCTAGATATTTTAACAACTTTTACTCTACACCAAGTGGTATGATTTTAGCCCCACATTTTTAAAGACTAAGGAGACACCATGTTATATCAATTAAGGCACCATTATAGCATTTTATCCATCATGATGATGATATATGAAGTATTATCAAACAGCCTCCCTTATGCTATTAAACAACCAACATGGCTTTTTAAGAGGAAGAGCCTATACATATTGAGTCTATAACATAATCTAGTTAACTGGAAAACACAAAGAATTCAACAAACCTACATTTCTAACAGTCAAAAATTATGGCATGCTAAAACTTTTCTTGGAGTCAGTAGACAAAAACTATTGGAAATTATGAAAGAGAAAGGAGTTCCAGCCCATATGTTAAATGCTGTTAGAAATCTCTGGCCCAAGAGAAACAATAAAGCGGAGGTAATGTGGGAAAAAAGCAAATAACTGTAAACCAATACTTCAGATAAGCATGTCCTTTATCATCTGCACTGTTGTTTAAGTTTTACATATAAATTGTTATTTGTAACTGTAAAGAAAGTCTTGGCTCTGAAATCTAATACAGAGCAGTACCAAAGGTGGACTTATTTGCTGTAGATGACCAAGTAATCACAACATAGTCAGAAGATGATTTACAAAGACCAGTCCATGAACTGCGCGCGCACACACACGCGTTTTTGTTCTCCAAAAAACTGAGGCCAATTGAGATTTGTCAGGAAGTTTGTATAATGTATGGAAATGATGAACTGAGTGAAGCTGAAGTGAGACAATAGTGCATCACATTTAACAATGGCCAGCCATACTAATCTTCAGGAGAAAGTGTGAAGTGGCCCAGAATTGTCAGTGCTGAACTGGTGGAGAAAATCAGTGATAATATTTGCACATGTGAAACATTAAAGAAATCGAGGAGAGTGATATAAATCAAAACATCAAGGAAAGTTACATTCCAAGGTTTGTTTTCATTCATGACAATACATGACCTCACACAATGATTTAGACTCAAAGGATCTTGAATGGCTTTGGTTGGGAGCATTTTAGTCGTCCACTGCACATTCTGGAACTTACTGTGAACAATTTCCACTTGTTTCCACACATGAAGACCTGGCCTGCAACACAGGGCTTCGATGATGACAAGAAACTGTACAAAGGTGTCCAAACAGAGTTGAAGTCTCAGGTGGCAACATTCTACAATGATGGTATTAACAAGTTGGTGTATCATTATGATAAGTGCATTAATTTGTACGGAAATTATGTTGAGAAATAACTGAACAATGTGCATTTCAAATGTAAGTAATAAAATAAGTTTCATTTCTTTTTTCTTTTTTCTTTTTAATTCTAAAAACCAAGTTACTTTCTGAATAGCCCTTGTATTTTCACATTTAAGGAAATTTGTGGCTGAAAAAATGTTTCAAGTCAAATGAAGAGACTATGAGAACCATTAGTGGCTATTTTACACACCCTCCAAAATAAATCTTCAGGGGTGGACTCTCCTAATTGGAAAAGTAAAGTGCACTGCCATAAGAGGACGATGTTGAAACATAAGTGCATTTTTATCTAACAACTACTGTATTACACTGCCAGGCCAAAAAGTTGTCACATTGCTCTCATAGTGTCTCACTAACAATTAAGAATAGCTGCTGAATCCCAACACCAGGTGCAATATGATTCATGATTAACTTCTTGGTTGAATGGTCAGTTTCAAGAAGTGTTATGTTTACTGCATCACTGTCAAACCATTGTGCAACAAAAGTAAAGTTGTATGATACAACTAGCTGTGAAATCCCAAAGGTTAGGTTCAGCCACCTGAACTGGAAAAGTATATTCTATCCTTTGCACCCATAGGCACCTTTCCTTCACGAATTGCATGCAGTGTGTGTTTGTTAAGTGTAATTGTTAAGAATAGAATAGGTGACTGTAATGGGTGTAAGTGTAGTGTGGTGTCACATATGTGTTGGAAGATGGTAAGAGAAGAAAGAGGGTGAAATGTGCCACCAACACAGCACCTACTAATCTCAAATACTAATGGGTTCAACAAGTTTAATGTCCTCATCTAAAATGTATTTTCCATATTCCATCACAAACCATTACTTTTGCCTACATATTTAAAATATATGAAACTTTAGAGAAGATAAAGGCCCATTTTCTTGTAACAACATTTGTTGTTTATTGGATACATGGGATATTCTTGAGTTTTTCAAATTATTGTAAATGGTGAGGAAATTTGAAATAAAGCACACTCTCTTAATGTAATGCCATCACAGTTTGGCACGGATCACTCTTCATCCAGCTTTCACAGTTTGTCATGGCTGGTAAAGCACATTGCACATTGGTAATCTCATGTCAACATTGATATTTCTTGGAAAATACTGAGTGGAATACAAACAGTGGAATGAACAGAGATAACAGCTCACTGTATAATGTAGACAGCTTACAAACTAGTGTTGTTCTTCAGAGCACCCACAAAGCTAGTAAAAAAAGGGGGGGAGGATCTTTTCAGCATTTTATAGATCCAGCTTGTGCTCCATACATTTTTCCTTCTTGGAGAAGCTTCAAAGCTGATCTTAAAGCATACGTATTCTGCCAAAATCGTTTACAGGTGAATGAAGGCTGTTGTTGTTGGAATATTTAATTCTTGTACAGCAAACTCTTAGCCTCATGATATTTTGACATATAACTCATGTATTAATTTCATGTTCTTTATCACAGTAAGATTGCTATATCAGGTGTTATTGTGTTGAGTTTGACAACTCAGGTAGGGGAAAAAAATAAGGGAGTGGAAATACTCAAGTACAGCATTGTTTTTCAGTTATTTCTTCAGGGCACGTGGTTACCTTTTCTTTTCATACACAAAGTGTCTGCTGAAAATTTATCTTTTCAGTTGTCTTGCTTTCCGTAGAACTATTACTTATCTATATTTTTTAGCATATCTTTTCCAACATCAGCCACTGAGGATTAAATATTGAACAATGATACAAAATTTGTACATTTTTGGAGAAATCTCAGCAATGTGATCACAGCAGTTGTGACAATGTGTGGATGTCGACAGATATATAACTTACCCTGTTGATTTATGCCACTGCTGCTCAGCCTCTAACAAAAACTCTCGAACCTGTCTCTACTGAGAGGTTCTATTTACACCTAATTATTAAGAATAAGATATGCTCTATTGTTGCAGTAGAAAAGCCATAGGTTCTACAGTTCATTAAGCACAAAAGTGCTTTAAATGACTCTGAAAACTGATATGTAAATTCTCCATGATAATTTCATTTCATCCTTTGCATTTGTATCCCTTATTCAGCTCATACAAAACATAATGCAGACAAATCTGTCACCCAATCACAGCAGACTATAAGGCTACAACATATACTCAATACTATTTGTTCACTTTTATTTTGACTGGTCTTCCTCGGTCAGAATTAGTCCAAGTCAGCAGTGTTAAGGTAAACAGTGTAAGTTTTTCCAGCTTTGTAAACAATCAGTTTGGTGTCATGCTAGCAGCTTTAGTGTCATCATTGCTGATTGTTGTCTGTCATTTTATAATACTGTTTGAGAATACTGAAGGAAATGTAGTTGCAGGTTATATTAAATATCAAAGTGGTCTCTCTGCAGGCTGATTTATAATGAATAGCTGCAGAACAACTATCTGTACCAACGACATACAGTATCCCGTTACATGACGTCTTTTGCTGATACATCTGCAAGGAATGTCGATTTCATCTGATTAGTCTAGGAATATGAAAATCCTGCAGAAATGACAAAGCAGAAAATAATGTGAACTCTTTGAATTTTAACAATGCAATGCGAAAGTGGTGGTTTTTATAAATTGTCACTAAATTTGACATTTTTCGTGTTCCTACATAAAAATGTTGTAAATCTGAGGATGAGAGTTCACTAACATTGGTAAATGATAATTACTGAATGGTGAAATTTGATTTTATCTTTCTTCTCAAATTTGAAAATTGCATATAATTTTAAAACAACAGTTGATTTCCCAAATAAAGAACTATCACTCTAGATATGTCATCATGCGGACTATATTCCTGTAGCAGTTTTAGTTGCTGAGGTGATATTTCCCTGTTTTTGAGAGTTCTTTAATGTGATGCATCAATCAAAGTAGATACTTTGGTAGTAGCGCCAAACAGGGTGATTTCGGACAGTTTTGTCGTTATTTTGATTGTAAGTTTTGTATATATTGTTAGATTAAATTGATTGTTATGGAAGTGGTAGGGTATAAGTGAAACGAATAAAATATCCCATAACCAGAAAGTGTATGTGTAGGTATATTTATCTGAGGCAGTTAAATAAAGTGTCCGAAGTCACCCCATGGATTGGGGTGATTTCGGACACGTGTTTTTTAAATCTCTGTCCGGAGTTACAGAATATAGAGGGCTAATTCGGACAGTTACTGCCTTTTTTAAAAATTCTACATGCTTTTTATTTGATTTTGGTGACATTTTACACATTTTAATGTAGCCCTTTGTTACAAATAAGTGATATAGAACGATATAATGAATTTTATGTATTACAGATAAGTTCTGGACCAGCTCGTTTAATATTTTTGCTTAAGTGAACAGAAAGATCTTCTGACTGTCATTTGAGGAATAAATGCACCCATTCTTCTCCTGGCAAATTATTACGAAATTTCTTCTCTTTTCAGCCAGATTTATCAAGGTAGCCTTTAACTAAATATCTAATATCTTATTTAGTGAAGGGAAATCGGCAATGTGCAGCCCTCAAGATACCTTGCTTCAACATTTCTTCTTCTTCTTTTCTTCTTCTTCTTCTTCTTTATTTAGCACTGGCTGTCCTCCCATTTTTTTGGATGTGGTTTTTGCACTTTATTTTTTAGTGTTGATTTAGGTATACCATACAAATCTGAATCTTTTCTGTATGATAATTTACCACTCTGAATATCACGAACATCTTTATCTAAAAGTTCTGGGTCATAATTACACCGTACTGTAGCACCTCTCCTGCTCTTATACGTTCTTGGCATTGTCCAAAATCACCCCACACAGTACACAGTTTTACAAAAACCGTCATTATTTTATAACCTTGCACAAGAAACTCGACAAACTTGTACAGAAATTGTCTCAATGCTGTTAGCTACTGAGCGCATCAAGAATTATGGTTACAATAACTTCCTGCTCGGCGCAACAATAGAAAGTTTCCACTTTACGATAATGCATGGATTTTTAACACTGAGACTGTTCATCAATTATTCCCCTATGGAAAAAATTGACGCAAAAGAAAAGTTGTGGGAAGTGATAAATGCAATCTTGCGCTTAAAATAACTGGTGCACAGACGTTAAAATAAGTAACTCTTTGTTTCTACGCAGTGGCAAAGAGCAAATAAGCCATACTGTCTGAATTCGCCCCGGTGTCCAAAATCACCCCGTTTGATGGTACGCTAGTATAAACATGAAAAACACAGAATTCTGCAGTATAGCTTTGCAAACACTTAAGTCAACATAGCATCTGATACTTTTCAACCTAACTTACGTTCTAGCCTACACAACGGATCATGTTGTTACCTCAATCTTCATTCAATCAACAGTAAAAATAATAGTGTATAAATATTGAAATAAATAATCAGTGTTGTGTTTTACTGCCATAAAAATGTTTGAATGAAATTGTATCTTTCTCTGTGATTGACTGATAGCAGCTGGATAAAACATTAACTGTATTTATAAGTTAAACACAAAGATTGCTTCATTAATGTACAAAAAATAACTTTTTGCTATTAAACTAGTAAGCTTTTGAGAAATATGCATAATTCAGAAAGAAATAAGCATACTTCAGAAAGAGGTGAAGGAAATACTGAAATGCCCTGTATTGCACTTTCGAATTAGTCTAATTTCTTTTATGGCTACAGATCCATTCATTAAGTCTGTGTTCACAGCTCTATGTTCTTGTTTCAACTATGGGAAGATAGTTAACTCTAGTAATGCTGACTTTGCAAAGAGTCTGTTATGTGTACTTAGAATGGCAGATCTCATCTGTGTAAGATATTCTAAAGGGATACAATATCCTTCACAATGTAGTGGAAAAGCAAATTTTTATGCCAGCAAGATTTGTGGACATCGCAAAATGTCTGGTGTTATGCTGAAGTCAGTTTCTGTCTTCTATGTTCGAGTTTAGACTCAGAGGGGTGGGGGGGGGGGGGGGGGGGGCGGGGCTGTTTCACACTACAGTGAAGTACTCACATATCGCTGGCATAAAGTCTCAGAAGAGAACTTTCAAGTTACGGCAATGCTTTCTCTTAATATTTTTAGTGGTGTCTGGTTACAAAACTATTTTTTTCTTTAACTGATTAGATTTAATGGGTTTAATATAAATGATTTCTCTTTAAATAAAAATGAGGTCAGTAAATATAATGTAATTGCTAATTATATTTACATCTTCAACATAACACTGGAAAACAATGAAATAAGACAAAAATAAGAACATACTGCAAGCCAAAGAAGGCAAAAAAAAACACTGACAGAAAATAATACTAACAGGCAAAAAGTAACAATGAAATTGGCCATAAAATATAACAATTTTATCCTGTACATAGTGAAGGTGACTCTTCCCCTCTTGCAGCAAGTATTTACAACCGACAGACATAAACTCATTAAAAATTACACACTCGTCTCTCATACTCTGTTTTGATTTAACTTGTGATGATCTTTTACATTCTGCCTGCTGTCTCCATTGTACAATGTGTGTTTCTGCCATGTCCATCTCTTACTTTGTGAGATCTGCTGTTCTGAGAGTACCATATGTTTGTTATTTTGCATCTTGTTCCCATAATGTCAATTTCCTCTTTGCCTGCTCCTTTACTTCACCTTTACCTTTGATAGGTACCTCTCTTTCCACCTGTGTCAGGCTTCTTATTTTTTATTTATAATTTCACCCTATGCTTTTCATTTTCCTCCTCTATTTTCTACAAGTGTGCTCTATTTTTGTTTAGATTGTTGTTCTCTTGTAACTTCACATCCTTTTCTCATAGTCAACTCCAATAACTTTTCTGCAACTTGTGATTTCTTCCTCTTCCTTCACAAGTAAAAAAGAAATTGCTGGAAATGGGAAAGAAACTTCTGAAAATGGAACCTGATGTTTAACGTTAATTTGACAACAGTTTTGACACACGTCATGGTTTCTATATGTTTTTGTTGGTCTTTATTACATAAGAAGGGCAAATATGGAACAAATGTCATTAACCAACACAATAAGGCAATTCTAGCAGTCTTTCTTGGTCTACAAAGTAATGCTCATAATAAAAGTATTGTCCAAACAATATAGTAAAACCTTCAACCAGAATTCAGTGCAAGTTATGCACCTTGAAATACTATGGCCTTTTCAATTACACAGCATTTTTTTTTTTTTTTATTGTTTTGCTTTCAAGTATTTTCCTATTCCCTCTGTCGAATCTTCTCCATATTTGTAAGAGTGTGTTTTGACTTTCATTCCTTTCTGTCCTGGCCTTCAGTTGGCTATAGTAGAAGTTCACTCTTTAAATATTTTTTTCTATGCTGAGCTGTAGGTGTTATATGCTTTGCCTTTGTCATTTTGTGGTATCATTCTCATCAGTTTGTGTGTGTGTGTGTGTGTGTGTGTGTGTGTGTGTGTGTGTGTGTGTGTGAAATTTAAATATCGTAGTGTGCATGTTATTCCATTTTCCCCTAACCTGATAACTTCCAGTTTGAATTACATATATGTTGATAACAACTAGTTTACAATATAGACAGGTAAAATGAATTGTATTTACCCACAGCCAGTTCCAAGTGTAAAGAAAAGTTTCACTGATATATGGATTTAAAATGTTAATTTCCTTTTTTTCCAGGTTATCAAAATGCTGATTTTGGTAGTAGTACTTTTCCTCCTATGTTGGGGACCAAGAATAATAATGAACATGCTTACTAAAATTGGTCTACAAAGTTTTACTCCAACTGAGTACACAATGAGGGTTGTGTTCAACATCCTGCCAGTCATTCATGCTTGCTTTAATCCAGTAATATACTCTTTCATGTCTAAAAACTTCCGCCGTTCACTGAAAAGACAGTTTGAGACTCTTGGCTGCAGAAGAAATTTGTCCAGACACAGGAGCAGCAGTTTCAGAAGCAGCAGATTGCATCATGGCACAATCACACAACAGACAAGCATCAGACCGCGATACACACTGTCCTCATCATCGAGCACATACAATGCTGATGTCACGAGACACACTGAAATGGAAAACACAGATTCTGTCAACAGTACAGTGGTCTGATGAGAATTATGCTTAAAAAATCCCTGTAATTGCTATTATAATTATAATAAAATGACAGAACAGTGTGCATTAAATACATTTTGTTTCTTGTTCTGTGTATGCCCCTTGGAGTTTTACAGTGTTCTTTTCTTCCTGGTGATTTATTTCTTGGGCTTAACCTCTTTATTCTATGAAAGAGACTAAAATAAAAACACAAAACTTCCTTTTCTCTCAATATCTTTATAAATACAAAAAAGATGTCACGGGAGGAAATGTAACAAAATAAGCTTTACAACAACAACTTTAGTGTAACATTTTCTTTTATTTTACATGTTACACACACAGCAAGATCCTATGGAAAGTATGTTCAATTATCAATAGTTGTTGCTATATGTGAGTATAAAAGATGTAATTGCTATGGAAAATATGGGCAATCATTATTTCACAACAGTGAAAAGTACTAGATTTAAACCTGTACTCATGGTCTCCTACTGTGTGTATCACATGTGTCAACACAGAGCAGTTTTTACAAAATATTTGACAAACCAGTCATATGTCTGCCATAAAGTGTTACAGTTAAGATTAAATAAATACACCGACATGATTTTTTTTTTTTTTTAATTACAGGTTGAGGCATGAACTGCACTCCATGAAAACACTCTCTCTCTCTCTCTCTCTCTCTCTCTCTCTCTCTCTCTCTCCCCCCCCCCCCATCCCTCTCCCCCCCCTCCCCCCTTCCATTCCTTCTTTTCTTTCTTGTCAACTGGTATCTCATATCACATATTATGATTTTTATTATGCAGATATATTTCTTGGTTTTCTAACATCTTTAACATGAAAGATCAGCATTTGAGCAAAAAGGAAGATGCACAGCCATTACCAGGTTTCTCTCAGCCTACAGAAATCAAGAGTTTCTTTACGTGAATAAAAATGATTAACTGTGTCAGTCACTATTTAATTTTTAGTTTTTTGGTTGGCACTACAAAATTTGACTACATGGCTCCCATCATCCAGTACCTGCAATTTAAAATACAAACAGCAGGTTCCACATGTATGTCAACAGCACATAGCGGAGAGCCCCTAGGCTGTAGAATTAATCAAAAACTGACCCCAATCTTAGTTTAAGGGAAACTATTCACTGAAGAATATCTACAGACAAATAGATTAAATTTAATATATCAGTATCCCAAAATAAAGAAGTTGCTCTGCTTCATAAGTTTAATTTATCTACCAATATTTGAATGGAAAAGTCTTTCATAGTTACGAAGCACAAATTGGTATATTTGCCACAAATAAAATGCTATATGTACAACTGATGTGCACACTGTGCAAATCTGATAACCAGGGCTGCACAGGTGTCAAAATATTAAATGATCAATAAACTGGAACTTTTATACTATAATTATTACACAAGATGTTATTAGCAAATTGATGTTAAAATGAATGAAAGTTAATTAAAGTCAATTATATGTGCCCTACAACAGTTACTCTGATAAATGAACATACATTAGTGAAATTAAATAGTCCACTTTAAAAAATATGAATGTATGACTCACATTGACAAATAAATACACTGATGAACCAAAATATTTTGACCACTGATCACAGCAAGATTGTTCATTGGAGGCATGTCACATGGTAAGGAAACTATATAGATGGAGCAGAGAAGAATGGGAAACCAATCTAGTGGGGATAAGGGATGCAAATGGGGAAATCCACTGACATAAGCAACTTTGACAAAGGGTCAATTGTTACAGTCTGGCACCTCGGTACAAGCGCCTCAGAAATATTGAAGCTGGTTGGCTGTTCACTTGCTACTCGCACAGGCATCTA
Organism: Schistocerca serialis cubense; assembly: GCF_023864345.2. Classification (NCBI taxonomy): domain Eukaryota; kingdom Metazoa; phylum Arthropoda; class Insecta; order Orthoptera; family Acrididae; genus Schistocerca; species Schistocerca serialis. The sequence goes on from NC_064640.1 coordinate 224,081,898, forward strand.
TGAAAAGTGGTTGAAGAAGTGCCACATCTGATGAAACCATACAGTTTTGTTGCAGACAGAAGTATTTTGGTACACACTATTTGGCACACATGCTGAACACGGGACTCAACAGCTGATGACTTCTACGGTTACCCATGCCTTGCTGACCCATCAACATTGTCAATTACAACTGTAGTGGATATGGTATCACCCATGTCAGACTGTGGATCGATGGAAACTTGTTGCCTGGATGCAGGCCAGTGGGGGCAGTATTATACTATGGGAGACATTTACTGGGCTTTCACAAGACTTGTGGTAGCAATCCAAGGCACGACAGCTGTGGACTATGTAAATGCTGTTGTGGATCATCTGCATCATTTCATGCTTGATGTCTTCCCCAATGGCAGTGGCATCTTCCAGCAGGATAACTTTCTGAATCACAAGGCCAGAACCATGCTACAGTGGTTTGAGAAGCATGATGGTCAACTGACATCGATATCTTGGCGATCTGATGGAACGCATCTGGGATACTATTGGGTGCTCCACACCGACAAACCACTAGCCCGTAGTTTACAGTGCATAGGCATTGGTGCCACATACATCCAGAAACGTACAAAATACTTTCCATGCAAAATTACTGCTGTACTGCATTCCAAAAGTGGACCAACAAGCTGTTAACCAAGTGGTTGTAATGATTTGGCTCATGAGTGTAAGTGAGCCATGTGAATGCAAAAACCTACAACATATCCACAAATTTAAAATTAAAGAAAAGAATGCTTTCACTGACAGTCATAATAGGCTCAATGCACAGAAAATGAACATCATGTACAAACACTAGTACATCAATAACCTATAAAGTGGCTTTTAAAGATGATTTCAGCCATACACAAATCAAAATTGAAAGTTTTGGCAACAGTAACTGTGATGCAGTTTAGGCATGTACAAATGACACTTGCCACATTAACAGGGACTTTAAGCACATAATCATCAAGACTATATTTCAGTTAAAATAGCTTTGCTATTGATGTTTCAATGAGTCGAATGGTAGGGGCCAGTCACCATCCAGCTGTTCTTTCTCAGGCACAACATGCTTGTTGTGTTGCCTCTTTTGAAGGTACATGCAGAGCACTGTCAAACAGTGCTTGCTGCTTGAGGGTAACACTGCCCCCTGGCACTCTGATCTTCCAGTCGCAGTATCAGGGTTTTTTGCCCTCTGTATACATAATCACCTGTTATTCAGAGCATTATATAACCTTGGATGAGAAACATTTTATTTTATAGCACAATTACTTTATATAGATATCTGCTTCCTTAGACAGAGTCATTATACATAACACTGTCTAATGTTTTAACGTCAAATGTTTAATGTCAACACAAGTAACTACAGTTTCAAGTGCTCCCAAAACTAATCCTTATTTAGCCACAACTAGCTCCAATGGAGTGGTAAATTAGAATACTTTTCTTAGTAAGAAGGATGGACAGAAAGGTACCGAAAAAGGACCAAAACAATCACAAAAGAAGTGGAGACATATGTCATCAAATCTCCTTCAGCCCTAACAAATTATCGGACAATACAGAAAAGAAATCTTCCAGAACAAACATCTGGTGTTCATGATAATGATTTCTTACAGCCAGGCTACAAAAATAAGAAGATTCCAAGGTAAGTAGAAATTTGTGTTTCTCCATTAACACCACCATTAAGTGCATAAAATAGCAATATTTAACAATTCAGTGTTATTATGTTCATTTCTTCAACAATAAGGTGAATGAAATACAGATCACAGCTATGATATCCTCATCACATGTGGTACATTAGTGAATAAACACTGGTAAAAGAAACATAACTGTCATGCCTTGTTATACCAAATTTCAAATTAATCAAACAGTTTCCAAGCAGAAACTAAAGGCAAATGGAGGAACTTATATATACATGAAAGATATTGAAGGAATTCCTCATATTTTGTATAAATGTTTTGTACAGAGGAATACATAGAATTATTATGGGCTGAACTACTCTATTTCATCATCTTTGTAATATATTCATTTTTCCGTAATGGATGAAGGAACACCTGGACTGTCATGTATTCCTGTGGAAGGAATTGCAGCACCCAATCACTATTTCTCATAACAAATTTATTTTATTATCCTTTACCAGTTTTGGGTGTTCTCAGACCCACCTAACATAAATCAAATACTAGGTCTAATATTTGTTATTACCACACACATTTTCTTCTTCCTTTCCTAAGTGTAAAAACAGAAATGTGGGCGCAATGGACTGTTAACACAGACTTCATGTCTTTTAAATATGAGTGTGCAGCACAAAAGACAAGTGTAAAGAACAAAGATTATACCTATTACTGTGCACCTTCCATGTATGTGTGTGCAAACACCCAAAACTGATAAAGGTCAATAAAATACATTTTTTAACATAAATAGTGACTGCTTGTTGCAATTCCTTCAGCAGTAACATTTGTTAGACCTATAACATATATCCTAAGACTTCAGTTGCAACCTTCATGACAACACATCTATGATACTTGAAAAAATAGTCTGTATACCTAATGCACTCATTTAATCTGAGCTTAAGCATGTTTTTCACCAAAATAATATCACATGTAAACTTGATATTTACTAATGTTGGTCTCAAGTATATTCTCATACCACCAGCAGTCTCAACAAAAGAGAAAATTTAACTGCTCTTTGAATGTAATTAATGTAGGTATGTTGGAAAATATGTTCCTTATTATACCTACAATATTGCCTCAGTCTGAACTGTCATCAGCAAACTTAACTCCAGAATGCACACAGTATAATTACAACAATATTTTTGATTTCATTTGTATTTTTGTAAAAAGAGAAAAATTGAATAATTGGTTTAAACATTAGTCTGTAGATAAAATATTTGACATTTTCATATAGACCTCCCAAGATCTATTTGCCTACACTGCATTTCACAGGAAAGAGCCAAACACAAAACTAAAACTGTTCAAATTTCAAATAGTTCTAGAACACCTAATTTATAAAAAAAGTCATGAAATTACCCAAGAAAGCTAACTACAACATGCTAATTCAATATAATACAATAAATGTGAACCTGTGGACAATATTTCAAACACCTTAAAAAAAAAAAACGAACACTAAGCTTCAGAGAATAAATCTCTCTAGATTCTGAAAATGAAAATACTAACAATGGCTATGATGTTGCTATTAATTTTTTTAAAAAATCGGTTAATGCAAATAAACTCAAGTGAAAAAATGAGAGTATACCTACAGTATGCCTTGATGATATAGTAATTAGTATAAAAATTGATATGTAAATGAACTAAGAAAATGAAACCTGCCAGAGACTGTGTTCAGAATTTTTCCCTATTCTTTTCCCTCAAATACTCATTTTATTAGTGATCTTCTGTCCGATATTATCAATGTGTAATTTGATAACAGAATATATCCTGCTCCATGAAACATAGCAAGTCATTGTCATATATCTCTACAAAAAATGTAAAAGCACTATCATTGCTAATTACTGACCTACAGGTGGGAAGAAGTTTGTTGAAATTGTTAATTATATCAAGTGTGGTCAGATTGTTTACTCCCAGACATACAAGCATTATAAGATCTAAGGACAAATAAACAATGAAAGTGAATTTAATTTAATAATCTACACAAAGACAATACATTCACTGTGTAGTATGAGACCAATGGCATCATAAATATCATTAATCTTTTTATAACAAAATTTAACAGTCTGCATAGAGTCTGAACTCAAAGAAACTAACTGCTACCAAGTAAAATATGCAAGAAACAAATATAAAGATGTTGAAACAAAAAAATGTACACCGCAGTAAATCTCACAGTTACCTTCTCCAAGAAAATAAATAAAAATATGACACTATCAATAAAAAGTAGTACAAATAACAACGCAGTTGCATATATCGCACACCTCACTAAAAATTGCAAATTTGTTGAGGGACTAGAGAACCAGATTTTCATTCCATACAAAAGTTAGCTACCTTTGAGCACAACTTAAAATGATTACTAACAACACATAGCATAAACAAAAATTTATAAATCTGGTAACCCATAATGAGTCTGTTGCAAGACTTCTCAAAGAAAATATTGAAGTTGAATTACCAACTTCTTAAAATTTTACATATTTCCATGAACAGTGTGTCTACCTACAATAAGTGTACATTAATATAAGTAGTATTATCTACACTAAACACATAATGATGCACACCTAATTCTACAGCTTTTAAGTTTTTTGATCTTAAGTGCTTTCAATATAAATACCTCTGTTTTTGTGTGATGTACATCAATGTTTCATGTATGTATGGGCCACAGAGTGTCATTTCCATGCATAAAAAGTAATTCATATAAGACCGTTCCCTTATCTTTAACAGTAATCAGCGTAGGGGGTATCACTTAGTCTGTCTTTCTGAACTATTACACCATCAAATAACATTACACAATCAAAGATTGCTGAAAAACATGAAAGGAAACACACTTCCCAATTATCAGGTAAGATTTATTACAATTACAATTACAGCCACCTAACAATAAGGCCACATTCATCGAATGTATAGCACCAATCACAAAAAGAAACACGGAATAGTAACAGATGCAGCTAAAAATTTTTATACACCTAAAGATACAGACGTATTTTTCAGTCCATCCTTCCCTCCCCCCCCCTCCCCCCCCCACACACACAGGACAGGATTAAAGTATTTCTGTAATTTATAGAAAATACAGGATATGGAATCACTTCACATACATGCGGAACCTGAATTCATGGGATAAAATTTCAGAGTTTTTTAGGAATGTTTTTGGAGTATTTTCGGAATATTTTCTGAGTATTTTGGTATTTATTTATTTCTTTATTTATTTATTTTATGGCCCTGAGCACTATGGGACTTAACATCTGAGGTCATCAGTCCTCTAGAACGTAGAACTATTTAAACCTAACTAACCTAAGGACATCACACACATCAATGCCCGAGGCAGGATTCGAACCTGCGACCATAGCAGTCGCGCGGTTCCGGATTGAAGCGTCTAGAACCGCTCGGTCATCGCGGCCGGCTCTTCGCATATGCAAGAGTAAGAAAAGAAATGGAAATGCGACTGAGTGCTGTGTTTGTCTCCTTCCTTGTAGTCTACGGTCCCTGTGCACAACAGTTCCTTGTGGAATCAAAGTTGATCGCAAAGCTTGTACGTTTTTGCAGAAGATGCTTGTGTTTTAAGAAATGCCATTAAAGGGAAAGCATCAGAAGACATTGTTAATGATGTTTTTCATAGGGTTATTAACTGATTCTCGGAAATTGGACTCTCCCTAAATTTTTGTGAAAATACTCTATATTCAGTTCTGTCCAATAAACAGAGTAATATCAACAATAGGCGTGGCACAAGAACAGGAGTCGGAAAACGGGGTAGAATGCTTCAGATTTTTCGGTCTACATACTGATGAAAACTTGAACTGGAAAAGCGTGTTGCTCAGTTTCTCAAACGGTTAAATTAAGCTACTTTCGTTCTTCGTATAATTGCTAGTCTTGGAAACAACATACTAACATATTTTGCGTATTTACTCTGAATAATGGCTCATGTAGTAATTTTCTTGGGACATTACCAGTTAGAAATAAGGTACTGATTGTCCAAAAGCGAGCATTAAGAATAATAAGTAATAATAAGTGATGTTCACACACGGTCGTCATGTAGGTACTTCTTCAAGGAGCTGTGCATTTTACATCTACATTTACATCTACATGATTGCTCTGCAATTCACATTTAAGTGCTTGGCAGAGGGTTCATCAACCCACAATCATACTATCTCTCTACCATTCCACTCCCGAACACCGCGCGGGAAAGACGAACACCTAAACTTTTCTGTTCGAGCTCTGATTTCTCTTATTTTATTTTGATGATCATTCCTACCTATGTAGGTTGGGCTCAACAAAATATTTTCGCATTCGGAAGAGAAAGTTGGTGACTGAAATTTCGTAAATAGATCTAGCCGCGACGAAAACGTCTTTGCCTTAATGACTTCCATCCCAATTCGCGTATCATATCTGCCACACTCTCTCCCCTATTATGTGATAATACAAAACGAGCTGCCCTTTTTTGCACCATTTCGATGTCCTCCGTAATCCCACCTGGTAAGGATCCCACACCGCGCAGCAATATTCTAACAGAGGACGAACCAGTTGTAGTTTAAGCTGTCTCTTTAGTGGACTTGTTGCATCTTCTAAGTGTCCTACCAATGAAACGCAATCTTTGGCTTGCGTTCCCCGAGATATTATCTATGTGGTCTTTCCAACTGAAGTTGTTCGTGATTTTAACACCCAGGTACTTAGTTGAATTGACAGCCTTGAGAATTGTACTATTTATCAAGTAATCGAATTCCAACGGATTTCTTTTGGAACTCAAGTGGATCACCTCACACTTTTCGTTATTTAGCGTCAACTGCCACCTGCCACACCATACAGCAATCTTTTCTAAATCGCTTTGCAACTGATACTGGTCTTCGAATGACCTTACTAGACGGTAAATTACAGCATCATCTGCGAACAACCTAAGAGAACTGCTCAGATTGTTACCCAGGTCATTTATATAGATCAGGAACAGCAGAGGTCGCAGGACGCTTCCATGGAGAACACCTGATATCACTTCAGTTTTAACTGTGATGTCACAAATTCCACCACAATTTGAGAAGAATAGTTATTTACACATCTAAAAAACAATAGGAAAAAATGTACTTTAGTAACTGTTATTAAAGCAGTCAGTGGCTCACAAAGGAGTTCAACGCCCTACAAAAAAATTTTTGATCATTTGCACAATAGCGTAATATATCTGACAGGTAGCGCAGCAAGATTTAAATAAAAATTATAATCATCTTCCCTGGACAACCCAGTTCTACTTCATGGGCGAACTTCTCTCTAAAATCCGGTAGCCTGAGAAAGGAAATATTTTTAAATGTATTTGAGTGAGTACGACAAAATAAATGTGTTCATTAAGGTAAACAGTCGTCACATATACGGACCCTGTAAACTGAATAATTCCGTATCATTTGCTGCGCTGTAGGCAAAGCAGATCGCAGAATTCGTTTCACTGGTAGAATACTAGGAAGTACTCAGTCTTCAAATGAGACTGCTTACACAACACTCATACGACCCTTCCTAGAATATTGCTCTAGTGTCACAGTTCGCAGTGATAGATGGTAAATCATCGAGTACAACAGAAGTGATATCTGGCGATCCCCAAGGCAGTGTCATAGGCCCTCTGCTGTTCCTGATTTACATAAATTATCTAGATGATAATCTGAGCAGCCCCCTTAGATTGTTTACAGACGACGCTGTACTTTGTCGTCTACTAAAATCGTCAGACGATCAATACTAATTACAAAATGATCTAGAGAGAATTTCTGTATGGCGCGAAAAGTGGCAATAGGCACTAAACAGAGAAAAGTGCGAGGTCACCCACATGGGTACTAAAAGAAATCCAATAAATTTTTGGTATACGATAAATCGCACAAATCGTAGGGCTGTCGAATCGACTAAATACTACGAGCAACTTAAATTGGAAAGACCACATAGATAATATTGTCGGGAAGGCGAAACAAAGGCTGCGCTTTGTTGGCAGAACACTTAGAAGATGTGAAAAACCCACTAAAGAGACAGCCTACATTACACTTGTCCGTCCTCTGCTGGAATATTGCTGCGTGGTGTGAGATCCTTACCAGGTGGGATTGACGGAGGACATCGAAAAAGTGCAAATAAGGGCAGCTCGTTTCGTGTTATCGCGCAATAGGGGTGAGAGTGTCACTGATACGATACGCGAGTTGGGGTGGCAGTCACTGAAACAAAGGCGGTTCTCTTTGCGGCGAAATCTATTTACGAAATTTCAATCACCAACTTTCTCTTCCGAACGCGTAAATCTTTTTTTGACACCCACCTACGTGGGGAGAAATGATCATTATAATAAAATAAGAGAAATTAGAGCTCAATCGGAAAGATTTAGGTGTTCCTTTTTCTCCGCGCCATTCGAGAGTGGAATGGTAGAGAAGTAGTATGAAAATGGTTCGATGAAACCTCTGCCAGGCACTTAAGTGTGAATTGCAGAGTAACCATGTAGGACAGGTCACGGAAGTTCTGGAGAAACTGGACTGGCAGACACCTACATACAAAGTGTCAGGAACCAGTTTTAGTAGACGAATTTTGGAATATACTACAATGCCCCTATAGAGATCGAGTGGACAAGATTAACTACAGAGAGTATAAAGGCGTATTAACAGTCATTTTTCTCGAAATCTGTACGTGAATGGAAGGAGAAGAAACCCTAATTAGTTCAGTTGGAACTACCAAATGGTATAAATGGCTCTGAGCACTATGGGTCTTAACTTCTGAGGTCATCAGTCCTCTAGAACATAGAACTACATAAACCTAACTAACCTAAGGACATCACACACATCCATGTCCAATGCAGGATTCGGACCTGCAGCCGTAGCGGTCGCGCGGTTCCAGACTGTAGCGCCTAGAACCGCTCGGCCACACAGGCCGGGTGGAAGTACACTCTACCATACATTTCATAGTGGTTTGCGGAGTATGGATGTAGATATACAGGGGTTCGACAATGGATGTAGATATACGGGTGTTGGACAAAAACATGGAACCACTGAGAGAAATACAAAGCATTCTTGAACATAAACGCAGATGGTGGTCAAACGTGCTGGGTGCGCTGTTGTATTTGATCACGAACGGCACCTATGCAATGCCCTCAATACGTTGCAAGTGTCAGTCGTGGCCAGAAGAGTGTTTTGTGTAGCTGTAAGTATGTTACGTCAGAGGTAAGTGAATTCATACATGGCCAGATTGTTGGTGATTTTATGTATTTGCTTCCGTTACCAAGTAGCTGAAGTGGTTCGTGTTTCATGAGGCACCGTATCTAAGATTTATACCGAATACCGATAGAGCGGAAAACACGCCCTCTTAGTCACAATGCGAACAAAACTGTGTTGAGTAACCATCGCAGATCATCATTATAGAGGACTGTGACGAAAAATAAGAGGACAAAAGCTGTAATAGGACAATATCGCACTACAGTACCCTGTCAGCACCAAAAGCCAGGAAGGGGTCTTCATAAGCAAAGAACTGCAGGCCGATGTGGAATTTCAAAACCAAGCATTAGCGACTGCAGTGGGTGTAACAGGAAAATGTGGTACTGAAGCCATGAAACCTTAAATATGGAGCGATGGAAGAAAGTCATTTGGTTGGCTAAGTCTTGTTTTACACTGTTTCCAATTTCTGCTCGAGTTAATGTCTGGCATATGCATGTCCCAAGCCTACAATACAGACAGCTTGCTGTCAAGAGCGAAACATGGCGAGGGTTCGGTGATGATTCGGTAAGCCATACCCTGGTATTCCTTGGTCCCCATGGTTACTCTGCAAGGTCATATTACTGCCAAGCATTGTGTGTCAATTTTGTCTAATCAGATCCATTTCATGGTACAATATTTGTTCTCCAATAGTGATCTGCTACATCGCCGATGTACCGCACTGTGGTCCTTTGGTGCAGAGCCGAGTGGACGGTCTGAATCAGAGGCTCAGGCGGTACTGTGACGGTGTAGGCTGCAGATTCCTTGACTTGCGCCATCGGGTGGTGGATTTCCGGGTTACGCTTAATAGGTCAGCAGTCCACTACACACGGCAATCTGCTACACGGGTAGCAGGAGCTGTGCGGAAGGGACTGGGCGGTGTTTTTAGATTAGTGGGACTCAGGGAACCACAGAAAGGGCGTCCGTCTAAAAGGGGGCAGGTAAAAGACAGTAAGTTAGATGTTGAAACGATCGGTATTGTGGTTGTAAATTGTCGTAGCTATGTTGGGAAAGAACCAGAGCTACAAGCCCTAGTCTGCAGCTCGTGGTGGTGCGATAGCGTTCTCGCTTCCCGCGCCCGGGTTCTCGGGTTCGATTCCCGGCGGGGTCAGGGATTTTCTCTACCTCGTGAAGACTGGGTGTTGTGTGATGTCCTTAGGTTAGTTAGGTTTAAGTAGTTCTAAGTTCTAGGGGACTGATGACCATAGATGTTAAGTCCCATAGTGCTCAGAGCCATTAGAACCATTTATTAATTTGGTCGTTTTGCCGACACATCGACTCAGAACACACAGTTGATGAACAGTTCAAAGAAAACTTGAGACTCATTTAAAATAGGTACCCCATTCATACAGTAATAGTCGGTGGTGACCTTAATCTACCCTCGATATGCTGGAAAAATTGTACGTTAGAACTGGCGGCAGGCATAAAACGTAATCAGAAATTGTACTGGGTCATTCTCAGAAAATTATTTTGAACGATTAGTTCATAAGCCCACTCGAAGCGTAAATGCTTGTGAAAGCATACTTGACCTCTTAGCATTAAATAATCCTGGACAAATAATGAGGCAGAAAACCCAAAGAAATTCGGTCATACATAAAGCATACCAGTGGCAATACGTAGTCAATACCTTCATTGCGCGATAACAACGGTGAAGTCACTGATGACAGTGCCACTAAAGCACTGTTATTTAACACGATTTTCCGAATGTCCTTCAACAAAGAAGACAAAGTAAATATTCCTGAAATCCAGTCAATAACAACTGCCAAGATGAGAAACATAGAAATAGATATCCTCGCAGTCGCAAAGCAGCTAGAATCACTTAATAAAAGCAAGGCTTCCAGTCCAGATAGTATAGCAGTCAGGTTCGTCTCAGAGTATGCTGATACAATATCTCCATATTTAGCAACTATATACACACGCTCGCTCACACAATGATCCGTACCTAAAGACTGGAAAATTACTCAAGTGACACCAATACCCAAAACAGGAAGCAGGAGTAATCCGTTCGTTACAGGCCCATATCACTAACGTCGATTTGCAGTAGGGTTTTGGAACATATACTGTATTCGAACATTATGAGGTACCGCGAAGAAAACCGTTTATTGACACGTAGACGCCTTCCAGTGTGGCCAAGGGGTTGTAGGCCCTTCAGTCTGGAACCGCGCGGCCGCTACGTCGCAGGTTCGACTCCTGCCTCGGGCATGCATGTGTGTGATGTCCTTAGATTAGTTAGGTTTTACGAAGTTCTAAGTTCCAGGGGACTGATGATCTCAGTTGTTAAGTCCCATAGTACTCAGTGCCATTTGAACCATTTTTGACACGTAGTCAGCACGGATTCAGAAAATATCGTTCTTTTGAAGCACACTAGCTCTTTATAGTCATGAAGTAGTGAGAGCTATCGACAGGGGATTTCAAATTGATTCCATATTGTTAAGTTTCCAGAAGGCTTTCGACACCGTTCCTCACAATCGTCTTCTAACCTAACCGCGTGGCTATGGAATATCACATCAGCTGTGCAATTGGATTCGTGATTTCCTGTCAGAAAGATCACAGTTCGTAGTCACAGACGGAAAGACATCAAATAAAATAGAAATAACATCCGGCGTTCCCCTAGGCAGGGTTATAGGCCCTCTATTTTTCCTGATCTGTGTTAACGACATAAAAGACAATCTCAGTAGCCGTCTTAGATTGTTTGCAGGTGATGCTGTTATTTACCGTGTTGTAAAGTCATCAGATGACCAAAACAAACTACAAAATGATTTTGATAAGGAATCTGTATGGAACGAAAAGTAGCAATTGACCCTGAATAAAGTAAAATGTGAAGTTATTCACATGAGTACTAAAAGAAATACGCTGAATTTCGTTTCGCGGAAGTCACACAAATCTGAAGGGTGTATATTCAACTAAATAACTAAGGATTGCAATTACTAATACCCTAAATTGGAACGATCACATATATAATGTTGTGGGTAGAACCAACCAAAGCCTGAGATTCAATGGCAGAACACTTAGAAGGTGCGACAGGTCTTCTAAAGAGACTGCTTACACCACGCTTGTCCGCCCTGTTCTGCAATGTTTCTGTGCGGTGTGGGATCCGCATCAGATGGGACTGGCGGATGACATCGAAATAGTATAAAGGAGGGCAGCTCGTTTCGTATTACCGCGAAGTTGGGGAGATAGTGCCGCAGACATGATACGTGAATTAGAGTGGCAATCATTAAAACAAAGGCGGTTTTTATTGCGATGGGATATTCTCATGATATTTCAATCACCAGTTTGCTACTTCGATTGCGAAAACCCACCTACATAGGGAGAAAGGATCATCAGGATAAAATAAGGGAAATCAGGGCTCGCACAGAAAAATTTAAGTGCTCGTTTTTCCCACGCACCGTTTGAGAGTGGAACGGTAGAGAGACAGCTTGAAGATGGTTCATTGAACCCTCTGCCAGGCACTTTCTTGTGAACAGCAGAGTAATCATGTAGATGATGATGCTGTGTTCCAAGAAGACATGGTTCGTGTTCGCACAGCTCACGTCGTCCAGGACTGGTTTGTGACCAAGAGAATGAGTTGTCGCATCTCCCCTGACCACCACAGTGACAGATCTCAGCATTATTCAGCCTTCATCGTCAAATTGGGAATGAAGTGTACGTGATCACTACTCACTTCCATCATCACTACCTGACGTTCCCAATATTTTTCAGGAACAATGGTATAAGATTCCCCTGAAAACGGCACAGAACCTGTATTTCGCCGTTCTGTGATGACTAGAAGCTGTTTTTTCCTTCGCCGCGTTAGGCGTGGTAAGATGTTGTACTTCACGTTGTTCCATATTTGTGTCCACGCCCTGTAGATGCAGATATAGACTAGTGCTAGAAATGACCAAGTTACGAAGTTCCTCCTTCTTTCTCTGCTTCTGCAGAGATGGCTGTGTACTATAAGATCGTTCAAGGGAACAGGAACGATAGTAAATCCGTCATCTGGCTATCCGACACACGAGAAAGCGTCGTAACGTTCCTGGAGGTACGCGTTCACGTGTCTGCTACCATCGCCCCAGCCTGCCTTCCGCCGAGCACATGACCACGAGCTCACAGTCACACACACACACACACACACACACACACACACACACACGTACAGACGCACACGCGCACACACAGACACGCGCGCATGCGCAATCACGTCCACATATCTGTGTAAGAGAATACTCCTTTCCTTAGACGAAAGTACAAACCCAGCGAGGTGGTGCAGTGGGAAGACACAGGGCTCACAGTCAGGAGGGCAGTGGTTCGAATCTCTGTCAGGCCATCCACATTTAGATTTCTTTCTCAGCAGTCTCCTATCCAAGCTTATGCTTGGAAAACTGCAGGAAACCTAAATGTGGATGGAGTGATAGAGATACAAACGACTGATGTCCTAACTGTGACTTCTGGGTCATCCCACTGCATCACCCCACTGCGTTTTATTAATGAAATTTGGTGAATGCGGTGAATGCCCTCTGTGTAGTTTATAACGTTTTATCTTATCACAAGGGCCTTCGCATTTGCCGGTTCACGTGAGGTAGCTATTTTTGGTGTAGCCAACCCAACATGTTCGAGTACTTCAAAACTTGTTCTTTCAGCAGAATCCAACAACAGATAATAAAAAATAATAGCAGCACATCAGCATTCCACATTGTATTTTATGTACGATGTGGTGCAGCCATGGAAACACTGGACTCTCGTTCAGGAAGATTAACAAAACCTCATGTTTCCCTAACTCATTTCATGCAAATGATATTACAGCTCCTTGAACAAGGTTATGACCAATTTTCTAAACTGTCCTTTCAAGTAAGATAGTGCCCCTTTGTAATAATTCTGATTCAAGGTACGTTACATTCTAACCTTCATTACCACAGAGCAAAAGTTAATACTCTCGAGTAAAAACATAGATTATTATCAGTGTAACAATTACCTGGCAAACAATCCTATGAAATGTTTAAAATGCTTTAAGTTTGAAGTTTCTTACTATAATTGCATTAAATAGTCTTGACTGAAAACGATAGCATTAAGATTCGTGTAAAGTGCTATTTATTTGCATAACACTGTAGTGTTTTGAGTTGATTTTCTAAGAATTTGATGACCTCAATTCAAACAATTAGTTAATATTTGCCAAGGAGCTCAAAATTCTAAAATACAAGATTTTAGTGAAATACATGTTATACTGTTTTCTTATAAGTCCATGGATAAAAAATGAAACAATAGTTTTACTATTGTATTATATAAATATTATTCTATACTAAATAAAAAAGTCATAGATGGTAATTTCCAGTCCCCGAACATTTAGGAAACTTCTTTTCCATGACATTCTTGAATGTATTATGAAGCGGTCCATTTTTAAATTCCAGCAGTAAACTGCCATCACGTGCATATCCGATCTTCCTCGGCAGTTTTCATATACAGAGTTGCATTATATGTGGATCGTCAAATATTCGTGCCTGAATTTTTTCGTTCTCAGCTCAGATGTTTTTCCCTATATATTCAAACCGTGGCTCGTTCTTATCAAAAGCCTTTACAAACTGCTTCAAAAGGCACAACTTGATATGATTCAACGAAGGGGTCGTTAATGACATTATTCCTCCCTCTGAACATGTTTTCTCTCTTTGGCCGTTCTTTTACAACACTATGATGTGTTTTTTCTCTGGTATTCCAGAGTCACAAGAAGAGAAAGTTTACCATAAATTGATGTTTATGAGACTTAATCTTCTCAAAGATCAAAACTATGGTTTTACGTTCTTATTTCATTTCCCTTTAGGGATCAGCTGGCATTGAACTAAATTTGTTACCATTGTGGATTAGTACAAATTTCAAATTTGCCTTGAGCTGTGCACAAACACAAGAAAATCATCTAGAACACATTCAGGAAGACCCATTTCCTCAGGTGTTCACTAATTTCGTGCAGAACACGAGATTGTCTTCTTGAGAGTATAAAAAATAAAAATGAAGGGCTTCCTGGATCAACAGGTCGTTATGACACCAGCCTGGGCACAACCGAAAGATATGATTCCACATCCATTTGTTTAACATTTATACCGATTCAGATCGTATAGTATGAGATTTACGACTCTTATATAGGTACACGATACTTTGAAGTATTTACAAAATAATAGCCTGTTCTTTTGCATTTTACCTCTTTAGTGCGAGTTAAACCATGAAGACATAAAATTATGAAAACTGGTTATCCTACAGATTTCACTTTACAGCAGTCTATATTTAAAAAATATTGTTAACCTTAAAGGTTTTTATTGGATTTCATTTCATATATACAGTTTTCCCGTATATGACAGTTACTCACCAAAATTCCAAATGTCGTATGAGCTGTAGAAAAAAGTAATTGATTGTTTATCAGACAATAGTCTTGAGTGTATTCAAAAACTGTAATTAACTTCACCAGAAAATTTCCACTTGACTTAATTATTTAAACCTGCAATATGTAAACAAATCTTGGGACATGGTGGATTTTTGTATTTCTAAATTTTGCTACAGGAATATATAAACACAAAAAGGTATAATTTTTGCATAAATCGCCACTGTTTGTAAAAACAGATGTCGTACTAATAATTATTTTGACAAAGGAAATTCTAGAACATTTTGGAAAAAAATTTTGTGTTACATAGAACTGTATGCATCCCAAATCAGATTGGGCATAGTTGTTAGCTGAATTGAGTTTCAAGATTTTGTATGTGACACATCGTGTGTAATGTTTTTGTTATCAGCAGTCATCTAAAAATGAGCTCCTTCTGAGTGAAAAGAGGTTTTGGTGATGAGACTACGTATTTTTTGTCTTGTTGATTGGTAAAAAAGTTGACACTAAGAAAAAACTGTGTATTATGTTTTACTATGGGTGACAAACTAATTGTGAAATAAATCAAGTAGAAATATTAAGAAATAGTATCTTCACAAGCTAGTAAACCATCTGAGAACGTATTCATAGCCAAATTAGGCGAATACTGCCTCTTCGCATTGAAACTAGATGAGTATTTACCTTTATTCTACAAATTGTTTAATCATATCTTGAAAGAGTCATTTTCTCATGACGTTCCGTTGAACTAAACCTATTACATAGTTACAGCAGAGATTTATTATAACTGGAATGGCTCATCAGATATATTTTGCCTCAGGTGGTCCATTTCAATAGCAAGAAGGGTACCAGCCTTTTTGTGTTGTATGGTAAAAGGTAACCTTGGTACCTTGATCCGGTACATTTTTGTTGGAAGCCAGTAATTCAGAAGCTTCTTTTGACGGCTTGAGATCTCTGGTGGGTTATTAACTCATCCCAGTTTAAACCCAGAGGAATTAATGCCATACCCGCATAATCACTGTCATTGTCATTAGTACCAGAGGGACAATACTAGTCCTCACAAACAACAGGTTTTGGAGTGGCTTTTTTTTCAGATGTTTTCATTTGCCTGTAGTCCACAATCGTAAATGTTCTGTACAAGTTTTACAGATTTATTGCTTTACAAAGTCAATAATAGGTTTTCGGTTTCCTTTCAGCGTTTTATTCTTTGCATATGTAGCAAAAGCCATCAAGGTTATTTACGCAACATCTTCTAGTTTAATTTATATTATTTCTGTTCAACAACACAAGTGTAAAAAACTACAACATAGATGTTTCCTAACTGAATTATCAAGCAACGTCATGCTCGCTCAGCCCTGTACGGCCTAGCTCACACAGTAACCTCTAACTCCATCTGGTGGATATTCCTGGAACTAATTAGAAAGCAGACCCGCAATAGTGCAAACCTACAGGAGCCAATTCTCATACATGTGAATTACAAGTGCACAAACCAGAGCTACAAATGCACATTTCATGTAGAAGTGCATATTAAACAACAATGATCAAAAAAATAAGAGCGGATGGAGGAAGACTGATTTCACTTTTTGATTCAACGCCCCAACTGTGGCTAAAATCAATTCTAAAATCCTAGATATAAAAAAAAAACAGTTTGTTCTTGGGCTGTGTTATTACCTTATTACTAGTTTCCCTTGAGATCTCTGGTGTGTTATTAACTCATCCCAGTTTAAACCCTGAGTAATTAATGCTGTACCAGCTTAATCACTGTCATCATCATTAGTATCAGAGGGACAACACCAGTTCTCACAAACAACAGGTATCGGAGTGACTTAAGTTACAGACGTTTTCGTTTCCCGGTAGTCCACAATTGTAAATGTTCTGTACACGTTTTACAAATTTATTGCAAAAGTCTTACGAAGTCAATAATAGGTATTCGGTTTCCTTTCAGTGTTTATTCTCTGCATATGTAGCAAAAACCATCAAAGTGATTTACGAAACTTCTACTATTGTAACCGATATTATTTCTGTTCAACTGCACTAGTGCAAAAAACTACAGCATAGCTCAAGCGACGTCATTCTTGCTCAGCCCTGTACCGCCAGAGCTCACACAGTAACCTCCAACTCCATCTGGTGGATATTCCTGAAACTAATTAGAAAGCAGACCGGCAATAGGGCAAACCTACAGGAACCAATCCTCATACATGTGATTTAGAAGTCCACAAACCAGAGTTACCAATGCACATTTCACGTAGAAGTGCATGTTAAACAACAATGATAAAAAAAAGAAGAGCGGATAGAGGAAGACTGAATTCACTTTTTGATTCAACGCCCCAACTGTGGCTAAAATCAATTCTAAAATCCTAGATATAAAAAACAGTCGGTTTTTGGCCTGTGTAATTATTTCAATGCTAGATTCCTTGATTGTCTTAAAATGGCGTAACAGTTATTAATGTTGATAATAGGTGTGCAAAGCGCCAATATAGATTTGACTTCTTCATTCTGATGCATTAAATGAACAATAATTTATTTCTAATAAGATAGTAGATTTGCTTCCAGTAGAAACAGAGTTCGAGTTAATGCTCTGTCCATTCAGATTAAGGATGTCTATTGTTCACTTGAATCGATGCAAGCAATTTCCAGGTCGATTCTTTGAATGAGACGCAGACGAATTTCTTCCCCATCCTTTTGCCTCTGAGGACGTATTCTGTACACAATCATATCGTCGTCGTTGAGGATTTGAGCCCCAACGTTCCGTTATGTCTCCATCGTCTTCGTTGTACGAAGACTAGTTTCGTTGTTAGTTAATATCTTTGGTGAGCACGCTGTTCAAGACAGAAGATGGGCTATTGAACTTTCCTTCTTACTTTCTACTGCTCTTCGCTCAACGAAAATTAGATTCGTTGTATAACTAATATATGTGCAAAAGCAGTACGCTCCACTTCCACTAGCTAGGAAACAGCTCCAGTGCTAGATGACACGTTATGTGCTGTAATGCTAAATCATGGGAAACCATTACTTGCTTCATACTTGCAACACCGGGCAACCGTGGAGATATATGCAAACATTCTTTTGGAATAGATATCAGAATCCGCCAGTGGTAATAGTTGATGACACCCTTGTAGCACATTGTAAGAACGATCGAAAATACATTGCTGGCCATTGAAACTGCTCCCCAGGAAGGATAGAAAATAATGACATTTTTCATAGTGCTTATACAGTGTAGTGGAAAGAATACGTGAATAAATCTGTAGGTGATTTGGAAGCATACAGGTTCCGAATTTTGCACGGTCCCGTAACATTAATGTGGCCACCGCCCATGTTCTACGTCAACATGCAATAATCACTCAAAGTCTGGCCAATCAGACGACTGGGCAGCGCCAGCAGCAGCCTATGGTTCGAGACCAGGCTGTGTCTGCCGCCACACTGGGTCCTTTGTGAGACTTGGCGTCATAGCCCTGCTGGCTTGCTGCTCCTGTCTGCTGCCGCAAATGATGAGACCCAGGGAGGGACTCGACGTCACAACGTCAGCCGCCGTCTGTCGCCTGTCTGAGGGGTATGGGTTCAGACCAACGTAAAACCGCCTCTGCAACCGCAGAGCAAAGAGTAGCCAGGCCGCCTTCTGGCGGGTCACTCCCCTGGGAAGCGCCGCTGTCGCAACAACCTGTGTCCTCACCCTCGCTGGTTACTTTTACCCATTCTACATACTACCTTTTCACAATCTTCATAATAGCGACAATAGCACCGTAATTACATTTTGTCACTGGTTATATGACAATCGTCAGTTGATTCCATTAAAACTTTTTGCTCATATAGACACGTTTATATGGAACGTAATCAACAACACACTCAATAATTATCGGTGACCCCAGGAAAATCTGCACGCTACAGTGGAACCCAATTTACAAGTTCTTTTTACGATCACTGGTGTGACACGGTCAGTAAAATGCTCATAGGTTCAATCAGTTTAGAAGAGCGAATAACAAGACAGAATTATTTTCATGCTGAAAGCTTGAGAGCGTTCTCTTGGCCTCAGGAACTGCAATGTACTTCCATCATTATGGAGACCCTCTTCAGTTTACCAGACGTACGAGAAAACTTCTCAGCCTTTCTTCCCTAGTCGCTGGTTTGGTCGAAGTAGTCCAATTAACAGGCCACTAAGATCGCCAGGTATTACATCACTAAATTTTTGACTTTGATGTTGGATGAAGTTTCAGATGTACAAGTGAAAGATATGTACGAGAGATGAACCGCATGGTCGCATCATGGACACTGCTACCCTCATTAGGGAACACGCTGAGGCACTGACAGGTAACACAACATGTTCTCCAGGAGTGACCAAACGCAATGAAGTTGGCGCTGGGATACTCGAACACTGATTGTGTACCGTTCATCTGCTGTGATGTGACGTGTACGATAATACTTGGAGATGAATGTGCTATATTTTTGAGCTGATATTTTGTTAAACTAATAATGTTCATTTACTAACTGTTGTAAATGAGTGAAGCTGTCAATTTATTGAAGAAAACAGAAAATAACGATGTACATTAAATGTGTTCTGTTTCGAAAATCATTCGGAATAGGGCATATGCCTGTATGAAGTTTTTTGCTTCTAACGATCGTTCCTGTGACATGCCTGAATATTGACAATTTCTCCTGGGACACCATGTTCCCCAGGAAGGTGTGTTGGGGCCCTTGCTGTTCATGTTGAAAATTAATGACAGTGCAGAAAATATTAACAGTAACCTCAGAGTTTTTGTAGATGGTGTACTTATTTACAATTACGACGTGCCTGAAATACGGTCCACACATACTCAGCCTAATCTTGATAGAATTTCAGAGTGATGCAACACCTGGACACTTGGTTCAAATCCTAAGAATGCAAAATTACATACTTCGCAAAAATAAAACAATGCAGTATTTTATAACTACAGTATCAACGAGTCTTAATTGGAATCTGTCAACACATACAAATACTTGGATGTAATATGTTTTGAAGGAATGAAATGGGATGCTCGCAGAATTTAACGAAGAAGAGACACACGGCAATCATTCGGGATCCCATTAGTTTTACTACTAATGCATATCTAGATTTCGGTTCTAAGTAGCCGTCTTCACATATGGTTCAAATGGCTCTGAGCAAATGGACTTAACATCTGAGGTCATCAGTCCCCTAGAACGTAGAACTACTTAAACCTAACTAATCTAAGGACATCACACATATCCAAGCCCAAGGCAGGATTCGAACCTGCGGCTGTAGCAGTCGCGCGGTACCGCATTAAAACGCCTAGAACCGCTCGGTCACCGCGCCCAGCTCTTCGCATATGCAAGAGTAAGAAAAGTAATGGAAATGCGACTGAATGCTGTGTTTGTCTCCTTCCTCGTAGTCTACGGTCCCTGTGCACAACAGTTCCTTGCGCAATCAAAGTTGAGCGCAAAACTGGTACGTTTTTGCAGATGATGCTTGTGTTTTAAAAAATGCCATTACAGGGAAAGTATCAGAATACATAGTTAATGATGTTTTTCAAAGGGTTATTAACTGGTTCTCGGATATTGGACTCCCCCTTAATTTTTGGGAAAATACTCTATATTCAGTTCTGTACAATAAACAGAGTAATATCAGCAATAGACGTGGCACAAGAACAGGAGTCAGTAAACAGGGTAGAATGCTTCAGATTTTTGTGTCTACATACTGATGAAAACTTGAACTGGAAGAAGCGTGTTGCTGAGTTTCTCAAACAGTGAAGTTCAGCTACTTTTGTTCTTCGTATAATTGCTAGTCTTGGAAACAACATACTAACATATTTTGCGTATTTACTCTGAAAAATGACTCATCTAGTAATTTTCTTGGGACATTAGCAATTAGAAATAGGGTACTGATTGCCCAAAGCGTGCAGTAAGAATAATAAGTAAAAATAAGTGATGTTCACACGCGGTCGACATGTAGTTACTTCTTCAAGGTGCTGTGCAGTTTAACTGTGATGTCACAAATTCCTCATAAATAATCTACCACAATTTGAGAATGATAGTGACTTACTCACCTGCAACACTAGAGGAAAAAGTGAACTTTAGTACCCATTATTAAAGCTTTCAGTGACTCACAAAGAAGTTCAATACGCTGCAAAGAATTTTTTGATCATTTGCACAATAGTGGAAAAAGTGAACTTTATTACCCATTATTAAAGCTTTCAATGACTCACAAAGGAGTTCAATACGCAGCAAAGATTTTTTTTGATCATTTGCACCATAACGTACTATGTCTGACAGGTAGCGCAGCAATATTTAATCATTTTGCCTGGAGAACCCAGTTCTACTTCATGGGCGAACTTCTCTCTAAAAGCCGGAAGCCTGAGAACGAAAATATTTTTAAATGTAGTTGAGTGAGTAGGAAAAAAAATAATGGGTTCATTAACGTAAACAGTCGTCATATATACGTACCCTGTAAACTGAATAATTCCATATCATTTGCTCAGCCGTAGTAAAGCAGATCGCAGAATTCGTTTCAGTGGTAGAATACTTGGATGTACTCAGTCTTCAAAGGAGACTGCTTACGAAACACTCATATGACACTTCCTAGAATATTGCACTAGTGTATGTAATCCTTTCCAAATAGGATGAACAAGAGTACTGAACGTATACAGAGAAATGACACAGCAATGATCACAGGTTTGTCTGATCTGCAGGGCAGTGTCACGGAAATTCTGGAGAAACTGGACTGGCAGACATCTACATACAAAGTGTAAGTAACCGGTTTTAGTAGACGAATTTTGGAATATACTACAACGCCCCTACAGGGATCGAGAGGATAGGATTAGCTTAACTGCAGCGCGTATAGAGGCGTACAAACGTTATTCTTCATGAAAACCGTACGCGAATGCAAGGAGAAGAAACAGTAATTATTTCGTTTGGAAGTGCCCTCTACCATACATTTCATAGTGGTTTACATAGTATGGATGTGGATATACAGTGTTTTCGACATTGGATGCAGATATATAGGTGTTGGACAAAAACATGGAAGCACTGCGAGAAATACAAAGGATGCTTGAACATAAATGCAGATGCTAGCCAAACCTGCTGGGTGCGCTGTTGTATTTGATCACGAACGGCACCTGTGCAATGCCCTCAATGCGTGTTCTGTGTAGCTGTAAGTGTGTTATGTCAGAGGTAAGTGAATTGATAAATGGCCAGATTCGCAGTATTTTTATGGTATTTGCTTCTGTTACCAAGTAGCTGAAGTGGTTCGTGTTTCATGAGGCGCCGTATCAAAGATTTATACCGAATACAATGAGAGCAGAAACGCGTACACTCAGTCACAATGCGAACGAAAGTGTGTATTGAGTAACCACCGCAGATTATCATTGAAGAGGACAGTGATGAAAAATAAGAGGATAAAAGCTATAATAATCACTGCAGAACTCAATTTCGCACTCAACTACACTGTCAGCACCAAAACAACAGGAAGGGATCTTCATAAGCAGAGAACTGCAGGCTGATGTGTGATTTCGAAACCAAGTTTTAGCGACTGGAATGGGTGTAACAGGAAAACGTGGTGCTGAAGCCATAAAAACTTAAATGTGGAACAATGGAAAAAAGTCATTTGGTTGGCTGAGTCTTGTTTTACACTGTTTCCAATTGCTCCGCGAGTTAATGTCTGGTATATGCATGTCCCAAGCCTTCGATACAGACAGCATGCTGCCAAGAGCGAAACATGGCGAGGGTTCGGTGATGATTCGGTAAGCCATACCCTGGTATTCCTTGGTCCCCATGGTTACTCTGCAAGGTCATATTACTGCCTAGCATTGTGTGTCAATCTTGTCTGATCAGATCCATTTCATGGAACAATATTTGTTCTCCAATAGTGATCTGCAGTATCGTCGATAGAATTGACTGTCGTCGTTTGGTGCAGAGCCGAGTGGAGAGTGTGAATCAGAGGCTCAGGCGGTTCTGTGACGGTGTAGGCTGCAGATTCCTTGACTTGAGCCATCGGGTGGTGGGTTTCTGGGTTTTGCTTAATTGGTCAGGAGTCCACTACACACAGGAAGCTGCTACACGGGTAGCGGGGACTGTGTGGAAGGGACTGGGCGGTTTTTTAGGTTAATGGGCCTCAGGGAACCACAGAAAGGGCGTCCGTCTAAAAGGGGGTAGGTAAAACACAGTAAGTTAGTTGTAGAAACGATCGGTATTATAGTTGTAAATTGGCGTAGCAGTATTGAAAAAGAACCAGAGCTACGAGTCCTAATAGAAAGCACTGAAGATCAAATAGTTACAGGTACAGAAAGCTGGCTAAAGCCGGAAACAAGTTCAGCATAAATTTTTTCTAAAGGTCTAACAGTTTTCAGATAGGGTAGATTAAATACAATTGGTGGTGGAGTATTTACTGCTGTCAGAAGTAGTTGACTGTAGTGAAATTGAAATAGATAGTTCCTGCGAAATAGTATGGGTAGAGGTTATACTTGACAATCGGACTAAACTATTAACTGGGTCATTTTACCGACCCTCCGACTCAGATGATGTAGTTGCTGAACAGTTCAAAGAAAACTTGATTCTCATTTCAAATAGGTACCCCACTCATAAAATTATAGTCGGTGGTGACTTTGATCTACACTCGATTTGCTCGAAAAATTATACGTTTACAGCAGGCAGCTGACATAGAACATCATCCGAAATTGTACTGAATGCTTTCTCAGAAAATTATTTTGAACAGTTAGTTCATAAGTTAACTCGAAGCGTAAACGGGTGCGAAAGCGTACTTGACCTCTTAGCAACAAATAATCCTGGACAAATAGTGAGTATCGTGACGAATACAAGGATTACCGACCACAAGGCAGTAGTTGTTTGTTTGAATACCACAACTCCTACAATCATCAAAAAGAAACGCAGAGTATATCTATTTAAAAAAACTGATAAAAATGCTCTTAACGCCTTTTTAAAAGACAGTCTACACTCCTACAGATCTGATCATGTATGTGTAGAAAAGTTGTGGAGTGATTCAAATGGTTCAAATGGCTCTGAGCACTTTGGGACTTAACATCTATGGTCATCAGTCTACCAGTTGTGGAATGATTTCCAAAAGATAATATCGACAGCAATTGAGAGATACATACCACATAAATCAATAAATGATGGTACTGATCCCACATGGTACACAAAACGGATCAGATCACTGTTGAAGAAACAGCGAAAAATGCACGCCAAATTTAAAAGAACGCAAAATAACCAAGGCTGGAAAAGTTTTGCAGAAGTTCGAAATATAGCGCGTAGTTGAATGCGAGATGCTTTCAATAATTTCCACAACGAAACTCTGTCACTAAATCTGGCAGAAAACCCAACGAGATTCTGGCGATACATAAAGCACACTAGTGGCAAGACGCAATTAATAGGGGAACTCGGGGCGGAACGGGATACTTAACGTTTAAGAATTTCTATAAAATAAGGGAACACAAGGAAAAACTTCTTAAAGTGATAAAAAAACACCTTGTAATGTAACCTAATGTACCTTATTTTCAAATCAATTAAAACAATACATTTTGCATTTTTTACAATATTTCGAAGAAAGTCTTGCATATTGCGCGTTCCGCCCCACCCACGGGCAGAATGGGTAAGGGTACTTTTTGTTAATTTATTGCATACACGTTGAATTTGAATTACGAATATCGTATTAAACTATGACAAAATGTTGTATAACAGGCAATTCAGACTAAGGAATGTGTAATTTAAATAATTAAAGAGTCATTCTTCAAAATAAGAAAATATTTTAATGTCATTCTGAAAAATGTACAATGCTTAATAACCACCAAACCACCAGCTACTAGCCCTTTCCACAATAGTCACAAATCAGTATTTCCTCTTCATATTCACTGTCTATGCCAGCACATGAATTGTGTGCCCACTCTGGCATGCTACCCAGCCCTCATTAGAAACGGAGTAGAAGTCCCCACAGTAGAGACACTCAGCATCCTCTCTCTCTGATCTCTCTTCTCCATCACTTCTTTCATTTATTTTTCTTAAGGTCTTTGATGTTCTCTGTTTCAGTATTTTGGGTGTAGAGTCTGATATTGTTGCTGTAAGTTGCACTGCACCTGACGTCTCTGTCCTGACATTGTTTATATTTGTGCACCCTCCTCCTTTCTGTAGGCCTAGTTTACATGCGACAGCATTCTGCAGTTCCTTCTTATGAGGAGAATCTGTTAATACGACAGTTTTTCCTTTTCGTCTTGTACTCCGCTGAGTATATTGACAGATTAGTGGGATTGGAATGACAGCCTCGGGCGATATCTGGAAAACTGAGTTTTTCGGCGAACATAGCTAGTTGGGAGAGTCTGGCATCCACGAACATCCAGGCTGGGTTTGCTTTCTACTTGCATCAAAATATGACGGAGCACAATGGGACACTATCCCATTCTGCCCTGTCCCGTTCTGGCCCAAGAGCACTTTTGAGGATAACAACTTTTATGGATTGTATTAACTAACGTATTAAAATGCATTAAATAACTAAAGCATAACAAATACCATGCACTTCAATGGAATGTGTCGTTTTAGGGTATCCAATTAACAACTTACCTGGCGTTGAAACTCACCAAACGTTAGAACAACGCAAGCGGTAACGTGACGGTCAACAATTCACTTAGATCTCGCACTTCAAACTAAATCAGAATGGCTGCCTCACTTCCCTTACATTCGGAGAAATAGTTACATGGCCATACAGCAGGTTGCAACACTGTGCAGTATAGAAAAGAGCAATTTCCCATTGTGCCCCGCTATCCCGTTCTGCCCCTAGTTCCCCTACCTTCATAGCGCGATAACAACGTTGAAGTCACTAATGACACTGCCACTAAAGAACAGATAATAAACATAATTTTCAGAAACTTCTTCAACAAAGAAGACGAAGTTAATATTCCTGAATTCCTATCAAGAACAACTGCCAAGATGAGAAATATAGAAATAGATATCCTTGGTGTCGCAAAGTAGCTAGAATCACTTAATAAAAGCAAGGCTTCCGGTCCGCATTGTATACCAGTCAGGTTTCTCTCAGAGTATGCTGATACAATAGCTCAATATTTAGCAATTAGAAACAACCCGTCGTTCCCAGAAAGATCCGTACCTAAAGACTGGAAAATTACTCAAGTGACACCAATACCCAAAACGGGATGTAGGAGTAATCCATTGAATTACAGGCCCATATCACTACCGTCGATTTGCAATAGGATTTTGGAACATATACCGTATTCTGACTTTATGAAGTACCTCGAGGAAAACGATTTATTGACACGTAGTCAGCACGAATTCAGAAAATATCATTCTTTCGAAACACAGCTAGCTCTTTATACTAATGAAGTAATGAGTGTTATCGACATGGGATCTCAAACTGATTCCATATTTTTAGATTTCCAGGAGGATTTTGACACTGTTCCTCACAAGCATCTTCTAACCAACTGTGTGCCTGTGGAATGTCGCCTCAGTTATGTGGCTGGATTCATGATTCCCTGTCAGAAAGGTCACAGTTCGTAGTAATAGACGGAAAGTCATCTAGTAAAACAGAAATAATATCCGGCGTTCCCAAGGAAGTGTTACAGACCTTCTATTGTTCCTGATCTATGGTAACGACGTAGGAGACAATCTCAGTAGTCGTCTTAGATTGTTTGCAGATGATGCTCTGATTTACCGTCTTGTAAAGTCATCAGATGACCAAAACGAACGACAAAAAGATTTAGATAAGGTATCTGTATGGCGTAAAAAGTGGCAATTGACCCTGAGTAAAGTATAGTGTGAAGTTATTCACATGAGTACTAAAAGAAATCCGCTAAATTTCGATTCGCGTTAAGTCACACAAATTTGAAGGGTGTAAATTCAACTAAATAGTAAAGGATTGCAATTATAAATATCCAAAAATTGGAACGATCACATAGATAATGTTGTGGGTAGAGCCAACCAAAGCCTGAGGTTCAATGGCAGAACACTTAGAAGGTGCGACAGGTCTTCATCTACATCAACATTTATACTCCGCAAGCCACCCAACTAAACAGACTGCTTACACCACGCTTGTACGCCCTATTCTGTAATGTTTCTGTGCGGTGTGGGATCCGCATCAGATGGGACTGGCGGATGACATCGAAAAAGTATAAAGGAGGGCAGCTCGTTTTGTATTACCGCGAAGTTGGGGAGATAGTGCCGCAGACATGCTACGTGAATTGGAGTGGCAATTGTTAAATCAAAGGCGCTTTTCGTTGCGATGGGATCTTCTCAAGAAGTTTCAATCACCGGATTGTGAAAACATGCTCTTCGCACCCACCTACATAGGGAAAAATGATCATCACGATAAATTAAGAGAAATCGCACAGAAAAATTTAAGTGCTCGTTTTCCCGCGCTCTGTTCGAGAGTAGAACGGTAAAGAGACAGCTTGAAGGTGGTTCATTGAACCCTCTGCCAGGCACTTTCCTGTGAACAGCAGAGTAATCATGTAGATGTAGATGCTGTGTTCCAAGAAGACATGGTTCCTGTTCGCACAGCTCACATAGTCCAGGACTGGTTTGTGACCAAGAGATTGAGTTGTCGCATCTCCCCTGGCCACCACAGTGACCTTCACCGTCAAATTGGGAATGAAGTGTACGTGATCACTACTCACTTCCATCATCACTACCTGACGTTCCCAATATTTTTCAGGAACAATGGTATAAGATTCCCCTGAAAACGGCACAGAACCTGTATTTCGCCGTTCTGCGATGACTGGAAGCTGTTTTTTCCTTTGCCGCATTAGGCACACACACACACACACACACACACGCGCACACACGCACACACACACACACACACACACAGACACGCGCGGATGCGCACGCGCAATCACTTCCATATTTCTGTGTACGAGAATACTCCTATCTTTAGACAAAAGCACAAACCCAGCGAGGTGGCGAAGTGGGAAGACCCAGGACTCACAGTCAGGAGGGCAGTGGTTCGAATCTCAGTAATTGCATTTACATTTAGGTTTCTTTCTCGTCATTATCCAGTCTATGCTTATGCTTGGAAGACTGCAGGAAACCTACACGTGGATGGACTGACTGAGATACAAACCACTGGTCTCTTAACTGTTACTTGTGGGTCATCCCACTTCGTCACCTCGCTGGGTTTTAGTGATGAAATTTGGTGAATGCGGTGGATGCCCTCTGTGTAGTTTATAACGTTTTATTTTATCACGAGGGCCTTCGCATTGACTGGTTCACGTGAGGTAGCCAATTTTGGTGTAGGCAGCCCAACATGTTCGAGTGCTTCCCAAAACTTGTTCTTTCAGCAGAATCAAACAACAGATAATAAACAATATCTGCAGCACATCTGGAGTCCAAATTGTATTTTGCTGGACTCTCGTTCAGGAAGATTAACATTTCCTGATGTATCTCTAACTCATTTCATGCAAGGGATGTTATGGCTCCTCGAACAAGGTTATGACCAATTTCTTTGCTTCAAATGGGTCTGAGCCAAATGGGTCTGAGCACTATGGGACTTAACTTCTGAGGTCATCAGTCCGCTAGAACTCAGAACTTCTTGAACCTTACTAACCCAAGGACAACACACACATCCATGACCGAGGCAGGATTCGAACCTGCGACCGTAGCGGTCGCGCGTTTCCAGACTGTAGCGCCTGGAACCGCTCGGCCACCTAGGGCGGTACCATTTTCCTTCTACCCTGCCCTTTCAAGTAAGACAGTGACCCTTTGTAATAATTCTGATTCAAGGTTCGTTACATTCTAACCTTCATTACCACAGACCACATAGCAAAAGTTAATACTCACGAGGAAAGACATACATTATTATCAGTGTAACAATGAGCTGGCTAAAAATCCTATGAAATGTTTAAAATGCTCCAACTTTTATGTTGCTTACAATAATTGCATTAACTAACATTGAGTGAAAATGATAGCATTCATATTCGTATAAAGTGCTATTTATTTGCATAGCACCGGAGTGTTTTGAGCTGATTTTCTGAGAATTTGATCCCTTAAATTCAAACATTTCATTAATATTTACCGAGGAGCTCAAAATTCTAAAATACAAGATTTTAGTGATTTATTTGTTATACTGTTTTAATATGAGTCCATGGATAAATATGAAACAATAGTTTTACTATTGTATTATATAAATATTATTCTATACTAAATAAAAAAGTCACTGATGAAAACGTCTAGTCCCTCAACATTTAGGAAGCTTCTTTTCTATGACATTCTTGAGTGTATTATAGAGCGGTCCATTTTTAAATTCCAGCAGTAAACTGCCACCACGTGCATATCCGATCTTCCTTGGTAGCGGACCTCCGCAGTTTTCATATGCAGAGTTGCCTTATTTGTGGAACGTCAAATATTCCCGCTTTAATTTTTCCGTACTCAACTCCTCAAATATTTTTCCCTGTGTATGCAAAACGTGACCCGTTCTTATCAAAAGCCTTTACAAATCGCATCAAAAGGTCCAACTTGATATGCAGTGGAGGAAAGATGATGTTCTCTCGTCCAACTGAGGGGTCGTTAATGATATTCTTTCTCCCTTCGTGCATGTTTTCTCTCTTAGACCATTATTTTCTCTAACACAGTAATGTGTTTTGTCTCTGCTATTCCAAAGACACCAGAAGCACTTTGCAAACCAAGGAGAAAGTTTACCATTCATAAGTCTAGACAAACCATCCATTGATGTTTATGAGACTTAATCTTCTCAAAGATCAAAACTATGATTTTATGTTCTTCTTTAACTTCCCTTGAGGGAGCAGCTGACATTGAACTGAATTTGTTACCATTGTGTATTAGTACAAATTTCAAATTTGCCTTGAGCTGTGCACAAACACAAGAAAATCATCTAGAACACATTCAGGAAGACCCATTTCCACAGGTGTTCACTAATTTCATGCAGAACACGAGATTGTCTTCTTGAGAGTATAAAAAATAAAAATGAAGGGCTTCCTGGATCAACAGGTCGTTACGACACCAGCCTGGGCAAAACCGAAAGATACGATTCCACATCCATTTGTTTAACATTTATACCGATTTAGATCGTATAGTATGACATTTACGACTCTTATATAGGTACACGATACTTTGAAGTATTTACAAAATAATAGCCTGTTCTTTTGCATTTTACCTCTTTAGTGCGAGTTAAACCAAGAAGACATAAAATTATGAAAAGTGGTCATCCTACAGATTTCACTTTACAGAAGTCTATATTTAAAAATAATTGTTAACTTTAAAGCTTTTTATTAGATTTCATTTCATATATACAGTTTTTTTCGTATATCACATGTATTCACCAAAATTCCAAATGTTATATGAGCTGTAGAAAATCGTAATTGATTGTTCATCAGACCATAGTCATCAGTGTATTCAAAAACTGCAGTTACCTTCACCAGAAACATTTCCGCTTGACATAATAATTTAATACTGCAATATGTAAACAAATCATTGGACGTGGTGTATTTTTAAATTTCTAAATTTTATTTCAGGAATATATAAAATTTCTTTTGCAAATCGCATTTTTGTAACCGTAAAAAGGTATAATTTTTGAATAAATCACCACTGTTTGTAAAAACAGATGTCGTTGTAATAATTATTTTGACAAAGAAATTCTAGAACATTTTGGACAACAATTTGTGTTATATAGAACTGTATGCATCCCAAATCAGATTGGACATAGTTGTTAGCTGAGTTGACTTTTAAGATTTTGTGTGTGACACATCGTACATAATGTTGTTGTTATCAGCAATCATGTGAAAATAGGCTCCTTCTGTGTAAAAAGAGGTTTTGGTGATGAGACTACATTTTTTTATCATGTTGATTGGTAAAAAGTTGACACTAAAAAAAACTGTGTATTATGGTTTACTATGGGTGAGAAACTAATTGTGAAATAAATCAAGAAGAAATATTAAGAAATAGTATCATCACAGGCTAGTAAAAAAAGTGAGAACCTATTCATGCTCAAATTATGCGAATGCTGCCACTTCTCATTGAAACAAGATGAGTATTTACCTTTATTCCACAAATTGTTTAATCACATCTTGGAAGAGATATTTTCTCTTGACGTTCTGTTGTACTAAAGCTATTACGTAGTTACAGTAGAGATTTATTTCAATTATTTCAATATCATCATGGATATTTTGCATCTAATGAACCATTTCAAGAGCAAGAAGGATAGCATACTTTTTCTATGGTATGCTGAAAGGTAACTTTGGTTCCTTGATCCAGTACATTTTTGTTGGAAGCCAGTAATTCAGAAGCTTCTTTTGACGGGTTGAAATCTCTAGTGGGTTATTAAGTCATCCCAATTTAAACCCAACGGAATTAATGCCATAACTGCATAATCACTGTCATCGTCATTAGTATCAGAGGGACAACACCAGTCCTCCCAACCAACAGGCATCCTAGGGGCCTTTGTTTTAGACGTTTTTGTTTCCCTATAGTCCAGAATTGTAAATGTTCTGTACAAGTTTTACAGATTTTCTGCAAAAGTCTTTACAAAGTCAATTATAAGTTTTTGGTTTCCTTTCGGCGTTTCATCTCTGCATATGTAGCAAAAACCATCAAGGTGATTTACGCAACTTCTTCTACTTTAACTTATATTATTTCTGTTCAACAACACAAGTGCAACTCACAGCATATTTGTTTCCTAAGTGAAC
This sequence comes from Schistocerca serialis cubense, assembly GCF_023864345.2. Lineage (NCBI taxonomy): Eukaryota > Metazoa > Arthropoda > Insecta > Orthoptera > Acrididae > Schistocerca > Schistocerca serialis. The sequence continues at coordinate 224,113,714 of NC_064640.1, forward strand.
TGTCATGTGACATCATCCTCGGTCAGCCCTGTATGGCCAGAGCTCACACAATAACCTCCAACTCCATCTGGTGGATATTCCCAGAACTAATTAGAGAGCAGACCGTCAGTAGGGTAAACCTACAGGAACCAATACTCGTACGTGTGATTTAGAAGTGCACAAACCTGAGTTACAAGTGCACATTTCATGTAGAAGTGCATGTTAAACAACAATGATCAAAAAAATAAGAGTGGATAGAGGAAGACTAATTTCGCTTTTTGATTCAATGCCCTAACTGTGGCTAAAATCAATTCTAAAATCCTAGATATAAAAAAACAGTTTGTTCTTGGCCTGTGTAATTAAGTCATTGCTAGTTTCCCTTGAGATCTCTGGTGAGTTATTAATTAATCCCGGTTTAAACCCTGAGAAATTAATGCCATACCTGCATAATCACTCTCATCATTATTAGTATCAGTGGGAGAACAACAGTCCTCAGAAACAACATGTATTGCAGTGGCTTTTGTTTCAGACGTTTTCATTTCCCGGTAGTCCACAATCGTAAATGTTCTGTACAAGTTTTACAGATTTATTGCAAAAGTTTTTACAAAGTCAATAATAGGTTATCGGTTTCGTTTCAGCGTTTATTCTCTGCATATGTAGCAAAAACCATCAAGGTGATTCACGTAACTTCTTCAAGTTCATCTTATATTATTTCTGTTCAACAACACTAGTGCAAAAAACTACAGCATAGATGTTTCCTAACTAACTTATCATGTGACATCAATCTCGCTCAGACCTGTACGGTCAGAGCTCACAAAATAACCTCCAACTCCATCTGGTGGATATTCCTGGAACTAATTAGAAAGCAGACCGGCAATAGGGCAAACCTACAGGAACCAATCCTCATACATGTGATTTAGAAGTGCACAAACCAGAGTTACAAATGCATATTTCACGTAGAAGAGCATGTTAAACAACTATGATCAAAAAAGTAAGAGCGGATAGAGGACGTCTGATTTCACTTTTTGATTCAGTGCCCCAACTGTGGCTAAAATCAATTCTAAAATCTTAGATATAAAAAAACCAGTTTGTTCTTGGCCTGTGTAATTACTTCATTGCTAGTTTCCCTGAGTATCTTAAAATGGCGTATCAGTTGTTAATGTTGATAATAGATGTGCAAAGCGCCAATATAGATTTGACTCCCTCCGTCTGATGCATTAAATGAATAATAATTTATTTTGCTAAGATAGTAGATCTCCTTCCAATAGAAATAGAGTTCGAGTAAATCATCTGTCCATTCAGGTTACGGTTGTCTATGGTTCACTTGAAACGATGCAAGCAATTTCCAGGTCGATTCTTTGAATGAGACGCAGACGATTTTCTTCCCCATCCTTCTCCCACTGAGGAAGTATTCGGTACATAATCATACTGTCGTCATTGAGGATTTGAGCCCAAACGTTCCGTTTTGTCTCCATCGTCTTCGTTGTACGAAGACTAGTTTCGTTGTTTAGTTAATATCTTTGGTGACCACGCTGTGCAAAACAGAATGATTGGCTATTGAACTTTCCTTCTTTCTTTCTACTGCTCGTCTCTCAACGAAAATTAGTTTCGTTGTATAATTAATATCTGTGCAAAACCAGAACGCTCCACTTCCACTAGCTAGGAAACAGCTGCAGTGCTAGATGACACGTTATGTGCTAAAATGCTAATTCATGGGAAACCATTACTTGCTTCATACTTGGAACACCTGACACCTGACACCTGACAGCTGTTGGAGACCTCAAATATAAGGCAATATCACTGGCCGTAAGGAGTCGGAAATGTAACGGCTGCTGTCCAAGTTACCGGCTATGAGAACCAGAAGTTGACATTTCCTGTACGCATTGGCCCTGAATGACATGATACCAGGTATTGGAGCATGTATGACAGCGATGGGAATGCTGAAAAACCATTATGGTATACGCAGAAAGAGTGTCATGGCGCCACTCCTGTGTTCAGGGTTGTCACCTTACCTACCTCTGCTGATGTGTCAAGGGTTGCAGCTGCAATGGTTTCTACACTGATAGTCCGTAGTGCTCGAGACGTAACCTCTCACTCTGCGTGGATACTTGTCGTGTAGTAAGCAAACCCATTTCCTGGTACTTGGCATGTAACTTTACTTTGTGATCCTGCACAGCTGAATGAATATGCATGTCCCACGGGCTCCAGACATATGTGATTGTTGCGATCCCTCATGTCGCTGAATAAAAATCTACTGAACACATTAATTCCATATCTGCGTGACAATCGTGGATGCCAACCAACGCAAGTAGTGATATCGGGTAACGATAAACCACAGTTTCGAATGTTCATGATGCTGCCACTGTCGAATTCTGACATGGGCTGGTAGACGTTTCTGTTTGTACGCGAGGCGTAACACGATCATGTCACAAGCAAACAATATTCTGAATGGGAAACCCATATATACATAATGTAGGTGGTATTACTCCTACTACAATGCGTTGTGACACTACCCAGAAATCTGGTAAAAGTAATAAATCTTTATTGTAAGCGCTGAAAGTAGCATGGAGGCCACCACGGAGTATTATAGTGACAGCGCTGGCCATCAGCCATGCTACGTCGACAAATAAGGCAGAATAATAGATGCGTAAGTGAGTTGTGAAGCAAGTATAGCTTAGCGCAATGGTAAATTGCCCCACGCAGCAATGAATCTACATCTACATCTATGAGGATACTCTGCAAATCACATTGATGTGCCTGGCAGAGGGCTAATCTAACCACCATCACAATTCTCTATTATTCTAATCTCGTATAGCGTGCGGTAAGAACGAACACCTATATTTTACCGTACGAGCTCTGATTTCCCTTATTTTATCGGGGTGTTCGTTTGTCCCTATGTAGGTCGGTGTCAACAAAATATTTTCGCATTCGGAGGAAAAAGTTGGTGATTGTAATTTCGTGAGAAGATTCCGTCGCTACGAACAACGCCTTTCGATTAATTTCGTCCAGCCAAAATTCTGTATCATTTCTGTGACATTCTCTCCCATATTTTGCGATAGTACAAAACGTATTGCCCTTCTTTGAACTTTTTCGATGTACTCCGTCAGTCCTATCTGTTAAGGATCCCACACCGCGCAGCAGTATTGTAAGAGACGACGGACAAGCGTAGTATAGGCAGTCTCCTTAGTAGTTATGTTACGTTTTCGAGGTGTCCTGCCAATAAGGCGCAGTCTTTTGGTAGCCTTCCCCACAATATTTTCTATGTGTTCCTTCCAGTTTAAGTTGTTCGTAATTGTAATACCTAGGCTTTTAGTTGAATTTACGTCTTTTAGATTAGACAGATTTATAGTGTACCCGAAGTTTAACGAATTCCTTTGAGCACTCATGTGGAGGACCTCACACTTTTCGTTATTTAGGGTCAACTGTCAATTTTCGCAACATTCAGATATTTTTTCTAAATCGTTTTTCAATTTGTTTTTATCTTCTGATGTCTTTATTATTCGATAAACGACAGCGTCATCTGCAAAGAAGTTAAGACGGCTGCTCAGGTTGTCTTCCAAATCGTTTATATAGATAAGGAACATCAAAGGGCCTATAACACTACGTTGGGGAACGCGCGAAATCACATTTGTTTTACTCGATGACTTTCCGTCAATGACTACGAACTGTGACCTCTCTGACAGGAAATCACAAATCCAGTCACATAACTGAGACTATATTCCGTAAACACGCAATTTCACTACAAGCCGCTTGTGCGGTACAGTGTCTAAAACTTTCCGGAAAACCAGAAATTGATCTGAAATCCCTTATCAATAGCACTAAGGACTTCATGTGAATAAAGGGCCAGTTGTGTTTCACAGGAACGCTGTTTTCTAAACCCATGTTGACTGTGTGTCAATAGACAGTTATCTTCGAGGTAATTCATAATGAAGTGGCAACTTGGTCGTTGCCACTGCACTGAAGCGGGTCTCTCTGTTATGGGCAGTGTGACTAGACACCAGTGCACGCTACAGTGGAACCCAATTTACAAGTTCTTTTTACGATCACTGTCTGGTGTGACACGATCGGTAAAATGCTGATAGGTTCAATCAGTTTAGAACAGCGAATAACAAGACAGAATGATTTGCGTGTTGAATTCTTGAGAGCGTTCTCTTGGCCTAAGGAACTGCAATGTACATCCAGCATTATGTAGACCCTTTCATTTTACCAGACGTATCAGAAAATTTCTCCGCCGCTCTTCCCTAGTCGCTGGTTTGGTCGTAGTACTCCAGTTAACTGGCCCATAAGATCGCCAGGTATTACATCATTAGATTTTTGACTTTGAAGTTGGATGAAGTCTCAGATGTACAAGCGAAAGATATGTACGAGAGATGAACCGCATGGTCGCATCACGGACAGTGCGACCCTCATTAGGGAACATGCTGAGGCAGTGACAGTTAACACAACATGTTCTCCAAAAGTGAACAAATGCAATGAAGTTGGCGCTGGGATACTCGAACACTGATGGTACACCGTACATCAGCTGTGATGTGACGTGTACGATAATACTTGGAGATTAATGTGCCATAAAACATATTTTTGAGGTGATACTTTGTTAAACTAATAATGTTATATTTACTAACTGTTGTAAATGAGTGGATCTGGCAATTTATTGAAGAATACAGAAAATAAATAACGATGTACATTAAATGTGTTCCGGCTCGAAAGTCATTCGGATTACGGCATATGCCTGTATGAAGTTTTTTGCTTCAAACGATCGTTCCTGTGATTTCCCTTAATATTGACCATTCTTCCTGGGACACCATGTTCCATAGGAAGGTGTGTTGGGGCCCTTGCTGTTCATGTTGGATATTAATGACACTGCAGAAAATATTAACTGTTTTTGAAAGCAGTCCAGAGACAGGTAGTGCTATTTTTATTGTTTTCTACAAGAAGTGGCTAGCAACCACAGTTTAGTCAACATTCAGCCGCCTTTAGTGAATTAGCAGTCTAGTTAAAAGTTGATTAACTCTCTACAGTAAATTAATTTCTTAGGATGGATAGGATGTGTGACTGCTGTGTACGGACGCTGGATGAGCTGACCACTGTTCGCGAACAGCTGAACGTGTTGATGGCCGCGGTCAGCCGTCTTCAGGCTGCTGCCTCGGAGGGTAGCGGCAGTGGGGAGTCTGGTGCGTCGCATGGTACACCCCAGTGTTACATGCTTCACCCACTGTCTCTGCTGTCGAGACATCTTCGCGGGTACCGGGCGCGGTTGTGTCACCCTCTCCCCAAGGGGAGTGGCGGGTTCACCGGCGTTCACGGTGCACGAGGCGGAGGGTCAATGTGGAGGCTGGCAGTGTGGCATCGCCCGCTCTACCTGTGAGTGGACATGTGGCCGCTCCTTCAGCAAGGTCCGAGCAGGCACACGGAGGGAGGGGTTTATTAGTTATTGGGAGCTCCAACGTTAGGCGGGTGATGGAGCCGCTTAGGGAAATAGCGGAAAGGTGTTTCACTCTGTCTGCTTGCCGGAGGGTCTATTCCGAGATGTGGAGGAGGCCCTGCCGGCGGCGATAGAGAGCACTGGGTGCACCCGACTGCAAATTGTTGCTCATGTCGGCACCAATGACTCCTGCCGTCTGGGTTCAGAGGTCATCCTCAGTTCGTACAGGCGGTTGGCGGAATTGGTGAAGGCGGAAAGCCTCACTCGCGGGGTGGAATCAGAGCTAACTATTTGTAGTATAGTTCCCAGAACCGATCGCGGTCCTCTGGTTTGGAGCCGAGTGGAAGGCTTAAACCAGAGGCTCAGACGATTCTGCGGAGAACTGGGGTGCAAATTTCTCGACCTCCGCTATCGGGTGGAGAAATGTAGGGTCCCCCTGAATAGGTCAGGCGTGCACTACACGCCGGAAGCGGCTACAAGGGTAGCGGAGTACGTGTGGAGTGCACATGTGGGTTTTTTAGGTTAGACAATTCCCTCCCTAGGCCCGACAAGACGCCTCCTGAGACGCGGCAAGGTAGGAGTAGGCAAAATGCAACAGGGAATAACAATATTAATCTGCTAATAGTAAATTGCAGGAGCGTCTATAGAAAGGTCCCAGAACTGCTCTCATTAATAAACGGTCACAAAGCCCATATAGTACCAGGGACAGAAAGTTGGCTGAAACCAGACGTAAACAGTAACGAAATCCTAAACTCAGATTGGAATGTATACCGCAGAGACAGGCTGGACAGTGAAGGGGAAGGCGTGTTTATAGCGATAAGAAGTGCAATAGTATCGAAGGAAATTGACGGAGATCCAAAATGTGATATAATTAGGGTGAAGGTGACGGTTAAAGCATGTTCAGACATGTTAATTGGATGTCTCTATAGGCCCCCTAGCTCAGCATTTGTTGTGGCTGAGCACCTGAAGGATAATTTAGAAAATATTTCGAGTAGATTTCCCCACCATGTTATAGTTCTGGGTGGAGATTTTAATTTGCCGGATATAGACTGGGAGACTCAAACGTTCATAACAGGTGGCAGGGACAAAGAATCCAGCGAAATTTTTTTAAGTGCTTTATCTGAAAACTACCTCGAGCAGTTAAACAGAGAACCGACTCGTGGCAAAAACATATTAGATCTTCTGGTGACAAACAGACCCGAACTATTTGAAACAGTTAACACAGAACAGGGAATCAGCGATCATAAAGCGGTTAACACATCGATGATTTCAGCTGTAAATAGAAATATTAAAAAAGATAGGACGATTTTTCTGTTTAGCAAAAGTGACAGAGTACCTGACGGCTCAACACAAACGTTTTGTCTCAAGTACAGATAGTGTTGAGGATCAGTGGACAAAGTTCAAAACCATGTTACAATATGCGTTAGATGAGTATGTGCCAAGCAAGATCGTAAGAGATGGAAAAGAGCCACCGTGGTACAACAACCGAGTTAGAAAACTGCTGCGGAAGCAAAGGGAACTTCACCGCAAACATAAACATAGCCAAAGCCTTGCAGACAAACAAAAATTACGCGAAGCGAAATTTAGTGTGAGGAGGGCTATGCGAGAGGCGTTCAATGAATTCGAAAGTAAAGTTCTATGTACTGACTTGGCAGAAAATCCTAAGAAATTTTGGTCTTATGTCAAAGCGGTAGGTGGATCAAAACAAAATGTCCAGACACTCTGTGACCAAAATGGTACTGAAACAGAGGATGACAGACTAAAGGCCGAAATACTAAATGTCTTTTTCCAAAGCTGTTTCACAGAGGAAGACTGCACTGTAGTTCTTTCTCTAGATTGTCGCACAGATGACAAAATGGTAGATATCGAAATAGACGACAGAGGGATAGAGAAACAATTAAAATCGCTCAAACGAGAAAAGGCCGCTGGACCTGATGGGATATCAGTCCGATTTTACACAGAGTACGCGAAGGAACTTGCCCCGCCGGCCAGAGTGGCCGTGCGGTTATAGGCGCTACAGTCTGGAGCCGAGCGACCGCTACGGCCGCAGGTTCGAATCCTGCCTCGGGCATGGATGTGTGTGATGTCCTTAGGTTAGTTAGGTTTAATTAGTTCTAAGTTCTAAGCGACTGATGACCTCAGAAGATAAGTCGCATAGTGCTCAGAGCCATTTGAACTTGCCCCCATTCTTGCAGCGGTGTACCGTAGGTCTCTAGAAGAGCGTAGCGTTCCAAAGGATTGGAAAAGGGCACAGGTCATCCCCGTTTTCAAGAAGGGACGTCGAACAGATGTGCAGAACTATAGACCTATATCTCTAACGTCGATCAGTTGTAAAATTTTGGTACACGTCTTATGTTCGAGTATAATGACTTTTCTGGAGACTAGAAATCAACTCTGTAGGAATCAGCATGGGTTTCGAAAAAGACGCTCGTGTGAAACCCAGCTCGCGCTATTCATCCTCGAGACTCAGAGAGCCATAGAGACAGGTTCACAGGTAGACTTCCGCAAGGCGTTCGATACAGTTCCCCACAGTGTTTAATAAACACAGTAAGAGGATATGGACTATCAGACCAATTGTGTGATTGGATTGAAGAGTTCCTAGATAACAGAATGCAGCATGTCATTCTCAATGGAGAGAAGTCTTCCTAAGTAAGAGTGATTTCAGGTGTGCCGCAGGGGAGTGTCATAGGACCGTTGCTATTCACAATATACATTAATGACCTTGTGGATGACATCAGAAGTTTAATGAGGATTTTTGCAGATGATGCTGTGGTGTATCGAGAGGTTGTAACAATGGAAAATTGTATTCAAACGCAGGAGGATCTGCAGCGAATTGACGCATGGTGCAGGGAATGACAACTGAATCTCAATTTAGACAAGTGTAATGTGCTGCGAATACATAGAAAGATAAATCCCTTATCATTTAGCTACAAAATAGCAGGTCAGCAACTGGAAGCAGTTAATTCCATAAAGGAGCTGTGCATTTTAACTGTGATGTCACAAATTCGTCATAAATAATCCACCACAATTTGAGAAGTATAGGGATTTACTCACCTGCAACGGTAGAGGAAAAAGTGAACTTTATTACCCATTATGAAAGCTTTCAGTGACTCAAAAATGAGTTCAATACGCTGCAATAATTTTTTGATTATTTGCACAATAATGTACTAAGTCTGACAGGTAGCGTAGCAAGATTTAAATATAAATTAGAATCATTTGCTCTGGACGACCCAGTTCTACTTCATGGGCGAAATTCTCTCTAAAAGCAGGTAGCCTGAGAAAGAAAATATTTTTAAATGTAGTTGAGTGAGTAGGACAAAAAATAATGGGTTCACTAACGTAAACAGTCGTCATATATACGTACCCTGTAAACTGAATAATTCCATATCACTTGCTCATCCGTAGGCAAAGCAGATCGCAGAATTCGTTTCATAAGTGGAATTCTAGGATGTACTCAGTCTTCAAAGGAGACTGCTTACGAAACACTCATACGACACTTCCTAGAATATTGCACTAGTGTGTGTGATCCGTTCCAAATAGGACGAACAAGAGTAGTGAACGTATACAGAGAAGAGACACAGCTATGATCACAAGTTTGTCTGATCTGCAGGATAGTGTCACGGAAATTCTGGAGAAACTGGACTGGCAGACACCTACATACAAAGTGTCAGGAACCAGTTTTAGTAGACGAATTTTGGAATATACTACAACGACCCTACAGGGATCGAGAGGACAGGATTAGGTTAACTGCAGCGCGTATAAAGATGTATAAACGGTCATTTTTCACGAAATCCGTACGTGAATGGAAGGCGAAGAAACGGTATTTAGTTCAGCTGGAAGTACCCTCTGCCATACATTTCATAGTGGTTTGCAGATATACAGGGTTTGTAGATATACAGGGTTTCGACAATGGATGTAGATATACAGGTGTTGGACACAAACATGGAAGCACTTCAAGAAATACAAAGCATTCTTGAACATAAATGCAGATGCTAGCCAAAAATGCTGGATTAGCTGTTGTATTTGATCACTAATGGCACCTGTTCGATGCCCTCAATTCGTTGCAAGTGTCAGTCGTGGTCAGAAGAGTGTTTTGTGTAGCTGTAAGTGTGTTATGTCAGAGGTAAGTGAATTCATATATTGCCAAGTTTTTGGTGTTTTTATGGTATTTGCTTCTGTTACCAAGTAGCTGAAGTATTTCGTGATTCATGAGGCACCGCATCAAAGATTTGTACCGAATACAATGAGAGCGGAAACGCATCCTCTGAGTCACAATGCGAACGAATGTCTGTGTTCATTAACCACCGCAGATGATCATTGAAGAGGACTGTGACGAAAAATAAGAGGACAACAGATATAGTAGTCACTGCATAATTCAATGTCGCACTCGAGAACCCTGTAAGCACCAAAACAACAGGAAGCGGTCTTCATAAGCAGAGAATTGCAGGCTGATGTGGAATTTCAAAACCAAGTATTAGCGACTGCAACGGATGTAACAGGAAATTGTGGTACTGAAGGCCTAAAACCTTAAATATGGAGCAATGGAAGAAAGTCAATTGGTTGAGTGAGTCTTGTTTTACACCGTTTCCAACTGCTGCCCGTGTTAATGTCTGTCATGTGCATGTCCCAAGCCCATGTTACAGACTGCTTGCTGCAAAGAGCGAAACATTGCGAGGGTTTGGTGAAGATTTGGTCAGCCATACCCTGGTATGCCTTGGACCCCATGGTAACTCTACAAGGTCATATTACTTCCAAGGATTGTGTGTCAATTTTGTCTGATCAGATCCATTTCATGGTACAATATTTGTTCTCCAATAGTGACCTGCAGCATCGTCGATAGAACAGACTGTGGTCCTTTGGTCCAGAGCCGAGTGGAGGGACTGAATCAGAGGCTCAGGCGGTTCTGTGACGGTGTAGGTTGCAGATTCCTTGACTTGCGCCATCAGGTGCTGGGTTTCCGGGTTCAGCTTAATAGGTCAGGAAGGTGCTACACAGGTAGTGGGGAATGTGTGGAAGGGACTGGGAGGTTGTTTAGGTTAGTGGGCCTCAGGGAACCACAGAAAGGGCGTCTGTCTAAAAGGGGGTAGGTAAAACACAGTCAGTTAGTTGTAAAAACGGTCAGTATTATACTTGATAATTGTTGTAGCTGTGTTGGGAAGGAACCAGAGCTCCAAGCCCCAATAGCCAGCAGTGAATATCAAATAGCTGGCTAATGCCAGAAACAAGTTCAGCAGGAAGGAGACAATCTCAGTAGCCGTCTTAGATTGCTTGCAGATGATGCTGTTATTTACCGTCTTGTAAAGTAATCATATGACCAAAACGAACTGCAAAATAATTTGGATAAGGTATCTGTATGGTGTAAAAAGTGGCAATTGACGTTGAAGTTATTCACCTGAGTACTGAAAGAAAACAGCTAAATTTCGATTCAAGGTAAGTCACATAAATCTGAAGACTGTAAATTCAACTAAATAATTAAGAATTGCAATTACAAATACCCTAAATTGCAACGATCACATAGATAATGTTGTGGGCACAGCCAACCAAAGACTGAGATTCAATGGCAGAACACTTAGAGGGTGCGACAGGTCTATTAAAGAGACTGCTTACAGCAAGCTTGTCCGCCCTATTCTCGGGTGTATTTGTGGGGTGTGGGATCAGCATCAGATGGAACTGGCGGATGACACCGAAAAAGTACAAAGGAGGGCAACTCGTTTTGTATTACCGCGAAGTTGGGGAGACAGTGCCGCAGACATGATAAGTGAATTGGTGTGGCAATCATTAAGACAAAAGCGTTTTTCGTTGCGAAGGGATCTTCTCATGATATTTCAATCACCAGCTTTCTACTCCTATTGCGAAAACATTCTCTTGGAACCCATCTACATAGGGAGGAATGATCATCACGATAAAATAAGAGAAATCAGGGATCGCACAGAAAAAATTTAAGTGCTCGTTTTCCCGCGCACCGTTCGTGAGTAGAACGGTAGAGAGACAGCTTGAAGGTGGTTCATTGAACCTTCAGCCAGATACTTTCTTGTGAACAGCAGAGTAATCATGTAGATGTAGATGCTGTGTTCCGAGGAGACATGGTTCCTGTTGTACTTCACGTTGTTCCATATTTGTGTCGACGCCCTGTAGATGTAGATATAGAGTAGTGCTAGAAAGGACCAAGTTACGAAGTTCCTCCTTCTTTCTCTGCTTCTGCAGAGATGGCTGTGTGCTATAAGATTGTTCAAGAGAAGAGGAACGGTAGTAAATCAGTCATCTGGCTATCCGACACACGAGAAAGCGTCGTAACGACTCTGGAGGTAACCCTTCGCGTGTCTGCTACCGTCGCCCCAGCCCGCCTTCCGCCGAGCACATGACCACGAGCTCACAATCACACACACACACACACACACACACACACACACACACATACACACGCACACGCGCACACACACAGACGCGCGGGCATGCGCATGCGCAATCGCTTCCATATTTCCATGTAGGAGTATACTCCTTTCCTTAGACAAAAGCACAAACCCAGAGAGGTGACGAAGTGGGAAGACACAGGACTCACAGTCAGGAGGCCAGTGGTTCGAATCTCTGTCAGGCCATTCACATTTAGATTTCTTTCTCAGCAGTCTCCTATCCTAGCTTATGCTTGGAAAACTGCAGGAAACCTAAATGTGGATGGACTGATACAGATACAAACCACTGATCTCCTAACTGTGACTTCTGGGTCATCCCACTTCGTCACCCCACTGGGTTTTATTAATGAAATTTGGTGAATGCGATGGATGCCCTTTGTGTAGTTTATAACGTTTTATTTTATCACGACAGCCTTTGCATTGGCCAGTTCACGTTAGGTAGCTATTTTTGGTGTAGCCAACCCAACATGTTCGAATACTTCAAAACTTGTTCTTTCAGTAAATCCAACAACAGATAGTAAAAAATAATTGCAGCACATCAGCAGTCCACATTGTATTTTATGTACGATGTGGTGCAGCCATGGAAACACTGGACTCTCGTTCAGGAAAATTAACAATTCCTCATGTTTCTCTAACTCATTTCATGCAAATGATATTACGGCTCCTTGAACAAGGTTATGACCAATTTTCTAAACTGCCCTTTCATGTAAGACAGTGGCCCTTTGTAATAATTCTGATTCAAGGTAAGTTACATTCTAACCTTCATTACCACAGAGCACATAGCGAAAGATAATACTCATGAGCAAAAACGTAGATTATTATTAGTGTAACAATGAGCATTAAGATTCGTGTAAAGTGCTATTTATTTGCGTAACACCGGAGTGTTTTGAGCTGATTTGCTAAGCATTTCATGCCCTGAATTCAAACAACTCATTAATATTTGCCAAGGAGCTCAAAATTCTAAAATACAAGATTTTAGTGAAATATATGTCATACTGTTTTAATATAAGTCCATGGATAAAAAATGAAACAATAATTTTACTATTGTATTATATAACAATTATTCTATACTAAATAAAAAGGTCATTGATGATAACATCCAGTCCCTGAACATTTAGGAAGCTTCTTTTCCATGACATTCTTGAATGTATTATGAAGCGGTCCATTTTTAAATTCGAGCAGTAAACTGCCATCACGTGCATATCCGATCTTCCTTGGTAGCGTTCCTCGACAGTTTTAATATGCAGAGTTGCCTTATTTGCGGGTAGTCAAATATTCCTGCTTGAATTTTTCCGTTCTCAGCTCAGACATTTTTCCCTGTATATGGCAAAGCGTGACCCGTTCTTATCAAAAGCCTTTACAAACTGCTTCAGAAGGCCCAACTTGATATACAGTAGACGACAAATGATTTCCTCTCGTTCAACTAAGGGGTCGTTAATGACATTCTTCCTCCCTCTGTACATGTTTTCTCTCTTTGGTCGTTCTTTTCCAACACTGTCATCTGTTTTGTCTCTGCTATTCCAGAGTCACAAGAAGCACTTTGCAAACCAAGGAGAAAGTTTACCGTTCATAAGTCTAGACAAACCATCCATTGATGTTTATGAGACTTAATCTTCTCCCTTAAGGGAGCAGCTGATATTGAACTAATTTTGTTACCATTGTGTATTAAAACAAATTTCAAACTTGCCCCGAGCTGTGCACAGAACCGAGAAATTCAACTAGAAAACATTCAGGAAGACCCACTTCCTCAGGTGTTCACTAATTTCGTGCAGAACACGAGATTGTCTTCTTGAGAGTATAAAAAATAAAAATGAAGGGCTTCCGGGATCAACAGGTCGTTATGACACCAGCCTGGGCACAACCGAAAGATACGAGTCCACATCCATCTGTTTAACATTTATTCCGATTTAGATCGTAAAGTATGAGATTTACGACTCTTATATAGGTACAGGATACTTTGAAGTATTTACGAAATAGTATTCTTTTTCAAATTTACCATTTTAGTGCGAGTTAAACCACGAAGACATAAAATTATGAAAACTGGTCATCCTACAGATTTCACTTTACAGAAGTCTATATTTAAAAATCATTGTTAACCTTAAAGTTTTTTATTGGATTTCATTTCATATATACAGTTTTTCCCGTATATGACAGTTACTCACCAAAATTGCAATTGTCATATGAGCAGTAGGAAAATGTAATTGATTGTTTATCAGACAATAGTCTTCAGTGTATTCAAAAACCGCAGTTAACTACACCATAAAATTTCTGCTTGGCATAATAATTTAATACTGCAATATGTAAACAGATCTTGGGACGTGATGGATTTTTATATTTCTAAATTTTATTGCAGGAATATAGAAAAATTTCTTTTGCAAATCGCATTTTTGTAACCATAACAAGGTATAAATTTTGCATAAATCGCCACTGTTTCTAAAAACAGATGTCGTTATAATAATTATTTTGACAATGGAAATTCTAGAACATTTTGGACAGAAATTTTGTGTTACATAGAACTGTATGCATCCCAAATCAGATTGGGCATAGTTGTTAGCTGAGTTGACTTTTAAGATTTTGTATGTGACACATCGTGTGTAATGTTTTTGTTATCAGCAATCATGTGAAAACGAGCTCCTTCTGTCTAAGAAGAGGTTTTGGTGATGAGACTACGTTTTTTTGCCTTGTTGATTGGTAAAAAAGTTGACACTAAGAAAAAACTGTGTATTATGTTTTACTGTGGGTGACGAACTAATTGTGAAATAAATCAAGTAGAAATATTAAGAAATAGTATCTTCACAAGCTAGTTAACAATCTGAGAACCTATTCATACGCAAATTAGGCGAATGCTGCCGCTTCTCATTGAAGCAAGGTTAGTATTTACCTTTATTCTATAAATTGTTTAATCATATCTTGAAAGAGTCATTTTCTCATGGCGTTCTGTTGAACTAAAACCATTACGTAGTTACAGTAGAGATTTATTTCAATTGGAATGGCTCATCAGGGATAGTTTGCCTCAGATGTACCATTTCAAGAGCAAGAAGGGTAGCATACTTTTTACGTTGTATGGTAAAAGTGAACTATGGTTTCTGGATCCAGTATATTTTTGTTGGAAGCCAGTAATTCAGAAGCTTCTATTGACGGCTTGAGATCTGTGGTGAGTTATTAACTCATCCCAGTTTAAACGCTGAGGAATTAATGCCATACCCGCATAATCACTGTAATCGTCATTAGTATCAGAGGGGCAACACCAGTCCTCACAAACAACACGTATCGGAATGGCTTTTCTTTCAGACGTTTTCGTTTCCCAGTAGTCCACAATCGTAAATGTTCTGTACAGGTTTGACTGATTTATTCTAATTTTGGTTTCCTTTCAGCGTTTAAACTCTGAATAAGTAGCAAAAACCATCTACGTGATTTACTTATATTATTTCTGTTCAACTACACTAGTGCAAAAACTTCAGCATAGATGTTTCCTGACTGATTTATCATGTGACGTCATTCTAGCTCAGCACGGTATGGCCAGAGCTCAAACAGTAACCTCCAACTCCATCTGGCGGATATTCTGGAACTAATTGGAAAGCAGACCGGCAATAGGGCAAACCTACAGGAACCAATCCTCGTACAAGAGATTTAGAAGTGCACAAAACAGAGTTACAAATGCACATTTCATCTTGAAATGCATGTTAAACAACCACGATCAAAAAATAAGAGTGGATAGAGGAAGACTGATTTCACTTTTTGATTCAACTCTCCAACTTTGGCTAAAATCAATTCTAAATTCCTAGATATAAGAAAACCGTTTGTTCTTGGCCTGTGGAATTACTTCATTGCTAGTTTCCCTGAGTATTGTAAAATGGGGTAACGTTGCAGTAGGCTGATGTACAATTATTAATGTTGATAATAGGTGTGCAAAGCGCAAAAATAGATTTGACCTCTTCAGTCTGATGCATTAAATGAATAATAATTTATTTCTACTAAGATAGTAGATTTGCTTCCAGTGGAAATAGATTTCGAGTGAATGATCTAGTCACAGAGATTAAAGTTGTCTATGGTTCACTTGAATCGATTGAAGCAATTTCCAGGACGATTTTTTGAATGAGATGCAGACGAATTTCTTCCTTATCCTTCTCCCACAGAGGAAGTATTCGGTACATAGTCATACCATCGTCGTTGAAGATTTGAGCCCCAACATTCCGTTTTGTCTCCATCGTCTTCCTTGTACGAAGACTAGTTTCGTTGTTTAGTTAATATCTTTGGTGATCACGCTGTGCAAAACAGCATGATGGGCTATTGAACT
Source organism: Schistocerca serialis cubense (assembly GCF_023864345.2). Lineage (NCBI taxonomy): Eukaryota > Metazoa > Arthropoda > Insecta > Orthoptera > Acrididae > Schistocerca > Schistocerca serialis. The sequence continues at coordinate 224,129,822 of NC_064640.1, forward strand.
TTCCTCCTTTCTTTCTAGTGCTCTACTCTCAACGAAAATTAGTTTCGTTGTGTAATTAACATCTGAGCAAAACTAGAACGCTCCAGATCCACTAGCTAGGTAACAGCTGCAGTGCTAGATGACACGTTACGTGCTGAAATGCTAATTAGTGGGAAAACATTACTAACTTCATACTTGCAACACCTGACAGCTGTGGAGATATATGCAAACATTGTTTTGGAATAGAAATCAGAATCCGCCAGTGGTAATAGTTGATGACATCCTTGTAGCACATTGTAAGAACGATCTAAAATATATTGCTGGCCATGAAACTGCTCCCCAGGACGGATAGAACATAATAACATTTTACTTGTAGTGCTTATACAGTGTAGTAGAAAGAATACGTTAATAAAATTGTAAGTGATTTGGAAGCATAGAGGTTCCGAATTTTGCACGGTCCAGTAACATTAATGTGGCCACCGCCTATGTTCGACGTCAACATGCAATAACCACTCAAAGATTTGAGGTGATATGTGACACCACCTGCAGTGCGGGGGGGGGGGGGGGGGCGGAAAACAGTGCAGTTATTATCGCAATGTGGAAATGGAGTGATTTATATGATGCCGAAAAGGGTATGATCATTGGCATTTGGGCCAAGGGAGGATGTATTTCCGAAACGGCTATTTTTGTAGAGTGTTTATGTGCAACTGTGGTTAAAGTACGACCCAAGGAGGTAGCAAAAGTGTCTCCTCAACTACTGTTCAGCGAACTTCGTTGTGTATGAGCCCTGGAGTAGGTGCTTGGTTCATGCACCCATGCTGACTGCTATTCATCGGAGGCAAAGGCTGCAATTTGCACGCCAATACTTCAACTGACGGCCACTGAGTGTCTCGACAGCTGTCCTTTTCAGATGAATTACTTATTATGTTCCATAGGAATGTCTGAAAGGAAACACCCTGCAACCAGGAGGGAGCGTTATGATCTGGGCAATGTTTTCAGTGGCATTCCCTGGGTAATCTCGTCATTCTGGAGGCACAATATTTCAACAAAATACTTATATCCATCTGTCCCCTACATGAATTTGGTTCTTCCTTGACATGATGCCACCGACCGGCAGGACAAAGCATAATGTCACATAGGTTGCAATGTATGTGTTGCGTGTTTCGAGGAGCACCAGGATGACTACACTGTTCTCCCCTGGCTGTCAACCTCCCTAGATTGAACCTAGTTGAGAATCTGTGAGACTAGCTCGATCCCACCATGGAGCCTCAACCGAGAAACGTAGATCAGCTGGCAATAGTGGTGGGGTCGGCATGACTCCACATCCCTCTCTGAACCCCTAGAACCTTACTGACTACTTCTGCACATCTCACACTGCAAAAGGTGGTCATTCAGACTTTTGTCGGGTGGTCACATTAATAAGAGTGGCCCAAGCAGTACACAGAATTGCCAGTTCTGGCAGCAACAATGGCTCCAGTTTGGCTGAGCATTGAGTTGAACTGAGCTTGTATGAGAGGTATGGGTGCAGCACGCTATGCTACTTCAGTTACATGCCAATCGAAGTGTCAAGTGCAAGCATCGTAGTCCCGTGACCAAACGTATTCAATGGGCGAGAGATCTGGAGAAAGTGTTGGCGAGGACTACTGTTGTACACCCTCTGTATAGAGGTAGGTTTGGACAGTGTGGTTACATGCGGTCTTGCATCGTGTTGCTGAAACATAACGTTTTGGAGACCTCAAATATAAGGCAGTATCACTGACCTTATGGAGTCGGAAATGTAACGGCTGCTGTCCAAGTTACCGGCTATGAGAACCATAAGTAGACATTTCCTGTACGCATTGGCCCTGAATAGCATGATACCAGGTATTGGAGCATGTATGACAGCGATGGGAAAGATGAAAAACCATGATGGTATACGCAGAAAGAGTGTCATGGCGCCACTCCTGTGTCCAGGGTTGTCACCTTGCCTCCCTCTGCTGCAGTGTCAAGGGTTGCAGCAGCAATGGTTTCTGCACTGACGTCACCTCACTCGCCGCGTCGATACTTGTCGTGTAGTTAGCAAACCCATTTCCTGGTACTTGGCATGTAACTTTACTTTGTGATCCTGCACAGCTGAATGAATATGCATGTCCCACGGGCTCCAGACATATGTGATTGTTGCGATCCCTCATGTCGCTGAATAAAAATCTACTGAACACATTAATTCCATATCTGCGTGACAATCGTGGGATGCCAACCAACGCAAGTAGTGATATCGGGTAACGATAAACCACAGTTTCGAATGTTCATGATGCTGCCACTGTTGAATTCTGACATGGGCTGGTAGACATTTCTGTTCGTATGTGAGGCGTAACACGATCATCTCACAAGCAAACAACATTCTGAATGAGAAACTCATATATACATAATGTAGGTGGTATTACTCCTACTATGCTGCGTTGTGACACTACCCAGAAATCTGGTAAAAGTAATAAATCTTTATTGTAAGCGCTGAAAGTAGCATGGAGGCCACCACGGAGTATTATAGTGACAGCGCTGGCCATCAGCCATGCTACGTCGACAAATAAGGCAGAATAATAGATGCGTAAGTGAGTTGTGAAGCAAGTATAGCTTAGCGCAATGGTAAATTGCCCCACGCAGCAATGAGTCTGCATCTACATCTATGAGGATACTCTGCAAATCACATTGATGTGCCTGGCAGAGGGCTAATCTAACCACCATCACAATTCTCTATTATTCCAATCTCGTATAGCGTGCGGTAAGAACAAACACCTATATTTTACCGTACGAGCTCTGATTTCCCTTATTTTATCGGGGTGTTCGTTTGTCCCTATGTAGGTCGGTGTCAACAAAATATTTTCGCATTCGGAGGAAAAAGTTGGTGATTGTAATTTCGTGAGAAGATTCCGTCGCTACGAAAAACGCCTTTCTTTTAATTTTGTCCAGCCAAAATTCTGTATCATTACTGTGACACTCTTTTCATTAGATTAGATAATTTTTTCGTTTGATAGATCAGTGCTGAGGAGATCCTCGTGGATGTGGAACATGTCCCATATTTTGCGATAATACAAAACGTATTGCCTTCCTTTGATCTTTTTCGATGTACTCCGTCAGTCCTTTCTGGTAAGGATCCCACACCGCGCAGCAGTATTCTAAAAGACGACGGACATTCGTAGTAGTTCTGCCACATTTTCTAAGTGTCCTGCCAATAAAACGCCGTCTTTGGGTACCCTTCCCCACAACATTTTCTATGTGTTCCTTCCAGTTTAAGTTGTTCGTAATTGTAATACCTAGGCTTTTAGTTGAATTTCCTGCTTTTAGATTAGACAGGTTTATTGTAAACCAAGGTTTAACGAATTCCTTTTACCACTCATGTGGATGACCTCACACTTTTCGTTATTTAGGGTTAACTGCCTATTTTCGCTCCATTCAGATATTTTTTCTAAATCGTTTTGCAATTTGTTTTGATCTTCTGATGACTTTATTAGTCCATAAACAACAGTGTCATCTACAAACAGCGTAAGATGGCTGCTCAGGTTGTCTGCCAAATCGTTTATATAGATAAGGAACAGCAAAGGGCCTATAACACTACCTCGGGGAACACGAGAAATCACATCTGTTTTACTCGATGACTTTCTGTAAATTTCAACCAACTGTGACCTCTCTGACAGGAAATCTCAAATCCAGTCACGTAACTGAGACGATATTCCATAAGCACGCAATTTCACTACAAACCGCTTGTGCGGTACAGTGTCTAAAGCTTTCCGGAAAACCAGAAATATGTAATCGATCTGAAATCCCTTGTCAATAGCACTAAGCACATCATTTGAATAAAGAGCTAGTTGTGTTTCACAGCAGCGATCTTTTCTAAACCCATGTTAACTGTGTGTCAATAGACAGTTTTCTTCGAGGTAATTCATAATGAAGTAGCAATTGGGTCGTTGCCACTGCACCGAAGCAGGTCTCTCTCTTATGGGCAGTGTGACTAGGCATCAGGTTTTCGAGGAACAAATGGGCAGTAATGGAGTATAAATGAGGATAGGACGTTATTCGAGTCAGGGACTTGGTAATTGCTGAGTAGCCGCACTACAGTGCTGGAGCACCACTGGCCAATCAGACGACTGGGCAGCGCCAGCAGCAGCCTATGGTTCGAGACCAGGCTGTGTCTGCGGGCACACTGGGTCCTTTGTGAGACTTGGCGTCCTAGCCCTGCTGGCTTGCTGTTCCTGTCTGCTGCCGCAAATGCTGAGACCCAGGGAGGGACTCGACATCACACCGTCAGCCGCCGTCTGTCGCCTGCCTGAGGGGCATGGGTTGAGACCCACGCACAACCGCTAAGCAAAGAGCAGACAGGTCTCCTTCTGGCATTTCACTCCCCTGGGAAGCGCCGCTGTCGCAAGTGCCTCTGGCCTCTCCCTCGCTGGTTACTTTTACCCATTCTACATACTACCTTTTCACAATCTTCATAATAGCGACAATAGCATCGTAATTAAATTTTGTAACTGGTTACATGACAATCGTCATTTGCTTCCATTAATACTTTTTATTCGTGTGACGCGTTTATATGGAACGTAATCAACGACACACTCAATAATTATCGGTGGCCGCAGGAAAATCTGCACGCTACAGTGGAAAAGAATTTACAAATTCTTTTTACAATCACTGTTTGGTGTGACACGATCGGTAACATGCTGATAGGTTCACGCATTTTAGAAGAGCGAATAACAAGACAGAATGATTTTCATGTTAAAAGCTTGAGAGCGTTCTCTTACCCTCACGGACTGCAATGTACTTCCAGCATTATGGAGACCCTCTACATTTTACCAGACGTATGAGAAAACTTCTCGGCCGCACTTCCCTAGTCGCTGGTTTGGTCGTGGTAGTGCAATTAACTGGCCACTAAGATAGCCAGACCTTACGCCATTTTGATTTTGAGGTTGAATGAAGTCTGAGATGTACAAGCAAAAGATGAATACGTGAGATAAATTGCGTGGGCGCATAATGGACACTGCTGCCCTCATTAGGGAACGTGCTGAGGCAGTCAGACAGGCAACACAACATGTTCTCCAAGAGTGAACAAATGCATTGAAGTTGGCGCTGGAATACTCGAACACTGATTGTGCACCGTACATCAGCTGTGATGTGGCGTGTACGATAGTACTTGGAGATGAATGTGCTAAAAAACATATTTTTAAACTGATACTTTGCTAAACGAATATTGTTATTTTAACTAACTGTTGTACATGGGTACATGTGTGAAGCTGGCAATTTATTGAAGGATACAGCAAATAAATAACGACGTACATTAAATGTGTTTTGTCTCGAAAATCATTCGGAATAGGGCATATGTGAGCCTTGAGCAGCCGCTGGTGAAGCATCAGTGCAGCAGCGCATATTTAGCTTTCATATTTGTTTTGTAATTTGATTCTTAATTTCTTTCCGAATGTTTGTGCGCTTGCATATTTAAATACATAAAATCCTTGCGTATTCTCGTATTTGTGAGGAGTAATATTGCTTATGGATAGCAAAGCAAGCACTCCGTCTTCAGGCCACAAGTGGCTCATCGGGACCATCCGACCGCCGTGTCATCTTCGGTTGAGGATGCGGTCAGCACACCGCTCTCCCAGTCGTTATGATGGTTTTCTTTGACCGGAGCCGCTACTATTCGGTCGAGTAGCTTCTCATTTAGCATCACGAGGTTGAGTGCACCCTGAAAAACGGCAACAGCGCATGGCGGCAGGATGGTTACACATCCAACTGCCGGCCACGCCCGACAGCGCTTAACTTCGGTGATCTCACGGGAACCAGCGTATCCATTGCGGCAAGGCCGTTGCCTTTATTGATAGCCGTAGAGTATAAATTCGCGCAGTTGTTTGTTTTGGACAGCCAGTGCGCTTTTGACATAGGTCAGTGTGCCTTGAGCAGCTGCTGGTGAAGCATTAGCGCTGCAGCAGTGCAGTAGCGAGTCGCATGTTTAGCTTTGATATTTGTTTTGTAGTTTGATTCTTAATTTCTTTCCGAGTGTTTGTGCGCTTGCATATTTAATTACATAAAATACTTGCGTATTCCCGTATTTGAGAGGAGTAATATTGCTTATTGACAGCCGTAGAGTATAAATTCGCGGAGTCGTTAGATATTAGCAGTAGGATGGATAGGGTGTCTGCGTGCTGTGTGCGGGCGCAGGGGAACTTTCCGCGGTTCGCGAGCAGCTGAGCGTGCTGTTGGCCACGGTCAGCCGCCTTCAGGCTGCTGCCTCGAGGTGCAGCGATGGCGGAGGGTCTGGCGCGTCGCTTGAGACACCACAGGTGTCGCTTGCTGCGTCCGCTGACTCAGCCGCCGAGGCACCGTCTAGTGTACCCGGCGCGTTGGATGATACTCACCTCAGGGTGAGTGGCGGGCTGCAACGCGTTCGCGTCACTCGAGGCGGAGGGCCAATGTGGAGGCTGGCCGGCTGGCCTCGCCCGTTCATCCTGCCAGTGGGCCCGAGCAGGCACACGGGGGCAAGGGCTTGCTGGTTATTGGGAGCTCCAACGTTAGGCGGGTGAAGGAGCCCCTTAGGGAAATAGTGTACAGGGCTGGATAGAAATCCAACGTGTACTCGGTTTGTCTGCCTGGGAGCCTCGTCCAAGATGTGGAGGCAGCTATCGAGCGTACGGGGTGCAGTCGTCTACAAATAATTGCTCACGTCGGCACCAATTATGCCTGTCGCTTGGGTTCTGAGGCGATCCTCAGTACGTACAGGCGGCTGGCGGATATGGTGAAGACCGCTGGCCTCGCACGTGGGGTGCAAGCAGAGCTCTCTATTTGCAGCATTGTTCCCAGAGCGGATCGGGGACGTTGGTTTGGAGCCGAGTGGAGGATCTCAACCAGAGGCTTCGTCGACTCTGTGACGGTCTTGGCTGCAGATTTCTAGACTTGCGCTATTGGGTGGGGAATTGTAGGACGCCCCTAGATAGGTCAGGGGTGCACTACACAAAGGAAGCGGCTACTTGGGTAGCAGAGTACTTGTGGCGTGCACGTGGGTTTTTTTTAGGCTAGGCAGTAGTGCGAGGTGTCCTGATGAACACCCACCAGTCGACGTGCATGCAGGGAAATCAAGACGCGCTCAGTGTAAAGACACTTCAGCTATCAAGGTACTAGCAGTAAATTTTCAGAGTGTTCGGAATAAAGTTCCTGAATTTACTGCCCTCCAGGAAGCGTGTGGCTCGCATATTATTCTCGGGACTGAGACCTGGCTGAACCCTGAGATAGGAAGTTCTGAAATATTCAGTGAGGGTTGGAACGTGTATCTCAAAGACAGATTAGGCACCGTAGGAGGTGGTGTCTCCACTGCAGTTGGAAAAAATATTCTGTCTACTGAGGTCAAAGTAGAGTGTGATTGTGAAGTTATCTGGACACGTTTAACAGGGATAGGGGAAATAAAGTTAATTGTGGGGTGTTATTACCGGCCACCAGGTTCCACCGTGACAGTTCTAGAATCATTCGAAGGGATTCTGTATTGCAGAAGTACCCAAATCATGCTATATTAGTCGGAGGCGACTTCAACCCACCTAGTATAGACTGGGATGTCTATGGATTCATTACAGGTGGTACAGACAAGCCGTCGTGTGAATTAGTTTTGAACACATTATCCGAAAACTGTCTTGAGCAGCTAAATCGACAGCCAATGCGTAATGGAAGTAATTTAGATCTGGTAGCCACGAACAGACCAGACCTCATCGACGGTGTCAGTGTCAAGACAGGGATTAGTGCTCATGATGTTGTCATTACGACTATGGTTACGAAAGTTAAAAAGTAGGTCAAGAAGGCTAGGAGGGTATTCTTACTAGAAAGAGCAGATAAGCAGTTGTTAGCATTCCACTTAGTAAATGAATCGACTTCATTTACTTCCGGTACGATGGTCGTGGAAGAATTATGGGCAAATTTTAAACACATTGTAAATCACGCATTGGACAAGTATGTGCCGAAAAAGTGGGTTACGGACGGAAAAGACCCACCGTGGTTTAACAGCGCAATTCGGAGAATGCTCAGGAAGCAAAGGCAGTTGCACTCGCGATACAAGAACGATCGTGAGAATGGGGACAGGCAAAAGTTAGTAGAGATTCGTGCTGCTGTAAAAAGAGCGATGCGTGAAGCATTCAACCACTATCACCGTCATACCTTAACAAAATATCTCGCTGAAAACCCAAGGAAATTCTGGTCTTACGTAAAATCGGTAAGCGGGTCGAAGGCTTCCATCCAGTCACTCACTGATCAGTCTGGCCTGGCAACGGAAGACAGCAAAACGAAAGCTGAAATTTTAAATTTAGCATTTGAGAAATCTATCACGCAGGAAGATCGTACAAACATACCGCCGTTTGAGTCTCGTACAGATTCCAATATGGAGGACATAGTGATAGACATCCCTGGGGTTGTGAAGCAGCTGAATGGGGTGAAAATAAATAAATCGCCAGGTCCTGATGGGATTCCAATTCGGTTTTTAAGGAGAGTACCCTACTGCATTGGCTCCTTACTTAGCATGCATTTATCGCGAATCTCTTGCCCAACGTTAAGTCCCGAGCGACTGGAAAAAAGCACAGGTGACGCCTGTATATAAGAAGGGTAGAAGGATGGATCCTCAAAATTACAGACCAATATCCATAACATCGGTTTGTTGCAGGATTCTCGAACATATTCTCAGTTTGAATATAATGAATTTCCTTGAGACAGAGAAGTTGCTGTTCATGAATCAGCACGGCTTTAGAAAGCATCGCTCCTGCGAAACGCAACTCGCCCTTTTTTCACATGATATCCTGCGAACCACGGATGAAGGGCATCAGACGGATGCCATATTCCTTGACTTCCGGAAAGCGTTTGACTCGGTGCCCCACTGCAGACTCCTAACTAAGGTACGAACATATGGCATTGGTTCCCAAGTATGAGAGTGGCTCGAAGACTTCTTAAGTAATAGAACCCAGTATGTTGTCCTCGATGGTGAGTGTTCATCGGAGGTGAGGGTATCATCTGGAGTGCCCCAGGGAAGTGTGGTAGGTACGCCGTTGTTTTCTATCTACATAAATGATCTTTTGGATAGGGTGAATAGCAATGTGCGGCTGTTTGCTGATGATGCTGTGGTGTACGGGAAGGTGTCGTCGTTGAGTGACTGTAGGAGGATACAAGATGACTTGGACAGGATTTGTGATTAGTGTAAAGAATGGCAGCTAACTCTAAATATAGATAAATGTAAATTAATGCAGATGAATAGGAAAAAGAATCCTGCAGTGTTTGAAAACTCCATTAGTAGTGTAGCGCTTGACACAGTCACGTCGATTAAATATTTGGGTGTACATTGCAGAGCGATATGAAGTGGGACAAGCATGTAATGGCAGTTGTGGGGAAGGCGGATAGTCGTCTTCGGTTCATTGATAGAATTTTGGGAAGATGTGGTTCATCTCTAAAGGAGACCGCTTATAAAACACTAATACGACCTATTCTTGATTACTGCTCGAGCGTTTGAGATCCCTATCAGGTCGGATTGAGGGAGGACACAAAAGCAATTCAGAGGCGAGCTGCTAGATTTGTTACTGGTAGGTTTGATCATCACGTGAGTGTTACGGAAATGCTTCAGGAACTCGGGTGGGAGTCTCTAGAGGAAAGGAGGCGTTCTTTTCGTGAATCGCTACTGAGGAAATATAGAGAACTGGCATTTGAGGCTGACTGCAGTACAATTTTACTGCCGCCAACTTACATTTCCCGAAAAGATCACAAAGATAAGATAAGAGAGATCAGGGCTCGTACAGAGGCATATAGGCAGTCATTTTTCCCTCGTTCTGTTTGGGAGTGGAACAGGGAGAAAAGATGCTAGTTATGGTACGAGGTACCCTCCGCCACGCACCGTATGGTAGATTGCGGAATATGTATGTAGATGTAAATATGTCTGTATGAAGTTCTTTGCTTCAAACAATCGTTCCTGTAACATCCCTGAATATTGGCCATTCTTCCTGGGACACCCTGTTCCCCAGGAAAGTGTGATGGTGCCCTTGCTGTTCATCTTGAATATTAATGACAGGGCAGAAAATATTAACGGTAACCTCAGACTTTTTGTAGATGGTGTAGTTATTTACAATTAAGATCTGCCTGAAATACGGTCCACAGATGTTCAGTCTAATCTTGATGGAATTTCAGAGTGACGCAACACCTGGACACTTTCTTCAAGTGCTAAGAATGCAAAATTACGCACTTCGCAAAAAGAAAACAATGTAGTATTTTATAACTACAATATCAACGAATCTTAATTGGAATCTGTAAACACATAAAAATACTTGGATATAACAGTTTTTGTAGGTATCAAACGGGATGATCGTAGAATTTAAGGAAGAACAGACACACGGCAATCATTCGCGACCCATTAGTTTTACTACTCTTGCTCTTCTAGATTTCGGCTCTAAGTGGCCGTCTCCACATATGCAAGAGTAATAGTAGCTATTCAAATGTGACTGAGTGCTGTGTATCTCTCCTTCCTTGTAGTCTACGGTTCCTGTGCATATCAGTTCCTTGTGGAAACAAAGTTGGTCGCAAAAGTGGTACGTTTTTGCAGATGATGCTTGTGTTTTAAGATATGCCATTAAAGGGAAAGCAATAGAAGACATTGTTAATGATGTTTTTATAAGGCTTATTAACTGGTTCTCTGAAATTGGACTTTCCCTAAATTTTTGGGAAAATGCACTATATTCAGTTCTGTACAATGAGTAGAATAATATCAACAATTGACGCGGTACAAGAACAGGACTCAGTAAACAGGGTAGAATACTCCAAATTTTTGGGTCTCCGTACTTATGAAAACTTGAACTAGAAGAAGCGTATTGCTGAGTTTCTCAAACAGTGAAGTTCAGCTACTTTTGTACTTCGTATAATTGCTAGTCTTGGAAACAACATACTAACATGTTTTGCGTATTTACTCTGAATAATGACTCATGAAATAATTTTATTGGAAAGTTGCCAGTTTGAAATAAGTTACTGATTGCCCAAAACCGAGCAGTAAGAATAATATGTGGTGTTCACCCGCGGTCGTCATGTTGGTACTGCTTCAAGGAGCTGTGCATTTTAACTGTATTGTCACAATACATATATTCGCTAGTAAAATTCGTCATAAATAATCCATCACAATTTGAGAAGAATAGTGATTTACACACCTACAAAACTATAGGAAAAAATGTACTTTATTACCCATTATTAAAGCAGTCAGTGGTTCACAAAGGAGTTCAATGCCCTGCAAAAATTTTTTTGATCATTTGTACAATAACGTACTATGTCTGACAGGTAGCACAGCAAGATTTAAATATAAATTAGAATCATTTTCTCTGGACAACCCAGTTCTACTACATGGGCGAACTTCTCTTTAAAAGCCGGTAGCCTGAGAAAGGAAATATTTTTAAATGTAGTTGAGTGAATATGACAAAATAAATGTGTTCATTAATGTAAGTAGTCGTCATATATACGTATCCTGTAAACTGAATAATTCCATATCATTTGCTGCGCTGTAGGCAAAGCAGATCGCAGAATTCGTTTCATTGGTAGAATACTAGGATATACTCAGTCTTCAAAGGAGACTGCTTACACAACACTCATACGACCCTTCCTAGAATATTGCTCTAGTGTCACAGTCCGTAGTGATAGACGGTAAATCATCGAGTACAACAGAAGTGACATCTGGTGTTCCCCAAGGCAGTGCCATAGGCCCTCTGTTGTTCCTGATTTACATAAATGATCTAGGTGATAATCTGAGCAGCACCCTTAGATTGTTTGCAGATGACGCTGTAATTTGCCGCCTAGTAAAATCATCAGACGATCAATTCTAATTACAAAATGATCTAGAGAGAATTTCTGTATGGCGCGAAAAGTAGCAATTGGCACTAAACAGAGAAAAGTGCGAGGTCATCCACATGGGTACTAAAAGAAATCCAATAAATTTTGGGTATACGATAAATCGCACAAATCTAAGGGCTGTCAATTCCACTAAATACTACGAGCAACTTAAATTGGAAAGACAACATAGATAATATTGTAGGGAGGGCGAAACAAAGACTGCTATTTGTTGGCAGAACACTTAGAAGATGTGACAAACCCACTAAAGAGAGAGCCTACATTACACTTGTCCGTCCTCTGCTGGAATATTACTGCGTGGTGTGAGATCCTTACCAGGTGGGATTGACGGAGGACATCAAAAATGTGCAATGAAGGGCAGCTCGTCTCGTGTTATCGCCCCCACAAAAATTTTTACAAATTGGATTGGGCAGTGGCCAATACAGATTTGAAAAAAATTTTTCATAATTACAATAACAAAGAAATCAAATGCACACACTTATTGATATTATGTTGGTCAAAAGCTCAAATTTTCTCACAGTCTATAAAGACAGTCCTGATCATTCATCACAGTGAAACTGCCGTTTCTTTTCTCAAAGTCTGAGCAGTAAAAGAAAATGCACAAAGAAGTAGTTTATTTCCATGCTGTCTTGAAGAAGTAGTGTTGTCCTTCCAATGGAAAGACAGTGCTGACTCTTGACATGCAAACAGGTAATGCGCGACAACAGAGCAAACCAACAGCAGAGTCAGTCGAAGTTTTGAAGAATATTGGTAGGTAGGTCATCGCAGAGCAGACCCACTGTAGTCCTGGTAGAGATTACGGTATTGGTGGGCCACCAGAGGTGCAGACCCACTGCAGTCCTTGTAGAAATAATGATATGGTGGGTCATCAAAGATGCAGACCCACTGTAGTCCTTGTAGAGATGGCCAGCAGCCATCTGTTGCGATCTGTTGCGACTGTGCAGGTGCACAATCACCATCGAAGAGTCTTGCAAATAATATAGCAAGTCCATAACCACCACTTGTGCATTCACAAAGTTTTTGGAATTGTCCTTAGAACCAGCAATGCTGTTATCCAGTCCGTTGCTGAATTAGTAACACACGTGCAAACACTAACAGTCCCAACTTCTCACATATTGTCCATATACTATGACCAACAGAAATGTGTGCAGTGAAATGTAACTAACAAGTTAATAATATCATGAACTGGTGACAATTACAATTTTATAACATAAGAATACAATTACAAAGGTACAAAATACATCATTAAAGAACATAGCAATATAGATAACAATTGTAGTAACACAGGCTTTACAAAAGAATAGAAATAAACATATACATCAGTGGAATTATGACATGAGTACATACATAAAGGATCACAATAACTTTTGAAACATCAACTTCACACATGAGCATTGAACAGAACAGAATTAATAATGTCTAACATCTTTACAAAGTAAATAACATATTATTAATGCCAATTACATTCGAGGATAACAGTATTCCTCATCATAGTGAATGTAGCTTAATATTAAAAGAAGAAAAAATTCTATGAAACTACACAGAGACAGGAAGAAAACAAATACTCAAGGGTACACAAACACATAGTGTGATAACACCAATAGGAAAGGACAGGGTTCGTTTTCAGTGTAACATTTGGTACTGCAGTCCAACCCAAAACTTCATATATCTTTCCTCTTATTTCATCCTTTGTTTCCACCAAAAAAATTCTATCTAAGCATGCTTTCTGTATTTATATGTTCACACATTTCTTACCTCAACATTTATTTCCAAGAAAACCCTACCTAAACCTGTTTTCTCAATGCATTTCTTCCAATTCATCGCAACTCATTCTCTTAGAGGCTACCCCCTCTTAAGCTAACTTAAATCTACTGAGCTCAGATGCTAAACTAAGGGACGAGGCAATGCAGCAGCACAAAATAAGTAACACAAACAGCAATGACCAAAAAATTGGAAAATTGCAAAGCAAGCTACAGTAAATCTAAATTACCAAGCAATGTAACATTACAACTAATATGAGCCAATGTGCAGCAACAAAAAAATAAATCTGGCTTAGCAGAGTAACACAAATTAAAGTTCAGTATCACTATGCCTCGCAAACAGCAGCTTATATCTAAACATGACATAGCTCAAGCAGAAAAAATAGTACACTAAAGATAACAATGCAGATAAGGGAAATGTATAATCACATCTTAATGTCTAAGTAATTAAAGTGGTGCACCACAACAACTGATTGTAAAAAGAAATATTACCATGTACTTGAAAAGAAAATTATGTGTTACTGTTACTAGTTCCTTCTTATTGTTCTTTCCTTTCCAAGTGCTCCTTTTTTAAAGAATGTGGATCATAAAATAATTATTTAATAGATCTGTTGACAGAAAGTGTTCACATTAGCAAATGCATTTCATTTTATAAAAGCAATGCTGCAACACAGCTGGAAACCAGATATCAAATGAAATAAGCAATTACGCAAACCAAAGCATAAAAACATCATTCAATAGCTATGTGGCATTTCGTAAGTCAGTAGCTCTCAATTCTCGTAGAAAGACACTTGTCATTATCAGGTTTGCAGATGTAAGAATATTTCCAAGGATAATGGCCTCCCCTTTTTTTTTGTTCTACCTGTGCCGCTGAAAAGGGCTCGCAATAATGGCTTTTTCTCCAGGCGTCTGACACAGCTGGGTGCCTGCGACGCATTACGTGCAGGTGGTCACTTAACTTTCGTACGGAAATATTTACGACAGCAGTTTCTGCTACCGTGGTAGTCTCATATAAAAATATTTCACAGGTCAAGAATTAGCATTGCAAATCTGTAGAAACAAAATCCTATAAATATAAGTGTCCAAAAAAAATATTGGTCAGCATTGTGATACAGTCACACATTTCATAACTCTTAAAGTACGTTTCTTGGTTTCCAACATCCTTTTCATAAATCAGAGTCCCTAAACACTACTCATTATTCCTTACCTCATTATACATATACATATTCGTCGACACTTCTTCAATATTTCATCGTGAGAAATACGTAGCATAATAAACATTCCTCAACAACATAATACACATCGTCGTCGTAATAATAACATCATAACACTTCAGTCAAATCTCAAAATCGTCGTAGCTTCCTCCAATAATTAAAAAAATTCTCTGCTCATGTCAAAAGTGTCATCTGCCTCAAACGTACTTTAAAAATCATGATCTCATACCAAATACATCATTCAAAGCTCTCATAGTATCACAATGATTCCGAAAAAATATGAACAGTTTACAAAGTACAGACAAAATACAGTTTCATAAGTGTGAAGTTATCCAACTGTGTAATTGCGTAAACATGTGTGACTGATGTAGTAAAATAAATGTTTGTCTCTCTCAGTTAAATAATCAGATAGCTGTGTAATTTGTATGTTAGAGAAATAAGGTACCGATGTGTAAAGTTGTATAAGCAAATACCATATTAGCTAGGGTTCCTTGTGGTTGCCACACACATGGTACACAAAGTAGGCGTGTACCCCCCTGAGGATTAATGTAATTATACCCTCAGGTGTTACAGATTACACCAATGGAATGAAATATATCACGGAAAACTTTCTTTGTAATTCAAAAATATTTAAAAATAAATGTTTTAAGTATAAAATTGATCACTGAAATGCGTGTCCTGTAGCGCTAAATGTGCATCTTGTTGTAAGATAATCTCTGTGGAAGTGTCGTAGTTATTTTCCTCCGAAAGCTAAGTTCTGCAGAAGCCAATGTACTTACCTCATGATAAACAAAAGTGAAATGCTTTGCGTATAGATATCGTAGTTATTATGCTTATTGGCGTGATGAAGAAAGTACTGTACAGTAACGTAATGTTGTGCCACGAAAAAGGCTGTCTCATTGTTGCTATACCACAAAAGTTACTACTAAAACATGTTTTTCTTTCCAGAAGAATTCAGAAAACTGTGCAGATATAAAACAGATACACCGCAAAAGCAACGTTGTAAATTGTCACTCATTAGTAGCGTCGTGATAAAAATCGTGTAGCTGTCACATAAACTAACCTCTGTGTCATCTGGTATCTCTCAGAAAGCACATTAAATTCAGAATGTATTTTCAAATAAACCAAAATGTTGCATTAAAATCTCCTTAGCAGTACTGGTAAATGTTCTAAGTATGTGAGCCTTATAGTCGTTACGTAATCGTGCAACAAACAAGCAAGAATGTACACACACAATAACACTGTGACGTCTGTTCACTATAACAATGCATTCGTCATTTCTGTTTAAATAAGTTCTCTTGGTTCTTGATTGGATATTTAACTTCAAACATTGTTGTATGTTAACAGATTCTTAAGTCTTTCAAAGCATACTAGTAATGTAAAGTGAAAAGTTTTATGGCAAAGACAAAGTTAAAAAGCAGATTATCTCTCCGTAAGCGGTTTTACATGTGAAGTGTGGTGCAATCCTTTACTCTTCCTAGTACGCAGACTTTCAACTTCAAAGCAATTATCATGTTGTTTACATCGGTAAAGAATGCTAAATCTTTTCTCTAGGCTAGCGTCTTTGTTATTTTTCCCTGAGCCAGCGGCCGCACGCAGCTGCCTGCTGTGCGAGTCATTGTCTGTCTCTTTGTTGGCGCGCGTCGTTATTGGGATTTGGAGACCTAACTTCTACAAATTCACCGTGACGAGAGGGCCCAGCTCTGTTTGAATCCCGCCAGTTCTGATGCAATTCAGGTCTGTCGTTACGATCACATCGTCTGTCGTCATGTCGGTAGTTCCTGTAGTTTCTTTCTTGTCGGTTAAGTGGTGGAGAATTTCTCCCTGAATCGTAACTGTGCGCTGGTCCGTTGCGTCTAAAGTTATTCTGTCTTCCTTGATAGTATTTATTTTGGTTCCCATATTGTCTGTTTCTCTTATTGTCTCTGTGATAGTCATTACCACGGAGAGGTGATCTTTCCCTGTAGTTATTACTACTCTGCCAATGGTTGTCATACGGGTGGTGTCTGTTTTGGTCACGATTTGTGTTGTGAGAATAGCCTTGTCGTGTCCAGTTATTATTTCTGTCATCGCGGAATTGCGACCTGTAATTGCTGTGTTCCTGGTTTCGCGTTCCGCGATTGTCAGTGTCAATTTCTAATTCTTGTAAAAGTCCCTGAAATGCTTCAATGTCGTCTTTGCAACGTCCTGCTAAAATAATATGTCGTAAATGTTCAGGTAATTTGATTAAGCAAATGCGGATGAGTTCTGAGGGGCTGTATGGGTTTGACAGGTACTGATTCTTGTGCAACATGTCTTCAAAATATTTCACAAGACTGGAGAATTCAGATTGTTCGAAATGTTTCATCATTATGATACCATGTTTTACTCGGTCTTGTGTGGCTTGAGACCAATATGCTGAGAGGAAGGCATGGTAAAATTCTCCTTCACTGTGGCAATCGTGAATGACCGATCGTATTCTTACAGCTGGTTCATTCTCTAAGTAGCCACACATAAATTCTAATCTGTGTTCCAACGACCAGTTGGGAGGAAAACAATGAGAGAATTGATGGAGCCATGCTTGTGGATGAATGTCGTTGCCAGAATTCTTAAATGTTTTGAATTTACGTGTAGTAATGAACAGCTTATAGTCAAAATCATCATGTCGGCGAGTCGCATATCGGTCATTGTTAGGTCGTGTCGGCCGTTCCATCTCAAAATTCGGTGCACATTGCCAATTTCTTTCATAACTTCCGAAATGCCCTGTGTTATTACTTTGCGGCTTTTCCGTATTTCTGTGTCCCTCTTCCCGTATTGGGGCGCGAGTATCCTCTGAAATACGTAATTCTTGTATTACCTGTGTCAGCTGATCTTGTACTTCCCGGATTTCTCTTTTGTACTGTGTATTGATTTGATTTTGATTCTGTTTGAATTTTCTAATTTGTTCATACTCTTCTGTGTCAGTGAAGGCTACAGGTCTTGTGTGATTCAAATCATCATCTACCTTTGTTGATAAGTTAGTGACCTGATCCGAAAGTTCGGCTACTTTCTCCGATAGTGAACACATTTCCTCAGTGTGTTTTTCTGAACCAAGTTTCAGAGTGTCCATTTGTGTTGAAATCGAATCTACTGTGTCCTTTAAGTTTTCCTGAGTTATTGCAAGTTGCGTAACCGAATCGGTAGATGCAACTGAGTCAATTTTAGCCCACAAGGTCTCATGATTTTCATGAACAATGGCTTGCAGTTCTTTTATGGCTGCTTCGTGATTCTGTAATGCATTTTCATGCCGCGAAAAAATAGGTTGAAAATACTCACAAATTTGTGTTTTTACGTCATTACAGACTTTTTGACATTTCGATTCAATGTTACGTAACTCAGTAGTTAAATCTTCACGTGTTTGTTCAAGTGTTTGTTCCAATGAGTCTAACTTTTTAAGATTTTGTTCCATTGTGTCTAACTGTTGCTGTGTTTGTCTCTGATGTTGTTCCATTGTGTCTAACTTTTCAAGCTTTTGTCCCATTTGTTGCATTAATTGTAATAACAATGCACTGGTGTCTGAAACATGTTCCTCAGTGCTTTTCGGCAGTGAAGTTGCACCGGCAACATTCACATTTTGACAAGTGGAAAATGTGTCTTGACTCATTTGAGAAAACGGTGGGAACCCAAAACCTGAGTCTGCAGTATTTGCTATATTGTGTTCTGTCATTCCCGATTCCTGAGGCGAGCTGTTGCCGACCAATCGATCGATAACGCTTCCCTGTTCACTACCTGTTTCACTGTCTACACCATTGTTTGCCGCCCGCTCCATTTCCCTATGCGCAATTACCAAATTACTACTTTGAACATTAGTTAATTCATTACTCTGCGGCGCTAACACACTGCTTTCGTCTTCACTGTCATTTCTCAGTTTACTTTGGAGCCTAGTATTCCGTTTTTCACACGCCATTATTGTCACAGTATTTCACACGATAACACAGAAAAGCGCAATTTGAAGAGCAAAATAAAATAACATAGCAATGGAAATAATGTCTACTTAATTGCCAGCGCAGCTGCGAAATACTTGGTGCAAATCTACATGCATGCCACAACTGTTTTGCTGTACAACAATGAAAAACTACAACTACAAAGGAAATTCTCTCTATAATTAGGCGCTAGCAATAAACAATAGCTACACTAATTACACAAACTACAAGAAAAAAAAATCAGAAGATTCCAGTGAGGTATCCTCGGCTAAGGGTCGACATATGAAACGTCCCCTTTGAACAATTATACACGACTGTCTTTAAACTGACACACAATATTTTGTTAGCGCAACGCAATCTGACTTTCAAAATTCTCTACAAAAGAATGGCCCTGACTAACATTAAACTATACCTTTTACAAATCACTTACCTCACAAAAATCTTCGCTGCTCAAGCTACTGCAATACAGCGAGCGCCACTATTGCCAGCTAAATAAAAGATTCAAACTATGGAAGGCACTAACTACTGATAGGGATAGTTAGCAAATGAAAGATATTAATAGAGAACAAACAATGTATTTACCTTGATATCATCATATATAAATATAGCAGTTCATGACAAATTTCAAAACTCCGCCATCTCTCTCCCCACAACCACCACTGCTGGCGGCTCACCTCCAACTGCACAACGCTACGCGCTGTTCACATCCAGCTGCCGCTGCCCAACACTACAATGGCAGACAACAATGCAAACTAGCCACAGACTGCACACAGCACAGCCAGTGATTTTCATACAGAGGTGGCGTTACCAATAAAAAAACCTAAACAGCCTACTTACACACCCACCTACTTAGGGAGAAATGATCATTATAATACAATAAGAGAAATGAGAGCTCGATCGGAAAGATTTAGGTGTTCCTTTTTCTCCGCGCCATTCGATAGTGGAATAGTAGAGAAGTAGTATGAAAATGGTTCGATGAAACCTCTGCCAGGCACTTAAGTGTGAATTGCAGAGTAACCATGTAGATGGTGATGTAAATCCTTTCCAAACAGGACGAACAAGAGTACTGAACATATACAGAGAAGACAACAGCAATGATCACATGTTTGTTTGATCTGCAGGACAGTGTCACGGGAATTCTGGAGAAACTGGACTGGCAGACACCTACATACAAAGTGTCAGGAACTAGTTTTAGTAGACGAATTTTGGAATATACTACAACGCCCCTACAGGGATCGAGAGGACAAGATTAAGTTAACTACAGAGAGTATAAAGGCGTACAAACAGTCACTTTTCTCGAAATCTGTACGTGAATGGAAGGAGAAGAAACCCTAATTAGTTCAGTTGGAACTACCAAATGGTTTAAATGGCTCTGAGCACTATGGGTCTTAACTTCTGAGGTCATCAGTCCCCTAGAACATAGAACTACTTAAACTTAACTAATCTAAGGACTTCACACACATCCATGCCCGATGCAGGATTCGAACCTGCGACCGTAGCGGTTGCGCGGTTCCAGACTGTAGCGCCTAGAACCACTCGGCCACACAGGCCGGGTGGAAGTACACTCTACCATACATTTCATAGTGGTTTGCAGAGTATGGATGTAGATATACAGCGGTTCGACAATGGATGTAGATATACGGGTGTTGGACAAAAACAGGGAAGCACTGCGAGAAATACAAAGCATTCTTGAACATAACTGCAGATGCTATCCGAACCTGCTGGGTGCGCTGTTGTACTTGATCAGGAACGGCACCTGTGCAATGCCCTCAATGCGTTGCAAGTGTCAGTCGTGGTCAGAAGAGTGTTCTGTGCAGCTGTAAGTGTGTTATGTCAGAGGTAAGTGAATTCATAAATGGACAGATTGTTGGTGATTTTGTGGTATTTGCTTCTGTTACCAAGTAGCTGAAGTGGTTAGTGTTTCATGAGGCACCATATCAAAGGTTTATACAGAATACAAAGAGAGCGGAAACGTGCCCTCTTAGTCACAATGCGAACGAAAGTGCGTGTTGAGTAACCATCGCAAATGATCACTGAAGAGAACTGTGACGAAAAATAAGAGGACCACAGCTATAATAGTCACAGCAGAACTCAATGTCGCACTCGAGTACCCTGCCAGCACCAAAACAATAGGAAGGGGTCTTCATAAGCAGAGAACGGCGGGCCAATGTGGAATTTCAAAACCAAGCATTGGCGACTGCAGTGGGTGTAACAGGAAAATGTGGTACTGAAGCCACAAAACCTTAAATATGGAGCAATGGAATAAAAGTCATTTGGTTGGCTGAGTCTTGTTTTACACTGTTTCCAATTTCTGCCCGAGTTAATGTCTGGCATATGTATGTCCCAAGCCTACGATACAGACAGCTTGCTGCAAAGAGCGAAACATGGCGAGGGTTCGGTGATGATTCGGTCAGCCATACCCTGGTATTCCTTTGACCCCATGGTTATTCTGCAAGGTCATATTACTGCCAAGCATTGTGTGTAAATTTTGTCTGATCAGATCCATTTCATGGTACAATATTTGTTCTCCAATAGTGATCTGCAGCATCGTCGATGTACCGCTCTGTGGTCCTTTGGTGCAGAGCCGAGTGGACGGTGTGAATCAGAGGCTCAGGCGGTTCTGTGACGGTGTAGGCTGCAGATTCCTTGACTTGCGCCATCGGGTGGTGGGTTTCCGAGTTCCGCTTAATAGGTAAGCAGTCCACTATACACAGCAAGAGCTGCTACACTGGTAGTAGGAGCTGTGCGGAAGCGACTGGGCGGTGTTTTTAGATTAGTGGGACTCAGGGAACCACAGAAAGGGCGTCCGTCTAAAAGGGGGCAGGTAAAACACAGTAACTCAGATGTTGAAACGATCGGTATTGTGGTTGTAAATTGTCGTAGCTGTGTTGGGAAAGAACCAGAGCTCCAAGCCCTAATACAAAGCACTGAAGCTCAAATAGTTATAGGTACAGAAAGTTGGCTAAAGCCAGAAACAAGTTCAGCAGAAATTTTTTCTAACGATCTAGCAGTTTCCAGAAAGGATAGGTTAAATACAATTGGTGGTGGAGTATTTATTGCTGTCAGATGTAGTTTACCTTGTAGTGAAATAGAAATACATAGTTCCTGCGAAATAGTATGGGTGGAGGTTATACTTGTCAATTTGACTAAACTATCAATTGGGGCCGGCCGCCGTGGAAGAGCGGTTCTAGGCGCTTAAGTCTGGAGCCGCGCGACCGCTATGGTAGCAGGTTCGAATCCTGCCTCGGGCATGGATGTGTGTGCTGTCCTCAGGTTAGTAAGGTTTACGTAGTTCTAAGTTCTAGGGGGCTGACGACCTCAGATGTTAGGTCCGATAGTGCTCAGAGCCATTAGAACCATTTATTAATTTGGTCGTTTTGCCGACCCACCGACTCAGAACATACAGTTGGTTCAAATGGCTCTGATCACTATGGGACTTAACATCAATGGTCATCAGTCCCCTAGAACTTAGAACTACTTAAACCTAACTAACCTAAGGACATCACACAACACCCAGCCATCACGAGGCAGAGAAAATCCCTGACCCCGCCGGGAATCGAACCCGGGAACCCGGGCGTGGGAAGCGAGAACGCTACCGCACGACCACGAGATGCGGGCGTGAGAGAGAGAGAGAACATACAGTTGCTGAACAGTTCAAAGAAAACTTGAGTCTCATTTAAAACAGGTACCCATTCATACAGTAATAGTCGGTGGTGGCTTTAACCTACCCTCGATATGCTGGAAAAATTATACATTAAAACTGGCGGCAGGCATAAAACGTCATCCGAAATTGTACTGGGCTTTCTCAAAAAATTATTTCGAACAATTAGTTCATAAGCCAAATCGAAGGGTAAATGCTTGTGAAAGCATACTTGACCTCTTAGCATTAAATAATCTTGGACAAATAATAAGGCAGAAAACCCAAAGCAATTCAGATCATACATACAGCACACCAATTGCAAGACGCAATCAATACTTTGACTGCGCGATAACGGTGAAGTCACTAATGACAGTGCCAGTAAAGCATTGTTATTAAACACAATTTTCCGAAACTCCTTCAACAAAGAAGACGAAGTAAATATTCCTGAATTCCAATCAAGAACAACTGTCAAGATGAGAAACATAGAAATAGATATCCCCACAGTCGCAAAGCAGCTAGAATCACTTAATAAAAGCAAGGCTTCCAGTCCAGATTGTATACCAGTCATGTTCGTCTCAGAGTATGCTGATACAATAGCTTCGTATTTAGCAATTATATACAGCCGCTCGCTCACAGAAAGTCCGTACCTAAAGATTGGAAAATTACTCAAGTGACACCAATACCCAAAACAGGAAGCACGGGTAATCCGTTCAATTACAGACCCATATCACTAACGTCTACTTGCTGTAGGGTTTTGGAACATATACTGTATTCGAACATTATGAAGTACCGCGAAGAAAACGGTTTATTGACACGTAGACGCCTTCCACTGTGGCCAAGCGGTTGTAGGCACTTCAGTATGGAACCGCGCGACCGCTACGGTTGCGGGTTCGAACCCTGCCTCGGGCATGGATGTGTATGATGTCCTAAGATTAGTTAGGTGTAAGAAGTTCTAAGTTCTAGGGGACTGATGATCTCAGTTTTTAAGTCCCATAGTGCTCAGTGCTATTTGAACCATTTTTGACACGTAGTCAGCACGGATTCAGAAAATATCGCTCTTTTGAAACACACTAGCTCTTTATAGTCATGAAGTAATGAGAGCTATTGACAGGGGATTTCAAATTGAGTCCATATTGTTAAGTTTCCAGAAGGATTTCGATACCGTTCCTCACAATCGTCTTCTAACCTAACTGCGTGGCTATGGAATATCGCATCAGTTGTGCAATTGGATTCGTGATTTCCTGTCAGAAGGGTCACAGTTCGTAGTCACAGACGGAAAGTTATCAAGTAAAATAGAAATAACATCCGGCGTTCCCCAAGGCAGTGTTATAGGCCCTCTATTTTTCCTGATCTGTATTAACGACATAAAAGACACTCTCAGTAGCCGTCTTAGATTGTTTGCAGGTGATGCTGTTATTTACCGTGTTGTAAAGTCATCAGATGACCAAAATAAATTACAAAATGATTTAGATAAGGAATCTGAATGGTGCGTAAAGTAGCAATTGACCCTGAGTAAAGTAAAATGTAAAGTTATTAACATGAGTACTAAAAGAAATCCTCTGAATTTCGTTTCGCGGAAGTCACACAAATCTGAAGGGTGCAAATTCAACTAAATTATTAAGGATTGCAATTACAAATACCCTAAATTGGAACGATCACATAGATAATGTTGTGGGTAGAACCAACCAAAGCCTGCGATTCAATGGCAGAACACTTAGAAGGTGCGACAGGTCTTCTAAAGAGACTGCTTACACCACGCTTGTCCGCCCTGTTCTGGAATGTTTCTGTGCGGTGTGGGAACCGCATCAGATGGGACTGGCGGATGACATCGAAAAGGTATAAAGGAGGGCAGCTCGTTTTGTACGGTCGCGAAGTTGGGGAGATAGTGCCGCAGACATGATACGTGAATTGGAGTGGCAATCATTAAAACAAAGGCGGTTTTTGTTGCGATGGGATCTTCTGACGATATTTCAATCACCAGTTTGCTACTCCGATTGCGAAAACCCACCTACATAGGGAGAAATGATCATCACGATAAAATAAGAGAAATCAGGGCTCGCACAGAAAAATTTAAGAGCTCGCTTTCCCGCGCACCGTTTCAGAGTGGAACGGTAGAGAGATAGCTTGAAAGTGGTTCATTGAACCCTCTGCCAGGCGCTTTCTTGTGAACAGCAGAGTTATCATATAGATGTAGATGCTGTGTTCCAGGAAGACATGGTTCCTGTTCGCACACCTCACATAGTCCAGGACTGGTTTGTGACCAAGAGAATGAGTTGTCGCATCTCCCCTGACCACCACAGTGACAGATCTCAGCATTTTTGAGCCTTCATCGTCAAATTGGGAATGAAGTGTACGTGATCACTACTCACTTCCATCATCACTACCTGACGTTCCCAATATTTTTCACGGACAATGGTATAAGATTCCCGTGAAAACCGCACAGAACCTGTATTTCGCCGTTCTGTGATGAGTAGAATCTGTTTTATCCTACGCCGCGTTAGGCGTGGTAAGATGTTGTACTTTACGTTGTTCCATATTTGTGTCGACGCCCTGTAGATGTAGATATAGACTAGTGCTAGAAATAACCAAGGTACGAAGTTCCTCCTTCATTCTCTGCTTCTGCAGAAATGGCTGCTTACTAGATTGTTCAAGGGAACAGGAACGGTAGTAAATCCATCTGGCTATCCGACAGACGAGAAAGCGTCGTAACGTTCCTGGAGGTACGCCTTCGCGTGTCTGCTACCGTCGCCCCAGCCCGCCTTCCACCGAGCACATGACCACGAGCTCACAGTCACACACACACACACACACACACACACACACACGTACACACGCACACGCGCACACACAGACACGCGCGCATGCGCAATCACGTCCACATATCTGTGTAGGAGAATACTCCTTTCCTTAGACGAAAGTACAAACCCAGCGAGGTGGTGAAGTGGGAAGACACAGGGCTCACAGTCAGGAGGGCAGTGGTTCGAATCTCTGTCAGGCCATCCACATTTAGATTTCTTTCTCAGCAGTCTCCTATCCAAGCTTATGCTTGGAAAACTGCAGGAAACCTACATGTGGATGGAGTGATAGAGATACAAACGACTGATCTCCTAACTGTGACTTCTGGGTCATCCCACTGCATCACCCCGCTGCGTTTTATTAATGAAATTTGGTGAATGCGGTGAATGCCCTCTGTGTAGTTTATAACGTTTTATCTTATCACAAGGGCCTTCGCATTTGCCGGTTCACGTGAGGTAGCTATTTTTGGTGTAGCCAACCCAACATGTTCGAGTACTTCAAAACTTGTTCTTTCAGCAGAATCCAACAACAGATAATAAAAAATAATAGCAGCACATCAGCATTCCACATTGTATTTTATGTACGATGTGGTGCAGCCATGGAAACACTGGACTCTCGTTCAGAAAGATTAACAATTCCTCATGTTTCTCTAACTCATTTCATGCAAATGATATTACAGCTCCTTGAACAAGGTTATGACCAATTTTCTAAACTGTCCTTTCAAGTAAGATAGTGCCCCTTTGTAATAATTCTGATTCAAGGTACGTTACATTCTAACCTTCATTACCACAGACCACAGAGCAAAAGTTAATACTCACGAGTAAAACATAGATTATTGTCAGTGTAACAATTACCTGGCAAACAATCCTATGAAATGTTTAAAATGCTACTATTTTGAAGTTTCTTACTATCATTGCATTAACTAGTCTTGACTGAAAACGATGGCATTAAGATTCGTGTAAAATGCTATTTATTTGCATAACACTGGAGTGTTTTGAGTTGATTTTCTAAGAATTTGATGCCCTCATTTCAAACAATTAGTTAATATTTGCCAAGGAGCTCAAAATTCTAAAATACAAGATTTTAGTGAAATATATGTTACACTGTTTTCTTATAAGTCCATGGATAAAAAATGAAACAATAGTTTTACTATTGTATTATATAAATATTATTCTATACTAAATAAAAAAGTCATTGATGGTAACATCCAGTCCCTGAACATTTAGGAAACTTCTTTTCCATGACATTCTTGAATGTCAACTGCCATAACGTGCATATCCGAACTTCCTTGGTAGCGTTCCTCGACAGTTTTCATATGCAGAGTTGCATTATTTGTGGATTGTCAAATATTCGTGCCTGAATTTTTCCATTCTCGGCTCAGACATTTTTCCCTATATATTCAAACAGTGACTCATTCTTATGAAAAGCCTTTACAAACTGCTTCAAAAGGCCCAACTTGATATGATTCAACGAAGGGGTCGTTAATGACATTATTCCTCCCTCCGAACATGATTTCTCCCTTTGGTCGTTCTTTTCCAACACTGTGATGTGTTTTTTCTCTGCTATTCCAGAGTCACAAGAAGAGAAAGTTTACCATTCATTGATGTTTATGAGACTTAATCTTCTCAAAGATCAAAACTATGGTTTTATGTTCTTATTTCATTTCCCTTGAGGGATCAGCTGGCATTGAACTAAATTTGTTACCATTGTGTATTAATACAAATTTCAAACTTGCCTTGAGCTGTGCACAAACACAAGAAAATCAACTAGAAAACATTCAGTAAGACCCATTTCCTCAGGAGTCCACAGTTTCGTTCAGAACACGAGATTGTCTTCTTGAGAGTATAAAAAATAAAAATGAAGGGCTTCCTGGATCAACAAGACGTTACGACAGCAGCCTGGGCAAAACCGAAAGATATGATTCCACATCAATTTGTTGTACATTTATTCCGATTTAGATCGTAAAGTATGAGATTTACGACTCTTATATAGGTACACGATACTTTGAAGTATTATCGAAGTAGTATTCTTTAAAAATTTACCTCTTTAGTGCGACTTAAACCATGAAGACTTAAAATTATAAAAACTGGTCATCCCACAGATTTCACTTTACAGAAGTCTATATTTAAAAAGCATTGTTAACCTTAAAGGTTTTTATTGGATTTCATTTCATATATACAGTTTTTCCCGTATATGACAGTTACTCACCAAAATTCCAAATGTCAAATGAGCTCTAGAAAAACGTAATTGATTGTTTATCAGACAATAGTCTTCAGTGTATTCAAAAACTGCAGTTAACTTCACCAGAAAATTTCCTCTTGACACAATATTTTAATACCGCAATATGTAAACAAATATTGGGACATGGTGGATTTTTATATTTCCAAATTTTATTTCAACAATACATAAAATTTCTTTTGCAAATCGCATTTTTGTAACCATAAATAGGTATAATATTTGGACAATTCACCACTGTTTGCAAAAACAGAAGTCGTTATAATAATTACTTTGACAAAGGTAATTCTAGAACATTTTGGACAACAATTTTGTGTTATATAGAACTGTATGCATCTAAAATCAGATTGGGCATCGTTGATAGCTGAATTGACTTTTAAGCTTTTGTATGTGACACATCGTGTGCAATGTTGTTGTTATCAGCAATCATGTGAAAATGAGCTCATTCTGTGTAAAAAGAGGTTATAGGGATGAGACTATGTTTTTTTTTGCCTTGTTGATTGGTAAAAAAGTTGACACTAACAAAAAACTGTGTATTATTGAAACTTCCCCTTTGAACAATTATACACGACTGTCCTTAACCTGACACACAATATTTTGTTAGCGCAACGCAATCTGACTTTCAAAATTCCCTACAAAACAATGGCCCTGACTAACATTTAACTATACCTTTCACAAATCACTTACCTCACAAAAATCTTCGCTGCTCAAGCTACTGCAATACAGCTAAACTAAGGGACGAGGCAATGCAGCATCACATAACAAATCAACACAAACAGCAATGCAAAAAATGCAAATTGGCAAAGCTAGCAGCATAAATGAGCAAAAGTCAAATTCAATAACACTATGCCTGGCAAACAGCAGCAACTTATACCTAAACATGACATAGCGCAAGCAGAAAAAATAGTACACTAAAGATAACAATGCAGATAAGGGAAATGTATAATCACATCTTAATGTCTAAGTAATTAAAGTGGTGCACCACAACAACTTATTGTAAAAGAAATATTACCATGTACTTGAAAAGAAAATTATGTGTTACTGTTAGTAGTTCCTTCTTATTGTTCTTTCCTTTACAAGTGCTCCTTTTTTAAAGAATGTGGATCATAAAATAATTATTTAATAGATCTGTTGACAGAAAGTGTTCACATTAGCAAATGCATTTAATTTTATTTTATGAAACCAATGCTGCAACACAGCTGGAAAACAGATGTCAAATGAAATAAGCAATTACGCAAACCAAAGCATAAAAATATCATTCAATAGTCATGTGACATTTCATAAGTTAGTAGAAATTCTCTCAACTCTTGTAGAAAGACGCTTGTCGTAATCAGGTGTGCAGATGTAAAAATATTTCCGAGGATAATGGCCTCCCCTTTTTTTTTGTTCTACCTGTGCCGCTGAAAAGGGCTCTCAATAATGGCTTTTTCTCCAGGCGTCTGACACAGCTGGGTGCCCACGACGCATTACGTGCAGGTGGTCACTTAACTTTCGTACGGAAATATTTACGACAGCAGTTTCTGCTACCGTGGCAGTCTCATATAAAAATATTTCACAGGTCAAGAATTAGCGTTGCAAATCTGTAGAAACAAAATCCTATAAATATAAGTGTCCAAAAAAAATATTCGTCAGCATTGTGATACAGTCACACATTTTATAACTCTTAAAGTACGTTTCTTGGTTTCCAACATCCTGTTTCACAAGTCAAGAGTCCCTACCCACTATTCATTACTCCTTACCTTATTACACATATACGTATCCATCGACACTCGTCAATATTTCGTCATTATAAATATGAAGCATAATCAAATAACTCATATAGCCTCAGCCTATTAATCATAAACATACCTCAGCAGCATAATACACATCGTCGTCGTAAAAATAACATCATAACACCTCAGTCAAATCTAAAAATCGTCGTAGCTTCCTCCAATAATTAAAAAAATTCTCTGCTCATGTCAAAAGTGTCATCTGCCTCAAACGTACTTTAAAAATCATGATCTCATACCAAATACATCATTCAAAGCTCTCATAGTATCACATTGGTTCCGAAAAAAAAAATATGAACAGTTTATAAAGTACAGACAAAATACAGTTTCATAAGTGTGAAGTTATCCAACTGTGTAATTACGTAAACATCTGTCACTGATATAGTAAAAATAAATGTTTGTCTCTCTCAGTTAAATGATCAGATAGCTGTGTAAATTGTGTGTTAGAGAAATATGGTACCGATGTGTAAAGTTGTATAAGCAAATACCATATTAGCTAGGGTTCCTTGTGCTTTCCAAACACATGGTACACAAAGTAGGCGTGTACCCCCCTGAGGATTAATGTAATTATACCCTCAGGTGTTACAGATTACACCAATGGAATGAAATATATCACGGAAAACTTTCTTTGTAATTCAAAAATCTTTAAAAATAAATGTTTTAAGTACAAAATTAATCACTGAAATGCGTGTCCTGTAGCGCTAAATGTGCATCTTGTTGTAAGATAATCTCTGTGGAAGTGTCGTAGTTATTTTCCTCCGAAAGCTAAGTTCTGCAGAAGTCAATGTACTTACCTCATGATAAACAAAAATGAAATGCTTTGCGTATAGATATCGTAGTTATTATGCTTATTGGCGTGATGAAGAAAGTACTGTACAGTAACGTATTGTTATGCCACGAAAAAGGCTGTCTCATTGTTGCTATACCACAAAAGTTACTACTAAAACATATTTTACTTTGGAGAAGAATTCAGAAAACTGTGCAGATATAAAACAGAAACACCGCAAAATCAACATTGTAAATTGTCACTCATTAGTAGCGTCGTGATAAAAATCGTGTAGCTGTCACATAAACTAACCTCTGTGTCATCTGGTATCTCACAGAAAGTACTTTAAATCCAGAATATATTTTCAGGTCAACCAAAATGTTGCCTTAAAATCTCATTAGCCGTACTGGTAAATGTTCTAAGTATGTGAGCCTTATAGTCGTTACGTAATCGTGCAACAAACAAGCAAGAATGTACAAATACGGCACTGTGTCGTCTGTTCACTATAACAATGCATTCGTAATTTCTGTTTAAAAATGTTCCCTAGGTTCTAGACTGGATATTTAACTTCAAACATAGTTGTATGTTAACAGTTTCTTAAGTCTGACACAGCATACTAGTAATGTAAAGTGAAAAGTTATATGGCAAAGACAAAGTTAAAAAGCAGATTATCTTTCAATAAACGGTTTTACATGTGAAATGTGGTGTAAACCTTTACTCTTCATAGTACTCAGAGTTTGAACTTGAATGAAATTGTCAGGCGGTATACGTCGGTAAAGAATACTGGAGTTTTTCTCAAGGTTAGCGTCTATGTTATTTTTCCCTGAGCCAGCAGGCGCAGGTGGCTGCCTGCGGCGCGAGTCATTGTCTGTTTCTTTGTTGGCGCGCGTCGTTATTGGGATTAGGAGGCCTAACTTCCACAAATTCGCCTTGCCGAGAGGGCCCAGCTCTGTTCGAATCCCGCCAGTTCTGATGAAATTCACGTCTGTCGTTTTGTCGGTAGTTTACATAGTTTCTTGTTTGTCGGTCACATGGTGGAGAATTTCTCCTTGAATCGTAACTGCGCGCTGATCCGTTGCGTCTAAAGTTATTCTGTCTCCCTTGATAGTATTTATTTTGGTTCCCATATTGTCTGTTTCTCTTATTGTCTCTGTGATAGTCATTACCACGGAGAGGTGATCTTTCCCTGTAATTATTACTACTCTGCCAACGGTTGTCATACGGGTGGTGTCTATTTTGGTCACGATTTGTGTGGTGAGAATAGCCTTGTCGCGTCCAGTTATCGTTTCTGTCGTCACGGAATTGTGACGGATGTGACCTGTAGTTATTGTGTTCCTGCTTTCGCGTTCCGCGATTGTCAGTGTCAATTTCTAATTCTTGTAAAAGTCCCTGAAATGCTTCAATGTCGTCTTTGCAACGTCCTGCCAAAATAATATGTCGTAAATGTTCAGGCAGTTTGATTAAGCAAATGCGGATGAGTTCTGAGGGGCTGTATGGGTTTGTCAGGTACTGATTCTTGTGCAACATGTCTTCAAAATATTTCACAAGACTGGAAAATTTAGACTGTTCAAAGTGTTTCATCATCATGATGCTATGTTTTACACGGTCTTGTGTGGCTTGAGACCAATATGCTGAGAGGAAGGCATGGTAAAATTCTCCCTCACTGTGGCAATCGTGAATGACCGATCGCATTCTTACAGCTGGTTCATTCTCTAAGTAGCCACACATAAATTCTAATCTGTGTTCCAACGACCAGTTGGGAGGAAAACAATGAGAGAATTGATGTAGCCATGCTTGTGGATGAATGTCGTTGCCAGAATTCT
Organism: Schistocerca serialis cubense; assembly: GCF_023864345.2. Taxonomy (NCBI): domain Eukaryota; kingdom Metazoa; phylum Arthropoda; class Insecta; order Orthoptera; family Acrididae; genus Schistocerca; species Schistocerca serialis. The sequence goes on from NC_064640.1 coordinate 224,161,607, forward strand.
TAAATGTTTTGAATTTACGTGTAGCAATGAACAGCTTATAGTCAAAATCGTCATGTCGGCGAGTCGCATATCGGTCATTGTTAGGTCGTGTCGGCCGTTCCATCTCACAATTCGGTGCACATTGCCAATTTCTTTCATAACTTCCGAAATGCCCTGTGTTATTATTTTGTGGCTGTTCCGTATTTCTGTGTCCCTCTTCCCGTATTGTGGCGCGAGTATCCTCTGAAATACGTAATTCTTGTACTACTTGTGCCAACTGATCTTGCACTTCCCGGATTTCTCTTTTGTACTGTGTATTGATTTGATTTTGATTTTGTTTGAATTTTCTAATTTCTACATACTCTTCAGTGTCAGTGAAGGCTACAGGTGTTGTGTTATTCAGATCATCATCTACCTTTGTAGATAAGTTAGTGAACTGATCTGAAAGTTCTGCTACTTTATCCGATAGTGAAATTATTTCCTCTGTATGTTTTTCTGAACCAAGTTTCAGAGTATCTACTGTGTCCTTTAAGTTTTCCTGAGTTTTTGCAAGTTGCGTAACCGAATCGGTAGATGCAACTGAGTCAATTTTAGCTTGCAAGGTGTTGTGATTTTCATGAACAATAGTTTGCAGTTCTTTTATGGCTGCTTCATGATTCTGTAACGCATTTTCATGACGCGAAAAAATAGGTTGGAAATGCTCACAAATTTGTGTTTTTACGTCATTACAGACTTTTTGACATTTCGATTCAATGTGATGTAACTCAGTAGTTAAATCCTCACGTGTTTGTTCAAGAGTTTGCTCCAATGAGTCTAACTTTTGAAGATTCTGTTCCATTGTGTCTAACTTTTTAAGATTCTGCTGTGTTTGTCTCTGATTTTGTTCCACTGTGTGTAACTGTTGCTGTGTTTGTTTCTGATTTTGTTCAAGCGTTGTGTCTAACTTTTGTAGCCTTTGTCCCATTTGTTGCATTAACTGTAATAACAATGCACTGGTGTCTGAAACATGTTCCTCAGCGCTTTTCGGCAGTGAATTTGCACCGGCAACATTCACATTTTGACAAGCGGAAAACGTGTCTTGACTCATTTGAGAAAACGGTGAGGACGCAAAACCTGAATCTACAGTGTTTGCAAAATTGTGTCCTATCATTTCGGATTCCAGAGGCGAGCTGTTGCCGACCGATCGATCGATAATGCTTCCCTCTTCACTAATTGTTTCACTGTCCACGCCATTGTTTGCCGCCCGCTCCATTTCCCTATGCACAATTATCAAATTACTACTTTGAACATCAGTTAATTCATTACTCGGTGGCGCTAACACACTGCTTTCATTTTCACTGTCATTTCTCAGTTTACTTTGGAGCCTAGTATTACGTTTTTCACACGCCATTATTGTCACAATATTTCACACGACAACACAGAAAAGCACAATTTGAAGAGCAAAAATAAGAGAACACATTAACATAACACTGGAAAAATATCTATTTAATTGCACGTGCTGCTGAGAAATACTTGGTGTAAAACTGCATGCATGCTACAACTGTTTTACTGTACCACAATGAAAGACTGCAACTACAAAGGAGATTCTCTCTACAATTACGCGCTAGCAATAAACAAAGGCTACACTAATTACACAAACTACAAGAAAAAAATCAGAAGATTCCAGTGAGGTATCCTCGGCTAAGGGTCGACATATGAAACTTCCCCTTTGAACAATTATACACGACTGTCCTTAACCTGACACACAATATTTTGTTAGCGCAACGCAATCTGACTTTCAAAATTCCCTACAAAACAATGGCCCTGACTAACATTTAACTATACCTTTCACAAATCACTTACCTCACAAAAATCTTCGCTGCTCAAACTACTGCAATACAGCGAGCGCCACTACTGCCAACTTAATATCATCACAAGTCATAATATATATATCAGTTCATGAAAAATTACAAATCTCCGCCATCTCTCTCCCCACATCCACCACTGCTGGCGGCTCACCTCCAACTGCGCAACGCTACGCGCTGTTCACATCCTGCTGCCGCTGCCTAACACTACAATGGCAGACAACAATGCAAACTAGCCACAGACTGCACACAGCACAGCCAGTGATTTTCATATTGAGCGCTACGTAACATTGCCAATAAGAAAACATAAACAGCCTACTTACATAGAGAAAACATAAACAGCCTACTTACATAGAGAAAACATAAACAGCCTACTTACATTATGTTTTACTATGTGTGACAAACTAATTGTGAAATAAAACAAGAATAAATATTAAGAAATAGTATCTTCACAAGCTAGTAAACAATCTGAGAACCTATTTATACCCAAATTAGGCGAATGCTGCCGCTTCACATTGAAACAAGATGAGTATTTACCTTCATTCTACAAATTGTTTAACCACATTCTGGAAGAGTAATTTTCTCATGATGTTCTGTTCTACTAAAACTATTACGTAGTTACAGAAGAGATTTATTTCGATTGGAAGGGCTCATCAGGGATATTTTGCCTCAGATGTACCATTTCAAGAGCAAGAAGGGTAGCATACTTTTTCTGTTGTATGGTAAAAGGTAACTTTGGATCCTTGATTCAGTACATTTTTGTTGGAAGCGAGTAATTCAGAAGCTTCTTTTGACGGCTTGAAATCTCTGGTGGGTTATTAAGTCATCCCAGTTGAAACTCAGAGGAATTAATGCCATAACTGCATAATCACTGTCATCGTCATTAGTATCAGGAGGGACAACACCAGTCGCCACAAACAACAGGTATCGGAGTGGCCTTTTTTTCAGACGTTTTGGTTTCCCAGTAGTCCACAATCATAAATGTTCTGTACAAGTTTTACAGATTTATTGCAAAAGTCTTTACAAAGTCAATAATATGTTTTTGGTTTCCTTTTAACGTTAATTCTCTGCATATGTAGCCAAAACCACCAAGATGATTTACGCAACTTCTTGTACTTTAACTTATATTATTTATGTTCAAGAACACAAGTGCAAAAACGTACAGCATAGATGTTTCCTAACTGAACTGTCATGTGCATCATCCTTGGTGAGCCCTGTACGGCCAGAGCTCACACAATAACCTCCTACTCCATCTGGTGGATATTCCTGGAACTAATTAGAAAGCAGACCGGCAATACGGCAAACCTTCAGGAACCAATCCTCGTACATGTGATTTAGAAGTGCACAAACCAGAGTTACAAATGCATATTCATGTTGAAGTGCTAGTTAAACAACAATGATCAAAAAATAAGAGCAGATATTGGATGACTGATCTCACTTTTTGATTCAACGCCACAACTGTGGCTGCAATCAATTCTAAAGTCCTAGATATAAAAAAAAAAAACAGTTTGTCCTTGGCCTGTGTAATTACTTCATTGCTAGGTTCCCTGAGTATTTTAAAATGGCCTAACAGTTATTAATGTTGTTAATAGGTGTGCAAAGCTCCAATGTAGATTTGACTTCCACAGTCTGATGCATTAAATGAACGATAATATATTTCTGCTAAGACAGTAGATCGCATTCCAATAGAAATAGAGTTCGAGTAAATGATCTGTCCATTCAGGTTAAGGTTGTCTATTGTTCACTTGAATCGATGCAAGCAATTTCCAGGTCGATTCTTTGAATGAGTCGCAGACGAATGTCTTCCCCATCCTTCTCCCACTGAGGACGTATTCTGTACACAATCATATCGTCGTCGTTGAGGATTTGAGCCCCAACGTTCCGTTATGTCTCCATCGTCTTCGTTGTAGGAAGACTAGTTTCGTTGTTAGTTAATATCTTTGGTGAGCACGTTGTTCAGAACAGAAGATGGGCTATTGAACTTTCCTTCTTACTTTCTACTGCTCTTCGCTCAACGAAATTTAGATTCGTTGTATAACTAATATATGTGCAAAACCAGTACGCTCCACTTCCACTAGCTAGGAAACAGCTGCAATGCTAGCTGACACGTTATGTGCTGAAATGCTAATTCATGGGAAACCATTACTTGCTTCATACTTGCAACACCTGACACCTGACACCTGACAGCTATTGGAGACCTCAAATATAAGGCAATATCACTGGCCTTAAGGAGTCGGAAACGTAACGGCTGCTGTCCAAGTTACCGGCTATGAGAACCAGAAATAGATATTTCCTGTGCCCATTGGTCTTCAATAGCACGATGCCAGGTATTGGAGCATGTATGACAATGATGGGAAAGCTGAAAACCATGATGGTATACGCAGAAATAGTGTCACGGCGCCACTCCTGTGTCCAGGGTTCTCACCACACCTCTCTCTTCTGCTGTGTCAAGGGTTACAGCAGCAATGGTTTCTGCACTGATAGTCTGTAGTGCTCGAGACGTAATCTCACTCTCCGCGTGGATACTTGTCGTGTGGTAAGCAAACCCATTTCCCGGTTCTTGGCATGTAACTTTACTTTGTGATCCTGCACAGATGAATGAATATTCATGTCCCACGGGCTCGAGACATATGTGGTTGTTGCAATCCCTCATTTCGCTGAATAAAAATCTACTGAACACATTAATTCCATATCTGCGTGACAATCGTGGGATGCCAACCAACGCAAGTAGTGATATCACGGAACGACAAACCACAGTTTCGAATGTTCTTGATGCTGCCACTGTCGAATTCTGACATGGGCTGGTAGACGTTTCTGTTCGTACGTGAGGCGTAACACGATCATGTCACCAGCAAACAACATTCTGAATGAGAAACCGATATATCCAAAATATAGGTGGTATTACTCCTACTACACTGCGTAGTGACACTACCCAGAAATCTACTAAAAGTAATAAATCTTTATTGTAAGCGCTGAAAGTAGCATGGAGGCCTCCACGGAGTATTATAGTGACAGCGCTGGCTATCATCCAAGCTACGTCGACAAATAAGGCAGAATAATAGATGCGTAAGTGAGTTGTGAAGCAAGTGTTGCGTAGCGCAATGGTAATTTGCCCCACACAGCAAAGAATCTACATCTACATCCACAAGGATACTCTGCAAATCACATTTAAGTGCCTGGCAGAGGGCTAATCGAACCACCATCAAAATTCTCTAATATTTCAATATCTTATAGTGCGCAGAAAATACAAACACCTATATCTTTCCGTACGAACTCTGATTTCCCTTATTTTAACGTCATGATCGTTTCTCCCTGTGGGACGATGTCAACAAAATATTTTTGCATTCGGAGGATAAAGTTGGTGATTCTAATTTCGTGAGAAGATTCCATCTCTACGAAAAACGCCTTTCTTTTAATTATGTCCAGCCAAAATTCTGTATCATTTCTGTGACATTCTCTCCCATATTTTGCAACAGTACAAGACGTGTTGCCTTTCTTTGAAATTTTTCGATGTACTCCGTCAGTCCTATCTGGTAAGGATCCCACACCGCGCAGCAGTATTGTAAGAGACGACGGACAAGCGCAGTATAGGCAGTCTCCTTAGTAGTTATGTTACGTTTTCGAAGTGTCCTGCCAATAAGGCGCAGTCTTTTGGTAGCCTTCCCAACAATATTTTCTATGTGTTCCTTCCAGTTTAAGTTGTTCGTAATTGTATTACCTAGGCTTTTAGTTGAATTTACGGCTTTTAGATTAGACAGATTTATAGTGTAACCGAAGTTTAACGAATTCCTTTTAGCACTCATGTGGATGACCTCACACTCTTCGTTATTTAGGGTCAACTGTCAATTTTCGCACCATTCAGATATTTTTTCTAAATCGTTTTTCAATTTGTTTTTATTTTCTGATGTCTTTATTATTCGATAAACGACAGCGTGATCTGCAAAGAAGTTAAGACGGCAGCTGAGGTTGTCGTCCAAATCGTTTATATAGATAAGGAACATCAAAGGGCCTATAACACTACGTTGGGGAACGCGCGGAATTACATCTGTTTTACTCAATGACTTTCCGTCAATTACTACGAACTGTGACGTCTCTGACAGGAAATCACAAATCCAGTCACATAACTGAGACAATATTCCTTAAACACGCAATTTCACTACAAGCCGCTTGTGCGGTACAGTGTCTAAAACTTTCCGGAAAACCACAATTATAGAATTGATCTGAAATCCCTTATCAATAGCACTAAGCACTTCATGTGAATAAAGAGCCAGTTGTGTTTCACAGGAACGCTGTTTTCTAAACCCATGTTGACTGTGTGTCAATAGACAGTTTTCTTCGAGGTAATTCATAATGAAGTGGCAATTGGGTCGTTGCCACTGCACTGAAGCAGGTCTCTCTGTTATGGGCAGTGTGACTAGACACCAGGTTTTAGAGGAACAAATGGGCAGTAATGGAGTATAAATGAGGCTGAATTTGAGGATAGGACGTTATTCGAGTCAGGGACTTGGTAATTGCTGAGTAGCCGCACTACAATGCTGGCGCACCACTGGCCAATCAGACGACTGGGCAGTGCCAGCAGCAGCCTATGGTTCGAGACCAGGCTGTGTCTGCCGCCACACTGGGTCCTTTGTGAGACTTGGCGTCATAGCCCTGCTGGCTTGCTGTTCCTATATGCTGCCGCAAATGATGAGACCCAGGAAGGGACTCGACGTCACATCGTCAGCCCCCGTCTATCGCCTGTCTGACGGGCATGGGTTAACACCAAAACAAAACTGCCTCCACAACCGCAGAGCAAAGAGCAGCCAGGTCGCCTTCTGGCGTGTCACTCCCCTGGGAAGCGCCGCTGTCGCAGCTGCCTGTGTCCTCGCCCTCGCTGGTTACTTTACCCATTCTACATACTACCTTTTCACAATCTTCATAATACCGACAATAGCATCGTAATTAAATTTTGTCACAGGGTACATGACAATCGTCATTTGCTTCCATTATTACTTTTTGCTCATGTAGATACGTTTATATGGAACGTAATCAATAACACACTCAATAATTATCAGTGGCCGCAGGAAAATCTGCACGCTACAGTGGAACCCAATTTACAAGTTCTTTTTACGATCGCTGGTGTGACACGATCGGTTAAATGCTGATTGGTTCAACCAGTTTAGAAGAGCGAATAACAAGACTGAATGATTTGTATGTTGAAAGCTTAAGAGCGTTCTCTTGGCCTCAGGAACTGCAATGTACTTCGAGCATTATGGAGACCCTGTACATTTTACCAGACGTACGAGAAAACTTCTCAGCCGCTCTTCCCTAGTCGCTGGATTAGTCGTAGTAGTTCAATTAACTGGCCAATAAGATCGCCAGATATTACATCATTAGATTTTTGACTTTTAAGTTAAGTGAAGTCTCAGATGTACAAGCGAATGATATGTACGAGAGATGAACCGCATGGTCGCATCATGGACACTGCTACACTCATTAGGGAACATGGGACTTAACATCTGAGGTTATCAGTCCCCTAGAGCTTAGAACTACTTAAACCTAACTAACCTAAGGACATCACACACATCCATGCCCGAGGCAGGATTCGAACCTGCGACCGTAGCAGTCGCGTGGTTCCGGAGTGATGCGCCTAGAATCGCTCGGCCACCGAGCCGGCGCATTGAAATTGGCGCTGGGATACTCCAACACTGATTGTACACCGTACATCAGCTGTGATGTGACGTGTACGATAATACTTTGAGATGAATGTGCTAAAAATCATATTTTTGAGCTGATAGTTTGTTAAAGTAATAATGTTATATTTACTAACTGTTGTAAATGAGTGAATCTGGCAATTTATAGAAGAATACAGAAAATAAATAACGATGTACATTAAATGTGTTCTGTCTCGAAAATCATTCGGAATAGGGCATGTGCCTGTATGAAGTTTTTTGCTTCAAATGATCGTTCCTGTGATGTCCCTTAATATTGACCATTCCTCCTGGGACACCATGTTCCCCAGGAATGTCTGTTGGAGCCCTTGCTGTTCATGTTGAATATTAATGACAGTGCAGAAAATATTAACGGTAACCTCAGATTTTTTGTAGATGGTGTAGTTATTTAGAATAAGAGCTGCCTGAAATACGGTCCACAGATATTTAGTCTAATCTTGATAGAATTTCAGAGTGATGCAACACCTGGACACTTCCTTCAAGTGCTAAGAATGCAAAATTATGCACTTCGCAAAAAGAAAACACTGTAGTATATTATGACTAAAATATCAACGAGTCTTAATTGGAGTCTGTGGTGTCACCGCCAGACACCACACTTACTAGGTGGTGGCCTTTAAATCGGCCACGGTCCGTTAGTATACGTCGGACCCGCGTGTCGCCACTATCAGTGATTGCAGACCGTGCGCCGCCACACGGCAGGCCTAGACAGACTTCCTAGCACTCGCCCAGTTGTACAACCGACTTCGCTAGCGATGGTTCACTGACAAAATACGCTCTCATTTGCCGAGACGATAGTTTAGCATAGCCTTCAGCTACGTCATTTGCTACGACCTAGCAAGGCGCCATATTCAGTTACTATTGATATTGTGAATCATGTACCGTCAAGAGCGACGTTCATCATTAATGGATTAAAGTTAAGTATTCCACCAGCTACGTCCGTTTTTCTAAAGTCTAATTTCCTTGTCCTGTTCCAGACCTCACGCCTGCCTGCGTGAGCTAAAACGCGTGCCTTTCGGCCTCCTCTAGTAACACGGTGTTGGCTCTCCTGCCAACCACAACAGAATCTGTCAACACATACAAATACTTGGATGTAACAGGTTTTGAAGGAATGAAACGGGATGATCGCAGAATTTAAGGAAGACGAGACACACGGCAATTATTCGCGACCCATTAGTTTTACTACTGTTGCATATCTAGATTTCGGCTCTAAGTAGCCGTTTTCACATATGGTTCAAATGGCCCTGAGCACTATAGGACTTAACATCTGAGGTCATCAGTCCTCTAGAACGTAGAACTACTTAAACCTAACTAACCTAAGGACATCACACACAACCACGCCCGGGGCAGGATTCGAACCTGCGAACGTAGCAGTCGCGCGGTTCCGGATTGAAGCGTCTAAAACCGCTCGGCCACCGCGGCCGGCTCTTCGCATATGCAAGAGTAAGAAAAGAAATGGAAATGCGACTGAACGCTGTGGTTGGCTCCTCCCTTGTAGTCTCCGGTCCTTGTGCACAGCCGGCCGAAGTGGCCGTGCGGTTAAAGGCGCTGCAGTCTGGAACCGCAAGACCGCTACGGTCGCAGGTTCGAATCCTGCCTCGGGCATGGATGTTTGTGATGTCCTTAGGTTAGTTAGGTTTATCTAGTTCTAAGTTCTAGGGGACTAATGACCTCAGCAGTTGAGTCCCATAGTGCTCAGAGCCATTTGAACCATTTTGAACCTTGTGCACAACAGTTCCTTGTGGCATCAAAGCTGATCGCAAAACTGGTAGGTTTTTGCAGATGATGTTTGCGTTTTAAGAAATGCCATTAAAGGGAAAGCATCTGAAGACATAGTTAATGATGTTTTTCAACGGGTTATTAACTGATTCTCGGAAACTGGACTCTCCCAAATTTTTTGGGAAAATACAGTATATTCAGTTCTGCACAATAAACAGAGTAATATCAACAATAGACGTGGCGCAAGAACAGGAGTCAGTAAACAGGGTAGAATGCTTCTGAATTTTTGGTCTACATACTGATGAAAACTTGAACTGGAAGAAGCGTGTTGCTGAGTTTCTCAAACAGTTAAGTTCAGCTCCTTTTGTTCTTCGTATAATTGCTAGTCTTGAAAACAATATACTAACATATTTTGCGTATTTACTCTGAATAATGACTCATGTAGTAATTTTCTTGGGACATTACCAGTTAGAAATAAGGTACTGATTGCCCAAAAGCGAGCAGTAAGAATAATAAGTAATAATAAGTGATGTTCACACGTGGTTGTCATGTAGGTACTTCTTCAAGGAGCTGTGCATTTTAACTGTGATGTCACAAATTCGTCATATATAATCCATCACAATTTGAGAAGAACAGTGATTTACACACCTACGAAACTATAGGAAAAAGTGTACTTTGTTACCCATTATTAAAGGAGTCAGTGCGTTACAAACGAGTTCAATGCGCTGCAAAAAAATTTTTCATCATTTGCACAATAACGTAATATATCTAACACGTAGCGCAGCAAGATTTAAATAAAAATTATAATCATCTTCCCTGGACAACCCAGTTCTTCTTCATGGGCGAACTTCTCTTTAAAAGCCGGTAGCCTGAGAAAGGAAATACTTTTAAATGTAGTTGAGTGAGTATGACAAAATAAATGTGTTCGTTAATGTAAACAGTCGTCACATGTACGTACCCTCTAAACTGAATAATTCCATACCATTTGCTGCGTTGTAGGCAAAGCAGATCGCAGAATTCGTTTCATTGGTAGAATACTAGGAGGTACTCAATCTTCAAATGAGACTGCTTATACAATACTCATACGACCCTTCCTCGAGTATTGATCTAGTGTCACAGTTCGCAGTGATAGACGGTAAATCATGGAGAACAACAGAAGTGATATCTGGCGTTCCCTAAGGCAGTGTCATAGGCCATCTGCTGTTCCTGATTTACATAAATTATCTGGGAGATAATCTGAGCAGCCCCCTTAGATTGTTTACAGATGACGCTGTAATTTGCCGTCTAGTAAAATCATCAGACGATCAATTCTAATTAAAAAAGGATCTAGAGAGAATTTCTGTATGGCGCGAAAAGTGGCAATTGGCACTAAGCAGTGAAAAGTGCGAGGTCATCCACATGGGTACTAAAAGAAATCCAATAAATTTTTGGTATACGATAAATCGCACAAATCGTAGGGCTGTCGAATCGACTAAATACTACGAGCAACTTAAATTGGAAAGACAACATAGATAATATTGTAGGGAGGGCGAAACAAAGACTGCTATTTGTTGGCAGAACACTTAGAAGATGTGACAAACCCACCAAGGAGACAGCCTACATTACACTTGTGCGTCCTCTGCTGGAATATTGCTGCGTGGTGTGAGATCCTTACCAGGTGGGAATGACGGAGGACATCGAAAAAGTGCAAAGAAGGGCAGCTCGTTTCGTGTTATTGCGCAATAGGGGTGAGAGTGTCACTGATACGAAACGCGAGTTGTGGTGGCAGTCACTGAAACAAAGGCGGTTTTCTTTGCGGCGAAATCTATTTACGAAATTTCAATCACCAACTTTCTCTTCCGAATGCGAAAATCTTTTCTTGACACCCACCTTCGAAGGGAGAAATGATCATTATAATAAAATAAGAGAAATTAGAGCTCGATCGGAAAGATTTAGGTGTTCCTTTTTCGCACGTGCCATTCGAGAGTGGAATGGTAGAGAAGTAGTAGGAAAATGGTTCGATGAAACCTGTACCAGGCACTTAAGTGTGAATTGCAGAGTAGCCATGTAGATGGTGATGTAAATCCTTTCCAAATAGGACGAACAAGAGTACTGAACATATACAGACAAATACAACAGCAATGATCACATGTTTGTTTGATCTGCAGGACAGTGTCACGGAAATTCTGGAGAAACTGGACTGGCAGACACCTACATACAAAGTGTCAGGTTCCAGTTTTAGTAGACGAATTTTGGAATATACTACAACTCCTGTACAACAATCGAGAGGACAGGATTAGGTTAACTCCAGCGAGTATAAAGGCATACAAACGGCAACTTCTGAGGTCATCAGTCCCCTAGAACATAGAACTACTTAAACCTAACTAACCTAAGGACAACACACACATCCATGCCCGATGCAGGATTCGAACCTGCGACCGTAGCGGTCGCTCGGTTCCAGACTGTACCGCCTAGAAGCGCTCGGCCACACAGGCCGGGTGGAAATACACTCTACCATACATTTCATAGTGGTTTGCAGAGTATGGATGTAGATATACAGGGGTTCGACAATGGATGTAGATATACGGGTGTTGGACAAAAACATGGAAGCACTGCGAGAAATACAAAGGATTCTTGAACATAACTGCAGATGCTGGCCAAACCTGCAGGGTGCGCTGTTGTATTTGATCACGAACGGCACCTGTGCAATGCCCTCAAGTAGCAGAAGTGGTTCGTGTTTCATGAGGCACCGTATCTAAGATTAATACCGAATACCGACAGAGCGGAACGCGCCCTCTTAGTCACAATGCGAAGGAAAGTGTGTGTTGAGTAACCATCGCAGATCATCATTAAATAGGACTGTGACGAAAAATAAGAGGACAAAAGCTATAATAGTCACTGCAGAACTCAATATCGCACTCGAGTACCCTGTCAGCACCAAAAGCCAGGAATGGGTCTTCATAAGCAGAGAACTGCAGGCCGATGTGGAATTTCAAAACCAAGCATTAGCGACTGCAGTGGGTGTAACAGGAAAATGTGGTACTGAAGCCACAAAACCTTAAATATGGAGCAATGGAAGAAATTCATTTGGTTGGCTAAGTCTTGTTTTACACTTTTTTCAATTTCTGCCCGAGTTAATATCTGGCATTTGCATGTCCCAAGCCTACAATACAGACAGCTTGCTGCCAAGAGCGCAACATGGCGAGGGTTCGGTGATAATTCGGTCAGCCATACCCTGCTATTCCTTGGACCCCATGGTTACTCTGCAAGGTCATATTACTGCCAAGCATTGTGTGTCAATTTTGTCTGACCAGATCCATTTCATGGTACAATATTTGTTCTCCAATAGTGAGCTGCAGCATCGTCGATGTACTGCACTGTGGTCCTTTGGTGCAGAGCCGAGTGGAGGGTCTGAATCAGAGGCTCAGGCGCTTCTGTGACCGTGTAGGCTGCAGATTCCTTGACTTGCGCCATCGGGTGGTGGGTTTCCGGGTTCCGCTTAATAGGTCAGCAGTCCACTACACACAGCAAGCTGCTACACAGGTAGCGGGGGCTGTGCGGAAGGGACTGGGCGGTGTTTTTAGATTAGTGGGACTCAAGGAACCACAGAAAGGGCGTCTGTCTAAAAGGGGGCAGGTAAAACACAGTAAGTTAAATGTAGAAACGATCGGTATTGTGGTTGTAAATTGTCGTAGTTGTGTTGGGAAAGAAACATAGCTCCAAGCCCTAGTGTGCAGCTCGTGGTCTTGCGATAGCGTTCTCGCTTCGCGCGCCCAGGTCCCGGGTTCGATTCCCGGTGGGGTCAGGGATTTTCTCTGCCTCGTGAAGACTGGGTGTTGTGTGATGTCCTTAGGGGACATGTCTAGGGGAGTGATGACCATAGATGTTAAGTCCCATAGTGCTCAGAGCCATTAGAACCATTTATTAATTTGGTCGTTTTGCCGACCCACCGACTCAGAACATACAGTTGCTGAACAGTTCAAAGAAAACTTGAGCCTGATTTAAAATAGGTACCCCATTCATACAGTAATAGTCGGTGGTGACCTTAATCTACCCTCGATATGGTGGAAAAATTATACGTTAAAACTGGCGGCAGGCATAAAACGTCATCCGAAATTGTACTGGGTCATTCTCAGAAAATTATTTTGAACAATTAGTTCATAAGCCCACTCGAAGCGTAAATGCTTGTGAAAGTATACTTGACCTCTTAGGATTAAATAATCCGGGACAAATAATAAGGCAGAAAACCCAAAGAAATTCGGTCATACATAAAGCACACCAGTGGCAACACGCAGTCAATACCTTCATTGCGCGATAACAACGGTGAAGTCACTGATGACAGTGCCACTAAAGCACTGTTATTAAACGCGATTTTCCGAAACTCCTTCAACAAAGAGGACAAAGTAAATATTCCTGAAATCAAGAACAACTGCCAAGATGAGAAACATAGAAACATATATCCTCGCAGTCGCAAAGCAGCTAGAATCACTTAATAAAAGCAAGGCTTCCAGTCCAGATTGTATACCAGTCAGGTTCGTCTCAGAGTATGCTGATACAATAGCTCCATATTTAGCAATTATATACACCCGCTCGCTCACAGAAAGATCCGTACCTAAAGACTGTGGTATGGGTGCAGCACGCTATGCTGCTTCAGTTACATGCCAATCGAAGTGTCAAGTGGAAGCATCGTAGTCTCTTGGCAACCCGTGACCAAACGTATTCAATGGGCGAGAAATCTGGAGAACGTGTTGGCGAGGACTACAGTTGTACACCCTCTGTATAGCAGTAGGTTTGGACAGTGTGATAACATGCGGACTTGGATCGTCTTGGTGAAACATAACGTTTTGGAGACCTCAAATATAAGGCAATATCACTGGCCTTAAGGAGTCGGAAATGTAACGGCTGTTGTCCAAGTTACCGGCTATGAGAACCAGAAGTAGATATTTCCTGTATGCATTGGCCCTGAATAGCATGATACCAGGTATTGGAGCATGTATGACAGCGATGGGAAAGCTGAAAAACCATGATGGTATACGGAGAAAGAGTCTACTGAACGCATTAATTCCGTGTCACGTGACAATCGTGGGATGCCAACTAAGGCAATAGTGATATCGCGGAACGATAAACCACTGTTTCGAATGTTCACGACGCTGCCACTGTCGAATTCTGACATGTGCTGGTAGACGTTTGTGTCCGTACATGAGGCGTAACACGATCATCTCACTAGCAAACAACATTCTGAATGAGAAACCCATATATGCTGAATGTAGGTGGTATTATTCCTACTACACTGCGTAATGGCACTACCCACAATTCTGGTAAAAGTAATAAATCTTTATTGTAAGCGCTGAAAGTAGCATGGAGGCCTCCACGGAGTATTAGAGTGACAGCGCTGGCCATCAGCCATGCTACGTCGACAGATAGGCCAGAATAACAGGTGCGTAAGTGAGTTGTGAAGCAAGTATTGCTTAGCCCAATGGTAAATTGCCCCATGCAGCAAAGAATCTACATCTACATCGACATCTACAAAGATACTGTGCATATCACATTGAAGTGCCTGGCAGAGGGCTAGGGCTAATCGAACTACCATCACAATTCTCTATTATTCCAATCTCGTATAGAGTGTGGAAAGAACAAACACCTATATCTTTCCGTACGGGCTCTGATTTCCCTTATTTTATCGAGGTGATTGTTTCTCTCTATGTAGGTCGGTCTCAACAAAATATTTTCGCATTCGGAGGGGAAAGTTGGAGACTGGAATTTCGTGAAAAGATTCCGCCGCTACGAAAAACGCCTTTCTTTTAATTTCGTCCAGCCAAAATTCTTATCATTTCTGTGACACTCTCTCCCATATTTTGGGATAATACAAAACGTGCTGCCCTTCTTTGAAATTTTTCGATGTACTCCGAAAGTCCTATCTGTTAAGGATCCCACACCGCGCAGCAGTATTTTAAAAGACGACGGACAAGCGTAGTATAGGCAAAAAAATGGCTCTGAGCACTATGGGACTTAACATCTATGGTCATCAGTCCCCTAGAACTTAGAACTACTTAAACCTAACTAACCTAAGGACATCACACAACACCCAGCCATCACGAGGCAGAGAAAATCCCTGACCCCGCCGGGAATCGAACCCGGGAACCCGGGCGTGGGAAGCGAGAACGCTACCGCACGACCACGAGATGCGGGCGTAGTATAGGCAGTATCCTTAGTAGTTCTGTTACGTTTTCTAAGTGTCCTGCCAATAAAACGCATTCTTTGGGTAGATTTCCCCCCAAAACATTTTCCATGTTTTCCTTCCAGTTTAAGTTGTTCGTATTTGTAATACCTAGGCTTTTAGTTGAATTTATGGCTTTTAAATTAGACAGGTTTATTGTAAACCGAAGTTTAACGAATTCCTTTTAGCACTCATGTGGATGACCTCACACTTTTCGTTATTTAGGGTCAACCGCCAATTTTCGCACAATTCAGATATTTTTTCTAAATCGTTTTGCAATTTGTTTTGATCTTATGATGACTTTATTAGTCGATAAATACAGCGTCATCTGCAAACAACTTAAGACGGCTGCTCAGGTTGTCGTTATCATATAGATAACGATCAGCAAAGGGCCTGTAATACTACCTTGGGGAACACGAGAAATCACATTTGTTATATTCGACGACTTTAGGTCAATTACTACGAATTGTGACCTCTCGGACAGGAAATCATAAATCCAGTCACATAACTGAGACGATATTCCATAAGCACGCAATTTCACTACAAGCCACTTGTGCGGTACAGTGTCTAAAGCTTTCCGGAAATCCAGAAATATGGCATCGATCTGAAATCCCTTGTCAATAGCACTAAACACTTCATGTGAATAATGAGCTAGTTGCGTTTCACAGGAAAGATCTTTTCTAAAGCCATATTGACTGTGTGTCAATAAGTTTTCCTAGAGGTAATTCATAATGATGTAGCAATTGGGTCGTTGCCACTGCACTGATGCAGTTATGGGCAGTGTGACTAGACACCAGGATTTAGAGGAACAAATGGGCTGTAATGGATTATAAATGAGGCTGAATTTGAGAATAGGACGTTATTCGAGTCAGGGACTTGGTAATTGCTGAGTAGCCGCACTACAATGCTGGAGCACCACTGGCCAATCAGACGGCTGGGCAGCGCCAGGAGCAGCCAATGGTTCGAGCCCAGGCTGTGTCTGCCGCCACACTCGGTCCTTTGTGAGACTTGGAGTCATAGTCCTGCTGGCTTGCTGCTCCTGTCTGCTGCTGCAAATGATGAGACCCTGGAGGTACTCGACATCACACCGTCAGCCGCCGTCTGTCGTCTGTCTGAGGGACATAGGTTCAGACCCACGCACAACCGCCTCCACAACCGCAGAGCAAAAGAGTAGCCAGGCCGCCTTCTGGCGTGTCACTCCCCTGGGAAGCGCCGCTGTCGCAACAACCTGTGTCCTCGCCCTCGCTGGTTACTTTTACCCATTCTACATACTACCTTTTCACAATCTTCATAATAGCGACAATAGCATCGTAATTAAATTTTGTCACTGGTTACATGACAATCGTCATTTGCTTCCATTAATGCTTTTTGCTCATGTAGACACGTTTATATGGGATGTAATCAACAACACATAATTATCGATGGGCGCACAAAAATTTGCACGCTACAGTGGAAACCAATTTACAAGTCCTTTTTACGATCACTGTTTGGTCTGACACGATCGGTAATATGCTGATAGGTTCACTAATTTTAGAAGAGAAAATAAGAAAGCAGAATGATTTGCATGTTGAAAGCTTGAGAGCATTCTCTTACACTCTCGGAGTGCAATTTACTCCCAGCATTATGGAGACCCTCTTCATTTTACCAGACGTATGAGAAAACTTCTCAGCGGCACTTCCCTAGTCGCTGGTTTGGTCGTAGTACTCCAATTAACTGGCCACTAAGATCGCCAGGTATTACATCATTAGATTTTTGACTTTGAGTTTTGATGAAGTTTCAGATGTACAAGCGGAAGATATGTACGAGAGATGAACCGCATGGTCGCGTCATGGACGCTGCTACCCTCATTAGGGAACTTTCTGAGGCACTGACAGGCAACACAACATGTACTCCAAGAGTGAACAAATGCATTGAAGTTGGCGCTGGGATACTCGAACACTGATTGTACACCGTACATCAGCTGTGATGTGACGTGTACGATAATACTTGGAGGTGAATGTGCTAAAAAACGTATTTTTGAGCTGATACTTTGTTAAGCTAATAATGTTATATTTACTAACTGTTGCACGTGAGTGAAGCTGGCAATTTATTGAAGAGCACAGAAAATAAATAACGATGTACATTAAATGTGTTCTGTGTCGAAACTCATTCGGAATAGGGCATATGCCTGTCTGAAGTTTTTTGCTTCAAACGATCGTTCCTGTGACATTCCTGAATATTGGCCATTCTTCCTGGGACACCCTGTTCCCCAGGAAAGTGTGATGGTGCCCTTGCTGTTCATCTTGAATATTAATGACAGGGCAGAAAATATTAACGGTAACCTCAGACTTACTGTAGATGGTATAGTTATTTACAATTAAGAGCTGCCCGAAATACGGTCCACAGATATTCAGTCTAATCTTGATAGAATTTCAGCGTGATGCAACACCTGGACACTTGCTTCAAATACTAAGAATGCAAAATTACATACTTCGCAAAAAGAAAACAATGCAGTATTTTATAACTACAATATCAATGAGTCTTAACTGGAATCTGTCAACACATTCAAATACTTGGATGTAACAGGTTTTGAAGGTATGAAATGGGATGATCGCAGAATTTAAGGAAGAAATGTCACATGGCAATCATTCGCGACCCATTAGTTTTACTACATTTGCACATCAATGCCCGAGGCAGGATTCGAACCTGCGACCGTAGCAGTCGCGCGGTTCCTGATTGAAGCGCCTAGAACCGCTCCGTCACCGCGGCCAGTTCTTCGTATATGCAAGAGTAAGAAAAGTAATGGAAATGCGACTGAATGCTGTGTTTCTCTCCGTCCTTGTCGTGTACGGTCCCTGTGCACAACAGCTACTTGTGGAATCAAAGTTGATCGCAAAACTGGTACGTATTTGCAGATGATGCTTGTGTTTTAAGAAATGTCATTGAAGGGAAAGCATCAGAAGACATTCAAAGGGTTATTAACTGGTTCTCTGTAACTGGACCTCCCTAAATTTTTGGGAAAATGTACTATATTCAGTTCTGTACAATGGACAGAGTAATGTCAACAATAGACGTGGCACAAGAACACGTGTCAGTTAACGGGGTAGAATGCTTCAGATTTTTGGGTCTACATATTGATGAAAACTTGAACTGGAAGGAGCGTATTGCTGAGTTTCTCAAACAGTGAAGTTCAGCTACTTTTGTACTTCGTATAATTGCTAGTCTTGGAAACAAAATACTAACATATTTTGCGTATTTACTCTGAATAATGACTCATGAAATAATTTTATTGGAAAGTTACCAGTTTGAAATAAGGTAGCTGTGCATTTTAACTGTAGTGTCTCAATACATATATCCGCTAGTAAAATTCGTCATAAATAATACACACCTACAAAACTAAAGGAAAAAATGTACTTTGTTACCCATTATTAAAGCAGTCAGTGACTAACAAAGGTGTTCAATGCCCTGCAAAAAAAATTTGATCATTTGTACAATAACGTACTATGTCTGACAGGTAGCGCAGCAAGATTTATATATAAATTAGAATCATTTTCCCTGGACAACCCACATCTGCTTCATTGGCGAGCTTCTCTTTAAATCCCGGTAGCCTCAGATTGAAAATATTTTAAATGTAGTTGGGTGAGTAGGACAAAAGATAATGTGTTCATTAATGTAAACAGTCGTCATATGTACGTACCCTGTAAACTGAATAATTCCATATCATTTGCTGAGCCATAGGCAAAGAAGATTTCAGAATTCGTTTCATTGGTAGAATACTAGGAAATACTCCTCCTTCAAAGGAGACTGCTTACACAACACTCATACGACACTTCCTAGAATATTGCAATAGTGTGTGTGATCCTTTCCAAATAGGATGATCTAGAGTACTGAACGTATAGAGAGAAATGACACAGCAATGATCACAGGTTCGTCTGATTTTCAGGACAGTTTTAGTAGACGAATTTTGGAATATACTACAAAGGTTCGAGAGGACAGGATTAGGTTAATTGCAGCGCGTATAAAGGCGTACAAACAGTTATATTTCACGCAATCCGTACGTTTATGGAAGGAGAAGAAACGGTATTTAGTTCAGTTGGAAGTACCCTCTGCCGTACATTTCATAGTGGTTTGCAGATATACAGGGTTTGTAGATACACAGGGCTTCGACAATGGATGAATTCAAACAATTCATTAGTATTTGCAAAGGAGCTAAAAATTCTAAAATACAAGTTTTTAGTGAAATATATGTTATACTGTGTTAATATAAGTCCATGGATAAAAAATGAAACAATAATATTACAACTGTATTACATAAATATTATTCTATACTAAATAAAAAAGTCATAGATGATAACATCCAGTCCCTGAACATTTAGGAAGCTTCTTTTCCATAACATTCTTGAATGTACTATGGAGCGTTCCATTTTATAAATTCGAGCAGTAAACTGCAATCACGGGCATATCCGATCTTCTTTGGTAGCGTTCCTCGACAGTTTTCATATTGCAGAGTTGCCTTATTTGTAGATAGTCAAATATTCCTGCTTGAATTTTTCCGTTCTCAGCTCAGACATTTTTCCCTATATATGCAAAGCGTGACCCATTCTTATCAAAAGCCTTTACAAGCTGGTTCAAAAGGCCCAACTTGATATGCAGTGGACGACAAATGATTTTCTCTCATTCAGCTAAGGGGTCGTTAATGACATTCTTCCTCCCTCCATACATGTTTTCTCTCGTTGGTCGTTCTTTTTCAACACTGTGACGTTTTTTGTCTCTGCTATTCCAGAGTCACAAGAATCACATTGCAAACCAAGGAGAAAGTTTACTGTTCATAATTCTAGACAAACCATCCATTGATGTTGATGAGACTTAATCTTCTCAAGGATCAAAACTACAGTTATATCTTCTTCTTTCATTTCCCTTGACGGAGCAGCTGATATTGAACTAAATTTGTTACCATTGTGTATTAGTACAAATTTCAAAACTGCCTTGAGCTGTGCACAGAAACAAGAAAATCAACTAGAAAACAATGAGGAAGACCCATTTCCCTAGGAGTCCACTAATTTCGTGCAAACCACGAGATTGTCTTCTTGACAGTGTAAAAAATAAAAATGAGTGGCTTCCTGGATCAACAAGTCGTTACAACACCAGCCGGAGCAAAACCGAAAGATTTGTTTAACATTTATTCCAATTTAGATCGTAAAGTATGAGACTTACGACTCTTATATAGGTACGCGATACTTTGAAGTATTTCCAAAATAGTAGCCTGTTTTTTTCCAAGTTTACCTCTTTAGTGTGGGTTACACCATGAAGACATAACATCATGAAAACTGGTCATCCGACAGATTTCGCTTTACAGTAATCTTAATCTATATTTAAAAGGTATTGTTAACCTTAAAGGTTTTTATTGGATTTCATTTCATATATACAGTTTTTCCTGTATATGACATATACTCAACAAAATTCCAAGTGTCATATGAGCTGTAGAAAAACGTAATTGATTGTTTATCAGACAATAGTCTTCAGTGTATTCAAAAACCGCAGTTAAATTCACCAGAAAATTTCTACTTGACGTAATAATTTAATACTGCATTATGTAAACAAATTTTGGAACGTTGTGGATTTTTATATTTCTAAATTTTAATGTAGGAATATATAAAATTTCTTTTGCAAATCGCATTTTTGTAACCATAAAAAGGTATAATTATTGCATAAATCGCCACTGTTTGTAAAACCAGATGTCGTTCTAATAATTATTTTGAGAAAGGAAATTCTAGAACATTTTGGACAGATTGGGCACAGTTGTTAGCTGAGTTGACTTTCAAGATTTTGTATGTGAGACACGTGTGTAACGTTTTTGTTATCAGCAATCAATTGAAAATGAGCTCCTTCTGTGTAAGAAAAGGTTTTGGTGGTATGACTACGTTTTTTTTGTCTTGTTGATGGGTAAAAAAGTTGACACTAAGAAAAAATTGTGTATTATGTTTTACTATGGGTAACAAACTAATTGTGAAATAAATCAAGAAGAAATATTAAGAAATAGTATCTTCACAAGCTAGTAAACAAACTGAGAACCTATTCATGTCCAAATTAGGTGAATGCTGCCGCTTCTCTTTGAAACAAAAAAAGTATTTACTTTTATTCTACAAATTGTTTGAATATATCTTGAAAGAGTAATTTTCTCAGGACGTTCTGTTGAACTAAAACTGTTATGTAATTACAGTAGAGATTTATTTCAATTGGAATGGCTCATCTGGGATATTTTGCCTCAGATGAACCATTTCAAGAACAAGAAGGGTAGCATACCTTTCCTGTTGTATGGGAAAAGGTAACTTTGGTTCCTTGATCCAGTACATTTTTGTTGGAAGCCAGTAATTCAGAAGCTTTTTTTGACAGCTTGAGATCCCTGGTGGGTTATTAACTCATCCCAGGTTAACCTTGAGGAATTAATGCCATACCTGTATAATCACTGTCATCGTCGTTAGTATCTGAGGGCGTCGCCATTCTTTCAGACGTTTTCGTTTCCCGGTATTCCCCAATCGTAAATTTTCTGTACAAGTTTTACAGATTTATTGCAAAAGCATTTACAAACTCAACAACAGGTTGTCGGTTTCCTTTCAGCGTTTATTCTCTGCATATGTAGCAAAAACCATCAAAGTGATTTACACAACTTCTTCTACTTTGACTTATATTATTTCTGTTCAACAGCACTAGTGCAAAAAACTACAGCATAGATCAAGCGACGTCATTCTTGCTCAGCCCTGTATGGCCAGAGCTCACACAGTAACCTCCAACTCCATCTGGTGGATATTCCTGAAAGTAATTAGAAAGGAGACCGGCAATAAGGCAAACCTACAAGAACCAATCCTCGTACATGTGATTTAGAAGTGCACAAACCAGGGTTACAAATGCACATTTCATGTAGAAGTGCATGTAAAACAACAATGATCAAAAATATTAGAGCAGATAGAGGAAGACTGATTTCACTTTTTGATTCAACGCCCCAACTGTGGCTAGAATAAATTCTAAAATCCTAGATGTAAGAAACAGTTTGTTTTTGGCCTGTGTAAAATAATTCATTGTTAGTTTGCCTGATTATCTTATCATGGCGTAACAGTTATTATTGTTGATAATAGGTGTGCAAAGCACCAATATACATTTGACTTCTCCAGTCTGATGCATTAAATGAACAATAATTTATTTCTGCTAAGATAGTAGATTTGTTTCCAGTAGAAATAGAGTTCGAGTAAATGATCTGGCCATTCAGGGTAAGGTTGTCTATGGTTCACTTGAATCGATGCAAGCAATTTCCAGGTCGATTCTTTGAATGAGACGCAGACGAATATCTTTCCCCATCCTACTCCCACTGAGGAAGTATTCGGTACATAATCATACCGTCGTCGTTGAGGATTTGAGCCCCAACGTTCCATTTTGTCTCCATCGTCTTCGTTGTACAAAGACTAGTTTCGTTGTTTAGTTAATATCTTTGGTGACCACGCTGTGCAAAACAGAATGATGGACTATTGAACTTCCCTTCTTTCTTTCTACTACTCTTCTCTCAACGAAAATTAGTTTCGTTGTATAATTTATATCTTTGCAAAACCAGAACGCCCCACTTCCACTAGCTAGGAAACAGCTGCAGTGCTAGATGACACGTTACGTGCTGAAATGCTAATTCATGGGAAACCATTACGAGCTTCGTACTTGCAACACCTGACAGCTGTGGAGATGTATGCAAACATTGTTTTCGAATAGAAATCAGAATCCGCCAGTGGTAATAGTTGATGACACCCTTGTAGCACATTGTAAGAACGATCGAAAATACATTGCTGGCCGTTGAAACTTCTCACCAGGAAGGATAGAAAATAATGACATTTTACTCATAATGCTTATAAAGTGTAGTAGAAAGAACACGTGAATAAATCTGTAGGTGATTTGAAAGCATACAGGTTCCGAAATTTTACACGGTCCAGTAACATTAATGTGGCCTCCGAATATGTTCGACGTCAACATGCAATAACTACTCAAAGATTTGAGGTGACAGGTGACACCACCAGCAGTGTCGGGGGGGTGCGGAAAACAATGCAGTCGTTATCGTAATGCGGTAATGGAGTGATTTATATTATGCCCAAAAGAACATGATCATTGACTTTCGGACCAAGGGTGGAAGTATTTCCGAAATGGCCATTTTTGTAAACTGTTCATGTACCACTGTGGATGCAGTATACCATGCACTCAAAACCTGCGCTGAGGCAACTGTGGTGCACCTCGGGCCATAGATAACAGAGGTGAACGACGGCTGCAGAGATATGTATGGGGGAATAGACGTGCAACTGTTAAGCAATTGACCACCTAGATGACCCAAGGAGGTATCAACAGTGTCTCCTCTACGATCTCTCAGCGAACTTCGCTGTGTATGAGCCCCGGAGCAGGTCTCTGGTTCATGCACCCATGCTGACTGCTATTCATCGGCGACAAAGGCTGTAATTTGCTCGCCAATACCTCAACCGGCCGGCACTGTGTGTCTCGACAGCTGTCCGTTTCAGATGAATCACGTATTATGTTCCATAGGAATGTCTGAAAGGAAACACCCTGCAACCAGGAGGGAGCGTTATAATCTAGGCAATGTTTTTAGTGACATTCCATGGATAATCTCATCATTCTGGAGGCAGAATGTTTCAACAAAGTACTTATATCCATCTGTCCCCTACACGAATTTTGTTTTTCCTGACATGATGCCACGTACCAGGCGGACAAAGCATCATGTCAAATAGCTTGAAGTGTATGTGCGTGTTTCGAGTAGCACCAGGATGAGTATAATTTTCTCCCCTGGCTGCCAACCTCCCTGTATTGAACCTAGTTGTGACTCTGTGATACTGGCTCGATCCCACCAGGGAGCCTCAACCGAGAAACTTAGCACAGCTGGCAATGGCCATGGAGTCGGCTCGACTCCACGCCCCTCTCTGTACCCCTAGAACCTCACTGACTCCTCCTGCATATCCCACACTGCAAAAGGTGGTAATTGAGGCTTTTGTCAGGTTGTTAGTTCTGGCAGCAACGATGCCTCCAATTTGTCTGAGCAATGAGTTGAACTGTGCTTGTATGAGAGGTATGGGTGCAGCACACTATGCTGTTTCAGTTACATGACAATAGTAGTGTCAAGTGCAAGAAGCCTAGTCTCTTGGCAACCCGTGACGAAATGTATTCAATGGGTGAGAGATCTGGAGAACGTTTTGGCCAGGACTACAGTTGTACACCCTCTGTATAGAGATTGGTTTGCACAGTGTAGTTACATGCGGTCTTGCAGCGTGTTGCTGAAACATAACGTTTTGGAGACCTCAAATATAAGGATACATCTTTGGGCCTAAGGAGTCTTAAATGTAACGGCTGCTGACCAAGTTACCGGCTGTGAGAACCGGAAGTAGACATTTCCTGTACACATTGGCCTAAATAGCATGATGCCATGTATTGGAGCATCTACGGCAATCATTGGAAAGCTGAAAAACCATGATGGTATGCGCAGAAAGAGTGTCATGGCGCCACTCCTGTGTCCAAGGTTGTCACCACACCTCCCTCTGCTGCAGTGTCAAAGGTTGCAACAGCAATGGTTTCTGCACTGATAGTCCGTAGTGCTCGAGACGTCATCTCACTCTCCGCGTTGATACTTGTCGTGTAGTAAGCAAACCCATTTCCTGGTTCTTGGCATGTAACTTTACTTTGTGATCCTGCACAGCTGAATGAATATGCATGTCCCACGGGCTGCAGACACATGTGATTGTTGCGATCCTTCATGTCGCTGAATAGGAATCTACTAAACGCATTAATTCCATATCACGTGACAATCGTGGGATGCCAAGCAACGTAAGTAGTGATATCGCGGAACGATAAACCACTGTTTCGAATGTTCACGATGCCGCCACTGTTGAATTCTGACACGTGCTAGTAGACGTTTCTGTTCGTAAGTAAGGCGTAACACGATCATCTCACAAGCAAACATTATTCTGAATGAGAAACCCATGAATACAAAATGTAGGTCGTATTACTCCTACTACACTGCGTAGTGACACTACCCAGAATTCTGGTAAAAGTATTAAATTTTTATTGTAAGCGCTGAGAGTAGCATGGAGGCCACCACGGAGTATTGCAGTGACAGCGCTGGCCGTCAGCCATGCTACATCGACAAACAGGGCAGATAAAGATGCGTAAAGGAGTTGTGAAGCAAGTATAGCTTAGCGCAATGGTAAATTGCCCCACGCAGCAAAGAATCTACATCTATATCTACAAGGATACTCTGCAAATCACATTTAAGTGCCTGGCAGAGGGCGAATCGAGCCAACATCACAATTCTCTATTATTCCAATCTCGTATACCGTGCGGAAAGAACGAAAACCTATATCTTTCCGTACGAGCTCTGATATATCTTATTTTATCGTGGTGATCGTTTCTCCCTATGTAGGTCGGTGTCAACAAAATATTTTCGCATTCGGTGGAAAAAGTTGGTGTTTGGAATTACGTGAGCAGATTCCGTCGTTACGAAAAACGCCTTTCTTTTAATTTTGTCCAGACAAAATTCTGTATCATTTCTGTTACACTCTCTCCCATATTTTGAGATAATACAAAACGTGCTGCCCTTTTTTGAACTTTTTCGATGTACTCTGTCAGTCCTATCTGGTAAGGATCCCACATCGTTCAGCAGTATTGTAAGAGACGACGGGCAAGCGTAGTATAGGCAGTCTCGTTAGTAGTTCTGTTACATTTTGTAAGTGTCCTGCCAATAAAACGCAGTATTTGGGTGTTCCTTCCAGTTTAAGTTGTTCGTAATTGTAATACCTAGGCTTTTAGTCGAATTTATGGCTTTTAGATTAGACATAAATATTGTGTAACCGAAGTTTAGCGAATTCCTTTTCCCACTCGTGTGGATGACTTCATACTTTTCGTTATTTAGGGTCAACTGCCTGTTTTCGCAACATTCAGATATTTTATCTAAATCGCTTTGCAATTTGTTTTGATCTTCTGATGGCTTTATTAGTCGATAAACCACAGCGTCATCTGCAACCAACGTAAGACGGCTACTCAGGTTGTCTGCCAAGGAAAGCAAAGGGCCAATAACACTACCTTGGGGAACGCGAGAAATCACATCTGTTGGACTCGATGACTTTCCGTCAGTTACTACGAACTGTGACTTCTCTGACAGGAAATCACAAATTCAGTCACATATCTGAGACGATATTCGATAAGCACGCAATTTCACAACAAGCAGCTTATGCGTTACAGTTTCTAAAACTTTCCGGAAATCCAGAAATATGGAATCGATCTGAAATCCCTTGTCAATAGCACTAAGCACTTCATTTGAATAAAGAGCTAGTTGCCTTTCACAGGAACGATCTTGTCTAAACCCATGTTGGCTGTGTGTCAATAGACAGTTTCTTTCGAGGTAATTCATAATGATGTAACAATTGGATCGTTGCCACTGCACTGAAGTGGGGTCTCTCTGTTATGGGCAGTGTGACTAGATACCAGTCCTTAGAGGAACAAATGGGCAGTACTGGTGTATAAATGAGGCTGAATTTGAGGAGATTACGTCATTCGAGTCAGGGACTTGGTAATTGCTGCGTAGCCGCACTACAATACTGGAGCACCACTGGCCAATCAGACGACTGGGCAGCGCCAGCAGCAGCCTATGGTTCGAGACCAGGCTGTGTCTGCCGCCACACTCGGTCCTCTGTGAGACTTGGCGTCATAGCCCTGTTGGGTTGCTGTTCCGGTCTGCTGCCGCAAAGGATGAGACCCAGGGAGGGACTCGGAGTCACACCGTCAGCCCCCGTCTATCGCCTGTCTGAGGGGCATGGGTACAGACCCACGCACAACCGCTGAGCAAGGAGCAGCCAGGTCGCCTTCTGGCGTGTCACTCACTTGGGAAGCGCCGCTGTCGCAGCTGTTTGTGGCCTCGCCCTCGCTGGTTACTTTTACCCATTCTACGTACTACCTTTTCACAATCTTCATAATAGCGACAATAGCGTCGTAATTAAATTTTGTCACTGGTTACATGACAGTCGTCATTTGCTTCCATTAATACTTTTTGCTCATGTAGACGCGTTTATGTGGTATGTAATCAACAACACACTCAATAATTATCGATGGCCGCAGGAGAATCTGCACGCTACAGTGGAAACCAATTTACAAGTTCGTTTTACGATCACTGTTTGGTGTGACACGAACGGTAACATGCTGATAGGTTTAGAAGAGCGACTAACAAGACAGAATGATTTGCATGTTGAAAGCTTGAGAGCATTCTCTTACACACTCGGAGTGCAATTTACTTCCAGCATTATGGAGACCCTCTACATTTTACCAGACGTATGAGAAAACTTCTCAGCAGCACTTCCCTTGTCGCTGGTTTGGTCGTGGTAGTGCAATTAATTGGCCATATAGATAGCCAGACCTTACACCATTTTCATTATAAGGTTGGATGTAGTCTGAGATGTACAAGCAAAAGATGAATCCGCGAGATGAACTGCGTGGACGCATCATGGACACTGCTGCCCCCATTAGGAAACGTGCTGAGGCTTTCAGACAGGCAATACATGTTCCCCCAAGAGTGCACAAATGCATTGAAGTTCGCTCTGGGATACTCGAACATTGATTGTGCACCGTACATCAGCTGTGATGTGACCTGTACAATACTTAGAGATGAATGTGCTAAAAATACGTTTTTTTTAAAACTGGTACCTTGCTAAACGAATTGTGTTGTATTAACTAACTATTGTACATGCGTACATGTGCGAAGCTGGCAATTTATCCAAGGTTACAGAAAATAAATAACGATGTCTATTAAATGTGTTCTGTCTCGTAAATCATTCGGAATAGGGCATATGCCTGTATGAAGTTTTTTGCTTCACATGATCGTTCCTGTGATATCCCTTAATATTGACCATTCCTCC
This sequence comes from Schistocerca serialis cubense, assembly GCF_023864345.2. Taxonomy (NCBI): domain Eukaryota; kingdom Metazoa; phylum Arthropoda; class Insecta; order Orthoptera; family Acrididae; genus Schistocerca; species Schistocerca serialis. The sequence goes on from NC_064640.1 coordinate 224,189,970, forward strand.
TGGGACACAGTGTTCCCCAGGAAGGTGTGTTGGGGCCCTTGCTGTTCATGTTGAATATTAATGACAGTGCAGAAAATATTAACGGTAACCTCAGATTTTTTGTAGATGCTGTAGTTATTTACAATAAGAGCTGCCAGAAATACGGTCCACAGATATTTAGTCTAATCTTGATAGAATTTCAGAGTGATGCAACACCTGGACACTTTCCTCAAGTGCTAAGAATGCAATATTACGCACTTCGCAAAAAGAAAACAATGTAGCATTTTATGTCTAGAATATCAACGAGTCTTAATTGGAATCTGTCAACACATACAAATACTTGGATGTAACAGGTTTGAAGGTATAAAACGGGGTGGTCGCAGAATTTAAGGAAGTAACCATTCGCGACACATTAGTTTTACTACTCTTGCCTATCTAGATTTCGGCTCTAAAGAGCCGTCTTCAGAAATGCAAAAGTAATAAAACTAATGGAAATGCGACTGAATGTTGTGCTTCTCTCCTTCCTTATAGTCTACGGCCGCTGCACGCAACAGTTCCTTGTGGAATCGAAGTTGATCGCAGAACTGGTACTTTTTGCAGATGCATTTGTCAATGACGTTTTTCAAAGGCTTATTAACTGGTTCTCTGAAACGGACTTTCCCTAAATATTTGGGAAAATGCACTATATTCAGATCTGTTCAATGATTAGCCTAATATCAATAATTGACGCGGCACAAGAACAGGAGTCAGTAAACAGGGTAGAATACTCCAAATTTTTGGGCCTACATACTTATGGAAAAAAGTAGAAGAAGCGTATTGCAGAGTTTCTCAAACAGTGAAGTTCAGCTACTTTTGTTCTTAGTATAATAGATAGTCTTGGAAACAACATACTAACATATTTTGCGTATTTACTCTGAATAATGACTCATGTAGCAATTTTCTTGGGACATTACCAGTAAGAAATAAGGTACTGATTGCCCAAAAGCGAGCAGTAAGAATAATAAGCAATAATAAGTGACGTTCACACGCGGTCGTCATGTTCATACTTCTTCAAGGAGCTGTGCATTTTAAACACGATGTCACGAATTCGTCATACATAATCGAAAACAATCTGAGAAGAGTAGACATTTATTCACCTGCAACACTAGAGGAAAAAGTGAAGTTTATTACCCATTATTAAAGCTTTCAGTGACTCACAAATGAGTTCAATACGCTGCAAAAATTTTTTGATTATTTGCACCATAACGTACTATGTCTGACAGGTAGCGTAGCAAGATTTATATATATATTAGAATCATTTTCCGTGGACAACCCAGTTCTACTTCATGGACGAACTTATCTTTAAAAGCCGGTAGCCTGAGAAAGAAAATATTTTTAAATGTAAATGAGCGAATAGGACAAAAAAATGTGTTCATTAATGTAAACAGTCGTCATATATACGTACCCTGCAAACAGAATAATTGCATATCATTTGCTCATCCGTAGGAAAAGCAGATGGCAGAATTCGTTTCATAAGTAGAATACTAGGATGTACTCAGTCTTCAAAGGAGACTGCTTACAAAACACTCATGCGACCCTTCCTAGAATATTGCACTAGTGTGTGTGATCCTTTCCAAACAGGACGAACAAGAGCACTGAACGTATACAGAGAAATGACTCAGCAACGATCACAGGTTTGTCTGATCTACAGGACAGTGTCACGGAAATTCTGGAGAAACTGGACTTGCAGACATCTCCATACAAAGTGTCATGAACCAGTAGACGAATTTTAGAATATACTGCAACTCCTCTGCAGCAATCGAGAGGACAGGATTAGGTTAACTCCAGCGACTATAAAGGCATACAAATGGCAATTTTTCATTAAATCCGTAGGTGAATGGAAGGAGAAGAAACCCTAATTAGTTCAGTTGGATGTACCCTCTACCACACATCTCATAGTGGTTTGCAGAGTCTGTATGTAGGTACACAGGGGTTCAACAATGGATGTAGATATACAGGTGTTGGACAAAAACTTGCAAGCACTGAGAGAAATACAAGGCATGCGTAATCATAAATGCGGATGCTATCCAAACCTGCTGGGTGCGCTGTTGTATTTGATCACGAACGCAACCTGTGCAATGCCCTCAATACGTTGCAAGTGTCAGTCGTGGTCGGAAGAGTGTTCTGTGCAGCTGTAAGTGTGTTATGTCAGAGGTAAATGAATTCATAAATGGCCAGATTGTTGGTGATTTAATGGTATTTGCTTGTGTTACCAAGTAGCTGAAGTGGTTCGTGTTTCATGAGGCACCGTATCAAAGATTTATACCGAATAGAGCGGAAACGCGTACTCTGAGTCACAATGCGGACGAAAGTGTGTGTTGAGTAACCACTGCAGATGATCACTGAAGAGGACTGTGACGAAAAATACGAGGACAGCAGCTATAATAATCACTGTAGAACTCAATTTCGCACTCGAGTACACTGTGAGCACCAAAACAACAGTAAGGGATCTTCATAAGCAGAGAACTGCAGGCTGAAGTGGGATTTCGAAACCAAGTATTAGCGACTGCAATGGGTGTAACAGGAAAACGTGGTACTGAAGCCATAAAAACTTCAATGTGGAGCAATGGAACTTTGATGTTTCTTACTATAGTTGCATTAACTAGTCTTGACTGAAAAGGATAGCATTAAAATTCGTGTAAAGTGCTATTTATTTGCATAACACCGGAGTGTTTTGAGCCAAGGAGCTCAAAATTCTAAAATAGAAGATTTTAGTGAAATATATGTTATACTGTTTTAATATAAGTCCACGTATAAAAATTAAACTATAATTTTACTATTCTGTTATATAAATATTATTATATCCAAAATAAATAGTCATTGATGATAAAATCCAGTCCCTGAACATTTAGGAAGCTTCTTTTCCATGACATTCTTGAATGTACTATGGAGCATTCCATTTTATAAATTCGAGCAGTAAACTGCAGTCACGGGCATATCCGATCTTCCTTGGTAGCGTTCCTCGACAGTTTTCATATTGCAGAGTTGCCTTATTTGTGGATAGTCAAATATTCCTGCTTGAATTTTTCCGTTTTCAGCTCAGACATTTTTCCCTATATATGCAGAGCATGACCCATTCTTATCAAAAGCCTTTACAAACCGCTTCAAAAGGCCCAACTTGATATGCAGTGTACGACAAATGATTTTCTCTCATTCAACTAAGGGGTCGTTAATGACATTCTTCCTCCCTCCGTACATGTTTTCTCTCTTTTGCCGTTCTTTTTCAACACTGTTATGTTTGTTGTCTCTGCTATTCCAGAGTCACAAGAAGCACCTTGCTAACCAAGGAGAAAGTTTACCATTCATAAGTCTAGACAAATCATCCATTAATGTTTATGAGACTTAATCTTCTCAAAGATTAAAACTACGGTTTTATGTTCTTCTTTCATTTCCCTTGAGGGAGCAGCTGATATTGAACTAAATTTGGTACCATTGTGTATTAGTACAAATTTCAAACTTGACTTTAGCTGTGCACAGAAACGAGATACTCGACTAGAAAACATTAAGGAAGACCCATTTCCTCAGGAGTCCATTCATTTCATGCAAAACACGAGATTGTCTTCTTGAGAGTTGAAAATATAAAAATGAATGGCTTCCTGGATCAACATGTCGTTACGACACCAGCCTGGGCAAAACCGAAAGATACGATTCCACATCCGTTTGTTTAACATTTATTGCAATTTAGATCGTATAGTATGAGATTTACGACTCTTATATAGGTACACGATACTTTGAAGTATTTACGAAATAGTAGCCTGTTCTTTTCCAAATTTACCTCTTTTGTGCGAGAAAAAAATAAAATTATGAAAACTGGTCATCCTACAGATTTCACTTTACAGAAGTATATATTTAAGAAGTATTGTTAACCTTAAAGGTTTTTATTGGATTTCATTTCATATATACAGTTTTTCCCGTATATGGCAGTTACTCACCAAAATTCCAAATGTCATATGAGCTGTAGAAAAACGTAATTGATTGTTTGTCAGACAATAGTCTTCAGTGTTTTAAAAAACGACAGTTAACTTCACAAGAAATTTTCTGCTTGACATAATAATTTAATACAGCAATATGTAAACAAATCTTGGGACACGCTGGATTTTTATATTTCTAAATTTTACTACAGGAATATATAAAATTTCTTTTACAAATCGCATTTTTGTAACCATAAGGAGGTATAATTTTTGCATGAATCGCCACTGTTTTTAAAAACAAATGTCGTACTAATAATTATTTTGACAAAGCAAATTCTAGAACATTTTGGACAACAATTTTGTGTTACATAGAACTGTATGCATCCCAAATCAAATTGGGCATAGTTGTTAGCTGAGTTGACTTTCAAGATTTTGTATGTGACGATCGGTGTGTAATGTTTTTGTTATCAGCAATCATCTGAAAATGAGCTCCTTCTGAGTGAAAAGAGGTTTTGGTGATGAGGCTACGTTTTTTATGTCTTGTTGATTGGTAAAAAAGTTGACACTAAGAAAAAACTGTGTATTATGTTTTACTATGGGTGACAAACTAATTGTGAAATAAATCAAGAAGTTATCTTAAGAAATAGTATCTTCACAAGCTAGTAAACAATCTGAGAACCTATTCATACCCAAATTAGGCAAATGCGGCCTCTTCTCATTGAAACAAGATGAGTATTTACCTTTACTCTACAAATTGTTTAATCATATCTTGAAAGAGTCATTTTCTCATGACATTCCGTTGAACTAAACCTGTTACATAGTTACAGCAGAGATTTATTATAATTGGACTGGCTCATCGGGGATATTTTGCGTCAGATGGTCCATTTCAATAACAAGAAGGGTACCAGACTTTTTCTGTTGTATGGTAAAAGGTAACCTTTGTTCCTTGATCCAGTACATTTTTGTTGGAAGTCAGTAATTCAGAAGCTTCTTTTGACAGCTTGACATCTCTGGTGGGTTATTAACTCATCCCAGTTTAAAACCTGAGGAATTAATGCCGTACCCACATAATCACTGTCATTGTCATTAGTATCAGAGGGACAAAACCAGTCCTCACAAACAACAGGTTTTGAAGTGGCTTTTGTTTCGACCGGTTTCGTTTCCCGGTAGTCCACAATCGTAAATGTTCTGTACAAGTTTTACAGATTTATTGCAAAAGTCTTTACAAAGTCAATAATAGGTTTTCGGTTTCCTTTCATCGTTTATTCTTTGCATATGTAGCAAAAACCATCAAGGTGATTTACGCAACTTCTTCTACTTTAACTTATATTATTTCTGTTCAACAACACAAGTGCAAAAAACTACAACATAGATGTTTCCTAACTGAATTAACAAGCGACGTCATTCTCGCTCAGCCCTGTACGGCCTAGCTCACACAGTAACCTCCAACTCCATCTGGTGGATATTCCTGGAACTAATTAGAAAGCAGACCGGCAATAGTGCAAACCTACAGTAACCAATTCTCATACATGTAAATTAGAAGTGCACAAACCATAATTAGAAATCCTCGTTTCATGTAGATGTGCATATTAAAAAACAATGATCAAAAAAATAAGAGCGGATAGAGGAAGACTGATTTCACTTTTTGATTCAATGCCTCAACTGTGCCTAAAATCAATTCTAAAATCCTACATATAAAAAAAACAGTTTGTTCTTGGCCTGTGTGTTTACCTTATTGCTAGTTTCCCTCGAGATCTCTCGTGCATTATTAACTCATCCCAGTTTAAACCCTGAGTAATTAATGCCATACTGGCTTAATCACTGACATCATCATTAGTATCAGAGGGACAACACCAGTCCTCACAAACAACAGGTTTTGGAGTGTCTTTTGTTTCAGACGTTTTCATTTCCCGGTAGTCCACAATCATAAATGTTCTGTACAAGTTTTACAAATTTATTGCAAAAGTCTTTACAAAGTCAATAATAGGTATACGGTTTCCCTTCAGCGTTTATTCATTGCATATTTAGCAAAAACCATCAAGGTAATTTACGCAACTTCTTATACTTTAACTTATATTATTTCTGTTCAACAACAGAAGTGCAAAAAACTACAGCATAGATGTTTCCTAACTGATTTATCATGCGACGTCATTCTCGCTCAGCCCTGTATGTCCAGAGGTCACACAGTAACCTCCAACCCCATCTGTTGGATACTCCTGGTACTAACTAGAAAGCAGACCGGCAATAGGGCAAACCTACAGGAACCAGTCCTCGTACATGTGATTTATAAGCGCACAAAATAGAGTTACAAATGCACATTTCATGTGGAAGTGCATGTTAAACAACAATGATAAAAAAATAAGAGTGGATAGTGGAAGACTGATTTCACTTTTTGATTCAACGCCCCAACCGTGGCTAAAATCAATTCAAAATTCTACATGTAAAAAAAAAAAAAACAGTTTGTTCTTGGCCTGTGTAATTACATCATTGCTCGTTTCTGTTGAGATCTGTGGTGAGTTATTAGCTCATCCCAGTTTAAACACTGAGGAATTAATGCCATACCCTCATAATCACTGTCATCATCATTAGTATCAGTGGGACAACACCTGTCCTCACAAACAACAGGTGTCGGAATGGCTTTCGTTTCAGACGTTGTCGTTTCCTGGTAGATCACAATCGTAAATGTTGTGTACAAGTTTTACAGATTTATTGCAAAAGTCTTTATAAAGTCAATAATAGGTTTCCGGTTTCCTATCAGCGTTTATTCTGTGCATATGAAGGAAAAACCATCAAGGTGATTTACACAACTTCTTCTACTTTAACTTATATTATTTCTGTTCAACAACACAAGTGCAAAAAACTACAACATATTAGATGTTTCCTATCTGAACTATCAAGCGACGTCATTCTCGCTCAGCCCTGTATGGCCTAGTTCACACAGTAACCTGCAACTCCATCTGGTGGATATTCCTGGAACTAATTAGAAAGCAGACCGGCAATAGGGCGAACCTACAGGAACCAATCCTCGTACATGTGATTTAGATGCTCACAAACCAGAGTTGCAAATGCACATTTCATATAGAAGTGCATGTTAAACCACAATGATCAAAAAAATAAGAGCAGATAGAGGAATACTAATTTCACTTTTTGATTCAATGCCCCAACTGTGTCTAAAATCAATTCTACAATCCTAGATATATAAAAAAAACAGTTTGTTCTTGGCCTGTGTAATTACTTCACTGCTAGTTTCCCTGAGTATCTTAAAATGTTGTAATAGTTATTATTGTTGATAATAGGTGTGCAAGGCGCCAATATAGATTTGACCTCTTCAGACTGATGCATTAAATGAATAATAATTTATTTCTGCTAAGATAGTAGATTTGCTTCCAGTAGAAATAGATTCCGAGTACATGATCTGGCCACTGAGATTAAGGTTGTCTATGGTTCACTTGGATCGATGCAAGGCATTTCCAGGTCGATTCTTTGAATGAGACGCAGATGAATTTCTTCCCCATCCTTCTCCCACTGAGGAAGTATTCGGTAGATAATCATACCGTCGTCGTTGAGGATTTGAGCCCCAACGTTCCGTTTTGTCTCCATCGTCTTCGTTGTACAAAGACTACTTTCGTTGTTTAGTTAATATCTTTGTTGACCACGCTGTGCAAAACACAATGATGGACTATTGAACTTTACTTCTTTCTATCTACTGCTCTTCTCTCAACGCAAATTAGTTTCGTTGTATAATTTATATCTTTGCAAAACCAGAACGCTTCACTTCCACTAGCTAGGAAACAGCTGCCGTGCTAGATGACGCGTTAAGTGCTGAAATGGTAATTCATGGTAAACCATTACTTGCTTCATACTTGCAATACCTGACAGCCGTGGAGATATATGCAAACATTGTTTTGGAATAGAAATCAGAATCCGCCAGTGGTAATACTTGATGACACCCTTGTAGCACATTGTAAGATCGATCGAATATACATTGCTGGCCATTGAAACTGCTCACCAGGAAATATAGAAAATAATGACATTTTACTCATAGTCCTTATAAAGTGTACTGGAAAGAATGCGTGAATAAATCTGTAGGTGATTTGGAAGCATACAGGTTCCGAAATTTGCACGGTCCCGTAACATTAATGTGGCCACCGCCCATGTTCAACGTCAACATCCAATAATCACTCAAAGACTGGCCAATCAGACGACTGGGCAGCGCCAGCAGCAGCCTGTGGTTCGAGACCAGGCTGTGTCTGGCGACACACTGGGTCCTTTGTGAGACTTGGCGTCATAGCCCTGCTGGCTTGCTGTTCCTGTCTGCTGCCGCAAATGCTGAGACCCAGGGAGGGACTCGACATCACACCGTCAGCCACCGTCTGTCGCCTGTCTGAGAGGCATGGGTTCAGACCCACGCACAACCGCTGAGCAAAGAGCAGCCATGTCGCCTTCTGGCGTGTCACTCCTCCGGGAAGCGCCGCTGTCGCAGATGCCTGTGGCCTCGCCGTCGCTGGTTACTTTTACCCATTTTACACAATACCTTTTCACAATCTTCATAATAGCGACAATAGCATCGTAATTAAATTTTGTCACTGGTTACATGATAATCGTCATTTGCTTCCATTAATACTTTTTGCTGCTGTAGACACGTTTATATGGAACGTAATCAACAACACACTCAATAATTATCGGCTGCCGCTGGAAAATCTGCACGCTACAGTGGAAACCAATTTACAAGTTCTTTCTACGATCACTGGTGTGACACGATCGGTAAAATGCTGATAGGTTCAATCAGTTTAGAAGAGCGAATAACAGGACAGAATGAGTTGCATGTTGAAAGCTTGAGAACACTCTCTTGGCCTCAGGAACTGCAATGTACTTCGAGCATTATGGAGACCCTGTACATTTTACCAGACGTATGAGAAAACTTCACAGCCGCACTTCCCTAGTCGCTGGTTTGGTTGTAGTAGTCCAATTAACTGGCCACTAAGATCGCCAGGTATTATGTTGTTAGATTTTTGACTTTGAGGTTGGATGAAGTCTCAGACATCTGATATGTACGAGACATGAACCGCATGGTTGCATCATGGACACTGGTGCCCTCATTAGGGAAAGTGCTGAGGCACTCAGACAGGCAACACAACATGTTCTCCAAGAGTGTCCAAATGCACTGAAGTTGGCGCTGGGATACTCGAACACTGATTGTGCACCGTACATCAGCTGTGATGTGCCGTGTACGATAATACTTTGAGATGAATGTGCTAAAATCAAATTTTTTGCTGATACTTTGTTAAACTGATAATGTTATATTTACTAACTGTTGTAAATGAATGAAGCTGGCAATTTGTTGACGAATACAGAAAATAAAGAACGATGTACATTAAATGTGATCTGTCTCGAAAGTCATTGAGAATAGGGCATATGTCTGTATGAAGTTTTTTGCTTCAAACGATCGTTCCTGTGACCTTCATCAATATTGACCATTCCTCCTGGGACACCCTGTGCCCCAGGGAAGTGTGTTTGGGCCCTTGCTGTTCATGTTGAATATTAATGACAGTGTAGAATATATTAACGATAACCTCAGACTTTTTGTAGATGGTTTAGTTATTTACAATTAAGAGCTGCCTGAAATACGGTTCACGGATATTCAGTGTTATCTTGATTGAATTGCAGAGTGATGCAACACCTGGTCACTTGCTTGAAATGGTAATAATGCAAAATTACGCACTTCGCAAAAAGGAAACAATGTAGTATTTCTTAACTACAATATCAACGCATCTTAAATGGAATCTGTAAACACATAAAAATACTTCGATGTAATAGTTTTTGTGGGTATCAAACTTGATGATGGCAGAATATAGGGAAGAAGAGACACGCAGCAATCATTCGCGACCCATTGGTTTTACTACTCTTGCCTATCTAGATTTCGGCTCTAAGTAGCCGTCTCCACATATGCAAGAGTTATAAAAGTAATGGAAATGCAACTGAGTGCAGTGTTTGTCTCCTTCCTTGTAATCTACGGTTCCTGTGCACATCAGTTCCTTGTGGAATCAAAGTTGGTCGCAAAACTGGTATGTTTTTGCAGATGATTTTTGTGTTTTAGGAAATGGCATTAAAGGGAAAGGAATAGAAGACATTGTTAATGATGTTTCTATTACGCTTATTAACTGGTTCTCTGAAATTGGACTCACGTTAAATTTTTGGGGAAATACACTATATTTAGTATTGTACAATAAACAGAGTAATATCAACAATAGACGTGGCACAAGAACATTAGTCAGTAAACAGGATAGAATGCTTCAAATTTTTGGGTCTACATACTGATGAAAATTTGAACTGGAAGAAGCCAATTGCTGAGTTTCTCAAACAGTTAAGTTCACCCACTTTTGTTCTCCATCGCGCCATAAGCTGTGGTGGAGCGCGCCTCATGGCCTGCATTTAGAGTGAGGGCGCCACGTGGTTGCAGCGCCCAATAGCGGCGCCCCTGATCAACACCGACTCAAAGGAAGGCCTCGGCGCTTGTTGGTGACGTCACGTCAACTAGGCACGGCGAACGCCAGGTCTGCTGCAGGCAGAAACGCCTGGGCGTGCTTATCACTATAAATCTCTTATTTTTGGACGAAATGTTTGGTATTGTTTTGGATTCTGCAGTTTTATTTAGATGAAAGATTTTCTTACCATTGTAAAGCTACAAATGAAGATCATAGTTCTGTATTACTGAATCTTGTCGAAACAAACGTAGATCAATATGAGAAGATGCTTTGCCCCACTGCAAGCTTCGGAAATTTTACATTCAAGTAACTATAATTACTTGATCCATTTTGTTATCGAAACGTACCCCAAACCCCTTACAATTACCTCGTTTCTTTTATTTACTTATTTATTTATTTCCGTTTGACATCGTCACTGGAAATGTGAACTAATTTACATGTGTAAATGTCCAACTGTTGCCAGTCATTAGATTACAGTCGTTTTCAACGAAAGGAATTCTAAACAGGAAAAAATAGCTTCATACATCGAAAATACTGCTGAGCTTAAACTTTTCTAAACATGCACATTAGAAAAGATAAATATTCCCCTCTTGCAACTGAAAGGAGAAACTTTATAGGATAAAAAAAATTATTTGGTAAAACAAGTATCTCTCTTTTGCCTCTTCTTCTGTCTCCCACCCCCTCTCCCAACGTGTACAATCGCAAGATATTTCATTAACATTCAGTGCTCCCCACCCCATATTCAACCAAGATACCTAAGAAGAGCACCAATATGTTCACAATTTGTTGTAAAAGCAACCCAGTACGAACGTAAATTCCTCAGATTTACAAATAAGGTAAAGAAGCACGAATTCTGTTCCAGCTAGACCATGAAGTTGTTTTTGTATGTCAATCCTTAAAACAGGTGGAAATTTAAATTCAGTAGTTCACTATTTGTTAAGAAATGTAATGAATTGCAGAATTAATTGATTGCAGAAATCTCTCAGACCAACGTGTGTTGGTAAACTACCGCCAATAGTTTCACATATTCCTGTGTCAGAGAGGGAGACACCACCATTATGAGTATGCCTGCAACAGACCTGGTGTTCGCCGTGCCTAGCTGACGTGACGTCACGAACAAGCGCCGAGGACTTCCTTTAGAGTCGGTGTTGCCCTGATAAGAGTATTTAAGCGCCTGCCTCTCACTCAGCGAACGAGTCTGATCTTTCGTACGTCTGTGGACACAGCTTAGTTACTTACTTTCTTGTTCCGTGTACGAGTGGACGTGGTTGTAAGGTTTCCTGCTGACTCCGTTGTTTCGATCTCGTTGTTGTTTGTTCTATCCTTCGTTGGTCGTGTCCGTCCTCTCCCGTTGTACTGTTGTTCGCGGGCTGCTCCGCAGGTCCCGCCGCACTTTCCGTCACTTCAACCCCACGACCTTTCCCGTCGCAGTTACAACAATCATTTGCACAATAACGTAATGTCTGACACGTAGCACAGCAAGATTTATATATATATTAGAATCATTTTCCGTGGACAACCCAGTTCTACTTCATGGACGAACTTATCTTTAAAAGCCGGTAGCCTGAGAAAGAAAATATTTTTAAATGTAGTTGAGCGATAATAGGACAAAAAATGTGTTCATTAATGTAAACAGTCGTCATATATACGTACCCTGCAAAACTGAATAATTGCATATCATTTGCTCATCCGTAGGCAAAGCAGATCGCAGAATTCGTTTCATAAGTAGAACACTAGGATGTACTCAGTCTTCAAAGGAGACTGCTTACAAAACACTCATACGACCCTTCCTAGAATATTGCACTAGTGTGTGTGATCCTTTCCAAATAGGACGAACAAGAGCACTGAACGTATACAGAGAAATGACACAGCAACGATCACAGGTTTGTCTGATCTACAGGACAGTGTCACGGAAATTCTGGAGAAACTGGCTTGGCAGACATCTACATACAAAGTGTCAGGAACCAGTTTTAGTAGACGAATTTTAGAATATACTACAACTCCTCTACAGCAATCGAGAGGACAGGATTAGGTTAATTCCAGCGACTATAAAGGCATACAAATGGCAATTTTTCATGAAATCCGTACGTGAATGGAAGGAGAAGTAACCCTAATTAGTTCAGTTGGATATACCCTCTACCACACATTTCATAGTGGTTTGCAGAGTCTGTATGTAGATACACAGAGGTTCGACAATGGATGTAGATATACAGGTGTTGGTCAAAAACTTGGAAGCACTGAGAGAAATACAAAGCATGCTTGAACATAACTGCAGATGCTATCAAACCTGCTGGGTGCGCTGTTGTATTTGATCACGAACGCCACCTGTGCAATGCCCTCAATACGTTGCAAGTGTCAGTCGTGGTCAGAAGAGCGTTCTGTGCAGTTGTAAGTGTGTTATGTCAGAGGTATGTGAATTCATACATGGCCACATTGTTGGTGTTTTTATGGTATTTTGCTTCTGTTACCAAGTAGCTGAAGTGGTTCGTGTTTCATGAGGCACCGTATCAAAGATTTATACCGAATACAAAGAGAGCAGAAACGCGCCCTCTTAGTCACAATGAGTACAAAAGTGTGTGTTGAGTAACTGTCGCAAATGATCACTGAAGAGGAGTCTGACGAAAAGGAAGAGGACCACAGCTATAATAATCACTGCAGAACTCAATGTCGCACTCGAGTACACTGTCAGCACCAAAAGCCAGGAAGGGATCTTCATAAGCAGAGAACTGCAGTCCGATGTGGAATTTCAAAACCAAGCATTAGTGACTGCAATGGCTGTAAAAGGAAAATGTGGAGCTGAAGCCATGAAACCTTAAATATGGAGCAATGGAAGAAAGTCCTTTGGTTGGCTGAGTCTTGTTTTACACTGTTTCCAATTGCTGCCCGAGTTAATGTCTGGCATAGGCATGTCCCAAGCCTATGTTACAGACTGCTTGCTGCAAAGAGCGAAACATGGCGAGGGTTCGGTGATAATTTGGTCAGCCATACACTGGTATGCCTTGGACACCATGGTTACTCTACAAGGTCAGATTAGTGCCAAGGATTGTGTGTCAGTTTTGTCTGATCTGATCCATTTCATGGTACAATATTTCGTCTCCAATAGTGACCTGCAGCATCGTCGATAGAACGGACTGTGGTCGTTTGGTGCAGAGCCGAGTGGAGGGTCCGAATCAGAGGCTCAGGCGGTTCCGTGACGGTGTAGGTTGCAGATTACTTGACTTGCACCATCATGTGCTGGGTTTCCGTGTTCCGATTAATAGGTCAGGAGTCTACTACACACAGGAAGCTGCTACACAGGTAGTGGGGACTGTGTGGAAGGGACTGCGTGGTTTTTTAGTTTAGTGGGCCTCAAGGAACCACAGAAAGGGCGTCCGTCTAAAAGGGAGTAGGTAAAACACAGTCAGTTAGTTGTAAAAACGATGGGTATTATACTTGTTAATTGTTGTAGCTGTGTTGGGAAAGAACCAGATCTCCAAGCCCAAATAGCCAGCACTGAATATCAAATAGCTGGCTAAAGCCGGAAACAACTTCAGCAGAAAGGAGACAATACTGATTTGTCTTTACAGAAGTCTATATTTAAAAAGTATTGTTAACCTTAAAGGTTTTTATTGGATTTCATTTCATATATACAGTTTTTCTTGTATATGACATGTACGCAACAAACTTCCAAATGTCATACGAGCTGTAGAAAAACGTAATTGACTGTTTATCAGACAATAATCTTCAGTGTATTCAAAAACCGTAACTAACTTTACCGGAAAATTTCCGATTGACATAATAATTTAATCCTGCAATATGTAAACAAATCTTGGGACGTGGTGTATTTTGGAATTTCTAAATTTTAATTCAACAATATATAAAATTTCATTTCTAAATAGCATTTTTTTAACCATAAAAAGGTATAATTTTTGCATCAATCGCCACTGTTTGTAAAACCAGACGTCATTAAAATATTTATTTTGACAAAGGAAATTCTAGAACATTTTGGACAACAATTTTGTGTTATATGGAACTGTATGCATCCCAAATCAGATTGGACATAGTAGTTAGCTGAGTTGACTTTTAGCTTTTGTATGTGACACATCGTGTGTAATATTTTTGTTATCAGCAGTCATGTGAAAATTAGCTGCTCCTGCGTAAAAAGAGGTTTTGATGATGAGACTACCTTTTAGTTGTCTTCTTGACTATGGAAAATGTTGACACTAAGAAAAAACTGTGTATTGTATTTTACTATGAGTGACAAACTAATTGTGAAGTAAATGAAGAAGAATTGTAAAGAAATAGTATCTTCACTAGCTAGTACACAATCTGAGGACCTATTCATACCCAAATTAAGCGAATACTGCCGCTTCTCATTGAAACAAGATGTGTATTTACCTTTATTCTACAAATTGTTTAATCACATCTTGAAAGAGTCTTATTCTCATGACGTTCCATTGAACTAAAACTATTACGTAGTTAAAGTAGAGATTTATTACAATTGGAACTGCTGATCGAGGATATTTTGCCTCAGATGGACCATTTCAATAGCAAGAAGGGCAGCAGACTTTTTATATTGTATAGTAAAAGATAACCTTGGTTCCTTGATCCAGTACATTTTTGTTGGAAGTCAGTAATTCAGAAGCTTCTTTTGACAACTTGAGATATCTGGTGAGTTATTAACAAATCCCGCTTCAAACCTTTAGGAATTAACGCCATACATGCTTAATCACTGTCATCATCATTAGTATCAGAGTGACAACACCAGTCCTCACAAACAACAGGTATCGGAGTGGCTTTTGTTTCAGACGTTTTCGTTTCCTGGTAGTCCACAATCGTAAATGTTCTGTACAAGTTTTACAGATTTATTGCAAAAGTCTTTACAAAGTCAATAATAGTCATTCAGATTCCTTTCAGCGGTTATTCTCTGCATATGTAGCAAAAACCATCAAGGTGATTTACGCAACTTCTTCTACTTTAACTTATATTATTTCTGTTCAACAACACAAATGCCAAAAACCACAACATAGATGTTTCCTAACAGAAGTGTCATGTGACATTTTCCTCGGTCAGCCCTGTACGGCCAGAGCTCACACAGTAACCTCCAACTCCATCTGGTGGATATTCCTGGACCTAATTAGAAAGCAGACCGGCAATAGGGCAAACCTACAGGAACAAATCCTCGTACATGTGATTTAGAAGCGCACAAACCAGAGTTACAAATGCACATTTCATGTAGAAGTGCATGTTAAATAACACTGATCAAAAAATAAGAGCGGATAGAGGAAGACTGGTTTCACATTTTGATTCAACGCCCCAACTGTAGCTAAAATCAACTCTAAAAACTAGATATAAAAAAAACTGTTTGTTCTTAGCCTGTGTAATTACTTCATCGTTAGTTTCCCTTGAGATATCTGGTAAATTATTAACTCATCCCACTTTAAACCTTGACGAATTAATGTCATAACCGCATCATCACTGTCAGCATCATTAGTATCAGAGGGACCACACCAGTCTTCACAACCAAGAGGTATCGGAGTGCCTTTTGTTTCAGAAGTTATCGTTTCCCGGTAGTCCACAATCGTAAAAGTTCTATGAGTTACAGAGTTATTGCAAAAGTCTTTACAAAGACAATAATAGGTTTTCGGTTTCCTATTTAGCGTTTATTCTCTGCATATGAAGCAAAAACCATCAACGTGATTTACGCAGCTTCTTGTACTTTAACTTCTATTATTTCTGTTCAACAACACAAGTGCGAAAAACCACAACAGAGATGTTTCCTATTTGAACTATCAAGCGACGTCATTCTCTCTCAGCCCTGTATGGCCTAGTTCACACAGTAACCTGCAACTCCATCTGGTGGATATTCCTGGAACTAATTAGAAAGCAGACCAGCAATAGGGCAAACCTACAGGAACCAATCCTCGTACATGTGATTTAGAAGTTCACTAACCAGAGTACCAAATGCACATTTGATGTAGAAGTGCATGTAAAACAACAATGATCAAAAATATTAGAGCAGATAGAGGAAGACTGATTTCACTTTTTGATTCAACGCCCCAACTGTGGCTAGAATAAATTCTAAAATCCTAGATGTA
The DNA here is from genome assembly GCF_023864345.2 of Schistocerca serialis cubense. Taxonomy (NCBI): domain Eukaryota; kingdom Metazoa; phylum Arthropoda; class Insecta; order Orthoptera; family Acrididae; genus Schistocerca; species Schistocerca serialis. The sequence goes on from NC_064640.1 coordinate 224,206,461, forward strand.
AGAAACAGTTTGTTTTTGGCCTGTGTAAAATAATTCATTGTTAGTTTGCCTGATTATCTTATCATGGCGTAACAGTTATTATTGTTGATAATAGATGTGCAAATCGCCAATATAGATTTGACCTCTTCAGTCTGATGCATTAAATGAATAATAATTTATTTCTGCTAAGATAGTAGATTTGCTTCCAGTAGAAATAGATTTCGAGTAAATGATCTGGCCACTGAGATTAAGGTTGTCTATGGTTCACTTGAATCGATTCAAGCAATTTCCAGGTCGATTCTTTGAATGAGACGCACACGAATTTCTTCCCCATCCTTCTCCAACTGAGGAAGTATTCGGTAGATAATCATACGGTCGTCGTTGAGGATTTGAGCCCCAACGTTCCGTTTTGTCTCCATCGTCTTCGTTGTACAAGGATAGTTTCGTTGTTTAGTTAATATCTTTGTTGACCACGCTGTGCAAAACAGAATGATGGACTATTGAACTTCCCTTCTTTCTTTCTACTGCTCTTCTCTCATCGAAAATTAGTTTTCGTTGTATAATTTATATCTTTGCAAAACCAGAACGCTCCACTTCCACTAGCGAGGAAACAGCTGCAGTGCTAGATGACACGTTACGTGCTGAAATGCTATTTCATGGGAAACCATTACTTGCTTCATACTTGCAACACCTGACAGCTGTGGAGATGTATGCAAACATCGTTTTGGAATAGAAATCTGAATCCGCCAGTGGTAATAGTTGATGACACCCTTGTAGCTCAGTGTAAGAACGATCGAAAATACATTACTCGCCATTGAAACTGCTCACCAGGAAGGACAGAAAATAATGACATTTTACTCATAGTGCTTATAAAGTGTAGTAGAAGGAATACGCGGATAAATCTGTAGGTGATTTGGAAGCATATAGGTTCCAAAATTTTGCACGGTCCGGTAACATTAATGTGGCCACCGACTATGTTCGATGTCAACATGCACTAACCACTCAAAGATTTGAGGTGACAGGTGACACCACCAGCAGTGTCGGGGGGATGCGGAAAACAATGCAGTCGTTATCGTAATGCGGAAATGGAGTGATTTATATTATGCCCAAAAGGACATGATCATTGACTTTCGGACCAATGTTGGAAGTATTTCCGAAATGGCTATTTTTGTAAACTGTTCATGTGCCACTGTGGTTGCAGTATACCATGCACTCAAAACCTGCATTGAGGCAACGGTGGTGCACCTCGGGCCATAGATAACAGAGGTGAACGACGGCTGCGGAAATGTGTATGGGGGAATAGACGTGCAACTGTTAAGCAATTGACCACCTAGATGACCCAAGGAGGTAGCAACAGTGTCTCCTCAACTACTGTTCAGCGAACTTCGTTGTGTATGAGCCCTGGAGTAGGTGTTTGGTTCATGCACCCATGCTGACTGCTATTCATCGGAGGCAAAGGCTGTAATTTGCACGCCAATACTTCAACTGACGGCCACTGAGTGTCTCGACAGCTGTCCTTTTCAGATGAATTACGTATTATGTTCCATAGGAATGTCTGAAAGGAAACACTCTGCAACCAGGAGGGAGGGTTATGATCTGGGCAATGTTTTAATGGCATTACCTGGATAATGTCATCATTCTGGAGGCAGAATATTTCAACAAAGTACTTAATTCCATCTGTCCCTTACATGAATTTTGTTTTTCTTGGAATGATGCCACTTACCGGCAGGACAAAGCATCATGTCAAATAGCTTGAAGTATATGTGCATGTTTCGAGTAGCACCAGGATGAGTATACTGTTCTCCCCTGGCTACCAACCTCCCTTTATTGAACCTATTTGAGAATCTGTGAGACTAGCTCGATCCCACCAGGGAGCCTCAACCGAGAAACTTAGCTCAGCTGGCAATGGCCATGGAGTCGGCATGACTCCACATTCCTGTCTGAACCCCTAGAACCTCACTGACTCCTTCTGCACATCTCACACTGCAAAAGGTGGTCATTCAGGCTTTTGTTAGGTGGTCAGTTCTGGCAGCAACGATGGCTCCAATTTGTCTGAGCATTGAGTTGCACTGAGCTTGTATGAGAGGCATTGGTGCAGCACGCTATGCTGTTTCAGTTACATGCCAATAGTAGTGTCAAGTGCAAGAAGCCTAGTCTCTTGGCAACCCGTGACGAAATGTATTCAATGGGTGAGAGATCTGGAGAACGTTTTGGCCAGGACTACAGTTGTACACCCTCTGTATAGAGATTGGTTTGCACAGTGTAGTTACATGCGGTCTTGCAGCGTGTTGCTGAAACATAACGTTTTGGAGACCTCAAATATAAGGATACATCTTTGGGCCTAAGGAGTCTTAAATGTAACGGCTGCTGACCAAGTTACCGGCTGTGAGAACCGGAAGTAGACATTTCCTGTACACATTGGCCTAAATAGCATGATGCCATGTATTGGAGCATCTACGGCAATCATTGGAAAGCTGAAAAACCATGATGGTATGCGCAGAAAGAGTGTCATGGCGCCACTCCTGTGTCCAAGGTTGTCACCACACCTCCCTCTGCTGCAGTGTCAAAGGTTGCAACAGCAATGGTTTCTGCACTGATAGTCCGTAGTGCTCGAGACGTCATCTCACTCTCCGCGTTGATACTTGTCGTGTAGTAAGCAAACCCATTTCCTGGTTCTTGGCATGTAACTTTACTTTGTGATCCTGCACAGCTGAATGAATATGCATGTCCCACGGGCTGCAGACACATGTGATTGTTGCGATCCTTCATGTCGCTGAATAGGAATCTACTAAACGCATTAATTCCATATCACGCGACAATCGTGGGGTGCCAACCAACGCGAGTAGTGTTATCGCGGAACGATAACCCACTGTTTCGAATGTTCACGATGCTGCCACTGTCGAATTCTGAAACGTTCTGGTAGACGTTTCTGTTCGTACGTGTGGCGTAACACGATCATCTCAAAAGCAAACAACATTCTGAATAATAGATGCGTAAGTGAGTTGTGAAACAAGAATAGCTTAGCACAATGGTAAATTGTCCCACGCAGCAAAGAATCTACATCTACATCTATATCTACATCTACAAGGATACTCTTCAAATAACATTGAAGTGCCTGGCAGAGGGCTAATCGAACCACCTTCACAACTCTACTATTCCAATCTCGTGTAGCGTGTGTAAAGAACAAACACCTATATCTTTCCGTGCGAGCTCTGATTTCCCTTATTTTACCGAGGTGATCGTTTCTACCTATGTAGATCGGTGTCAACAAAATATTCTCGCATTCGGTGGAGAAAGTTGGTGATTGGATTTTCATGAGAAGATTCCGTCGCTACGAAAAACGCCTGTCTTTTAATTTTGTCCAGCCAAAATTCTGTATCATTTCTGTGACACTCTCTCCCAAATTTTGCGATGATACAAAACGTGCTGCCCTTCTTTGAAATTTTTCGAAGTACTCCGTGAGTCCTATCTGGTAAGGATCCCACACCGCGCAGCAGTATTGTAAGAGACGACAGACGAGCGTAGTATAGGCAGTCTCCTTAGTAGTTCTGTTACGTTTTCGAAGTGTCCTTCCAATAAAACGTAGTCTTTGGATAGCCATCCCCACAACATTTTCTAAGTGTTCCTTCCAGTTTAAGTTGTTCGTAATTGTAATACCTAGGCTTTAGTTGAATATGGCTTTTAGATTAGACAGAATTATGGTGTAACCCAATTCCTTTTAGCACTCATGTGGATGACCTCACACTTTTCGTTATTTAGGGTCAACCGCCGATTTTCGCACAATTTAGATATTTTTTCTAAATAGTTTTGCAATTTGTTTTGATCTTATGATGACATTATTAGTCGATAAAGGACAGCGTCATCTGCAAACAACTTAAGACGGCTGCCCAGGTCGTCTCCCAAATCGTTTATATAGGCAAGGAACAGCAAAGGCCCTATAACACTACTTTGAGGAACGCGAGAAATCTCATCTGTTTTACTCGATGCCTTTCCGTCAATTACCACAAACTGTGACCTCTCTGACAGGAAATCACAAATCCAGTCACATAACTGAGACGATATTCCATAAGCACGTAATCTCACTACGAGCCGCTTGTGCGGTACAGTGTATAAAACTTTCCAGAAATCCAGAAATATGGAATCGATCTGAAATCCCTAGTCAATAGCACTAAGCACTTCATGTGAATAAAGAGCTAGTTGTGTTTCACAGGAACGATCTTTTCCAAACCCGTGTTGACTGTGTGTCAATAGACTGTTTTCTTCGACGTAATTCATAATGATGTAGCAATTGGGTCGTTGCGACTACACTGAAGCAGGTCTCTCTGTTATGGGCAGTGTGACTAGACACCAGGTTTTAGAGGAACAAATGGGCAGTAATGGAGTATAAACGAGGCTGAATTTGAGGAAAGGATGTTATTCGAGTCAGGGACTTGATAATTGCTGAGTAGCCGCACTACAATGCTGGAGCACCCTGGCCAATCAGACGGCTGGGCAGCGCCAGTAGCAGCCTATGGTTCGAGACCAGGCTGTGTCTGCCGCCACACTGGGTCCTTTGTGAGACTTGGCGTCATAGTCCTGCTGGCTTGCTGCTCCTGTCTGCTGCCGCAAATGATGAGACCCAGGGAGGGACTCGACGTCACAACGTCAGCCCCCCTCTATCGCCTGAGGGGCATGGGTTCAGACCAACGCAAAACCGCCTCCACAACTGCAGGGCAAAGAGCAGCCAAGTCGCCTTCTGGCGTGTCACTCCCCTGGGAAGCGCCGATGTCGCAAGTGCCTGTGGCCTCGCCCTCGCTGGTTACTTTTACTCATTTTCCACACTTCCTTTCCACAATCTTCATAATAACGACAATACCATCGTAATAAAATTTTGACACTGATTACATGATAATCGTCATTTGCTTCCATTAATACTTCTTGCTCATGTAGACACGTTTATATCGAATGTAATCAACAACACACTCAATAATTATCGATGGCCGCAGGAAAATCTGCATGCAACAGCGTAAACCAATTTACAAGTTCTTTTTACGATCACTGTTTGGTGTGACACTTTGAGCAACATGCTGATAGGTTCATTCATTTTAGAAGAGCAAATAACAAGGCAGAATGATTTGCATGTTGAAAGCTTGACAGCATTCTCTTACACACACGGACTGCAATGTACTTCCAGCATTATGGAGACCCTCTATATTTTACCAGATGTATGAGAAAACTTTTTAGCCGCACTTCGCTAGTCGCTGGTTTGGTCGCAGTAGTCCAATTAACTGGCCACTAGGATCGCCAGGTATTACGTCATTAGATTTTTGACTTTGAGTTTTGATGAAGTCTCAGATGTACAAGCGAAAGATAAGTACGAGAGATGAACCGCATGGTCCCATCATGGACACTGCTACCCTTATTTGGGAACATGCTGAGGCAGTGACAGGCAACACAACATCTTCTCCAAGAGTGAACAAATGCATTGAAATTGGCGCTGGGATACTCGAACACTGATTGTACACCGTACATCTGCTGCGATGTTACGTGTACGATAATACTTTGAGATGAATGTGCTAAAAAACATATTTTTGAGCTGATACTAATAATGTTATATTTACTAACTGTTGTACAAGAGTGAAGCTGGCAATTTATTGAAGAATACAGAAAATAAATAACGATGTCTATTAAATGTGTTCTGTCTCGAAAATCATTCGGAATAGGGCATATGCCTGTATGAAGTTTTTTGCTTCAAACGATCGTTCCTGTGGTATCCCTTAATGTTGACCATTCCTCCTGGGACACCATGTTCCCCAGGTAGGTGTATTGGGGCCCTTGCTGTTCATGTTGAATATTAATGACAGTGCAGAAAATATTAACGGTAACCTCAGATTTTTTGTAGATGCTGTAGTTATTTACAATAAGAGCTGCCTGAAATACGGTCCACAGATATTTAGTCTAATCTTGATAGAATTTCAGAGTGATGCAACACCTGGTCACTTTCTTCAAGTGCCAAGAATACAAAATTATGCACTTCGCAAAAAGAAAACAATGTAGTATTTTATAACTGAAATATCAACGAGTCTTAATTCGAATCTGTCAACGCATACAAATACTTAGATGTAACAGGTTTTGAAGGAATGAAACGGGATGATCGCAGAATTTAAGGAAGAAGAGACACACGGCAATCATTCGCGATCCATTAGTTTTACTAGTGTTGCATATCTAGATTTCGGCTCTAAGTAGCCGTCTTCACATATAGTTCAAATGGCTCTGAGCACTATGGGACTTAATATCTGATGTCATCAGTCCCCTAGAACGTAGAACTACTTTAACCTAACTAACCTAATGACATCACACACATCCATGCCTGCCTGAGGCAGGATTCGAACCTGGGACCGTAGCATTGGGGGGGGGGGGGGGGGGAGGTTCCGGATTGACGAGCCTAGAACCACTCGGCCACCGCGGCCGGCTCTTCGCATATGCAAGAGTAAGAAAAGTTATGGAAATGCGACTGAATGCTGTGTTTGTCTCCTTCCTTGTAGTGTACGGTCCCTGTGCACAACAGTTCCTTCTGGAATCAAAGTTGATCGCAAAACTTGTACGTTTTTGGAGATGTTACTTGTGTTTTAAGAAATGCCATTAAAGGGAAAGCATCAGAAGACATTGTTAATTATGTTTTTCTAAGCGTTATTAACCGATTTTCGGAAATGGGACTATCCCTAAATTTTTGGGAAAATACACTATATTCACTTCTGTACAATAAACAGAGTAATATCAACAATAGGCGTGGCACAAGAACAGGAGTCGGAAAACGGGGTAGAATGCTTCAGATTTTTCGGTCTACATACTGATGAAAACTTGAACTGGAAGAAGCGTGTTGCTCAGTTTCTCAAACGGTTAAATTAAGCTACTTTCGTTCTTCGTATAATTGCTAGTCTTGGAAACAACATACTAACATATTTTGTGTATTTACTCTGAATAATGACTCATGTAGTCATTTTCTTGGGACATTACCAGTTAGAAATAAGGTACTGATTGCCCAAAAGTGAGCAGTAAGAATGATAAGTAATAATAGGTGATGTTCACACACGGTCGTCATGTTCATACTTATTCAAGGAGCTGTGCATTTAACCACGATGTCACAAATTCGTCATAAATAATCCACAACAATTTGAGAAGAGTAGTCATTTACTCACCTGCAACACTAGAGGAAGAAGTGAACTTTATTACCCATTATTAAAGCTTTCAGTGACTCACAAAGGAGTTCAATACGCTGCAAAGAATTTTTTGATCATTTGCACAATAACGTACTATGTCTGACAGGTAGCGCAGCAAGATTTAAATATAAATTAGAATTATTTTCCCTGCACAACCCAGTTCTACTACATAGGCGAACTTCTCTTTAAAAGCCGGTAGCCTCAAAAAAGAAAATGTTTTTGAATATAGTAGAGTGTGCAGGACAAATAATAATGTGGTCAGTAATGTAAACAGACGTCATATATACGTACCCTGTAAACTGAATAATTCCATATCATTTGCTCAGCCGTAGGCAAAGCAGATCGTAGAATTCGTTTCATAGGTAGAATACTAGGATGTACTCAGTCTTCAAATGAGACTGTTTACAAAATACTCATACGATCCGTCCTAGAATATTGCACTAGTGTGTGTGATCCTTTCCAAATAGGACGAACAAGAGTACTGAACATATACAGAGGAGAGACACAGCTATGATCACAGGTTTGTCTGATCTTCAGGACTGTGTCACGGATATTCTGGAGAAACAGGACTGGCAGACATCGACATACAAAGTGTAAGGAACCAGTTTTAGTAGGCGAAATTTGGAATATCCTACAACGCCCCCTCAGGGATCGAGAGAATTGGATTATCTTAACTGCACGTACGTGAATGCAAGGAGAAAAAACGGTAATAAGTTCAGTTGGAAGTACCCTCTGCCATGCATTTCATAGTGGTTTGCAGAGTTTGGATGTGGATATACAGGGTGTTCGACAATGGATGTAGTTATACAGGTGTTGGACAAAAACTTGGGAACACTGCTGGAAATACAAAGCATGCTTAATCATAAATGCTGATGCTAGCCAAACCTGCTGGGTGCGCTGTTGTATTTGATCACGAACGTCACATGTGCAATACACTTAATACGTTGCAAGTGTCAGTCATGGTCAGAAGAGTGTTCTGTGCAGCTGTAAGTGTGTTATGTCAGAAGTAAGTGAATTCATAAATGGCCAGATTCTTGGTGATTTTATAGTATTTGCTTCTGTTACCAAGTAGCTGAAGTGGCTCGTGTTTCATGAGGCAACGTATCAAAGATTTATACCGAATACAATGAGAGCGGAAACGCGTATTCTGAGTCACAATGCGAACGAAAGTGTGTGTTGTGTAACCACCGCAGATGATAATTGAAGAGGACTGTGACGAAAAATAAGGGGGCAACAGCTATAATAATCACTGCAGAACTCAAATTTCGCACTCGAGTACACTGTCAGCACCAAAACAACAGGAAGGGATCTTCATAAGCAGAGAACTGTAGGCTGATGTGGGATTTCGAAACCAAGTATTAGCGACTGCAATGGGTTTAACAGGAAAACGTGGTACTGAAGCCATAAAAACTTAAATGTGGAACAATGGAAGAAAGTAATTTGGTTGTCTGAGTCTTGTTTTACACTGTTTGCAATTGCTGCCCGAGTTAATGTCTGGCATATGCATGTCCCAAGCCTACGATACAGACAGCATGCTGCCTAGAGCGAAACATGGCGAGGGTTCGGTGATGATTTATTCAGCCATACCGTGGTATTCCTTGGACCCCATGGTTAGTCTGCAAGGTCATATAACTGCCTCGGATTGTCTGTCAATTTCATGGTACAATATTTGTTCTCCAATAGTGATCTGAGGCATCGTCGATAGAGTCGACTGCGGTCGTTGGATGCAGAGCCGAGTGGAGACTGAATCAGTGGCTCAGGCGGTTCTGTGACGGTGTAGGCTGCAGATTCCTTGACTTGCGCCATCGGGTGGTGGGTTTCCGGGTTTTGCTTAATTGGTCAGGAGTCCACTACACACAGGAAGCGTCTATACGGGTAGCGGGGGCTGTGTGGAAGGAACTGGGCGGCTTCTTATGTTAATGAGCCTCAGGGAACCACAGAAACGGCGTCCGTCTAAAAGGGAGCAGGTAGAACACAATAAGTTAGTTGTAGAAACGATCAGTATTATAGTTGTAAATTGGCGTAGCGGTGTTGGGAAAGAACCACAGCTAAGAGCCCTAATAGAAAGCACTGAAGATCAAATAGTCACAGGTACAGGAAGCCGGCTAAAGCCGGAAACAAGTTCAGCATAAATTTTTTCTAACAGTCTAACAGTTTTCAAATACGATAGGTTAAATACAATTGGTGGTGGAGTATTTACTGCTGTCAGAAGTAGTTGACTTGTAGTGAAATTGAAATAGATAGATCCTGCGAAATAGTATGGGTTGAGGTTATACTGGACAATCGGACTAAGCTATTAACTGGGTCATTTTACCGACCCTCCGACTCAGAAGATGTAGCTGCTGAACAGTTCAAAGGAAACTTGATTCTCATTTGAAATAGGTACCCCACTCATACAATTAGAGTCGGTGGTGACTTTGATCTACCCTCGATTTGCTCGAAAAATTATACGTTTCAAGCAAGTGGCTGACATAGAACGTCATCCGAAATTGTACTGAATGCTTTCTCAGAAAATTATTTTGAACAGTTAGTTCATAAGCCAACTCGTGCGTAAATGGTTGCGAAACCATACTTGACCTCTTAGCAACAAATAATCCTGGACAAATAGTGAGTATCGTGACGAATACAAGAATTAGCTACCACAAGGCAGTAGTTGCTAGTCTGAATACCATAACTCCTACAACCATCAAAAAGAAACGCAACGTATATCTATTAAAAAAACTGATAAAAATGCTCTTAACGCCTTTTCAAGAGACAGTCTGCACTCCTCCCGATTTGATCATGTAAGTGTAGAAAAGTTGTGGAATGATTTACAAAAGGTAATATCGCCAGCAATTGAGAGATACATACCACATAAATTAATAAGTGATGGTACTGATCCCCCATGGTACACAAAACGGATAAGATCACTGTTGAAGAAACAGCGAAAAATGCATGCCAAATTTAAAAGAACGCAAAATAACCAAGACTGGCAAAGTTTTGCAGAAGTTCGAAATATAGTGCGTACTGCAATGCGAGATGCTTTCAATAATTTCCACAACGAAACTCTGTCACGAACTCTGGCTGAAAACCCAAAGAGATTCTGGTGATACATAAAGCACACTAGTGGCAAGAAGCAATTAACATGGGAACTCGGGGCAGAACGGGATACTTAAAGTTTAAGAATTTCTATAAAATAAGGGAACACAAGGAAACACTTCTTAAAGTGATAAAAAAAACACCTTGTAATGTAACCTAATGTACCTTATTTTAAAATCACTTGAAACAATACATTTTGCATTTTTTACAATTTTTCGAAGAAAGTCTTGAATATTTCCCGTTCCGCCCCACCCACGGGGCAGAATGGGATAAGGGTATTTTTTGTTAAATTATTGCATACACGTTGAATTTGAATTACGAATATCGTATTAAACTATGACAAAATGTTGTATAACAGGCAATTCAGACTGAGAAATGTGTAATTTAAATAATTAAAAAGTCATTCTTCAAAATAAGAAAATATTTTAATGTCATTCTGAAAAATGTACAATGCTTAATAACCACCAAACCACTAGCCCATTCGAGAATAGTCGCAAATCAGTATTTCCTCTTCATCTTCACTGTCTATGCCAGCATATGAATTGTGTGCCCACTCTGGCATGATATCCAGCCCTCATTAGAAACGGAGTAGAAGTCCCCACAGTAGAGACACTCAGCATCCTCTCTCTCTGATTCTCTCTTCTCCATCACTTCTTCCTTTTATTTTTCTTAAGGTCTTTGATGTTCTCTGTTTCGGTTTTTTTGGTTGTACAGTTTGATATTTTTGCCTTAAGTTGAGCTGCACCTGACGTCTCTGTCCTGACTTTGTTTATATTTGTGCACCCTCCTCCTTTCTGTAGGCCTAGTTTATGTGTGACAGCATTCTGCAGTTCCTTCTTATAAGGAGAATCTGTTAATACGACGGTTTTTCCTTTTCGTCTTGTACTCCGCCGAGTATATTGACAGATTAGTGGGATTGGAATGACAGCCTCGGGCGATATCTGGAAAACTGTGTTGTTCGGCGAACGTAGCTGGTTGGAAGAGTCTGGCGTCCATGAACATCCAGGCTGGGTTTGCTTTCTACTTGCATCAAAATATGACGGAGCACAACGGGACACTATCCCATTCTGCCCTGTCCCATTCTGCCCCAAGAGCACTTTTGAGGATAATAACTTTTATGGAGAGCAGTAACTAACGTATTTAAATGCATTAAATAACTAAAGTATAACAAATACCATGCAATTTAAGGGAATGTGTCATTTTAGGGTATCCAATTAACAACTTACCTGGCGTTGAAACTCACCAAACGTTAGAACAACACAAGTGGTAACGTGACGGACAACAATTCACTTAGATTTCGCACTTCAAACTAAATCAGAATGGCTGCCCTCACCTCCCTTACATTCGGAGAAATAGTTACATGGCCATACAGCAGGTTGCAACACTGTGCAGTCTAGAAAAGAGTAATTTCCCATTGTGCCCTGCTATCCCGTTCTGCCCCGAGTTCCCCTGCCTTCACTGCGCGATAACAACGCTGAAGTCACTAATGACACTGCCACTAAAGAACAGATATTAAACATAATTTTCAGAAACTCCTTCAACAAGGAAGACGAAGTTAATATTCCTGAATTCCTATCAAGAACAACTGTCAAGATAAGAAACATGGAAATAGATATCCTTGCTGTCGCAAAGTAGCTAGAATCACTTAAGCAAGGCTTCCGGTCAAGACTGTATACCAGTAAGGTTCCTCTCAGAGTATGCTGATACAATAGCTCCATATTTAGCAATTAGATACAACCGGTCGTTCCCAGAAAGATCCGTACCTAAAGACTGGAAAATTACTCAAGTGACACCAATACCCAAAACGGGAAGTAGGAGTAATCCATTGAATAACAGACCCATATCACTAACGACGATTTGCAATAGGATTTTGGAACATACGCCGTATTCGGACTTTATGAAGTACCTCGAGGAAAACGATTTATTGGCACGCAGTCAGCACGAATTCAGAAAATATCATTCTTTCGAAACACAACTAGCTCTTTATACTAATGAAGTAATGAGTGCTATAGACAGGGGATGTCAAACTGATTCCATATTTTTAGATTTCCAGAAGGATTTCGACACTGTTCCTCACAAGCATCTTCTAACCAACTGTGTGCCTATGGAATATCGCCTCAGTTATGTGGCTGGATTCATGATTCACTGTCAGAAAGGTCACAGTTCGTAGTAATAGACGGAAAGTCATCTCGTAAAACAGAAATAATATCCGGCGTTCCCCAAGGATGTGTTACAGACCTTGTATTGTTCCTGATCTATGTTAACGACGTAGGAGACAATCTCGGTAGCCGTCTTAGATTGTTTGCAGATGATGCTGTTATTTACCGTCTTGTAAAGTCATCAGACAACCAAAACGAACGACATAATGATTTAGATAAGGTATCAGTATGGTGTGAAAAGATGCAATTGACCCTGAGTAAAGTATAGTGTGAAGTTATTCACATGAGTATTAAAAGAAATCCGCTAAATTTCGATTCACGGTAAGTCACACAAATCTGAACTGTGTAAATTCAACTAAATAATAAACGATTGCAATTACAAATATCCTAAATTGGAACGATCACATATATAATGTTGTGGATACAGCCTACCAAAGACTGAGATTCAATGGCAGAACACTTACAAGGTGTGACAGGTCTACTAAAGAGACTGTTTACACAACGCTTGTCCGCCCTATTCTGGAGTATTTCTGTGTGGTGTGGGATTCGCAACAGATGGGACTGGCCGATGACATCGAAAAAGTACCAAGAAGGGCAGCTCGTTATGTATTACCGCGAAGTTGGGGAGATAGTGCCACAGACATGATATGTGAATTGGAGTGGCTATGATTAAAACAAAGGAGTTTTTCGTTGCAACGGGATCTTCTCATGAAACTTCAATACCAGCTTTCTACTGCGAATGCGAAAACATTCTCTTGGCACCCACCTACACAGGAAGAAATGATCATGACGATAAAGTAAGGGAAATCAGGGCTCGCACAGAAAAATTTATGGGCTCGCTTTCCCCGTGCACCGTTCGAGAGTGGAGTGGTAGAGAGACAGCTTGAAAGTGGTTTATTGAACCCTCTGCCAGGCACTTTCTTGTGAACAGCAGAGTAATCATGTAGATATAGATGCTGTGTTCCAAGAAGTCATGGTTCCTGTTCGCACAGCTCACATCGTCCAGGACTGGTTTGTGACCAAGCGATTGATTTGTTGCATCTTCCCTGGCCATCACAGTGACAGATCTCAGCATTATTCAGCCTTCATCGTCAAATTGGGAATGAAGTGTTCGTGATCACTACTCAGTTCCATCATCACTACCTGAAGTTCCCAATATTTTTCAAGAACAATGGTACAAGATCCCCCTGAAAACCGCACAGAACCTGTACTTCGTCATTTTGTGATGACTAGAAGCTGTTCAGAATTGCAACGATTTTCCTTCACCGCGTTAGGCGTGGTAAGATGTTGTTCTTTACGTTTTTCCTTATTTGTGTCGACGCCCTGTAGATGTAGATATAGACTACTGTTGGAAATGACCAAGTTACGAAGTTCCTCCTTCTTTCTCTGCTTCTCCAGGGATGGCTGTGTACTATAAGATTGTTCAAGCGAACAGGAACGGTAGTAAATCCGTTTTATGGCTATCCGACACGCGTGAAAGCGTCGTAACGTTCCTGGAGATACGCCTTCGCGCATCCGCTACCGTTGCCCCAGCCCGCCTTCCACCGATCACATGACCACGAGCTCACAGTCACACACACACACACACACACACACACACACACGCACACGCTCACACACAGACACGCGCGCATGCGCAATCACTTCCACATTTCTGTGTAGGAGAATACTCCTTTCCTTAGACAAAAGCACAAACCCAGCGAGGTGGCGAAGTGGGAAGATCCAGGACTCACAGTCAGGAGGACAGTGGTTCGAATCTCGGTCAGTGCATTTACGTTTAGGTTTCTTTCTCATCATTCTCCAGTCTAAGCTTATGTTTGGAAGACTGCAGGAAACCTAAATGTGGATGGACTGACTGAGATTCAAATCACTGGTCTCCGAACTGTGACTTCTGGTTCATCCCACTTCGTCACCCCGCTGGGTTTTATTAATGAAATTTGGTGAATGCGGTGGATGCCCTCTGTGTAGTTTATAACGTTTTATCTTATCACAAGTTCCTTCGCATTTGCCGGTTCACGTGAGGTAGCTATTTTTGGTGTAGTCAATCCAACATTTTCCAGTACTTCCCAAAACTTGTTCTTTCAGCAGAATCAAACAACAGATAATAAACTTAATTTGCAGCATATCAGCAGTCCACATTATATTTTACGTACGATGTGGTGCAGCCATGGAAACGCTGAACTCTCATTTAGGAAGATTAACAATTCCTGATGTTTGTCTAACTCATTTCATGCAAATGATGTTATGGTTTCTTCAATAAGGTTATGGCCAATTTCTTTGTAAACCGCCCTTTCAAGTAAGGCAGTGGCCCTTTGTAATAATTCTGATTTAAGATACGTTAAACTCTAACCTTCATTACCACAGAGCACAGAGCGAAACATAATACTCACGAGTAAAAACATAGATTATTATCAGTGTAACAACGAGCTGGCTAAAAATCTTATGAAATGTTTAAAATGCTTCATCTTTGGTGTTTCTTACTATAATTGCATTAACTAGTTTCCTGCTTGAATTTTTCCGTTCTCAGCTCAGACTTATTTCCCTATATATGCAAAGCGTGACCCGTTCTTATCAAAAGCCTTTACAAACTGCTTCAAAAGGCCCAACTTGTTTTGCAGTGGACGACAAATGATTTTCTCTCGTCCAACTAAGGGGTCGTTAATGACATTCTTCCTCCCTCCGTACATGTTTTCTCACTTTGGCCGTTCTGTTCATTGAAGAGGACTGTGACGAAAAGTAAGAGGACCACAGATATAATAATCACTGCAGAACTCAATGTCGCACTCGAGTACACTGTCAGCACCAAAACAACAGGAAGGGATCTTCATAAGCAGAGAACTGCAGGCTGATGTGGAATTTCAAAACCAAGTATTAGCGACTGCAATGGGTGTAACAGGAAAACGTGGTACTGAAGCCATAAAAACTTCAATGTGGAGCAATGGAACTTTGATGTTTCTTACTATAGTTGCATTAACTAGTCTTGACTGAAAACGATAGCATTAAAATTCGTGTAAAGTGCTATTTATTTGCATAACACCGGAGTGTTTTGAGCCAAGGAGCTCAAAATTCTAAAATAGAAGATTTTAATGAAATATATGTTATACTGTTTTAATATAAGTCCATGGATAAAAATTAAACTATAATTTTACTATTCTGTTATATAAATATTATTATATCCAAAATAAATAGTCATTGATGATAAAATCCAGTCCCTGAACATTTAGGAAGCTTCTTTTCCATGACATTCTTGAATGTACTATGGAGCGTTCCATTTTATAAATTCGAGCAGTAAACTGCAGTCACGGGCATCTCCGATCTTCCTTGGTAGCGTTCCTCGACAGTTTTCATATTGCAGAGTTGCCTTATTTGTGGATAGTCAAATATTCCTGCTTGAATTTTTCCGTTTTCAGCTCAGACATTTTTCCCTATATATGCAAAGCATGACCCATTCTTATCAAAAGCCTTTACAAACCGCTTCAAAAGGCCCCACTTGATATGCAGTGGACAACAAATGATTTTCTCTCATTGAACTAAGGGGTCGTTAATGACATTCTTCCTCCCTCCGTACATGTTTTCTCTCTTTTGCCGTTCTTTTTCAACACTGTTACGTTTGTTGTCTCTGCTATTCCAGAGTCACAAGAAGCACCTTGCTAACCAAGAAGAAAGTTTACCATTCATAAGTCTAGACAAATCATCCATTAATGTTTATGAGACTTAATCTTCTCAAAGTTCACAACTGTGGGTTTATGTTCTTCTTTAACTTCCCTTGAGGGACCAGCTGACATTGAACTAAATTTGTTACCATTGTGTATTAGTACAAATTTCAAACTTGCCTTGAACTGTGCACAAACACAAGAAAATCAGCTAGTAAACGTTTAGGAAGTCCCATTTCCTCAGGTGTCCACTAATTTAGTGCAGAACACGAGATTGCCTTCTTGAGAGTATAAAAAATAAAAATGAAGGGCTTCCTGGATCAACAGGTCGTTACGACACCAGCCTGGGCAAAACCGAAAGATACGATTCCACATCCATTTGTTTAACTTTTATTCCGATTTAGATCGTATAGTATGAGATTTACGACTCTTATATAGGTACACGATACTTTGAAGTATTTACGAAATAGTAGCCTGTTCTTTTCCAAATTTACCTCTTTAGTGCGAGTTAAACCATGAAAACATAAAATTAGGAAAACTGGTCATCCTACAGATTTAATTGTACAGAAGTCTATATTTAAGAAGTATTGTTGACCTTAAAGGTTTTTATTGGATTTCATTTCCGATATATACAGTTTTTCCCATATATGACAGTTACTCACCAAAATTCCAAATGTCATATGAGCTGTAGAAAAATGTAATTGTTTTTTGTCAGACAATAGTCTTCAGTGTATTAAAAAACGGCAGTTAACTTCACAAGAAAATTTCTACTTGACATAATAATTTAATACTGCAATATGTAAACAAATCTTGGGACACGCTGGATTTTTATATTTCTAAATTTTACTACAGGAATATATAAAATTTCTTTTACAAATCGCATTTTTGTAACCATAAAAGGTATAATTTTTGCATGAATCGCCACTGTTTGTAAAAACAGATGTCGTACTAATAATTATTTTGACAAAGGAAATTCTAGAACATTTTGGACAAAAATTTTGTGTTACATAGAAGTGTATGCATCCCAAATCAGATTTGGCATAGTTGTTAGCTGAGTTGACTTTCAAGATTTTGTATGTGACACATGGTGTGTAATGTTTTTGCTATCAGCAAACATCTAAAAATGAGCTCCTTCTGAGTGAAAAGAGGTTTTGGTGATAAGACTACGTTTTTTTGTCTTGTTGATTGGTAAAAAAAGTTCACACTAAGAAAAAACTGTGTATTATGTTTTACTATGAGTAACAAACAAATTCTGAAATAAATCCCGAAGAAATCTTAAGAAATAGTATCTTCACAAGCTAGTAAACAATCTGAGAACCTATTCATACCCAAATTAGGCGAATGCTGCCTCTTCACATTGAAACAAGATGAGTATTTACCTTTATTCTACAAATTGTTTAATCATCTCTTATAAGGGTCATTTTCTCTTGACGTTCCATTGAACTAAACCTATTACATATTTACAGCTGAGATTTATTATAAATCAGGGATATTTTGCCTCAGATGGTCCATTTTAATAGCAAGAAGGGTACCAGAATTTTTCAGTTGTATGGTAAACGCTAACCTTGGTTCCTTGATCTGGTACATTTCTGTTGGAAGCCAGTAATTCAGAAGCTTCTTTTGACGGCTTGAGATCCCTGGTGGGTTATTAACTCATCCCAGTTTAAAACCTGAGGAATTAATGCCGTACCCACATAATCACTGTCATTGTCATTAGTATCAGAGGTACAACACCAGTCCTCACGAACAACAGGTTCCAGAGTGGCTTTTGTTTCAGACGTTTTCATTTCCCGGTAGTCCACAATTGTAAATGTTCTGTACAAGTTTTACAGATTTATTGTAAAAGTCTTTACAAAGTCAATAATAGGTTTTCGGTTTCCTTTCAGCATTTATTCTTTGCATATGTAGCAAAATCCATCAAAGTGATTTACGCAACTTCTTCCACTTTAACTTATATTATTTCTGTTCAACAACACAAGTGCAAAAAACTACAGCATAGATGTTTCCTAACTGAATTATCAAGCGACGTCATTCTCACTCAGCCCTGTACAGCCTAGCTCACACAGTAACCTCCAACTCCATCTGGTGGACATTCCTGGAACTAATTTGATAGCAGACTGACAATAGTGCAAACCTACAGGAACCAATCCTCATACATGTGAATTGGAAGTGCACAAACCAGAGTTAAAAATGCACATTTCATGTTGAAGTGCATATTAAACAACAATGATCAAAAAAATAAGAGCAGATAGAGGAAGACTGATTCCACTTTTTGATTCAACGCCCCAACTGTGGCTAACAGCAATTATAAAATACTAGATACAAAAAAAACAGTTTGTTCTTGGCCTGTGTAACCCATCCCAGTTTAAACCCTAAGGAATTAATGCCATAACCGCATAATCACTGTCATCATCATTAGTATCAGTGGGACAACACCAGTCCTCACAAACAACAGGTTTCAGAATGGCTTTTGTTTCAGAGGAATTCGTTTCCTGGTAGTCCACAATCGTAAACGTTTTGTAGAAGTTTTAGAGATTTATTGCAAAAGTCTTTACAAAGTCAGTAATAAGTTTTCGGTTTCCCTTCAGCGTTTATTCTCTACATATGTAGCAAAAACCATCAAAGTGATTTACACAACTTCTTCTACTTTAACTTATATTATTTCTGTTCAACAAGACAAGTGCAAAAAACTACAACATAGATGTTTCCTAACAGAACTGTAATGTGACATCTTCCTCAGTCAGCCCTGTACGGTTAGAGCTCACACAGTAACCTCCAACTCCATCTGGTGGTTATTCCTGGAACTAATTAGGGAGCTGACCGGCAATAGGGCAAACCTACAGGAACCAATCCTCGTATGTGTGATTTAGAAGCGCACAAACAGGAGTTACAAATGCACATTTCATCTACAAGTTCATGTTAAACAACAATTATCAAAAAAATAAGAGCAGATAGAGGAAGACTGATTTCACTTCTGAATTAACACCACAACTGCCGCTAAAATCAATTCTAAAATCCTAGATAGAAAAAAACAGTTTGCTCTAGGCCTATGTAATTACTTCATTGCTAGTTTCCCTAGAGATATCTGGTGAGTTTTTGATTCATCTCAGTTCAGTCCCTGAGGAATTAATGCCATAACTGCAGAATCACTGTCATCATCATTAGTATCAGTGGGACAATACCTGTCCTCACAGACAAAAGGTATTTTAATGGGTTTTGTTTCATATGTTTTCGTTTCCCGGTAGTCCACAATCGTAAAGTTTCACAGATTTATTGCAAAAGTCTTTACAATGTCAATAATAGGTTTTCGGTTTCGTTTCAGCTGTCATTCTCTGCATATGTAGCAAAAACTATCAATGTGATTTACACAACTCCTTCTACTTTAATTTATATTATTTCTGTTCAACAACACAAGTGCAAAAAGCTACAACATGGATGTTTCCTAACTGAACTATTATGTGACATCATCCTTGCTGAGCCCTGTACGGGCAAAGCTCACGCTCAAATATCGAACTCCATCTGTTGGATATGTCTGGAACTAAATACACAGCTGACCGGCAATAGGGCAAACTTACAGGAACCAACCCACGTACATGTGATTTAGAAGCGCAGAAACCAGATATAGAAAAGCACATTTCATGTAGATGATCATATTAAACAACAATGATTAAAAATAGAAGAGTGGATAGAGGAAGACTGATATAACTTCTTGGTTTAACGCCGCAACTGTGGCTAAAATCAATTCTAAAATCCTGGATGGAAAAACTATTTGCGCTTGGCCTGTGTAATTACTCCACTGCTAGTTTCCCTTGAGATATCTGGTGAATTATTAACTCATCCCAGTTAAAACCCTGAGGAATTAATGTCATAACCGCATAATCACTGTCATCATCATTAGTATCAGTGGGACAACACCAGTCCTCACAAACGACAGGTTTCAGAGTGGCTTTCGTTTCAGAGGTCTTCGTTTCCCAGTAGTCTACAATCGTAAACGATTTTCTACAAGTTTTACAGATTTATTGCAAAAGTCTTTGTAAAGTCAATAATAGGTTTTTGGTTTCCCTTCAGCGTTTATTCTCTGCATATGTAGCTAAAACCATCAAAGTGATTTACACAACTTCTTCTACTTTAACTTATATTATTTCTGTTCAACAACACAACTGCAAAAAACTGCAACATAGATGTTTTCAAACAGAACTGTCATGTGACATCTTTCTCAGTTAGTCCTGTACGGCCAGACCTCACACACTAACCTCCAACTCCATCTGGTGGATATTTCTGGAACTAATTAGAAAGCAGAGCGGCAGTATGGCAAACCTACACGAACCAATCCTCGAACGTGTGATTTAGAAGCGCACCAACCAGAGTTACAAATGCACATTTAATGTACAAGTGCATGTTAAACAACAATGATCAAGAAAATAAGAGCGGATAGAGGAAGACTGATTTCACTTTTTGATTTAACGCCACAACTGTGGCTAAAATCAATTCTAAAATCCTAGATACGAAAAAACTGTTTGCTATTGGCCTTTGTAATTACTTCATTGCTAGTTTCCCTTGAGATATCTGGTGAGTTTTTAACTCATCCCAGTTCAGTCCCTGAGGAATTAATGCCGTAACTGCATAATCACTGTCATCATCATTAGTATTAGTGGGACGACACCAGTCATCACAAACAACAGGTTTCGGAATGGCTTTTGTTTCAGACGTTTTCGTTTCCCAGTAGTCCACAATCGTAAAGTTTTACAGATTTATTGCAGAAGTCTTTACAATGTCAATAATAGGTTTTCGGTTTCCTTTCAGCTTTCATTCTCTGCATTCCCTGAGTATCTGAAAATGTTGTAACAGTTATTAATGTTGGTAATAGGTGTACAAAGCGCCAATATAGATTTGACTTCTTCAGTCTGATGCATTAAATGAATAATAATTTATTTCTGCTAAGATAGTAGATTTGCTTCCAGTAGAAATAGATTTCGAGTAAATGATCTGGCCACTGAGATTAAGGTTGTCTGTGGTTCACATGAATCGATTGAAGCAATTTCTAGGTCGATGCTTTGAATTAGACGCAGACGAATTTCTTCCCCATGCTTACCCCACTGAGGAAGTATTCGGTACATAATCATACCATCGTCGTTGAGGATTTGAGCCCCAACGTTCCGTTATGTCTCCATCGTCTTCGTTGTACGAAGACTAGTTTCGTTGTTTAGTTAATATCTTTGGTGACCACGCTGTGCAAAATAGAATGATGGGATATTGAACTTTCCTCTTTCCTTCTACTACTCTTCTCTCAACGAAAATTAATTTCTTTGTATAATTAATATATGTGCAAAACCAGAACGCTTCACTTCCTCTAGCTAAGGAAACAGCTGCAGTGCTAGATGACACGTTACATGCTGAAATGCTAATTCGTGGGAAACCATTACTAGCTTCATACTTGCAACACCTGGCAAATTTGGAGATATATGCAAACATTGTTTTGGAATAGAAATAAGAATCCGCCAGTGCTAACAGTTGATGACACCCTTGTATCTTATTGTAAGAACGATCGAAAATACATTGCTGGCTGTTGAAACTGCTCACCAGGAAGGATAGGAAATAATGACATTTTAGTCATAGTGCGCATACAGTGGTAGTAGAATTTTACACAGTCCAGTAACATTAATGTGACCACCGCCTATACTCGACGTCAACATGCAATAACCTCTCAAAGACATTTGGTGACAGGTGGCACCACCAGCAGTGTCGTGGGGATGCGGAAAACAGTGCAGTTGTTATCGCAATATGGAAATGGAGTGATTTATGTGATGCCGAAAAGAGTATGATGATTGGCTTTCGGGCCAAGGGCGGAAGTATTTCCGAAATGGCTATTTTTGTAAACTGTTCATTTGCCACTGTGGTTAAAGTATACTGCACATCCAGAACCGGCATAGAGGCAATTGTGGTGCACCACGGGCCATAGACAACAGAGGTGAACGACGGCGGAGGAGATGTATATGGGGGAATAGACGTGCAACTGCTAAGCAATTGACCACCTAGATGACCCAAGGAGGTAGCAACAGTGTCTCCTCAACGACCGTTCAGCGAACTTCGCTGTGTATGAGCCCTGGAAGAGGTCTCTGATTCATGCGCCCATGCTGACTGAAATTCATCGGCGGCAAAGGCTGTAATTTGCACGCCAATACTTCAACTGGCGGCTACTGAGTGTCTCGACAGCTGTCGTTTTCAAATGAGTCAAGTATCATGTTCCATAGGAATGTCTGAAGGGAAACACCCTGCAACCAGGAGGGAGCTTTATGATCTGGGGAATGTTTTCAGTGGCATTCCCTGGGTAATCTCATCATTCTGGAGGCACAATATTTCAACAAAATACTTATATCCATCTGTTCCCTTCATGAATTTAGTTTTTCCTTGACTCGATGCCACCTACCTGCAGCTTGCAGTGTATGTGCGTGTTTCGAGGAGCACCAGGATGAGTATACTGTTCTCCCCTGTCGGCCAACCTCCCTGGATTGAACCTAGTTGAGAATCTGTGGGACTAGCTCGATCCCACCATGGAGCCTCAACCGAAAAACCTAACTCAGCTGGCTATGGTGCTGGAGTCGGCATGACTCCACATCCCTCTCTGTACCCCTAGAACCTCACTGACTCCTTCTGCACATCTCACACTGCAAAAGGTGGTCATTCAGGCTTTTGTCAGGTGGTCAGTTCTGGCAGCAACGATGGCTCCAATTTGTCTGAGCATTGAGTTGCACTGAGCTTGTATGGGAGGCATTGGTGCAGCACGCTATGCTGTTTCAGTTACATGACAATCGTAGTGTCAAGTGCAAGAATCCTAGTCTCTTGGCAACCCGTGACCAAATGTATTCAATGGGCGAAAGATCTGGAGAACGTTTTGGCCAGGACTACAGTTGTACACCCTCTGTATAGAGGTAGGTTTTGGACAGTGTGGTTACATGCGTTCTTGCCTCGTCTTGCTGAAATATAACGTTTTGGAGACCTCAAATATAAGGCAATGTCATTGGGCTAAAGGAGTCGGAAATATAACGGCTGCTGACCAAGTTACCGGCTGTGAGAACCACAAGTAGACATTTCCTGTACGCATTGGCCCTCAATAGCATATTGCCAGGTATTGGTGCATGTATGACAATGATGGGAAAGCTGAAAAACCATGATGGTATACGCAGAAAGAGTGTCATGGCGCCACTCCTGTGTCCAAGGTTGTCACCACACCTCCCTCTGCTGCAGTGTCAAGGGTTGCAGCAGCAATGATTTCTGCACTGATAGTCTGTAGTGCTCGAGACGTCACCTCAGTCTCCGCGTGGATACTTGTCGTGTAGTAAGCAAACCCTTTTCCTGGTACTTGGCATGTAACTTTACTTTGTGATCCTGCACAGTTGAATGAATATGCATGTCCCTCGGCCCAAGACATATGTGATTGTTCCGATCCCTCATGTCGCTGAATAGGAATCTACTAAACACATTAATTCCATATCACGTGACAATCGTGGGATGCCAACCAAGGCAAGTAGTGATATCGCGGAACGATAAACCACTGTTTCGAATGTTCACGATGCTGCCACTGTCGAATTCTGAAACGTTCTGGTAGACGTTTCTGTTCGTACTGTGAGGCGTAACACGATCGTCTCACAAGCAAACATTATTCTGAATGAGAACCCATATATGCAGAATGTAGGTGGTATTACTCCTACTACACTGCGTAGTGATACTACCCAGAATTCTGGTAAAAGTAATAAATTTTTACTGTAAGCGCTGAAAGTAGCATGGAGGCTACCACGGAGTATTATAGTGACACCGCTGGCCACCAGCCATGCTACGTCGACAAATAAGGCAGAATAATAGATGCGAAAGTGAGTTGTGAAGCAAGTACAGCCTACGCAATGGTAAATTGCCCCACGCAGCAAAGATTGTACCTGTACATGTACAAGGATACTCTGCAAATCACATTTAAGTGCCTGGCAGAGGGCTAATCGAAACATCATCACAATTCTCTATTATTCCAATCTCGTATAGCGTGGGGAAAAAACAAACACTTATATCTTTCCGTACGAGCTCTGTTTTCTCTTATTTTATAGAAGTGATTGTTTCTGCCTATGTAGGTCGGTGTCAACAAAATATTTTCGCATTAGGAGGGGAAAGTTGGAGACTGGAATATCGTGAAAAGATTCCGCCGTTACGAAAAACGACTTTCTGTTAATTTTGTCGAGTCAAAATTCTTATCATTTCTGTGATACTCTCTCCCATATTTTCCGATAATACAAAACGTGCTGCCCTTCTTTGAACTTTTTCGATGCACTCCGTCAGTCCTATCTGGTAAGGATCCCACACCGCCCAGCAGTATTCTAAAAGACGACGGACAAGCGTAGTATAGGCAGTCTCCTTAGTAGTTCTGTTACGTTTTCTAAATGTCCTGCCAATAAAACGCCGTCTTTGGGTACCCTTCCCCACAACAATTTCTATGTGTTCTTTCCAGTTTAAGTTGTTCGTAATTGTAATACCTAGGCTTTTAGTTGAATTTACGGCTTTTAGATTAGACAGATTTATTGTAAACCGAAGTTTAACGAATTCCTTTTACCACCCATGTGGATGACCTCACATTTTCGTTATTTAGGGGTAACTGCCTGTTTTCGCATCATTCAGCTATTTTTTCTAAATCGTTTTGCAATTTGTTTTGATCTTCTGATGACTTTATTAGTCGATAAACGACAGCGTCATCTGCAAACAATTTAAGACGGCTACTCAGGTTGTCTGCCAAATCGTTTATTTAGATAAGGAAAGCAAAGGGCCTATAAGACTACCTTGCGGAACGCGAGAAATCATATCTGTTAGACTCGATGACTTTCCGTCAGTTACTACGAACTGTGTCCTCTCTGACAGGAAATCACAAATCCAGTCACATATCTGAGACGATATTCCATAAGCACGCAATTTCACTATAAGCCGCTTGTGTGGTACAGTGTCAAAAGATTTCCGGAAATCCAGAAATACGGAATCGATCTGAAATCCCTTGTCAATAGCACTCAACACTTCGTGTGAATAAAGGGCTAGTTGTGTTTCACAGGAACGATGTTTTCTAAACCCATTTTAGCTGTGTGTCAATAAACAGCTTTCTTCGAGGTAATTCATAATGTTTGAACGCAATATATGTTCCAAAATCCTGTTGCATATCGACTATCTACCTGGTGCAACAAGAAATACGATTCGTTCAACAGACGACCTATTCCGATTGATACGTTAAAAACTTAGTGATGCTGTGCTCACTGCAGTCATAACTGATGTCGTTTGGTAAACACATAGGGATCGTGTGACGTGGAGCTCCATGTTCAACAATGACCTTTGAACGGTGTGCTCCGAAGCTCTTGTGCCTGCACCAGCATTGTACTCTGTCATCAGATCTGCCACGGGTCGCTGCCTATACTGGATTACATAGTGGGGGGGGGGGGGAGGGGTTCACCGACATCTCCGTTTTGTGATGAGATGTGGTCGTCCAATACCATACGCCATATTCCTTATTTCACCGTTCTTCAACCACTTTTCATAGGCTCTCACGACAATAGTACACCAGCAGATGACCAGCTTCACAATTTCAGAGATTCTCGTGTCCAACCGCACTGCCACAACATGTGCCCTTTGTCAAAACCGCTTATTTCAGTGGACTTCTGCATTTGCGGCCCGTGTCTTCTCTATAATGACTGCCTGTTCGTCTCTCTTCTGCTTACATTTTTTCCTTACTGCGGCACGTGCCTCCAACACCACCAGGAGGCATTCAACCATGCGGTGCGCAGTGATCATAATATTTTCGCTCACTAGTGTACGTTGTCCATACAGGGTGTTTAAAAAATGTGTCACATATGCATACAGGAGGTAGCAATGATCAAACCTAGAAGAAAAATTTACGTAATTAAATGTCTAATTTTGTACTTCTTGAGATCTGGAGCAGTTTACTTGTAACGAGTGATGTGTAGTATTTGGGGGTGAACCCATCACAGTAAATTATCTCAATACGCACGTGCGGGCAGATAGAACTGCTCGAGTAATCATGGAGGTGAGACAGCAGGATCGATTCGGTATCAATATATGAGTAAGAGTTGTCGGTGAGAGACTCATAGGAGCATAAACTTTATCAAACAGATTAACAGGTACTGTGTATCGCCGACTCCTGTGGGATAAATTACCACCACTATTAGCGAACGTAACCCTTGTAAAAAGGCAACGATTGTGGTTTATTCACGAGGGGATTTCACCAGTCTTGAATCCGTTGGATTTCTGGCTATGGGGACATTTAAAGGCACTGTTGCATGCCCACCCCACGTGCAGACGTTACAGCGGTGTGTGAAAAATGCATGTAACGGAATTCTAATGGAGCCAGGTCTTTTCAGAAGAGTGCGAGATTCACTGCGAAGAAGGACTGAAGGTTGTATCAGGATGCGTGAGAACTACATGCAGCACTGCCTATAGTGTCTACTTCTACGTAGCAGACAGATGAGAACGACAAGAGGTACTGGCCCACATCTCAGCAGATTTTGGTTTCCAGATATGTCATTACAGGAGCTTTACTGTTAGTTTTGACCAACACCTGTAGGAAAATGTGACACTTTTTTTTAAACACCCTATATACGAGGGTTCTCCAGAAAGTAAGTTCCGATCGGTCGCGAAATGGACACCACAGTGAAAACCCGATGAAGCTTTGCACAGATGTCTTGCGTAGTGTCTCTAGTATGACCGTCGATCACATCAAGACGCTCTTTTCAGTTGTGAGCGCACTGTGAGCGAGTAAAGGTGCCTAGAACAACGATGTCTCCAGCCAAGTAGGAGGGTCCGCTGAGAGGCTTCGCCTTAATGAATGCAGCCCACCTAATACAACTGCCACGCACTTCCTTCTTCATGGCAATTCTCAGCCGCAATCTGCAGGGGCAGTGAAGACGCTCCTGCAGCCTTTTCGATGGGAAGTGTTCGATCACCCACAACACAGCCCTAATTGGCTCGTCCTGAGTATCATCTCTGTTCACATGAAACGTTGGATACCAAGACAACACTTGGGAGCAGTCTACCCTCTGTAGACCAGCGTAGAGAATTATCGGAAAGCATAGGCGGCTGCCTTCTATGACGATGGTGTTGGAAATTTGGTATAACGCTCCGACAAAGGTCTACGTCGGAGTGGTGACTATGTAGAGAAATATCTGAAAAGTGTAGCTAAACCTTGCCAATAAAATGTTTCTGATTTTCAGTGTGATTTCCATTTAGCGACCGAGTGGAACTTACTTTATGGACAACCCTCATATTTCATCGACCTCTCATCTTTTTTGTAAGCCAAATCCGATTGTTACTTCTAAGTGTCTATATTCGCTGTTTTCCGTAAGTTTGGTTAAAATGGTTCAAATGGCTCTGAGCACTATGGGACTCAACTGCTGTGGTCATTAGTCCCCTAGAACTTAGAACTACTTAAACCTAACTAACCTAACGACATCACACACATCCATGCCCGAGGCAGGATTCGAACCTGCGACCGGAGCAGTCGCACGGTTCCGGACTGCGCGCCTAGAATCGCTAGACCACCGCGGCCGGCCGTAAGTTTGGAAAAGCTCAGAAGATTAGTGATAACTTTGAAGACCATGCAACAGTTGGCATGGTAGTTGCTCACAAGGGAACCTCCCCATCGAACCCCCCTCAGATTTAGGCTAGTTATAAGTTGGCATAGTGGATAGGCGTTGAAAAACTGAACACAGATCAATCGAGAAAACAGGAATAAGTTGTGTGGATTTACGAAAAAAATAAGCAAAATATACAAACTGAGTAGTCCATGTGCAACATAGGCAACATCAAGAAGAGTACGAGCTCAGGAGCGCCGTGGTCCCGTGGTTAGCGTGAGCAGCTGCGGAACGAGAGGTCCTTGGTTAAAGTCTTCCCTCGAGTGAAAAATTTACTTTCTTTACTTTCGCAAAGTTATGATCTGTGTCTGTGTCTGTGTTATGCGACCGCACCGCAAAACCGTGCGATTAGTAGAAGAAAGGAGGTGCCTCTCCAATGGGAACCGAAAACATTTGATTGCAAGGTCATAGGTCAACCGATTCCTCAACAGGAAAACACGTCTGATATATTCTATACGACACTGGTGACGCCATGTGCGTCACATGACAGGAATATGTTGTCGACCCACCTAACTTATACACTTGGCGAATGGGTAAAAAGATTCTTCTACCTTGCCCGATACTACGGCGCAGTTTACCTCGCATCGGACGGACGGACGTACAGATAATAATTTTCTGAAAATAAAAAATTAAACTTTTCACTCGATGGATACGTTCCTGCTGTTCACGCCAACCACGGGACCACGGCGCTCCTAAGCTCTCCCTATCCTTGATGTTGCCTATGTTGCGCATGGACTACTCAGTTTGTATATTTTGTTTATTTTTTTCATTGTTCCACACAACTTCTACTTGTTTTCTCGATTGACCAGTGTTCAGTTTTTCAAGGGCTATCCACTATGCAAACTTATAACTAAATCTGAGGGGGGTGCGATGGGGAGGTTCCCTTGTCAGTAGTGGTACAGAAGATTACAGCTTCTTTTTTAAGCTGTTAATGTGTTTTTTTTTAATTTCTTCAACTTTAACAGAACAGAAGGATTGAAATTAGGTACACTGTGAGTCTCAGTGCTAAATAAAGCAAACAGTGCCAACTCTTCTGCGGTACAAGCTCCATCGCTCACGTCGGCACAACTCCGCCACATTTGGAGCGGTCGGCTGACGTCACAACTCGACAGTTGCGCGGTTACCCATAAAGAGTTGCAAGTTTCGGCTATCTAAATAAGTTTACGTTTGTAATTTAACTAACTACGTCTTTATAGTTGCTAAGGATGTTTCCCGCAGTGGAAGACGAAACATTAGGACAGAAATATGTTTCAGACCCATAAAACCAACATCGCCGAGGATATGAATACCGTCATTCGAAGTTTGCATTTCTGTGTTATTGGTCACTGGTATTTTTGTCACTTTTCCTTGATTTGCAGATATCAGTGCACCAAGAAGTTTTATACCGATATAGATAAATCAAATGCTCGTTCTAAAGGACGTTCATCTGGGGAATTTGTCGGTCAAGAGGTGGCGAGGTAGCGGCGTACATTTCAGGAACGAAATACTGTACACCCGTGCACCACATTAAAATGCAGATATCTCCTCAGTGGCTTATAAAGTGAGGGCATGTGACACTATAGTCCGTCTGCCAGACCACTTGGTGGCCCTAAATGCTTTCATAAAGGGATAATTTGTGGTGTCACTGCCAGACACCACACTTGCTAGGTGGTAGCCTTTAAATCGGCCGCGGTCCGTTAGTATACGTCAGAGCCGCGTGTCGCCACTATCAGTGATTGCAGACCGAGCGCCGAAACACGGCAGATCTAGTCTAGAGAGACTCCCTAGCACTCGCCCCAGTTGTACAGCCGACTTTGCTAGCAATGGTTCACTGCCTACATACGCTCTCATTTGCAGAGACGACAGTTTAGCCTAGCCTTCAGCTACGTCATTTGCTACGACCTAGCAAGGCGCGATATTCAGTTACTATTCTGAACAGATGATATTGTGAATCATGTACCGTCAAGAACGACATCATCATTAATGGATTAAAGTTAAGTATGAAACTAATTACGTCCGCTTTCTGAATTCTCATTCCTTGTCATGTTCCAGACCTCGCGTCAGTATAGTTCTTCCCTCCTCACGCCAGCCTGCGTGAGCTAAAACGTGTGCATTCCGGCCTCCCCTCGTAAAACGGTGTTGGCTCTTCAGCCAACACAACATAATTTACTTGTTGTCATCAGGTTTCTTATACTTTCATGGCAACACAAACGTAATATTACACTCGCAGGTATTAATCTCACTCTTATTCAGGGAGTCTGAAACCTTTTGCGTCAAACTGGTCCAGGTAACAGTGAACCAATGGCAGGAAATACAGATTTACTGTGTTACACAGCGTACACCGTATAACAACAATGTAGCTCATAGGAATTATTTAACACGACGACCGTCAATTTCAATGCATGTATTGCAATCGCCCACGCAGTTCTTGGAGATTGTACCCCTTACTGTCCGCGAAAGGATGTAATTTCAACATGATAGTGTGCCAGCCCACTTCATGTCAGTGTCCATGAGCACCTGAACCTCATCGTTGCATTGGAAGGGGAGGTCCTATCCCATGACCACCGCGATCGTCAAGACTTTGGTGTATGAAATCCCATTAGAAACGAATGAAGACTTGCTTGCTAGGGTCCAAGCTGCCTGTCTCCTGGTACAACCGACATTAGGGATCTTTGAGAGAATGTGGAAGAACTTCATGCGCCACTGCCATGCATACACTGATACTGGCTGTTGTGACTCTGAATAATTACTACGAGCTACGTTGTTGTTATGCGGTGTACACCTTGTATGACTATAACACAATAAATATGAATTTCCGACTATTGGTTCCGTACCTCAATGTAATCGGTTGTGGGCCCATTATCGCCTAAGGTTTGAGGAACCATGTATAATGAGCAGCTTTGATTCGAAAACAATGAACATGCAACAGGGGAATTTAAAGCGACTCAGGAGAAAGCATTCCATTTACAGAGAGTGCTCTATTCAGCGCGGTTTCCCAGACAACGGCGCTGCAATACTTTACTTTCGTCGCTGCACTAATGTTTATCTGGGCAGTGAACGCAATCCACAACACCACTGCGATTCAGAAATGACGCCGCGACGGTCGTTGTAGTTTTCCACGGCCAGTTGGGTGAGCAGTGATGCTGACGCTCATTCCAGTAAATGTTGCGAGGCTGATGTGCTTTAGCGGAAGTGACGTCAGATTCGTTCCCCTTTGTTACCGTGTTATTCGCTTAACTGTTGCGGACCGCTCGCCAGTTATAGTGCGCATCGTAAGAAACAGCATCGGAGTCAGCATCATCATTACTTTAACGTCATTTAGTTTCGGGAAAAATTTATTGATGATGTTGGGTTTGGGGGGTGCTCGACGGCGCGTTCATCAGCGCCCGTACAAAGTCCCAGTTTTTACACAGTCCAATTTTTTTACACAATCCAATCTAGCCACAGTCACAAATGATGATGATGATGATGAAATGATGAGGACAACACAAACACCCAGCCCCCGGGCAGAGAAAATCCCCAACCTGGCCGGGAATCGAACCCGGGACCCCGTGATCCAGAGGTTGAAAAGTTTATTCTGACACAAAAATGATTAAAAGAAAACCTGAGTTTAGTGGTTGTTGAAACGCCATGCACCAAATCTAGACGCCTTGGTGATAACATTGAAGATTTGTTTTAGATGTGTTCTTGCAATGAATTACATAAATTTCTTTCTATGCAGATGAATGTTATACACTCTAAGACAAAGGGAAAAAAACGCCGAATTATCCGAACGGGACGGAAATCAGTAGATGTGATTGAAGAGGAAGAGCTTCACAAACTGAGCAACTCATTAACTCGTTGGTCCACCTCTGGCCCATATGCAAGCTGTCATTCCGCTTGACATTGACTGACAGAATTGTCAGATGTCCTCCTGAGGGATATCGAGCCAAATTCTATCCAACTGGCCCTTTACGTCGTCAGACTCCCAAGATGTTTGGAAGGCTTCGCCCATAATGCTCCAAACGTTCTCAATTTGGAAGAGGTATGGCGACTTTGCTGGTAAAGGTAGGATTTGGAAAGCACTAAGACAAGCAGCAGAAACTCTCGTCCTGTGCGGGCGAGTTTTATTTTGCTGAAACGTAAGACCGGGATGACTTACCATGAAGGGTAACAAAACGGGACGTAGAATATCGGCGATGTATGACTGCGCTGTAAGGGTGCCGGGGATGACAACAAAATGGGTCCTGCTATGAAAAGAAATTTTTTGGAAATTTGTGGTAAGATCGTATTGAACCACACTGCTGAGGTCACCGGTCCCTAAACTTACACACTACTTAATATAAATTAAACTAACTTGCGCTAAGGACAACACACACACCCATGCCCGAGGGAGGTCTCGAACCTCCGACGGAGGGAGCCGCACGGACCGTGACAAGGCGCCTCAGACCTATGAAAAGAAATGACACCCCAGACCATCAGTCCTGGTATTCCGGCCGTCCGAGAGGCGACAGTCGGGTTGATATCCCAACGCGGTTTGGGGCGTCTTCAGACACGTCTTCGGCCCGGTATCTCACTGACTAGTGTAGAATTGTCTTTAGTGATGAGTCCCTCTTCGAAATGAGCCCCGTTGAGCAGCAGCGGAAACTCGACTCAAGGGTAACAAACTACCTAACAACCAAAAGTTACTAGACGAATACCAATCAGGTTTCCGTAAACATCGCAGCACAACATCTGCGTTAATAAAGGTAACAGATGACCTGAAACTTGCCATGGATACACAAGAGGCGATTATCATGTGCTTCTTAGACTTCATCAAAGCATTTGACATTTCACTTGTTAAACTCAACAGCCTAAATTTCTCGTCAAGTGCTGTGTAATGGTTTCGCTCAATCATGATGTCTCGCCAGCAATGTAGTGTATCAGGCGTCCCCCATGGTTTGGTATTAGGTTCTATATTCTTTTCGTGTTATATACTCTTTTCGTTGTAGGTTTGTTGTCCTACTACAAATACCGAATGTACGCTGATGCCCTTCATTTGTATCTAGGTGCAAGCCAATAAACCTGAAGACGGCTATTGAGAATCTCAATACCTGCCTGTGTGCACTATCAAAATGGGCGCAGAATAGAGTGTTAAAGTTCAACCCCTCCAAAACCAAAACGGTACTGGTCGGTAATTCTAGGCTGATTAGCGCGAATTATTGGGAATCCTTACCATCTTGAACCGTAAGTGGAACAAATATCAACTTCTCTCCTTCAGCAAAGAATCTAGAACTGATAATAGTTGAAATTCTAAATTGAACTGAGAATGAATGTGCAGTGTGCAAGAAGGCTTCAGCGTCTTTCCATGCCGCCCAAAAACATAAAAAGCTCTTCCATCTTGAGCTGAAAAAGAAACTTGCACAAACCCTTATACTTCCAATTATTGATTACAGCGGTATTATCCTGCAAGGCCTTCCTTAAGAGAGCTCACAGCGCCTGGAGTACATGTGTTCCTCCTATCTGTGATGTTCGTCTTTTTGACCATATTTCACCATCATGTGGACAACTACCCTCGATGCGTGCAGACAAGCGCACAGATTTGCATACTCTCTGTCCTCTCCACTGTCTTATCAACGTACGCTGTCCCCTACATCCCTCTTTGATCATAACGCTCTTGTCCGAACAACATGGCAGAAACACCCGTTCCCATCAGAGCAAAATCCTTTCTGTCCTAGTCCATCGTTCAGTAACTTTCTAGAAGTCCTTCTCAAGGGCAGGAACAAGATCTCCCACTATCGTCATTGTTATTATTATCGTTACTACTATTATTGTTATTATTATTACGAGGCGTGTTTTTAAGTAAGTACCGTTTTTAAATTAAAAAAAGACATGCTAAGATATCTCAATAACTTTATTTTTGCATGAAAGCCTGTACCTTAATCTACTTTTCTACATAATTTCCGTCATTATTGAGGCACTTGTCATAACGTTGTACCAGTTTTTGAATACCCTCCTCATAGAAGTCTGCCGCCTGACTTGTTAACCACTGCATCACCACTGTTTAGACTTCGTAATCGTCTTAAAGACGGTGACCGCCCAGGTGTTTCTTCAAGTGCAGGAACAGATGGTAGTCACTGGGCGCAAGACCGGGGCTGTACGGAGGATGATCTAGAGTTTCCCATCGAAAAGATGGACGGGCATTGTCTTGCAGCAAAACGATGCCCTTGCTCAATTTCCATGGACTTTGCTTTGATTCTGGTGTGACGTAGGCCACCCATGTTTCATCGCCCGTAACAATTTGGCTTAAGAAATCATCACCGTCGTTGTGGTACCGCTCAAGGAAAGTCAATGCACTGTCTAAATGTTTGGTTTTGTGCACATCCGTCAACATTTTCGGTAACCAACGTGCGCACAATTTTCGGTAATTCAAGTGCTCGGTCACAATCCATGCAAAACACTACGAGAAACATTAGGAAAGTCATTCCGCAAGGAGGAAATCGTAAAGCGTCTGTTTTCTCTCACCTTATTGTCCACTTCCTGCACCAAACTTTCATTTACGACCGAAGGACGCCCACTCCATTGTTCATCATGCACATTTGTACGGCCATTTTTAAATGCTCTCACCCACTTTCTTACCATTCCATCACTCATAATGTTTTCTCCGTAAACTGCACAGATCTCACGATGAATATCGATCGCTTTTAGGTCTTTAGCACTAAGAAATCTTATAACAGCCCGTACTTCACAGTCGGCGAGACCCACGATTATCGGAGGCATCTTAAACACTCAGTACACAACGTAAACAAGGAAGAATCAGACTGTAATAGCGCCAGTGCGTAGATTAAGGTACAGGCTTTCATGTAAAAATAAAATTATTGAGATATCTTAGCACGTCTTTTTTTAATATCAAAGCAGTACTTACTTTAAAAAACACGCCTCGTATCTTTATTAGTGGAAGCAGCAGCAGTAGAATTACTGCCGCTATTAACATTATTAGTTCATAGTCAGTAAGGCTTACTCACATTGTCTTTACAGACAATCAGAGTATTTTAATATTATTTGTCGTATTAAAATTATTATTTCTTAGGTAACTATGATGTAAAAAAGGTACTGTTTATGTGAAACCCTGGTACGATATAAGAGATCAGGTTAAATATATAATTTAACAAAGTAAAATAAAATAGAAACTAGAAATTGAAGAGAATATAAGACATCAGGTTAAATGGTTAAATAAATAAATTAAAATAAAGCAGAGCTAGAAATTGAAGAGAATAAAGACTCTTCGACTGTTGTATGAAAGAAAATTTGAAGGTCAGCAAAAAAACGTAGAAATCAAATCAAAGTAAAACCCATCCTGGAGATAATATATTATGCGGTGACCATAACGTAGTCTTCATGCAGTACAAACTATACAAAAGAAGTTTTAAATTCAACCTGGGATCTGAGAGATGAGCTATAACTGAATTAAACACAATGAGTAGCAGAGAAATTATAAAAATGCAGTGAAAGTGTTGCTGAAAAACAACAAATGTCGAACAATCGACCGCTGAGAAGATCTAAAATAGGTAACAGTAACTACAGCAGCGGGGGCAATTGATCGTTCAAAAATGAACCGAGGGAACCGTGTGTAAAGAGCACATAATTTCATTAACATAACGAAGAAAATACAAAACAAGCACTTGACGAAGAGGAAAAAAGCAATAGAAAAATGGCTAGAAGCAAAATGTCACGAAATTAATAAAAACTGTACAAGAGGAATCACAGAAAAGCCAACAACAAGATAAGGAAACAGTTTGCAAAATGCAAGCAACACAGCTAAATCGATCCGCTCTAAGAAAGGAAAGACATTTACAGAAAACGAAAATAAAAACATGCTAAAGAGTTGTGCCATGAGCCAGCATAATTAAAAGAAATAGAAGAAGAAGAAAAAATGGAAGTAATAGTAATGGAACCTGAATGTATGAATGAAGAATTAGAGGAATCATTAAACGATCTGAAAATTACGAGTAAAAAATGTGAAATGCTAAAAGCGCTAAGATTCTGATTTACGCTGCTGGCTATCAAAACTGTAACACCATGAAGACACCGTATAAAAAATATCAAACTGACATGCTTCGATATGAAGATTGCCGGGTGGGAGGGCTTGTGTGTTCCATCGAAGTCAAGAGCTGTACCGGCGGTAGTGTACCTACTAGCAGGGTCACCCAAGTCGGAGTGGCCTTGACGGAGGAGCCAGACAAAGTGTGTCCCATAACATAGGGCTCGGAGGGTTCTAGAGGCGTAGTGAAACCAACTTCCCTAAACGAGTAAGCCCGAAACGAATTTGGGGCTCCAACCCTGTTCAGAAACCTCAACGTAAAGAAACCGGACTGTTACATGGACAATGACACAGCAGTGTTAAAGGGAAGGCAAAGGCAGATGAGAAAGGGAAAATGATGTGTCTCTTGGAATCTGGAATGAAAGATCATTATACAAGGCGGGGGCCCTGAGGTCACTGCTAGAACAAATCGATAAAACCCAGGGAGGCTAGTTACACTACAGGAAATGTGATGGAATGGACACGGAATGCTTGATATGGGAATCTGGATAATTTTCTACCATGATCCAGAGAACAACCATGAATTTGGTACAAGGTTCGCAATGAGACAAAAATTTAAACATATAGAGGGTGGGTTTACTGGAATAACATCTATAATCTCACAAATGATATTGAAGGCTCGATTCACAAACTATTCATTCATTGATCAATGCACATGCATCTACGGAAGTAGTAGATGACTAGGATAAAAGACGCCTTCTATGAGAACCTCGAGGGAGCCTATGACGGATGCCCTGGGCATGATGTTAAAATAATTATTGGAGACCTCAATGCACAGTTAGGAAAAGAAGATCATTATCGTCCAGCAATAGGAAAGCGTAGCTTTCATGAATACACAAATGATAATGGACACATAGTTGTTCAGTTTGCACTGTCACATAACATGGCTGTAGGTAGCACTATGTTCCTACACAAAAAAAATCCACAAAGCAACATGGTGTACCCCTGATAAGCATACCTTCAACAAAAACTATCATGTAATTGTTGACGGCAGGCATTTCTCAAACTTACTAGATGTACGTACCTACATAGGAGTTGATATCGATTCAGACCACCACCTTGTAATTTCGAAATTCATAGCTCGAGCATCTATCTCAAGGAACGTAAAAAGAACATCTTAAAGAAAGTATATGGTATCAAAGCTAAAAAATGAAGAGATTACTAAAACGTACTCTGAGAAAGCTACTGAGAATCTTGCACTATACACTCTTAGTGTAAGTGATACTCTGTATTAGGAATGGAGTGCTTGCAGGTATGCAGTCATTAAGGCAGCAGAAGAAATGCTAGGGAAAGAAGGAAAACAACCAAGGATTTCCTGGTTTGATGAAGACTGTAAGACAATAAGTCATGAGAAAAACGTGGCTTATAGGAAAATGCTTGAGACATTGTATACACGTTTAGATGTAAGAAATTATCAAGAAAAAAGGAAAGAAGAGAAGGAACAGCATCGGAAGAAGAAAAGGGAATTTGAAAGAAAGCAGATTGAAGAAGTGGAGACAAATGGAAATACAAATGATGCCAGAAAATTCAATCAGAAAATTAATAGTGAAAGTAGAACATTTAAGCCGCGTACTAATATATGTAAAAGTAAAAATGGGGAATTATTAACTTATGACCAAGAGATAGTGCAACGTAGGGTAGAAAAATGAAGAAATCCTAATCCTTCCAGAAGATGATGATGAGGTCATAGTCTCCCCTACCCTCTCTCAAGGAGAAGTAGAGAAAGCAATAGTCCGACTGAAGAACAATAAAGCACCAGCGACTGATAATGTAACATCAGAACTATAGAAAGCCGAGGGAGTTGAGTTAAATCACAGGGTATACAAGATTTTGTGCCTTATCTGCGAAAAGGAAGAGTTTCCAGAAGAATGGAATGTAGGGATAGTGTATTTGATATACAAGAAATGAGAAATATTTAAATGCAGCAACTACAGAAGCACAACACTCTTAAATACTACATATAAAGTATTATCAAAAATCTTGTATAGTAGACTTTCATCTATAGCAGAAAACATTATTGGAAGTTATCAGTGTGGATTCAGACCAGGAAAGTCAACTGTGAACCAGATATTTTCTCTCCGGCAAACAGTAGAAAAGCCCAATGAACATCATGCACCATCTTTTCATTGATTTCAAATCTCCATATGACACAATAAATCGGGCTAAACTTTATGAGGCAATGCGGGAATTTCGGGTGCCTGAGAAGTTGGTGCATTTGATAGAGGTTACCCAAAGGCACCCTCAGTGTACTGTGCGAGTGCAGTCGAGGCTATCACCTCAGTTTCCCATACGAACTGGGCTAAGAAAAGGGAATAGGCTCTCCTGCCTACTCTTCAATTTGGCACTCGAAAAAGAGGTGCGTGAATCGGGTATCCAGACAAGAGGTACTATCTACTACAAGTCCGTACAATTGTTGGAATATGCAGATGATTTGAACCTAATGACTAGAACATTTAGAGGACTACAAAGTGCTTTCTCAGCTCTGAAATTGAGGGCAAAGAAGATGGTACTGAAAATTAATGACGGAAAGACCAAGTATAACGGTACAAATCAGCCTTTACAGCCCACAGTAACCCTTGATGGAACGACTTTTGAGTGAATGAAATGTTTCACTTAGCTGGGCCCAAAGATAGAAGCAAATGACCGCACTTACA
Organism: Schistocerca serialis cubense; assembly: GCF_023864345.2. NCBI lineage: Eukaryota > Metazoa > Arthropoda > Insecta > Orthoptera > Acrididae > Schistocerca > Schistocerca serialis. Next base: position 224,244,887 of record NC_064640.1, read on the forward strand.
CTGAAATTATGGCCCGCATAAGTGCTCCTAATCGAGGCTATTTCGGAATGCTGCGACATTTTAAATCCAAGCTGCTATCTCGAGAGACTAAGTACTGACGTGATAAAACGCTGATACGCCCAGTACATACATATTGTTCATAAACATGGACGATTGTAAAGAAGGATGAAAGTAGACTGAGATCACACGAAAGAATTATATTGAGGAGAATCTTTGGACCTGTGTATGAAAATGGGATTTGGAGAAGGCGAAGGAATGACGAGCTTCTTGATTGCTATAATGAGGATGAAGTGGTCAAATTCATAAAGTTGTGTAGGTTGAGATGTCTTAGACATGTACTGTATTACGGGTCGATAAGACAGATCCTGGAAGGAAAGCCTGCTGCAGTGAACTAGGAGGAAGAAGAGTAAGAGGACGATCGAGTTTTGGATGAAGTGATGAGATTGGAGAAGACACTGCCCAAGTTGGTTGCCATAACTAAAGATCTACAGCGAAGTCCAGAGAGGAATTGCGGAAAATTATCGGCGGGGCCAAGTCCCATCCTGGGATGTAGTGTCAGTGCAAGAAGAAGATAAAACTATCTGAAAACTAAACAAATGTGACATGCTAAAAGCACTAAGATTCTAATTTGCGCTGCTGTCCACTAAAAATGCAACACCATGAAGCATATAATAAATATCAAACTGACATGCTTCGATATGGAGATTATCAGGATTTCAGCATAACCGCACAACATAGGCAGGAGTAATACCATCAGCTGTTACATTCTGTACGTAAGGAAGCACTATGCAGCGGGTCCTCGTTCAGAAACCGCATACGGGTGTTAGTTATTTGTGAAAAAATCGTGTTACGCCTCGTATGAGAAGGAGAAATATGTACCAGCACGTGTCGCAATTCGACAGCGGCAGATCGTGGCCCATAGAGAATGCGGATCGTGGTTCAGCGATACTGCTGCTCCCGTTGGTCGGGATTCCAAGGCGGTCATGAGAATATGGAATTGACGACTTCACAACGGCCATACTCAACACCATGCAGTATATCAACGGCCCGTTCTCGACTAGCGCCCGAAAGGATAGACATATTGCATGATCGTACAGCCAAGTGACGTGCGTTGAGTCAGAAAGCGAGACAAGTATCCAGACGGGCAGTGCGACTACGTCTGAAGCAGCAGAGACTGCCAGCACGGCGACCATTGTTGCAGCTTCCGTTGACGTGGCAGCAGGAAGAGGAGCCGCGCTGTCAGTGGTGCTCCCAGCGACAACACTGGACGCAGGAGAGATTTCACGTTTTCTGTTCAGACGACTCCTAGTTCCGTGTACAGCATCGTGATGACTGTATCCATGTGGGAAGGCTCCGAAAAGAACAAGCGTTGCCAGACTCCATTTTTCATCTTCGTAACGACTCAGTACCTGGCGTTATGGTATGGGGGTGCCATTGAGTATACTACAATGTGCCGTCTTCTGAAATTTTCCATGTTTTGAACTTTTAAGTATTAATGTTTAAATACTTATTTGCGCAATGGATTTTTATATCTGTCTGTACGATGTCGTTGACTGTAATGAAATATTAGTAACAGAATCCGCGACATGCAAACTTTAATGGCGATCACTGAAATTCTTTATCTTTAAATAGTGTTCTCATGTATGTTCTACTCTGAATAAGTATTCTACTGCAAATGCGCATAATATGCTGTGTGTGAACTTCGAAATTATGGTAAGTTCTGCTTTTCTTGTCGTTGATTCGTAGATAAATGGTTAAATGAAGTAAGACTTCTACACTCATTCCTTTTGCGTTATATTTCCACTTTGTTTTATGGCACCAACTGTTGCAATATAATATTACCATTGACTGCATCACTTTTTCACTATGTTCGACACTGTTAAAAATAAAACATGTTCGATAATTTTCTTATTCAATAGTCGACACATCTTGAGTCCTGAGTATTCTTTCAAAAATTGCTAAGTATTTCAATATGCCTACGGCACTCCCGTACCATCCGTCGTTTACGATTGCGCCCTCTACTCGACGTCGTAGGTCGCTCTGCAGTATTGTAAAGCTACCTCGGCGTCCGCTCCAGCGGTTTAGCGTCCCTACATCGCAGGTTATGCTTTTTCACCGACTGCACCACATTGTTTCACGTGAATTGCCGATGACTGCAATACTCTTCCAAACAATTACCACTTCTTATATGTGTTCTTTATCATCAAACTGCTACATACACAGTCCACTCGTACTAATGTATCACTGCCTATGCTCGACATCAACGCCCAATAAGCACTCACAGAGGCCAGGTGGCAGCAAAGGCGGCAGAGCTATATAAAGCGTGTCGGAGATGGCAGGTGGGGAGGGAACCAGAAAACAGTGCACTTGGTGTTATAAAGCGAAAACGGAGCGATTTATCTCACGTACAAAAGAGCATGATCATGGACTTTCGGGTCAAGCGTGCCGGAAAGGGGGGAGGGACCGGAGAACAATGCAGTTGTTGTGATTCTTCAGTTTCTCCCAGCGTATTTCTTGTTCGAACAGTCCACGGGTGTACTGCCGGTGCATCGTGTCCAACGGGCACAATATTTCGGCAATCAGACATGTCGCCATCGTCAGGTGTGCCGACGAACTCAGCTCCTGTGGGCGGCGGCCGTATTAAATCCCCTCCCCTCGCGTGGCGTTCTGTCCACGGTCCGCACCCGCGCGTCAGCGGTCGCTGAGACCCTGTCGTCGGCGTCTGCGGTGGCGTCGGTGTAATTGCCTCGTCCGCCCTAGTCGCCCATTCGTTTCCTTTGCTGAGCGTCTTTTTAATTAGACTTGATGCTGGTTCCCATGCCCTGCTGAGGTTGTAGCCGCAATCTCGGTTGATGAGTCCGTCCCTGGTACGATTTTGGATAGCCTCTCTAATGACGTTGTCCCAGTATTTAGATGTCTGTGCCAAGACCCTGGTATGTTGGTGGTCCATTTCGTGATTTTCGGACAAACATTGCTCTGCGACCGCCGACTTGTTGGGGTACCCAAGTCGAGTGTGCCTCTGATGTTCTCGGCAACGGTCTTCGATTGTGCGCACTGTCTGTCCAATATAAGTCTTCCCACATTGACACGGAATCTGGTATACGCCGGCCTTCCGCAAACCGAGATCGTCTTTGACACTTCCCAATAATGCTCGAATTTTATTTGGTGGGAAAACGACAATTCCTACCCGGTGTTTTCTCAATATTCGTCCTATTTTCCCCGATAGTGCACCAGTATACGGTATATAGGCAGTGGCTTTCTCTTTCTCCGTGACTTCTTCCGTCTCCACACGCTGTACTGTAAAGGTGGGGTGGAGAGCGCGTCTGATCTGCCATTCCTCGCGAGGGGACGAGATTTAATACGGCCGCCCGCTCTCAGGAGCTCAGTTCGTCAGTGCGCCTGACGATGGCGACATGTCTGATTGCCGAAATATTGTGCCCGTTGGACACTACGGACCCGCAGTACACCCGTGGACTGTTCGAGCAATGCGGTTGTTGTCATAAAGCGGAAACGGAGCGATTTGTCTGACGTACAAAAGAGCCTCATCATTGGCTTGCGGGCCAAAGGTTGAAGCATTTCCTAAACGGCTAAGTCTGTAAACTGTTCGCGTGCCGACATGATTAAAGTGTACCATGTATGGCAAAAGGGCGTTATCCAAAACCGGCGCCGAGGCAACTGTGGCGCACCACAGGCCATACATGGCGGGGGTGAACGACGGCAGCGGAGATGTGTACAGGCAAGCAGACGTGCAACTGATGAACAACTGACCGCCCAGATAAACCAAGGGGCTACCAACAGTGGCTCCTCAACGACTGTTCTTTGAACTTAGATATTTATTGGCCTCTGCATCTGCCACATGCTTCATGCACTCAAACTGACTGCTGTTCGTCGGTATGGAATTTGCTCGCCAGTATCACAACTGGAGGTCCACTGAGTAGCGACAGATGGCCTTTTCATATGAATCAAGTTTTATACTCCATAGGATAGATGGCCATTGGCATGTACAGCCATGCTACAGTAGTTGAAAGGGTCCAGGTTTTTGGGGTATTCCGTGGGTGATCTCGTCATTCAGGAATCCAAAATGGATCAACACAAGCATGCATCCATCCTTTGGAACCATGTCCACCACTATACGCAGTTTGCTTTTCCACGGTACGATGGCATCTACCAGCAGTACAATGCAACGTGTCACTCTGGTTGCAGCGTACGTGCACGGTTCTAAGGGCATCGGGATGAGTTTACCGTAGCCCCCTGACCTCAAAACTCCTTGGATTTAAACCCAATGGAGAATCTGTGGGACCACCTCGATCAGGCTGTTCGCGCTATGGAGAAACCTAGCGCAGCTGGTCACAGCACTGGAGTCAGTACCTGCCAAAAGCTCATCGTCTCTCTTCCTGCAAATCTCGCAGCGGTCCGCGCTGCAAAAGGTGGTTTACTCAGGCTTTCGGCAGGTGGTCACATTAATGAGACTGGAAACTGTGAAAAGGGGGATAAGTTCAGGAAAATTTAAATACTTATTTACCTATACAAAGGCTTTAATTATTTCTCAATCAATAAAAATATGAGGTGACAGCGAAGGTTTCCGAAGACAAGGTCACCTTACAACAAAACATAATCACTTCTGGTTCGGATAGCCAGTAATTTATACCGCAGCAGGTATTACAGTTCTGACTTGTTGAGGCCACTGGCTATGCCCTATATTTAATATACCTATTTAATGTCTTCGTGACGTTATCTTTCAAATAATAAACAAAGAACGTCTTTTTTCCGTGCTGTCCTGACCTACCTCAATATGTGGGATGTTCGACTATTTCACTGGCGAGTACAATAGGATTTCACGCATTTGAAACATATGGTCACTGATCACCAAAACACTGCCATTTCGATTAATGAACTCTGGCGTAGAGTTGAAACAGCATGGATTATTCTGCCCATATACACAGATCAAAAAAAGTTTTGCATCACGACGGTTACCAGAAGTACTGAAGATAGACGTTGACTGTGGATATTGTATCACAGACACAGTCCTTTTGACATTTCAGAGATGTCACTAAATCCGCCCAAAGATGTAAACAACCATGAATCAGCAGCGCCTTGTAGGGAAGCAGCCTACTCACGCTGTAGTAATTTCACAACAGTCTTTCCATTGTGTGCCAGCCAGTCTGCTGTAACTAGCTCTGACGTCATAAATGTTGCGCAATACTTTAAAAATCAAATAAATAACCTAAAATGTTTCTAGCAGGTCAGGAATAATACTAATTTAATGTGTGTTGAATATCAGTTCGATAACTTTAGCCATTTTCGAAATTTTGACGTTTTTCTGTAAAAATCATTGGCGCAACAGAAAAGAGCTAGAAAGTTAAAATTTTATAATTTGATTCATCTTTCATAATAATTTAATAAAAACAGTACTTCGGGTTTCACAAATTAAGATTTTAGTTGAAATTCAATATTTTCTGGTTTTTGTCTTAAAACTTAAGACAGCAAGATAGATTAAGTAGGCTAATAAATAAGACTAGGATGTTTATATTTAAGTAGGTTGGAGATCCGCTATAACTATGAAGATGTGAGAAGTTTCATTTGAATACCTATAAAACTATAGCGATAGCGTATCTCCAAAGGGCCAGTTCAGAGCTCGTCTACTGCGTGCAGTGTAATTAAATTAATTCTCTCGCCCAAAATATTTAACTTAGCCACGTCAAAATTTTATTATCAATACTTACCTGTGTGTTCAATGCACATTTAAATTAAGAGCTTCATCGGCCATCAGCAAAAGAAGCTATGATTTATTCGGTATCTTAATGTGGTGCATTACTAGCCCAGCGGCTAGTCGGGAGAGCCGATTTGATCAGGCGTTCCCTTAGCCGTCCGCACCGCGGCTTCATATATGAGGACGCTGCGCGAGGAAGGAGGGCCCCAGTTCTCACCAGACGCTGAATAGCACACCACCTGTGTCGAAAGTAGCGTCGCGTCGGTATCATTGCTACAAACAGCCACGGATGCTGTATTAAATTACTCAGGATATGCGTAACCAGGAAATCATTTTCGAGTGAAATGTTAATTCTGGGTTGACTTTAATTATCGATCTTCAGTTTGCGTATTGTCGTATTTTCACGTGCCACCGCGGGACAGACATTCTACCATTATTTAGCGTGGCGTTTGATGAACCTAATCATCAAATTATGGCGAGCATTCATTTAAATATTCAATTTGGACAATTATAGTTGCATCAGCGCATTAGACTCTGAACTGCTCTGTTAGTTAGGTTGTGTGGATTCTTTTGTTTTCATCTGTGACTTTCAGAATACAGAACTTTTTTTTTTTTTCACGACCGTTTTTAATTAGAAATCCCAGACAATCTCCTAATTCCTCAGAGCTATAAGCTGTAACGATAAGTGTATTCTCAGATGAAGTGGGCACTAGGAATTCTAATTACAGGCTTCACGTTTTGCTAATCACTTTCTGGTAGCCAATATTGTAGTTAGAGAGCCAGTGTTGAGAACAGCAAACAACAGCAAAAATAATAGGAACACATTTAACAACAATAATTCCACCCGCCGCCGCACATATGATTAATCGGCCGGGAAATGCAGTGTTATATTTATAAAATTAACATAATCCTATCCGCCGCCCCACATATGGTGCATCGGCTGGGAAGTGTTTCAACATTCAAACAGCAACATTAATTCTATCCGCCGCCCCACAGCCTATTAGACGGAGGGGGTCCAACAGCCGATCAGTTCCAGTCATTCCACCAGGAAGGAGGTACACAGCTCGTGTTAACTGTAGTTCAACCATGCCGAGGCGTCAATACCGCGGTTCGATAGCTTCCGCATTGTTCCTTTGTGCCAGGAAGGGTTCTCAAAAAGGGAAGTGTCCAGGCGTCTCGGAGTGAACCAAAGCGATGTTTTTCGGACATGGAGGAGATACAGAGAGGCAGGAACTGTCGATGACATGCCTCGCTCAGGCCGCCCAAGGGATACTACTGCAGTGGATGACCGCTACCTACAGATTATGGCTAGGAGGAACCCTGACAGCAACCCCACAATGTTGAATAGTGCTTTTCGTGCAGCCACAGGACGTCGTGTTACGACTCAAACAGTACACAATAGACTGCATGATGTGCAACTTCACTTCCGACGTCCATGGCGTAGTCCATCTTTGCAGCCACGACTCCATGCAGCGCGGTACAGATGGGCCCAACAACATGCCGAATGGACCGCTCAAGATTGGCATCACGTTCTCTTCACCGATGAGTGTCGCATATGCCTTCAACCAGACAATCGTAGGAGACGTGTTTGGAGGCAACCCGGTCAGGCTGAACGCCTTAGACACACTGTCCAGCGAGTGCAGCAAGGTGGAGGCTCTCTGCTGCTTTGGGGTTGCATTACGTGTGGCCGACGTACGCCACTGGTGGTCATGGAAGACGCCGTAACGGCTGTATGATACGTGAATACCATCCTACGACCGATAGTGCAACCATATCGGCAGCATATTGACGAGGAATTCGTCTTCATGGACGACAATTCGTGCCACCATCGTGCAAATCTTGTGAATGACTTCCTTCTGGATAACGACATCGCTCGTCTAGAGTGGCCAGCATGTTCTCCGGACTCTAACCCTATCAAACATGACTGGGATAGATTGAAAAGGGCTGTTTATGGACGATGTGACTCACCAATCACTCTGAGGGATATACGCCGAATCGCCATTGAAGAGTGGGACAATCTGGACCAACAGTGCCTTGATGAACTAGTGGATAGTATGCCACGACGAATACAGGCATGCATCAATGCAAGAGGACGTGCTACTGGGTATTAGAGGTACCGGTGTGTACAGCAATCTGGACCATCGCCTCTGAAGGTTTCGCTGTATGGTGGTACAACATGCAATGTGTGGTTTTCATGAGCAATAAAAAAGGCGGAAATGATGTTTATGTTGATCTCTATCCAATTTTTTGTACAGGTTCCGGAACTCTCGGAACCGAGGTGATGAAGAACTATTTGTGATGTGTGCATATTATCAAAAACCAAATCGGGTTAGAGCCACTCGCGCCTATATAAGCAAAAATCATCTACAGGAGTCTCTGATTCATGTTCCGGTCATGGCACAAATTTTAATTCATTTCTTCAGGTTCCATCATTAGCTACAGATTGATTCATTTGTACTATACTGTATACGCAAAATAAATAAAATGTCGTTATTTACTACCCTTCTTGGTACTAGAATTCAAGTATTTACCATCATGCCTCTCACGTTAGCAGAAACATTTTACTCAGTAGACAGACTCTTGAGGGAGCAGGGGCTTATTTACACACATAGGCTATCTACGCAGTAGCCTAGGGACATGCACCAGAGTGCAATTAATGTAGCTCACAATTTAGTTGAGATGTGTAACAGTGGCTTAGATGGTCAACTACGAAATTAAATTACATGTTTCAGTTCAAGGCTTTTGACTATGTGTTTCAAGAAGAAAGCTTGCAACAGTTAGATTAGGATGAGGTGTACAGAGAACCTTATGCTAATTTAAAACTATATCTATTTCATGGTATCTTTATGAGTATATTTGGAAACAAATTATCTAAGAAAACAGTGAGACACAATCTTAAGAAACCATCGAAAAAGCTAGGCTTACTAAAAGAATAAAAATATTCTGTAAACAGAAAAGGGAAATGTATCTCATAGCTAGGAATAATGATCCAGAAACAGTATAACATTATAAAAACTAGTGCACTGTATTAAGAAAAGTTATTAGTATATGCATTATCTCTGAGATTAGCACCTTTGTTTAAAACAATTTGGAATGTTCTTAAAAGGGAAACAGGGCAACCGAGAGCACAGGAGGACTGTATTTCTATCAAAATCAATGAAAAGTTTGTAAACAAGAAGTCAGAAGTAGAAAATATTTTTAATAATCATTTTTAAGTGTTGTAGAGAAAATAGGATCCAGTTGTTCATTAGAAAATTCAAGACTGTATATGGAAGAGGTAATACATACGCAATTTGATAAAACTGAAATTCGAGATCCCTCTCCCACTGAAATTAGGAAAATTATACGTTTAGTCAAGGTGAAAGCTTGCATGGAATTGATAGAACTTCCAACAGAATACTGAAAGCTTGTTCCCAACATATAAGTAGGATTTTCAGCCACATATGTTGTAGCTCACTGAAACAGGTCTTCTTCCCGACAGACTCTAATAAGCTATTGTTAAACCATTGCATAAAAAGGGGATAGGTCTGGTGCTAACAACTACCGCCCAATCTTACTTCTGACAACTTTATCCAAAATTCTTGAAAAAGTAATGTATTCAAGAGTAGACTCACACATTTGCAAAAATGAAGTACTGACATAATGTCAAACTGATTTTCGGAAAGGCTTTTCAATAGAAGATGCTATATATGCTTTCACTGATCAAATATTAAATGATCTGAATAACCGAATATCACCGATTGGAATTTTTTTTTTTTTTTTACTCTCAAAGGCTTTTGACTGTGTGAATCATGAAATTCAACTAGATAAGCTTAATTATTGTGGCATGAGTGGACAGTGCAAAAATGTTTTAATTCGTATTTAACTGGAAGAACGCAGAAGGTTGAAATTAACAGTATAAATAGTCTGCAAAATCGGCAGAGTCCTCTGATTTGGGAGGTATCAAGAATGGTACCCTACAGGGCTCAGTCTTGGGTGCCTTATTGATCTTAATATATAATATGACTTTCCACCCTATATTCATGAAGATGCAAAGCTAGTCCTTTTGCTGATGATACTAGTATAGTAATCACATACAACAAACAAGAATTATCTGAGGAAATTGTAAATAATATCTTTCAGACAATTATTAAGTGGTTCTCTGCAAACTGACTCTCACTCAATTTTGAGAAAACGCAGCATACATAGTTTCGTACAGTAAACTGCATAACATCATTGATAAACATAGACTTTGACCAGAAATCTATTGCTAAGGCAGAATATTCAAAATTTTTTGATGCATGCATTGATGAGAAATTGAATTGATGACATGCTGAAACGTTTATGTTCAGCTACTTTTGGTATCAGGGTTATTGCAAATTTTGGCGATAAACAGACTAGTAAATTAGCCTACTCTGCCTGTTCTCATTCATTGTTTTCATATGGCATCATATTTTGGGGTAAGTCATCATCAAGAGAAAAAGTATTCATTGCACAAAAGCGTTTAATCAGAATAATAACTGGAGCCCACCCAAGATCATCTTGCAGATATTTATTTAAGGAACCCTGGACATTCACAGTAACTTCGCAATACATATATTCACTTATGAAATCTGTTATTAATAACCCATCCCAGTCCAAAAATAATAGCAAAGTGCATAGCTACAACACTGGAAGAAAGGATGATCTCCGCTATTCTCGGTTAAATCTGACTTTGGCACAGAAAGGGATGAAATTACACTGTCACAAATATCTTTGGCAGTTTACCAAATAGCATTGAAAGCTTGACAAGCAGTAAACCAGCGTTTAAAACACATTAAAAGAATTTCTGTATGACAACTCCTTCTACTCAATAAATAAATTTTTGCATGTGAAGAAGTAATTGTAAAAAAAAAAAAATCGTGTAAAGAAAACTTATGTTAAACTGACACGTTCTACATCATTACGAAATGTCGTATTCGTGATCTATGGAACAATTATTGATGTAATACAATGTAATGTAATGATGACGTAAATAAAAAGATCATTAGTCAGAATAAGTGTGTGTGCATTCTAATCCTTGTAAAAAGTCGTCAGTGATTGTTGTACTAATGTCGTGGTCATTACTAAGAATGTTCCTATCACTTATGGTTACAAACAGCAATGGAGGAAGGTCATTTTCTAAATTAGAAGACAGACTCAGTATTTCGGCTTCACTCACTATTGAAAGTGGTACTTCAAGACAACTAAGTTATGAAGAATAAGTAATTTCGGCAGTGTGAAGAGTAGCCTCAACCTAATTGCCGATTAAGACAATTTAACACTCTAATTTTAATGCTGATTGTTCGGGAAATTTTGCATTTGTATTACATTTAGGCAAAATTTGCCTGAATGTTACATTCATTTCCTTATCTTGCATTTGCCTAACAAATATGATTGCTTTTAGTCACAGTAAATTATTTTTAAAATTGAAATACCGATTTTTAGAAGAACATGTAACTCAATCTTCTTTAAAATATATTTGTTCATATATCATAATTAATATATTAATAATTTAAATACATTTCATTTTTCATTCTCATCAGTTTATGAAATCAAAAAATTGTATAATAAAATTTCATATAGTTAAATAATAAATCTTAAATGCTGTATTATAGGCTTTAAATATGGAAATTACTATAAAATTGTATTTTTTCAGGTTAGCTATCACAAAAATTCTGGCGGTTGGGGCAGCACCACTAGTTCATATTCCACTTACAGCCCTTTGAGGGACTGTAGTGCACTGTTGGCACACCTAGCATTTAGTGACCGGGGCTGACCGTCTACGTACAGAAAGTAGGACAAAGAGAGTTTCTTAGAAATTGTTGTGTTGCAGCGATAAATAAGCAGCCAAGCCAGTTGTCTCAGCTCTGATTTACGAATGTTGCTATGTGCCGTTTTACGAGTACTGCAGAGAAATCTGTTCCACCCGGTTTTGCATGCAGTAGATGCAAGTGTTGCTGCTACTACACTGCCAGCAAGTTCGCCAAAGGTCATCAGATGCAAGACTAGTATTTTTGAAGGACAATCCTTTCCACCGACTAAACCTGCTGCACGAGAGAGGATATAGTAAATTCTCATAATATATACGACTTGTACAAGAATTTCTCCACAGCACGCAAGTATGAGGGAACTAACAAAAGTACAATGCCACTATTGGGTGTGGTATTATAGACAACTAACTCACAGAACCACGTATGGAAACAACACGGATGACAGCATAACGATACTAGGGTTTCATGGATGTTTCTTTACCGGAATTATTGGAAGTCGTTAGTATGGGCTACCTTATGAAAACGTGGTTCGTGCATGACGAAGATTCCACCAAAATTTGCGTCACACTGCGACGCCACCTGAACCATTCCTTTCTTTCTAAGTAGAGAGGCGGTGGAGGTTCTGTAGCACGGCTGGTCAGATCGTCCGACTTAAATCCACTTTTTTTTATGAGGCCAACACAAATCCGTAATTAATGGAGGAGAGGTTGCTCACGTTAATCTGGGACGGAGAGTACAACACGCCACGACACTGCACGAAGGGATGGACTGTGTTCACCAATCTTTTTTCCAAGTATTCTATGTTTGCCGTGCACACTGTGGCACTCATTTCGAACGATACTTATAAAATACCTTTGCAGCTTCGGGTCTTGTATTTCTGTGTTATTTTCGAATTTACCCTTGTATTTTACTCCTTTGGTTCAACAGAAACATAGCATAGTATTTGTATTTTTCATTGTGATTTTTTGGCAACATTATTTAGCACTAACTCTAAAACTGGCGTACACCTACAGTGTCCATTCACATTAATGGGTGACCACCTATCAGAAGCCTGAAATAACCACTTCTTGCAGCGAAGACTGCTGCGAGACGTGCAGGTAGATGGTCAGGGAGGTCCTATAAGGTAAGATGTGGAGTCATACCGACTCCTGTGCCGTGGCCAACTGCGCTAGGGTTCTCGACTGAGAATCCTTGGCGCAAACAGCCCGATCGAGGTCGTCCCACAGATTCTCGACAGGGTTTTAATCCGGGGAGTTTGGTGGCCAGCAGAGTACGGTAAACTCTTACTGATGCCCTTCGATCCACGCATATACACTGTGAGCTGTTTCACACATTGCTGGTAAATGACATCGTGCTGAGGAAAAACAAACAGCATGTAGGGATGGACATGGTTCCTAAGGATAGATATACTTGTGTTGATCCATTGTGCCTTTCAGAATGACGACATCACACAAAGAATGCCACGAAAACATTCCCCGGATCATAACGCTCCCTCTTCCGGCCTGGACCCTTCCGACAACGGTTAAAAGTTGTTTTCTTTCAGTCCGACGGAGTGTAAAACGTGATTCATATGAGAAGGCCACCCTGTCGCCATTCAGTGGATGTCCAGTTGCGGTATTGACGTGCAAATTCCAGCCTTCGTCGCTGAAGAATGGTATTCGACATGGATGTATCAAACAGACGCCTGCTACAGAGATTCACACGCACCAACGTTGGCTGTACGGTCGCTGAGGAGACACAGTCAGTAGTCCCTTGGTTCATATAGGCGGTCAGTGGGTCAATAGTTGTACGTCTATTCGCCTCTACACATCTCCACAGCCGTTGTTCACTTCTGGTGCACCACAGTTGCCTCGGCGCCAATTACGGACACGCCATTTTTCCACCCACGGTATGTTATAACCACGGCAGCATGTGAACAGTTTACAAACTTACCTATTTCGGAAATGCTTCCACCCTTGGCCCAAAAGCCAATTATCACGCCCTTTTTTAAGTCAGATAAACTGCTCCGTTTCTGCTTTATGTCAACAGCAGCACTGTTTCCCGGTCCCCCCTACCCTCTTCCACATGCTGTACATAGCTCCAATGTTAGTGCTGCCACCTGGCGTCCGTGATTGGTTAGCTGGCGGGGGGGGGCGAGCGGTTCTAGGCGCTACAGTCTGGATCGACACGACTGCTACGGTCGCAGGCTCGAATCCTGCCTAGGGCATGGATGTGTGTGATGTCCTTAGGTTAGTTAGGTTCAAGTAGTTCTAAGTTATAGGGGACTGATGACCTTAGAAGTTAAGTCCCATAGTGCTCAGAGCCATTTGAACCATTTGTGAGTGGTTATTGCACATTGATGACGAGTATAGGCGGTGGTCACATTAAGTACGAGGCGTGTTTTTTAAGTAAGGTCCATTTGAAAGTAAGCACACAATGAAAGGTTATTTCAAAAAAGTAAATTTATTTTCAGAAAGTACATACTTCACTCTATTTTTCGACATAGTTGACAAGTTTGTTGAAACACGTATCATACCTCTCAACCAATTTTAAAATACCCTCTTCATAAAAACTTGCCGCCTGCTCCGATAACCAAGAGTTCACTGCCGTTTTCACATCGTCGTCATTATTGTCACGGTTGCCACTGAGGTGTTGTGTGAGGTGGAGGAACAGATGTTAATCGCTCGGCGCAACATAAGGACTGTAGGATGGGTGGTCTAAAACTTCTTAGCCAAAACTGTCCAAAAAATCGCGGGTCTGACCTGCAGTGTGAGGTCTTGGATTGTCATGGAGAAGGACAATTCCCTTTGTCAGTATGCCGTATCTTTTGTTTCGAATCGCTCTGCGTAGCTTTCTCAGGGTTTGGCAGTATGCTGCTGCATTGATAGTGGTTCCTCGTTGCATGAAGTCGACCGACAAAACGCCATGCCTATCCCAAAACACCGACGCCATGATTTTACGTTGGGACAGAGTCTGTTTGGCCTTCACCTTTACAGGCGAGTGTGTGTCTCTCCATTCCATGATCTGTTGCTTCGACTCAGGCGTGATATGCGAAATCCATGTTTTGTCTCCAATTACGATCTGACTCAAGAAGCCGTCATCTTCTTCGTGATGACGACGTACACTCAAATCTTTGGTTTTTGTGGTCCTCTGTTAGGAGTTTTTGGATCCAACGGGAACACAATCTCTTAAACTTTAGGTGTTCAGGAACAATGTTGTAAAGCACTGATCTCGACACGTCAGGAAATTCGTTTGAGAGATCTGTTATTGTGAAGCGCCTGTTCTCACGAATCCTCGCTTCAGCTGAAGCCACCAAATCGTCTGTAATCAAAGAAGGGCGACCGGAGCGGTCCTCATCATGGACGTTGTCACAGCCATCTTTGAATTCTCATACCCACGTACGCACTTTGCTTTCACTCATAACAGTATCACCGTACACTTCGCACATCTGTCGATGAATTTTTGCAGCAGACAGGTTCCTTGGTGGCAAAAACCGTATCACTGAGCGAACCTCACACGCGGCGGGCCAGTCCATAGCCTTAAACATTTTGAAAGCACAGAACAGAACCGTACAGGTTATGTACAGAGCTGAAACTGAGTACACTGGTTCCCGAGGCATGCGGGTACACGACGCATGCGCTCGTTGTGGCATGCGCCAGAACTACTAGTATCTACAACAAAACGTACCTTACTTAGAAAACACGCCTCGTATATACTGTTCCTATATAACTTCCTTACCGCGTGTCGACTAGCCGCGATGCACACTACCAGTTGAAGAAGAAAAAGAGGGTGAAGAAGAAGACGAAGAAGAAGGAGAGAGAACTGGCCGCTCTCTTTGATAGTCTTCGGTCACGTAGACCGTCCCATTATACTATATCCCTTGCCTTATAATTATGGCACAGATTATTACAGTGCGCGCAAGTTGTGCAGTCTTGACGCCCTTTCCTCCTGGCTTACGCACCCAAAAACACGCTCAAAACCTCCCTTCATATTTCTCAGTTTTATGAAATTCAGTTGGAATGTCATTTCGTGGCGTACGAATATGGGAAAACTATTTTGGAACTGTTTCCTCGCCCTGTGTTAAGTCACGTGTTATAAAGTACAATGATGAGCCAAATCCGCGAGACTGAATACCGCCCGGTGGTGATCCGGGTACGTAATGCGGAAAGGAAAGTATATAAGTGGAAAAGAGTCGAATGGAGAATCACTCTAGCGACGATACGAACCGCACACTGCCATAAGCGATTTTGACAAAGGGCATGTCGTTATGGTTCTGTGTCTGGGAACGAACATCTCTGAAACAGCATCTATGGCAGGTGATTGAAGGGCAGTTAAATCACAAGTGGATGAGTAGGTGTATGAAACATTCTCGGACTTCTCGCCACGTCAGTAGACGTCACACCTCATCAGAGAACGTGGAGGTCAGAGGCTTGTCCATGCTGTAAGGCCCCATGGACGGTGATACGTGGCACGTCTGACGACACACTCCAGTACTGGTACAGCCACAAGTGTTTCGGAGTACATTTTTAAGAGCACATTGTTGAACATCGGGGACGTCTCCTGGTGTTCCCATGTTAACACAACGACATCAGCACTTACGGTTTCATTGAGCACAAGGTTATAGAGACTGGACCGTGGATCATTGGAAACTTCTCGCCTGATCGAATGTTCAAATTTGTGTGAATTCCTAAGGGACCAAACTGCTTAGGACATCGGTCCCTAGACTTACGCACTACTTAAAATAACTTGTACTAAGAACAACACACACACTCATGCCCGAGGAAGGACTCGAACCCCCGGCAGGAGGTGCCGCTGATCGAATGAATCACGCTTCTTGTTACACCGGATTCTCCGTTATCTAGGCAAACGGCTGCTTGAAACCTGGACCGCGCCGCAATTGCAGGCCTGTGTGGGCAGTATTAATGGTGTAGGCGATATTCACCTGAGTAATCAAGGGCACCGTGATAGCTGTGAAGGCCAAAATCGTGGTACAGCGGTTTGAAGAGAATGACAGTGAACTCAAGTTGACGTGTTGGCTACCGTATCCGCCTGATCTGGACCATATGGGACGCACTGCGGACGCCATAGGGCGCAAGTTCCGAGACTACAAACCACCGGCCCGTAATTTACGCGAACTGTGTGGCCAATGCGTATACATCAGGTGCCACATACCTCCACAAACATACCAACGACTTGTCGAATCCATACAGCGCAGAATCGCTGCAGTACTTCACTCCATAGGTGGACCAACACACTATTAAGCAGACGGTCATAATTTATTTCTTCATCAGTTTATAACAAGCGTAACGGGTATAAGTGAAAATATTTTTATTGGTGTTGTATGTTTTTAGGTTGGTTAGTACCTCCAAGTACATGTGGCAAGAGCTAGCCACTAATGCTTATTTCCCTCTGGGCAGAAGGTCAGGTGTTAAGGTATGGACACGTGGATGAAAAATAGTTACTCTACACTGACAGTCGGGGTCCACTTAGTGGTGCAAAAACATTTGGGTAGTATAGTTTATGACGTGTTTGTGGGAAGGTTGTTCGAGGCAGAGAAGAAACAACTAATAGACTGATGTGTGTACATATTAAGGTACCACATATAAAAATATATGTATTTATGTCCGTTACACCCTGCGTAATTTAACAAGTAGAGTTACAGGGAAGATCTAATATTCTACACACCAGTGCTGTTTTTTTTTCTAGACATTCCAGCGGTATTGGTCCAAATTTAACAAATTTCTGTCCAGCCCATATAAATCACATTCCACCAAGTGTCCGACAGATTGCAGGTCTCCACAGTGGCATCAAGGCTCGTCAAGTAGGGCCCACTCCCGTATTCAGTCGATTTAACGCCACCTGGTTTCTGGTAAGGTTGTAGCCTCCCATCTTACAAGATATGTATGTCAGAAGCCAAGATTCTTAGGTTTGAGTACGTCCCCGACATTCTCTCCATTCCTGTATTTGTGAGAGTTCTGCAAAGCTTTGAATGAATGCCCGCCGTATCAGGGACCTGTATTCGAAACGTTTACTGCCTATGGATTCCTGGTATATGGAATACCAGACATGTTCTTGATAGTCTTCTACTTCTTAGTCACCGTAAGGTTCTTCTAACTTCAGGAGGTTCGAAGTGCGGAAATCTATCTGGTTTGTTCCGATCGTTAACCTGTCGGTCTTGATGTTTCCATCTAGCCTACATGCTACTGTCTAATTATTGCTAATGGCACTCGAACTTTGTGCCATGGTGCTGGTTCATAGGCTGCGATTTCGTTCAGTTGTTAAAGTCTGGGCCTGAGTTGGGCCACCTTTTCAGCCAGTCTCGTTGCTGCGTCTTTGATTTCTTGCTCAATTCTTGGGATCTCAAGTTCTTCGTGTATGACTTCCGTGCTGGTCCAGGGTGGCACGTTTAGGATGAGCTTTAGTCAGCGGTTTTGGAGAACTTGCAGTGTTTGGGCGTTGGTTTTGCTTGTTATGCCCCATGAGGAGCAGCCGTAGAGCATTGCTGGTACTATTATTGATTTATAGATTTGTAGTTTTGTGGCCGGGAGCATTTCCTTGCTGGATAGAAGTGGGTACAATGCGTGTATTGCTCTTATTGTTTTTGCTTTCTTGTCTTCTACGTGTTGTTTGAAGAGCATTTTGTTATCTAGTTGGACTCCCGGATATCTCACTGACGTCTTCCACGGAATATGTTGTCCGTTGATTTCTATCCTTTCTTCTAGGATGGGTCTTCTCCTGGTGAAGAGGATGGCTTCGGTTTTTGTTGCGTTTATTTTGATATGGTTAAGTCTTGCCCACTTTTCGGTGTTGGTAACTTGTTCTTGCAGGCGTCTGATGGTTGTGTCTAGCCTTCTGTTGCTGACCAATAGTGCTGTGTCGTCAGCGAACTGTGCGAGTAGTGTGTGTGGCGTGGTGGGCAGATCGTTAACGTAGACCGTGAAGAGCGTTGGGTAGATGACTGAACCTTGGGGGATTCCTTCCTCCAGGGTTTTCGTTTCTGATCGTTGGCCGTCAATTTGTACGTAGCTCTGTCTGTTGGTAAGATAGCTGTCCACTAGGCGTAGGTAGCATTTGGGTAGATCTGTGTTTTCGTATAGCTTGACGATTAGGTTGTCCACCCATACTCTGTCGTACGCTTTCTCTATGTCCTATAGGACGGCCGCCGTGTATCGAGATAAGTTCATGGTTTTGGTTACATGTTCTGTTATCCGCAGAAGTTACAGTTCTGCCGATAATGTTGATTGATACGCGAATTGTTCACGTCTTATTATGTTGCCGCCTAGCAGCGGCTGGCGTATTCTAGGTACCAGTACCCTCTCCATTACTTTGCACATATTGGGAAGGAGACTGATAGGTCAATGATTTTCGGGTTTACTGGTGTCTTTTCCTTTTTTCGGTATTGGGACTACTTTGCTCGTTTTCCATGCTGTGGGGTAGTAGCTGTTGATCATGCAGACGTTTATGATTCTTGTGAGTAGTACCAAGCAAAGGTTCCTAAGATGTCTTCATGACAGCCTGATAATGTACCTGCGAGTGTAGCCAAAACTGAATTGCGAATCTTGAGTTTCAGCTTTACTTCTTCTAGGTGGACTGTATAGGATAACATTAGATCCAGCTGTAATCCCAGATATTTGGGTCTGTCGTCACGCCTTGTACACTAACCAATTATATATAGTTGTAACTTTTATTGTGGTTCATCACCGTACTCGTTTGGATGGGAATACGAGCGTTATTTCCTGAAATATTTATGTAGTGTCTCAAAATCCTTGTAGAGTTAGAAACGAGTTTCTCCGAAGGTTTTGCTCCGGCTAGTTATGGTCCGGTCAACAGCACCGTCAATATAAGTTAAACAAGAGAGAGGACAACGCTCAACCTTGTGTTAACACATTTTTCAATCCTATAAACTTACTGGACTTCCAGTTACGTGTAACTTGAGTTTTTCTTCCACTTGACGTATGTCTCAGTGGAATATATGGCTGCCTGCATTTGATGACGTGTTCAGGAATCTCACAACTCATACCGTATTATAGGCTGACGGGATGTCAGTAAATAACTACTTCAGCTTTGTTCTTGTATTCTCTGTCGGCGCAGGCTCTAAGTCCCATGACTGGAGTACTATTCCAGTTGTGAAGCCAGCTTGGACAGAGAGAGGAATATTCATGACAGGAGCAAAGGCGGTACAGTTAGAGAACAGAAACATACAGGCGAAGATGGCAACCATCAATACGGCTGCCGTACTGCGATGTGGAAAGCAAGGAGAAGCTACCACACGGAAAGCAAGGAGAAGCTACCACATAAATAATCTCACTGCAGCAAACCATTTGAATCTATCATGTATCTATATTTCTCGGCAGTAAAACAGACCCTCAGTCGTATCTCCGAATGGGGAAAGTCTCAGAGGCGATTAATAACAGTAACCAAGAAATAATAAAGATAAAGCAAAGAAATTGCATTAAAAAGTGACAATGCAGTTCACTGGGAGTTGCTGGTAAACTGGAGAACATAAAATGGAAGACGACAAGTCTATAAATATATTAGGAATGAGTGAAATTCAATAGGAAAACAAAGGAGATTTCTGAAGCGACAAATTCTATGTAACATACTCAGGCGCTCGAAAGAAAATAGTTGGTTATGCGTAAATTGAGGGATGATAAGGGGAGAAAGGAAAGGGAGAGGATCACTACTGTCAGCTGCACCGGGACATTACGCAAATCAGCGGGGATAGGTGAAAATGTGTAACGAATTCGGGATCTCCTGCTTATAAAGCAAGTGCGCTAACAACTGCGCCATCCGGACACAGCGTTCTCCCAATTGCACGAACTGTCTCAGTACGCCTCGTGGCCGATCCACATTCCCATCGAGCGCCATCTACCCGCAGTTCCTGTCCATTTCCTCCAAGCTCGCTACTCTACGATTCCCACAGGAGGTCGGGCGTATTTATGCATCCGCACAGAAGAAGGTGGATCCTTTGTCCAGCTACGCTTAATTAATTACGTGAATGAGTGGTGTCTGTTCTTTCGGACATGTCCCTCACCCTGTATAATTCACCGGAAATACATAATTTGAAAGGTATAATAACAAGGAATACCCTCCAATTTAAACTACAGCACTAATTTCCTCTACCCGTTCCATTGCTGCACTTGGCAAAAGTGTGTGCATGGTCTGTGTAGAGCCCATACAAGTCGGATTCCAGTGTCGCATGAGGGCTTATCTTGTCGGCTCTACGCACACTGTTTGCATGTTGCTGCATCTGTCCACTCCCTTAATCACTCGATCTAACATCACACATTGTTTTCTAGTGAGGCTGAAGCCTTCCATCTTACAAGTTAAGTCAGTCATAAGAATACAATTCCTAGATTTTATTGGGTCCCTAATCGCCCTACATACCTGTATAGAGGTGGAATCCAAAATTTTCGGGACTGGTGCTGCCGTCTGGAAAGTAGTAGTAGATCTTTGCACCGCTAGCTGGCGAGAGCTGCATATCTGATGAGTCAAGTGTGCGGAGTGGCATTCATCTGGGAGGGCGAGTTGCATGTCCACAGTGACTTCCGTAATACTCTGTGTCTGGTGTGTGGCGATTTTACGATGGATCCGCTAACAGAACAGCGCATCTGATGATCCAGCCTTCTTGTCACGGGTTATTACCGGCGACGAAAGCTGGATTTACGGTTATGACCCAGAGACAAAGCAACAATCGTCCCAGTAGAAGAGCCCAGGCTCTCCAATACCCAAAAACGCGAGACAGCTGAAGAGCAAAATGATGAGCATGATCATCGTTTTCTTTGATACCAAGGGAATTGTGCACAAAGAATTCGTCCCGCCTAGCCAAACAGTGAATTCCGCGCACTACTGTGATGTTTTGCGACGGCTCCGTGAAAATGTGCGACGACAACGGCCCGAACTTTGGCGTCAAGGGAACTGGCTGCTGCATCACGACAACGCGCCCTGCCACACGTCCTTGCTTTTTGGCAAAAAACAACATGGCGGTTGTACCCCACCGACCGTACTCGCCAGATTTGGCACCTTGCGACTTCGCGCTATTCCCAAAACTGAAACTCAGGTTGAAAGGCCGTTGCTTCGACACTGTAGAGAGGTTTCAAGAAGCATCACTGGCGGTGATAAATACCCTCAAAGAACAGGACTTTCATAAAACGTTTGACCAGTGGCAGAAGCGCTGGGACCAGTGTGTACGTGCGGATGGGAACTACTTCGAGGGTGATGGTGACCATTAGTCCAAAGGTAAGTTTTTCAACAGATGGCAGCACCAGTCCCGAAAATTTTGGATAGCACCTCGTGCGTCAACATTCAGCAGTGCTTGAAATCTCTGCGTATCAGGGACCTGTATTTGAGGCTTTTAGTAAGTATATGAACCTGGTTTATGAGAAGACGGAACATGATCTTCATAGCCTGGTACTTCAGGAGGTTCGATGTGTGTAAGATGTGTAGGGCTATCTGCATCTAAGCTTATTCTCATAGTCTCCCTTCCTTGGATAACCACATTAGACGAATAACTGTTTGCATAATGGCCAGAGGTGGACCAACTCGCTATTAACATACTCAATTTGTGAAGCTCTTTCTCTTGAATAAATCATCCAATTTTCCTGAATAATTCCTTCGTGGTGCTGCGCTTTCTTTTTGTCTTATAGTGTATATTGGAGCGACAACTTGTCTAATGTTTTAAAAGACCTGCTTTTGTAGTTAAAACAGACTATGAGAAAGAAAACGATACCGCACATTTTCAGAGCACAGAAATTTCTTCCCGCAGTATGTTTTAACAGAAAACCTGCACGCTGTTGTTTATAAAATATGTAGCCTACATCCGTCTGAATGTTTATTAGAGTATTTGAAGTAAATCGGTCAAGAACTTTCCGAAATCTTTGGTAACAACGTTAAACAACGATTTGTCTTTATATAGGATGATTCAGCTACGCCTGCCTCTGGGTTTTATGCAAGCCGCAACACTTCCAAATACCACATGTTAGATTTTCATATTCTGTCGCTCATTACACGTAAACCATTAGTCCTACAGAAGAAATGAACTGAATTTTTTTGTAGCAAATTTAATGTAATTAAATTTTTTACTGAGATGCTTTTTCGCTACAGGCCGTAATTTTCTAATTATTCAAGAAAAACGTGCAAACGTGACCTTCAAGCGCATTTTTCTTGAATAACTCGGAAACAGTACCCTCTATCGAAAACGTATCCCACTACAAAATTTAACTGCATCAGATTTACCACGAAAAGGTCTTGTTCATGATTTCTGTAGGACTGATAGTTTGCGCTTAGCGAGCGAGAGAATATAAAAAATTTTACGGTGGCGTTACTAGAAGACTTTGCAATCAGTAAAAAAAAAAAAAAATAAAAATAAAATAAAAATAAAAAAAAACCAGTAGGGGCAGCTGAATAAGTCTGTATTGTTGTTTAGATTAGATACCAGCGTGTTTATTGACTTGAACTTCTTATAAGGTTTCGCTTTTCCACACTATGGCCAGGTAATCAGCGTAGTATACAAATTTACGAGATAGAACGACGCAGAATCCTATGGTAAGACATTTTACAATGCTTAGATTTTATTGGACTTAACATTAAGTATAATTCGGGATTTTCTTCCAGTGAGAATATATATATAAGTAACATAAATGTCTGTGCATTTTATGATCCTTGATTGAATGATCTACAATCCTGCAACTCATACTGTAACATAGGCTGATGAATGGTTAATAAATACAACCTTACCTTTATTATGGTATCCTTTTTCGGCTTATGTTGTAAGTGCCAAGACATGCACACTATTTCCGCCAGCCGCCAAGCCTGCTTAGTTTGTAAGGAAGATTAAGCTTGATGTATGGATTCAATCTATATTTCGCAACAAAATTAAAGGATCACTCTTTCGAAACCCCGTATTTGTCTCCCATTGCGACACCTAAGGTTAAAATTTGGCTCAAAGATGTCTACAAGCTTCTCTGTAATCGTGCAAAATCGTGGCGACCTGCAACGTAACCTTCGGTATCGGCGACTCTTCAAACAGCAAGTGTCGATAAATGCAAAAAAAGGACCAAATTTCACCACAGTTCTGCCCAACACCACCATGCTCTCCTCACACGATGGGAAAGCCGCCACACACCCCCTCCCTCTTACCCAAATTTGATACTTTCGTTTGACGCCTCAACGGTGGAGGTCAAAACTGAGCCGCCCAGCATTGAAATCATGCGGTTTTCTTATGGAAGACTGAGAAAAACATTTCAGGCGTGGCACTACTCAGAATCGACACAAAAACGCCTCAAGGGACGGTATAAAGAGCATCAATGAAACCACCCCTTCTCTTGGGGATTTTATTCCCACACATTTCTCGATTGAAAGGCCATTTCGCTGTGCGATAAGCAACAGTACAACGTTCTTGACAACTTTCGACACTGCTGCCAGCCCCTGGGCGTTTCAAGCCTACTGTGAGGACATCTTGGGGCTACAGCCCCATCGAACGTGATCTCACCCCTTTAGAATGTCTGCCAGCCCCTGGGCGTTTCAAACCTACTGTAAGGACATCGTGGGGCTACAGCCCCATCGAACGTGATCTCACCCCTTTAGAATGTAGCGTAACCGCTATTTTAGTTCTGCTGTACAGCTTGGAATCACTAAGGACTGTTAAAACAGTTCGACAGTTCGACGAAATCTGAACATGATCCGAAGCAGCAAAGTGTTCAAATGTTTTTGCATCCCTCATTTGTCTCGCTCTCCTATTGTGTGATCGGGGGGGGGGGGGGGGGGGGGGTTCAACATTAATATGTGCGTGAATAAAATGGCGAAGAGTCTCTCTAAGCGCCCCCCCCCTCCCCTCCCCCCCCCCCACCAGTTCTGCAACACTCTAGCGCCTGAAAGAAAACATCACCTGACGGACGTCCAAGGAGTTGTCTAACTCTCAGGGGCTAACGCAGTCTGTACACTGAATGTATGCCGAGATTTCCGATAGGTGCATTTGTAATTTACTCAACTAACGTGCGTGGTTGGCACTGAAGCTGTTGCCAAACTGGGGAATCTTACAGAGACCCTTTGCTGTTTTATTCACGCACATCCTAATATTGGTCCCCCTCCTCCTCCTACCGCCGTGAGCGCGCTATAGGATGACGCGAAAACGGAGGAATGAAAAACCATGTGAACACTTGCTGCTTCGGTCCACATTCAGATTTCGTCGAATTCTTGTAAACAGTCGCTAGTGATTCCAAGCTGTACAACAGAGCAAAAACTGCAGCCGGACTATACTCCATAGGGTCAGATCAAGTCCAGTGGGGTTGCAGACCCACGATGTCTTTAGAGTAGGGTTGAAACGCCCAGGGGATGGCAGCAGTGTCGAACGTTGTCAAGAGCGTCGTCCTACTGCTCACTGCACTGTGAACTGTTGTTTTCGACCGCTCAAAGCATGAGAATCAATACCCCAAGCGAAGGCATGATATCATTGACATCCTTTATGCTACTCCGTGAGACGCTTTCGTGTCGATCCATAGCGTCGGTATCTCTGAAATGTTTTCCTCAACCATCCGTCATGAAAACACGTGATATCAAGACTGGTTGACCTAGTTTTGACCTCCACCGCTGAGGTATTAAAGAAGAAGTGAAATGTGCGTGAGTCGGGTGTGGTGACCTTCCCATCATATGACACGAGCATGGTGGCGCTGGGCAAAATTGTGGTGAAATTTGGTGTCAATATGAAATCATTTACCCTCATTCCAACCCACATGAGCTTCTATGCTGTGGCCTTTTTTTCTTTTTTTTGCCAAATTTCAAACTCATGCACGAAGATGTGAGCCTTTAAGTTTGTTGCACTGTGTATTTACTACGATATTTTCAAACAGTTTGTAAGAAGTGTATCATAAAGAGCTTTGATTGTCGCATATCGTAACTGGTTTCAGTGTTTCTGTTACATTGGATTCCTTACATATCTTATAGATTTTGTTTGTTTTAATATGCTCCGTAAGTCATTCTAGACAGATTTTCCCACGACTGCTTAGGTTCTTGAAATACTCTGAAAATTTGCTACTCTGCTTGCAGCTTTCCAAGGTTTCATAAATTTCAAGCTGGAGGTACTTCTTCTTCTGTTCCCGCTGGAGACGTTATGTCTTCCTCGGTGGGGGTTTCCTGCAGCCACTGTTCGCTTAGATGGAAACCACTTTTCTTCTCCTCTATCTTCAATAGGACTTCCAAGGTCTGCTTCAGGTTCATTGTCCTTGGTTAGGTGATACATTTTCCTAGTAGCTCCTCTCAGTTTACACATCCCCAACTACTACCACTAGAGTGAGCAAAGTCGAACTTTTCCATCGTCTTATGCAGTCATTATTTTCGTTCGTTATTCATAGCTATGGATACTTGACGCACGACCTCGGGATCGTGACTCTGGACATGTTCCTCCACATGTTCCTCCACACTCTGTAGTCCAGTAAGCACTGTATTACCTCTGTGAGTCTCGGATGCAGCTTTGTGTAGTATCTTGAGGAACCTCCGATAATTTTTTGCCACTACTGTGTCCAGTTCACATTCCCTTTCTCTTGTGTAGGAGTTGCCCACACCAAGGTGGAAACCCCTACTGTTTCGTCAGGATGAAGGCCGAGGAACCTGTGTGGCGTCGACAGACGCTATACAACAAGATTAAATATAATTTTTTTATTCTTCAGAACACATCTTGTCACCGTGTCTTCTGCGCCAGCTGGTAGTATCGTAAACCGGAGTGGAATCCGCTGATCAAGAGGCAGTCTCATGACTGCCAAAGATTGCTGCATCAGCGCCGAGTGCAGGCCGAAGATTTGGAGTGCGGCGAGTTGCTCGCCCGTTGGTTCGGAAAGCTCTTCCTGTTAGCTGGTCTGCTACGGAAGAGGTTATGACTGCGGCGAATTTGTGTTTCGCTCACACACCACCCTGAGAGTACTCTGTCTCCCTCAGATCACTGCCCATGTTGTCCCACCAAATGTACCACGATAAAGGATACCGTGGTGTCGTGCTGAATGCTGATCCTGGCCCACCGGTTTGGTAGGCCATCTGAACCGAACGATGCTGAAGGTTCAGAGCAGCTGGTACCCTGAACTGGAACGTTGTTGATAGACTCATGGACAATCACTCAGTGGCGGATTCAGTACTGGATGCTGGTCCATAATCATCCGTGGCTACAGATCAGTTGTCATCACATCAGACAGCAATACTGCAACAACCTCACACAAAATGTTGCAGTGTAATAATCAGAGAATCGAATGCAAACGACATAAACGCCATAGATTCGATTGATCGCCTCTCTCTAGGCTAGCAGGGTGGAGTATTTATGTTGTTGAGAAGCAGCTTCGCTGTATGATGTCATTTATAATGACCAAATCAGTCTCGCTTATTATGAGTCATCATCGGTCTTGAATTTTGTTTTCCATATCCCGCTAGGTGAATACCGGTCTGGTCCCCACGTTCCGCCTCAGTTACACGTGTCGCAGACATTTGACTCACGTTCGTACTACTTCACGATTTACACTAGACACAGACAGTTGGGGTACTCTGATTCCGTCCTGGGGGGTACGGGGTGGCGGCAGGAAGGGCATCCGGCCATCCCTGACACTAACATTGCCAAATCCGTTGTAACCACGCCGACCCTGCGATCGCTGCAGCACTATGGCGTAAGCGAAAGAAAAAAAGAATCGGTCTTCATTTTTGCTGTATTGGCTTAATCAATTTGTTTCAGTATCATAACTGCCTTGTCAAACCCCTTATAGCTGTTGTTGCATCCTATCTAGTGCTTCTTACATGTTACTAGAGTAATGGAAGCAAGATGGTCTGAACAATTTTCCGCTGAGCTCGCTCGCAGTCACGCACAGAAGTGTTAATGTCACACGATTGGTGACCTATTAACCATGTTTACACTTAGCAGTGGGCCCGTGTTAATTCTTCCGTATGCCTGGGCTATGACGGACTATAAGGACTTAGAAAAATTTTCTCTTTCCTGGTCCCTTACTATCTTGATGCGTGTTCCCGGGTTCGATTCCCGGCGGGGTCAGGGATTTTCTCTGCCTCGTGATGACTGGGTGTTGTGTGATGTCCTTAGGATAGGTAGGTTTAAGTAGTTCTAAGTTCTAGGGGACTGATGACCATAGATGTTAAGTCCCATAGTGCTCAGAGCCATTTATCTTGATGTGTAACATACATATGCTTGGAATGCACCCCAGTCAGTCTTCTTTAAATTCCATCTTGGCAGTAGGTTGCTCTTTACATAAGACATTTTTTCTCTCCTCTGTAGCCTGTGAATAATCACAACGGTCGAAATGTTCAAATGTGTGTGTATTCCTAATGGACCAAACTGCTGGGTCATCGGTCCCTAGACTTACACACTACTTAAACTAACTCAATCTAACTTATGCTAAGAACAACACACACACACACCCATGCCTGAGGGAGGACTCGAACCTCCGGCGGGAGGGGCCGCGCAATCCGTGACATGACGCTTCTGACCGCGCGGCCACACCGCGCTGGCCAACGCGGTCGTAACAAAGGCATAAACAGATGTCCACAGAGAATAGGCATATGATGAAGACACTGCTAACGATAATGTATTATATGGCGTCAAAAGCGTCTGCGGTTTGAAGGAATTCCCACGCCAGTTCAAAGAATATCTGCACTGACAGACAAAAATGTTAAGCACCCAGAAGACATGGTCGAATGTCAATATAACTTTGAACACCATCGACGGGTACGTAAATAATTTGAACTGCAATTCTCTGTAACAGGTAGAATGGCCAGCAGAGTGTGTTAGTGTTTTTCCTGTTTAGTGTTGTTACCAGGCCTGTTAAAGCGTATAAAGAGCGTGAACTGCATCAGGTGGTGAGTGACTACTGCGAAGGACACGAAGGTGCCGCAAATCGTCTGAGACCGCGTTATCAGCACCTGACAGAGTTTGGAAAGGGCCGCATTGTGGGTCTCCATTTGTCCTGCTGGTCGAATCGTGCAATATCCAGATTTTTCGTGCAGTCGGGTGTCAGTGGTCCGATGTTGGACTGCGTGGGGATATGAGGGCAGGCATACTCGTCATCAACGTTCGCATCTGACCACTAAAAGGAAGGAAGGATCAATACATTGCACATCAAGCTCATTGTAAATCCTTCACATCTGCGCCTGCCACCCAAGAACAAGTAAAGCACCAACTGCAACTTTCTTTGTGATGCCGGGCCACTGGTCAGGGTCTAGCAACAGCTGGACTAAAGACTTACCGTCCCACGTGTAGGGAGCCGTCAACACAGTACAAACAACTGCATTTGGAGTGGTGCCGTGACACGGAAATATGGACTGTTGATGAATGGCGTCACACTGTGTTCAGTGATGAATTGCGATTCAGTACCACAATGGATGACCATCAGCGGGGTGTATGGCAGCGACCTAGAAAGAGGTGCCATTCTTTCAATGTTTTTGCCGGCCGCGGTAGCCGACCGTTTCTAGGCGCTTCAGCCCGGAACAACGAGGCTTTGCGGTCGCAGGTTCGAATCCTGCCTCGTGCATGGATGTGTGTGATGTCCTTAGGTTAGTTAGGTTTAAGTAGTTCTAAGTCTAGGGGACTGATGACCTCAGATGTTAAGTCCCATAGTGCTTAGAGCCATTTGAACCATTTTTTCAATGTTTTGGAGAGGCACAGCGTTGTTACTCTGGAGTAATGGTGCTGGGAGCCGTTGGGTATGACTTCAGGCTATCGCTGTTAGTGACCTAGGGGACTGACTGCACAGCGGTACATCACGGACATCCTGCGTCCTTACGAGTTACCTCTCATACAACAGTATCTTGGTGACATTTTTCTACAGGAAAATGCTCGCTTCAGTCCGGAACCGCGGTGCTGCTACGGTCGCAGTTTCGAATCCTGCCTCGGGCATGAACGTGTGTGATGTCCTTAGGTTAGTTAGGTTTAAGTAGTTCTAAGTGTAGGGGACTGATGACCTCAGATGTTAAGTCCCATAGTGCTTAGAGCCATTTGAACCATTTTTGAAAATGCTCGTCCACACAAAGCATGTGTCTCCGTGAAATGTCTGCGTAATATTGTGTACTCCCGTGGCCAGCAAGATCCCAAAATTGTCCCCCATAGAACATATGTGAGACCAGCTCGGGCATTAACCCTGTACCAACACCACTATTCAGGATACCTAAAATCAGTTAGAAGAGTTGTGGGCCAGATTGCCTCACAAGAGACTACAACGAATTTATGACATGATTCCCAACCTAATCAGTGCATGTATGAAGACCAAAGGGGGTATAACGCCATTCTGAGAAGTGACTCATACTGCAAAGTTTTTTGATAATTTGACTCGATTTTGTCATCACTAAAATATCATCAGAGACTCTCTCAAACAGTAAAGTTTCATTTCGGTTCCTCATCCTCTTTTCGGTGCTTCACTTTTTTTGTTAGGTAGTCTATCTTTATCTAATTTTTCCTTATCTTTAAACAATGGTGTCATGGAACCACTTACAGTTGCCGTAATGCTACATCTACATCTACATCTACATTGATACTCCGCAAGCCACCCAACGGTGTGTGGCGGAGGGCACTTTACGTGCCACTGTCATTACCTCCCTTTCCTCTTCCAGTCGCGTATGGTTCGCGGGAAGAACGACTGTCTGAAAGCCTCCGTGCGCGCTCTAATCTCTCTAATTTTACATTCGTGGTGTCCTCGGGAGGTATAAGTAGGGGGAAGCAATATATTCGATACCTCATCCAGAAACGCACCCTCTCGAAACCTGGCGAGCAAGCTACACCGCGATGCAGAGCGCCTCTCTTACAGAGTCTGCCACTTGAGTTTATTAAACATCTCCGTAACGCTATCACGGTTACCAAATAACCCGGTGACTAAACGCGCCGCTCTTCTTTGGATCTTCTCTATCTCCTCCGTCAACCCGACCTGGTACGGATCCCACACTGATGAGCAATACTCAAGTATAGGTCGAACGAGTGTTTTGTAAGCCACCTCCTTTGTTGATGGACTACATTTTCTAAGCACTCTCCCAATGAATCTCAACCTGGTACCCGCCTTACCAATAATTAATTTTATATGATCATTCCACTTCAAATCGTTCCGCACGCATACTCCCAGATATTTTACAGACGTAACTGCTACCAGTGTTTGTTCCGCTATCATATAATCATACAATAAAGGATCCTTCTTTCTATGTATTCGCAATACATTACATTTGTCTATGTTAAGGGTCAGTTGCCACTCCCTGCACCAAGTGCCTATCCGCTGCAGATCTTCCTGCATTTCGCTACAATTTTCTAATGCTGCAACTTCTCTGTATACTACAGCATCATCCGCGAAAAGCCGCATGGAACTTCCGACACTATCTACTAAGTCATTTATATATATTGTGAAAAGCAATGGTCCCATAACACTCCCCTGTGGCACGCCAGAGGTTACTTTAACGTCTGTAGACGTCTCTCCATTGATAACAACATGCTGTGTTCTGTTTGCTAAAAACTCTTCAATCCAGCCACACAGCTGGTCTGATATTCCGTAGGCTCTTACTTTGTTTATCAGTCGACAGTGCGGAACTGTATCGAACGCCTTCCGGAAGTCAAGAAAAATAGCATCTACCTGGGAGCCTGTATCTAATATTTTCTGGTTCTCATGAACAAATAAGGCGAGTTGGGTCTCACACGATCGCTGTTTCCGGAATCCATGTTGATTCCTACATAGTAGATTCTGGGTTTCCAGAAATGACATGATACGCGAGCAAAAAACATGTTCTAAAATTCTACAAGAGATCGACGTAAGAGATATAGGTCTATAGTTTTGCGCATCTGCTCGACGACCCTTCTTGAAGACTGGGACTATCTGTGCTCTTTTCCAATCATTTGGAACCCTCCGTTCCTCTAGAGACTTGCGGTACACGGCTGTTAGAAGGGGGGCAAGTTCTTTCGCGTACTCTGTGTAGAATCGAATTGGTATCCCGTCAGGTCCAGTGGACTTTCCTCTATTGAGTGATTCCAGTTACTTTTCTATTCCTTGGACACTTATTTCGATGTCAGCCATTTTTTCGTTTGTGCGAGGATTTAGAGAAGGAACTGCAGTGCGGTCTTCCTCTGTGAAACAGCTTTGGAAAAAGGTGTTTAGCATTTCAGCTTTACGCGTGTCATCCTCTATTTCAATGCCATCATCATCCCGGAGTGTCTGGATATGCTGTTTCGAGCCACTTCCTGATTTAACGTAAGACCAGAACTTCCTAGGATTTTCTGTCAAGTCGGTACATAGAATTTTACTTTCGAATTCAATGAACGCTTCACGCATAGCCCTCCTTACGCTAACTTTGACATCGTTTAGCTTCTGTTTGTCTGAGAGGTTTTGGCTGCGTTTAAACTTGGAGTGGAGCTCTCTTTGCTTTCGCAGTAGTTTCCTAACTTTGTTGTTGTACCACGGTGGGTTTTTCCCGTCCCTCACAGTTTTACTTGGCACTTACCTGTCTAAAACGCATTTTACGATTGCCTTGAACTTTTTCCATAAACACTCAACATTGTCAGTGTCGGAACAGAAATTTTCGTTTTGATCTGTTAGGTAGTCTGAAATCTGCCTTCTATTACTCTTGCTAAACAGATAAACCTTCCTCCCTTTTTTTATATTCCTATTAACTTCCATATTCAGGGATGCTGCAACGGCCTTATGATCACTGATTCCCTGTTCTGTACATACAGAGTCGAAAAGTTCGGGTCTGTTTGTTATCAGTAGGTCCAAGATGTTATCTCCACGAGTCGTTTCTCTGTTTAATTGCTCGAGGTAATTTTCGGATAGTGCACTCAGTATAATGTCACTCGATGCTCTGTCCCTACCACCCGTCCTAAACATCTGAGTGTCCCAGTCTATATCTGGTAAATTGAAATCTCCACCTAAGACTATAACATGCTGAGAAAATTTATGTGAAATGTACTCCAAATTTTCTCTCAGTTGTTCTGCCACTAATGCTGCTGAGTCGGGAGGTCGGTAAAAGGAGCCAATTATTAACCTAGTTCGGTTGTTTAGTGTAACCTCCACCCATAATAATTCACAGGAACTATCCACTTCTATTTCACTACAGGACAAACTACTACTAACAGCGACGAACACTCCGGTTGCATGCAATCTATCCTTTCTAAACACCGTCTGTACCTTTGTAAAAATTTCGGCAGAATTTATCTCTGGCTTAAGCCAGCTTTGTGTACCTATAACGATTTCAGCTTCGGTGCTTTCTATCAGCGCTTGAAGATCCGGTACTTTACCAACGCAGCTTCGACAGTTGACAATTACAATACCGATTGCTGCTTGGTCCCCGCATGTCCTGACTTTGCCCCGCACCCGTTGAGGCTGTTGCCCTTTCTGTACTTGCCCAAGGCCATCTAACCTAAAAAAACCGCCCAGCCCACGCCACACAACCCCTGCTACCCGTGTAGCCGCTTGTTGCGTGTAGTGGACTCCTGACCTATCCAGCGGAACCCGAAACCCCACCACCCTATGGCGCAAGTCGAGGAATCTGCAGCCCACACGGTCGCAGAACCGTCTCAGCCTCTGATTCAGACCCTCCTCTCGGCTCTGTACCAAAGGTCCGCAGTCAGTCCTGTCGACGATGCTGCAGATGGTGAGCTCTGCTTTCATCCCGCTAGCGAGACTGGCAGTCTTCACCAAATCAGATAGCCGTCGGAAGCCAGAGAGGATTTCCTCCGATCCATAGCGACACACATCATTGGTGCCGACATGAGCGACCACCTGCAGATGGGTGCACCCTGTACCCTTCATGGGTACATGCATAATTATTCACAACCTCATTATTTTGTTTATTGTCTCATCGACAACAAAGTCCGTCGAAGAGATGCATTTACTTATAGGCACTGTAACGAGCACGCGTCGATCGGCAAGACTTGTTGCTCTTGTCGACTACAATCTAGTATTGTTGGACAATTTTGAGATAAAACGTTCCTGCTTTTTCGCAAAGTTCGAAATATATTTTTTCTCCTGCTAGGTAGAGAAACTGGGCTACACTGAGTGACAAGGCGTTAGGCAGAGAGTGAGGCATGACAGGCGCCAAGGTCCTAGCGGCAGTAAGCGTGATTTACAAGCGGAAGCCGCACCACGCGCTGTATACATACGTCACGCACATAAAGCAGACACGCGCTGTCTGAAATTTAACTTCTTGTCCACATTTCTCCTCCGTTTGCGCTCCATTTTGAATCTTCATTGTCAGTGATAGCTGTGACACTTCGAAACATTGTATCAGATTAACCATGCAGTAAATCTTCATTTTTTGGCCTTCAGGAAAATTATAACTGGAACACTGTACGATCACCTATTTCCAGTGCTACTAAGGGAAATCGAAAGTGTCAGTCCAAAGGAGACACTAATCAATTATCACACAGCCGTGTTATTAAGCCATAGTGTTGTGGACACCCGTTCGTGTTTGTTGCAAAGACACTGATTATGTAACTAACATAAATGAGGCGCTGAGAACCACAAGATCCTAAAGCACACCGTCGTCGATTCCGCATTGAAGTGAATATCAGAGAAATCGATCAGACACCTTCTTCTGAATGTTCATATATACAATGTGGGCTACAGCACACGTAAATCTTACTCACCTTAAGATCAACAGATTTCAGAAACATGCATTAATGCTACACTCTCAAAATCAACGATGACGTGCTTTGGGCCCTTCTGGTTCTCAGCACCCCAATTACTATCGTATAAGACTAACCTTTGATACTATTACACCGTTTTGCCGTAGGAAAATGCTTTCCGCTGAGTTCTGTTATATCGTCGCTCTAGTTCATTTCAAAGACATTCGAATGAGGTTCAAATCAGGACTTCGGGGAGCCTAGTCCATAAATTTACCCAGATATTCTTCAAACCATCATTTAATGCTTCTTCCTTTCTTAAAAGAAATATTATGTACCTAAGGTAGAAAAAGTCTGATACTCCACTGTTGCCACATGATGGAATCAAGTTACTATCTGACATGTTTTCCTAAATACCTGCTTTGATTCTACAATCCACCAAAAACAACATTCTGAACCCAATCCCTGATAACTAGCTGCAGAGCATAACGTCCACATAGTTTCAGGTTTACGAGAACACAATGAGAAATTATCATGCAATAGCCACGGACCAGATTCGTATACGTCCACATGAACGTCGCATGATATCCAGTGATTTATATTCCACAAAAACAACTTTCATTGCGCCACAGACCAACACTGGATCGTTCTGTCATTGACCAATGTACTCGAGCTGCTAAGGAAGGCCTCAGCAAGGATTAAAGAGGACGTCAATACAATACGCTTGAGAGCTACACCTGGCGAAGCGCTTGCGGGGCTAAATGATAGGATGAGGGGGTAGATATCTTCTTTGATTTAACAAGAGCTTTCGATTGTGTGGACCATGTATGAGCTGTAACATAGCGGAATTAATAGAAAAACTATATAAGTATTCATTTCACATCTTTGAAATAAGAAACAGATTGATGTCCTCCAATCTCACAAAACAGTGAACAGGTGTGAATCTGACTGGAATACTGTAAAGTAGTGGAGAGGTAGAGGGGTGGCAGCATAGGGCTCTATTCTGAGGCCCTTGCTTTTTCTTAACATGTGACAATGATCTGCCACATAACATGGCAGGCGATTCACATATATTTCTATTTGCATATGAAACAAGAGTCATTGGGAAAAACGTGGGCTATAATGTAAATGATTTAGTAACTACAGTAATGAATAACATTAGCTCGTGGGTTGCGGAAATTAGATTGATGTTCACCGGCAACAACACGACACGGAACTCTTGTGGAAATGCAATTTTATTTTCACAAGGTGACGATGTACGCAGTGAAGTCGAAAATTGCAAATTCTTAGACCTTAAGTAAACGACCTCCCACGAGCCACGGACCTTGCCTAGGTAGATCAATCTACCCGATATATAATTGTACTGTAGGTGCAACAACATCATGGGGGTATCTGTGAGAGGCCATATAGACACTTGGTTACTGGAAAGGGGCAGCAGCCTTTACAGTAGTTACAGGGACAGCAGACTAGGTGATTGACTGATCTAGTCTTGTAACATTCAGTAACATGGTCTTGCTATGTTCGTACTGCCACCAGCAGAAATAACGGGGAAATCACAGCCGTTTTATTGCTCTACTGTTTGCCTTAACTGTGGCATCCTGTTGGGTAAAATATTCCGGAGCTGAAACAGCCCGCATTCTGATATCCGGATGGGGACTACTCGGGAGGATGCTGTCATCAGAAGAAACAAAACTGCTATTCTTTGGGTCGGGGCGTGGAATGCTAGATCCCTTAGGTTAGAGAATTTAAAAAGGGAAATCTATAGGTACAAGTTAAACATGAAGAGAATTAGTGAAATGTGATGGCAGCAAGAACAGTACTTCCGACCAGGTCATATACGATTATCAACACAAAATCAAATAGGGGTAATGCAGGAGTAGGTCTAAAAATGGATAAGAATATAGGAATGTGGGTAAACTACTCTGAGCAGCATAGTGAACCCATTATAGTAGCCCAGACACATACAAAGCCAACGTCCGCTACAGGAGCACAAGTTTGCGTGCTTATAAGCTCCGCATAGAATGAGGAAACTGAAAGAATGTGTGAATTATTCAAACAGTTAAAGAAGACGAAAATTTAATTGTGATGGGGGACTGCAATTCTATGGTAAGAAAAGTAAGAGGAGGGAAAGTAGTAGGAGAAGATAGACTGGTGGAAAAGAATGAAAGGGTAAGCTCCTATTAAAATTTTGCACAGAGAGAAATTTAATCATTACTGTAATCTTGTTTCAGAGCTATGAAAGAAGGCTGTATTTCATAAACGTAGAAAATTAAGGAGATGTAATCTAAATAAGCTGGAAGAAGCAGAGGCTGTTGAGAGTTTCTAAGATACCGTTAGGCAATGACTGACTGAAACAGAGAAAAGGAACTCATTTGTCGAAGAATGAGCACCTTTGAGAGCTGGAGTACTGAAGCTAGCAGAGGATCGAATAGGTAAAAGGACATCGTCCAACAGAAATTCTTGGATACCCCAGGATGTATTGATTCTAATTGAGGAACGGAGAGAATTTTAAAATGCAGCAAATTAAGCTAGAAAAAGAGAATATAATGGTCTAAAATGAGATTGACAGGAAGTGCAAAACGCCAAAGCAGAAATGTCTGGACGAAAAATCAAAGGCTGTAGAAGAGTGCATAGCTAAAGGAAAGAAAGATGCAGCCTATGGGAAAAGTGAAGAGGTCTTTAGAGAAAAAAGAAGGGTCTGTACAAATATCAAGAACTCAGAAGGCGTAGTTCCTATTCCAAAGAATGCATGTGCTGACAGGTGAGAAGTCAAGTTTCAAAATACTGACACGAATCATAAACGGAAGAATGGAAAAACTGAGTTGAAGCCGGCCTCTAGAATGATCAGTTTGGGTTTCGGAGAAATGTAGGAACCTGTGACGCAATACTGACCTTACGATGTATCTTCGAAAATAACTTCAAGAAAGGCAACTTTATATTTATAATATTTGTAGATTTAGAAAAAGTTTTGGCAATTTTGAAAGGAACACACTTTTAGAAATTACGAAGGCAGCAGATATAAAATACAGAGGGCGAAAAGTAATCCTCAAGGGCGTGTTGAAAAATAATGCCTTCGAATTTTTTATGTGAAAACTCTTAAAACTTTTGAAATATCTCAAACGTTTGTAGCATTCTACATCTTTATTCTCCATGTCTGCGTATTTATTTCTTAACGTAGTCACCCTGGCGACGAGCACATTTCTCTCACCGTCACTGTGGAACCTTTGACTTCATTGATGGAGCCATAATCTCACCTGTGCTTGCATCGTTCCATCACTATCAAAGTGAAGTTCTTGAAGGTGTTCTTTAACTTTTGAAAACAGATGAAAATCGTCTGGGGCCAAGTTGGAACTGTGTGGAGTACAATACGAGGGTTATTCGGAAATTAAGGAACGATCGGTCGCGAAATGGAAACCACAGTGAAAATACGATGACGTTTTGTACAGATCTGTTGGGCTGTGTTTCTAGTGTGCCCGTCGATCGTGTTACGTCGTTCTTTTTAGCTCTGAGCACACAGGGAGCACATAAAGATACCTAGAACAATAGTGTCTCCCGATAAGTACGAGGGCCTGGTGAGAAATTTCGCCTGAAGCTATGCAGCCAACATTACATAACTGTCGTGCGTTTTCTTCTTCAAGACAATTCTCAGCCGCATTCTGCAGGGGCAATGAAGATTCTCCTGCATCGTTTTCAGCTGGAAATGTTTGATTACCGACAAAACAGGTTGCAATTGTCTCCCTCTAAGTTTCATCTCTGCTCACACGAACCGCTGGCTATGAAAACAACATTTTGGCACAGACAACGAGCTGTAGACCAGCGTAGAGAATTGACGGAAAGCACTGGCAGCTGCCTTCTATAACGTGGGTATTGGAAAGTTAGTACAACGCTACGACAAACGTCTAAGTCGGATCGGCGACTATGGAGAAAAGTAGCTGGAAGTTGTAGCTAACTGTTTCAAATAAAACAGTTTTGATTTTCACTTTGGCATCCATTTCGCGACCTATCGTTCCTTGCTTTCCGAATATCCCTCGTAGATGATAATGAACCCAAGGCGTCGGATTGCTGCAGACGTCGCAGCGCTCGTTTATCGTCTGGAATTGCCATGCTGAAGGAGAGGGTGCTCCATGAGTGGACGAATTCTTCGAATTTGGAATTCGATTAGAACACGCTGTTTCACACGCACCGACGTAATTTCGTTACACACCGTCATGTTACACCCTACAATTCGGAGACCTCGAGTAGCAGTGGCTGCTAATATGTAGACGTGAAAATTAAAGATGTAGCATGTTAACAACGTTTGTTTAATTTAAAAAGCTTTAGGAGACTTCACACAAAAAATACAGAGGAAAGCAAGACTGCAGTTGTACGAGTAGAGGGTAATGCAAGGGAAGCACTTGTTGAGAAGAGGGTGAGATAGGTTTCTGTGCCTCCTTATTTACCTTTACAGTGAGTAAGCAATACAGGAAATCAATGCGAAATTTGGAAACAGATAAATTTCAGGGTGAAGAAATGAAAAGTTAGATGTTTGCCGATGACTCTGTATTTCTGTCAGAGATGGCAAAAGACTTGGAACACCGACTGAATGGAATGGGTAATGTCTTGGAAGGAGATTATAAGATGATGATCAACAAAAGTAAAACTATAAAAATCTAATGCAGCTGAAATAAATCACGTGGTACTGCTGGAACAAAATCAGGAAATAGGACCCGAAAAGTAGTTGACGAGTTTAGCTCTTTGGACAGCAAAATAACTGACCACAGCCGAAGGAGAGAGGATATGTAGACTGGCAATAGCAAGAAATGTGTTTCTGAAACAGAAATTTGTTAATATCGAACACAAATTTAAATGTTACGAAGTCTCTTCTGGAGGTATTTCATTTCTTGGATCTATCGAATAACTAATGAGGAGGCACTGAATCTAAATGCAGAAAAAAAGAAATTTGCGGCACCTCTAGGCTAAAAGAAGGAATCGGTTGATGGGAATCATCCTAAGGCATCAAGGAACAGTCAGTTTGGTAATGGAAGGAAGTAAGGAGAGCAAAAATTATACAGAGTGAGACCAAGAGTTGAGTACAGTAAGCAGGTTCATATGGATGTAGGTTGCAGCAGTCACATGGAGATGACGAAGCTTGCAACAGGATCGACTAGCACGGAGAACATCAAACCAGTCATAAGACTGAAGACAACAACAACAACAACAACAACAAGGTAATATTTGGTAGTACCACTTTCAGAAACTAAATGCCACTGTGTTTGCTATAATTGCTACTATCTCTGACAATGAAGCACGAAAGTTTGTTTGCTTTGCATACTTTCTCTCTACTATAGCCTATACTATCATATTTTGGGGCAACACTGTGCGTTCACAAAACATAATCTCAGTCCGGAAAAGAGTAGTCGAACTAAGAACAGACCTTTGTTGAAGTGCCTCGGAATTCTAACTTTGCCATCCCTGTACGTATACTGCCTATGTGATTTATGATTAATGGTCTGGTGAAAATAGTTAGTCAAAATAGTTAGTCAAAACGTTTAGTCAAAATCAACTGCCACATTCACTAAGAGAACGCTAGACGGAATAACAATATGCATTTTTTAACTATTGTACAGAGAGGTGTGTGCACCATTCCACTTTCAATGGGCTTCCAGAGAAACTATAAAAATGAGTGATAATCGCCAGATACTCAAATATAAGGTTACTTATATCACGCTCCTTTCTATTCTGTACCTAATTTCGATGCAGTGGCTTAGAGCCTTGCACTACAACATATTATTGAATGCATATACTATACTAAACCATTTCTGTTTCTTTTATTCCTATAGTCTTCCTTTTGCCTTTTAAACTTCTTATTTGGTTTCTCTAAATGAAGTAATGCAATTGAGAGGGAAAAACAAACCCATAATGTTCGAATGTGTGCTGCTTGACACAATCACGGCGATGAAATATGTAGGAGTAACGTTCCAGAGCTATATGAAGTGGAACTAGCATGTGAGGATTGTTGTAGGCAAGGCGAATGGTTGATTTCGATTCATTGCGAGAATTTTAGGAAAGTGTTGTTCATCTGTAAAGGAGACCGCATATAGGACGCTACTGGTCGGTTTAAAGGAAGACATCGAAACAATTCAGACGCGGGCTACTAGATTTTTTACCGGTATGTTCGAACAACACGCAGGTGTAACGGATATGCTTCGGGACCTCACATGGGAATGCCTGGAAGGAAGACGACGTTCTTTTCGACGAACGCTATTGAGAAAATTTAGAGAGCCGGCATCGGAAGCTGACTGGAGAACGATTCTGCTGCTTCCAACGTATATTTCGCGTAAGAACCACGAAGATAACATAAGAGAAAGTAGGACTCGAACGGAGGCATATAGGCAGTCGTTCTTCCCTCGCTGTATATGCGAGTCAAACAGGAAAGGAAATGACAAATAATGGTACAGGGTGCGGGCTTTCAAAAATAAATGATGAAATGGAGTGTGGCCCTCAACTACTTACCCTCTGACTCAGAGTTGAAATATTAAAAGTTTTGGCTGGTTTCGTTGTCTAGGGGCTGGGATACGTAGTTGCCGCATTACAAGCCAAATACTGCTGAGTCTACAGTATACAATATGAATATACACATGAATCGAATGGTCGAAGGTTCCTATCACTCGGCAATTGCGAATTATAAATGTTATATAGAAATTTGTAAATGAAAGATTGCAATTAAATAAAATCTGCAAGTACTATTTTAACGACTTTAAATGAAGAGTACGATAGCAGAAGTACCTTTAAGAACTTCCTTTATTACTGCAAACACTTATTGGTGTCGATGGTCTAGCAATTAAATAAAATATAAGTTGAATAACAGGGAAACAATAGATTCCTAATTCTCCATGCTTCCCCTGCGAGATCTTGACATGTGGAGTAATCGGGTCTACCGCCGGATGTTTGTGTCGCTCTGGCACAATATTTCGGCCACGTAACTCGTTGCCTTCTTCAGGTACGACCTGAGACAGTCTCAGATCGCACCTGAAGAAGGCAACGAGTTACGTGGCCGAAATATTGTGCCAGAGTGACACAAACATCCGGCAGTAGACCCGATTATTCCACATGTCAATAGATTCCTACTTCACTTAATTAGTTATGAACAACAACATAGCTCACGAGATATTCACTTCTAAACAAATACTACGTCTTGACTGCAGAAGCCACGAAAGTCTCACAAGTGCACAAGTCGGCACTACGAAATATTTCTATCTCCCGTGAACACGCGCAAACCGCTCCACATTCTCCAAGTCTCTCCTGCGACCGTGCGTCCGTCGCGTCGTACTGTCCAGGACACTCCCGTGTCCTCTCCCGTACTGTCCAGAACTCTCCGTGTCCCGTACGACTGTCCCTCCCGCCACCCTGTCCAGAACCCCCCCCCCCCCCCCAAATCACTTCGGTAGTCGCCTCCCTTAGTAACGAGCGCGGTGATTGGCGATAGCGCTCCCATAATGTCTCCAAGCCAACGCACACTCACAAAGATTTTGAAACACATTCGAAATACTGGATTTACATTTAAATACCTTGAAATTAAATAAATATTCCTACGGCTGGACCATAAACATGCTCTAACACACATTATGAAATGCATAAACAAATTAAATAAACATATATCAAAGGAATAGAACAGAGGTAAGCCAGTAGCCTAATGTCTCTGTGCTTTCTAAAACACAGTAAATAATTGACCAATTTCTCCATGAATAGTATATATCTGATATAAACAAAGACATAGATGCATAGATGAATAAATATATTTATAAGCATGCTGCTACCGTTTTTTCGTTTAACTGTGGAGTACTTATGGCCTGACGTGTTCGATAGTAATCGGCAACTTTGACCTCAAATAACTCATGTGCAATTCAAGTTAGATGCCCGTAATTTATACCAATTTAGGTTTACACTAATAGCTTTCTAAAGACACGTTGATCGACAAAATCGGATGAACCGTTTAGATTTTGGAAATTCGTTGCTGGGTGTTACCTGTATAATTTACAGTCAGATACAAAACTTTATACTAATAAAGATATTGAAAATCTGATTACACCATCAGAATCGTCGTGCAAATAATGGTAATGTACATGTTTCTTCTTGAGGTATCATGATTCATCTGGCTACTATCAATTTCTATACGAACTGTGAAATGTCTGCCATTAAGGTTTCACAAAGTCCGCCATCTTTGGCACTTCTGGCGTGTCTCCTTCATCAACACAGCATCGCCATGGAATTCCCAACCACGCGTCAGCTGGACCACGCACGGGGGCTACCCTTCTTGCTCAGCTAACGTTTGGCACCATGTGGTTGCCGAGCGGCCCGTGCGGCCACGCCAACTTGGAACTTCGAATATTTTCAGGGCTCCAGAACTCGCCCGTTACCTCACAAGGGTGGCTTGTGGAGTACGTATGTAGCCGCAGACGTAGAAACTCAATGCACAATCTAGGACTCTGGCTCACGTAGTGGAACAGAATATGACTAATAAAACTAAATTAAATACTGAGGTTCACAGATTCCTTGACAGTACACTACAAAATGGTATCAGTTGTGCATCTGAACACTTGTACCCCTGTGAAGACTATCTTTCAGAAAACCCACAGCTGAAGCTTCAGTTCCGTTCGAATGCTATTCTCTTCACTATACTGAGGAGATTCACGTCCATAGTTGGGCAGTATATGAAGTGTTTTTGATAGTGCATCCGCAGACGCATGGCCACATGGTGTGCAACTTCCCACCCAGTGTTCTCAGTGTGAGGAAGGATCTGTCCTCTGCAGTCAAAATCCTCTCTAGCTATTGGGGATGATCCTACCACTTCTAATCGTTTTCGTGCTTTATGTAATGTTAGAGCTGTTTCGAAGTTTTGTTCTCAGTAGTTTTCGGTTTTTAGATGTAGATAGAAAATTGATTGGTCGTTTTCACTGACTCTTACGTGTTCACGGAATCGTGCGATGAAATTACGTCCTGCCTGACAGATGTAGAAGTGTTTGCAGTTCCACATTTGATTTTGTAAATTCCCGGTTCTGGCTCTCAAATTACTCTGAGCATTATGGGACTTAACTTCTGAGGTCATCAGTCTCCTAGAACTTAGAACTATTTAAACTTAACTAACCTAAGGACATCACACACATCCATGCCCGAGGCAGGATTCGAACCTGCGACCGTAGCGGTCGCGCGGTTCTACACTGTAGCGCCTAGAACCGCTCGGCCTCCGCGGCCGGCTCCTGGATCTGAGTAGTAAGTACTTCTGGAGGTTGCTAAGTGTAGTTTCGTTCTTAAATTGTTGTTAGTGCAAAAAACGACATTAATTATGGTATTTTTGAAAAGTTCGTTAATTTTGTTGTGAATGTTACCTAAATATACTGTGGATATTTATTTAAATTTAGTGTGTGTCCTGTTTTCTGTAACTAGGTGGATGTCTTCGTGTAGTGTGTCTTGTTTTGGTTTTATTCGTTCGTTATATAATTGGGTGACAATTTTACGGTCAAAGTTATTTTTGTAAGCTATATATTGTAGTATTTCAAGTTCATTACGGATTGCTTCTTTATTTAGTGGTAAATTTATTAATCTGTTTATCACGGAGTTTAAATATGCAAATTTATGTGAAGTCGGATGACATGAATCGGTATTTATGATACAATCGGTAGTGGTAGGCTTTCTGTATAGTTCAAAGTTGTGTTCAGTGTATCTTAGCTTACGAAATTCTTCACTAAAAATAATAATAATAATAATAATCCGCGCGGGATTAGCCGAGCGGTCAAAAGCGCTGCAGTCATGGACTGTGCGGCTGGTCCCGGCGGAGGCTCGAGTGCTCCCTCGGGCATGGGTGTGCGGGTTTGTCCTTAGGATAATTTAGGTTAAGTAGTGTGTAATCTTAGGGAGTGACGACCTTAGCAGTTAAGTCCCATAAGATTTCACACACATTTGAACATTTTTTTTAAAAAAATTAAGTCTAAGATTCCTATAGAAATAGCACATTGTAATTCTCAAACTTTGTATACCCAGGTACTTGAAAATGGAAACCTACCGAAGCAGCTGTCGTAATAATTAATAAATGGTTTCAGCAGTGATACTGGAACCTTACTTACAATGTCCTTTAAAGACATTTCACAGCAGGTCCAACCATCAAGGTATGTTTAACCAGTTACATGATGAACATCTCCTAAAAATTTGATAAATATCAAACTCGTGCTTCAAGGGGCAACACATTCAATTTCGTCATGGTATTTTGGGAAAAGAAAATCTGTGTTATTTTGTGAGGTCTTAGTAAATAAATACCATCTTTGCGAAATGGTTATAATTTCATTTTGGAATTTCTGACTTAGTTGGCCGCTGTGGCTGAGTGGTTCTAGGCGCTTCAGTCCGGGACCGCGCTGCTACTACGATCGCAGGTTCGAATCCTGCCTCGGACATGGATGTGTGTGATGTCCTTAGGTTAGTTAGGTTTAAGTAGTTCTAAGTCTAGGGGACTGATGACCTCAGATGTTAAGTCCCATAGTGCTTAGAACCATTTGAACCATTTTTTTCTGACTTAATTTTT
This sequence comes from Schistocerca serialis cubense, assembly GCF_023864345.2. Taxonomy (NCBI): domain Eukaryota; kingdom Metazoa; phylum Arthropoda; class Insecta; order Orthoptera; family Acrididae; genus Schistocerca; species Schistocerca serialis. The sequence continues at coordinate 224,289,466 of NC_064640.1, forward strand.
TTTCTTTCTTCCCAGTCGCGCGTAACAATGATAAATTCGTGCGCTGATGTGCACTGTCACTTAAGAAGCATCCTACTACACACGTGTACTAAGTGGCAGACTTCGATTAACAACGTTACATACAACATCGCAGTAAAATGTTACTCAGCTCCTAGCTCCACAGCGAAGGTAATTCGCCCGCCGATAAACGACCACAGAGAACTTTTATTTTGCTTATGATTTCTTATACAAATAACCAATCAGTTGTCGCAGTCTTTGGTCTTGCTTGTAGTTAATAGCTGGAAGAGATTAAATAGTAACTTTAGACAGCCAATATTTGCGGTCAAATGAAAATCCTCATGGTGTAAATCAGGCTAGGCAACACCACTAGTTTATGCTTAGCGCGTGGATCGGAACTGTAGCTGATTGTCAAGTAACGTGAAAGGAATATATGAAAGGGCTATACAAAGGAAACAAACATGATGACAATGTTATGAAAGAGAAAAGAAGTAGATGAAGACATATTAGGGATACGATACTGCGAGAAGAATTTGACAGTGGTCCGCAAAACCCAAGTCGGAACAACCATCTGGAGTAGACGACATACCCACAGAATTAATAAGATTCTTGGGAAAACCAACCATGAAAAATCCGTTCCACCTGCTAATCAAGATATAGAAGACAGTCGAAATATCATCTGCCATCAAAAACAATGTAGCAATCCCAGTTTCAAAAAAGACAAATGCTGACAGGTGTGAATATTTTCTAACCATGAGTTTAATAAATCTTCGTAGCAAAATATTAACACAAATTATTTATAGAAAAAGGGAAGGACTGGCAGAAGCTGACCTTTGGGAAGATCGATTTGGATTGCGGAGAAATGTAGGAACACGCGAGGCAATGATGACCCGACGGCCTATCTTACAAGGCTGAAGAAAAGCAAACCTGCATTTATAGCTCTCGTAGATTTTGAGAAACACTTTGACAATGTAGACTGGAATACAGTCTTCAAAATTTTGAATGTAAAATACAGTGAGCAATATGTTATCTACAACTTTTACAGAAACCAAACTACACTTACAAGAACCTAAGGACATGAAAGGGAAGCAGTTGTTGAGAAGGTAGTGAGACAGAGTTGTAGCATATCCTCGATGCTACTCAACCTGTACAGTGAACACGCAGTAAGGGAAACCAAGGAGAAATATGGAAAGGGATTAAAGTTCAGGAAGAAGAAACAAAATATTGAAGCTTGTCGATGGGATTCTGATTCTGTCAGAGACGACACAGGATATTGAAGTGCAGCTGTACGGAACGGATTGTGTATTGAAAAGAGATTTTAAGATTATCATAAACAAAACGGTATGGACTGTAGTTTAATTATATCAGATGATTCTGAGGGAATCAGATGAGGAAATGAGATATTAAAAGAAGTGGAGAAGTTCTGATATTTGGGCAGCAAAATAACTGATGATGATTGAAGTAGAGTGGATATGAAACGCGGACTCGCGATAGCGACAAAAGGCTTTCGCAGGGATATACAACGCTTGACAATAATGAGTGAAGCACCCAGAAGACATGGTCGGATGTCAGTGTAGCTTCATACACGTACACACCATCGACATGTAAATTATTAGTGCTACAAGTTTGTGTGACTAACAGAACGACCATCAGAATGCATTAACATTGTTCGTGTTTAATGCTGTTAGCAGGCCTGATAGGGTATATAATGGACGTGGACATCACCAAATGTTGATTGATCACTGTGTGGGATAAAAAGGTGGTGACCACTCTTGAGAGACAGCGTTATCAGCACCTGATAGAGTTTGTAAAGGGACTCATAATGGGTCTCCATTTTCCAATTGTTTCAGTCGTGCAATATTCAGATTTGTGAGGCATTCAGAAGTCAGTGGTCCGATGCTGGACTGCTTGAGAACGCGAGGGCAGGCATACTCGTCGTTAATATTCTGGGCAACCACGTCTGATCAGCAAAAGGGATGATCACGGTATTGAACAGAGAGCACAGCGTAACCTCTTCACATCTGTCCCTCCATCCTGAGAACAAGTAATGGACTCCCTACAACATTCTGTGTCATCCCACAACATACGTCAGAGACTATAAGCAGCAGGCCTAGGGAATTACAGTCCGATGAATAGGTTGCTGTCACCACCACAACATAAACGGCCGCGTTTGGAGTGGTATCGTGACCGGAAAGAATGGACTAGTGATGAATGTTGTCACACGGTGTTCAGCAATTGTTCGAATGGCTCTAAGCACTATGGGACTTAACATCTGAGGTCATCAGTCCCCTGGACTTAGACCCACTTAAACCTAACTAACCTAAGGACATCACACACATCCATGCCCGAGGCAGGATTCGAACCTGCGACCGTAGCAGCAGCGCGGTTCCGGACTGAAGCGCCTAGAACCCTCGGCCACAGTGGCCGGCGTTCAGTAATGAACTGCGGTTCTGCACTACCATGGATGACCATCACTGGCGAGTATGGCGGCGACCTGGAGGGTCTCATTCTTCCAGTGCTTTGGAGAGGCACAGCGGTGTCATTCCGGGCTCATAACGTGGGGAGTCCTCGTCTGTGACGTCAGGTAACGGCTGGTAGTGATTGAGGAGGGAGCTCTGAAGGCAGAACGACACGTCACAGACATCCTGCGTCTTCACGTGTTACATCTCATGCAGTCCGGCCCGGGTAGCTGAGTGGTCAGCGCGACAGAATGTCAATCCTAAGGGACCGGGTTCGATTGCCGGCTGGGTCGGAGATTTTCTCCGCTCAGGGACTGGGTGTTGTGTTGTCATCATCATCGTTTTATCCCCATCGACGCGCAAGTCACCGAAGTGGCGTAAAATCGAAAGACTTGCACCCGGCGAACGGTCTACCCGACGGGAGACCCTAGTCACGCGACATTTACATTTTACCTCTCATGCAAAAGTTTCGCGATGCCATTCTTCAGGACGATTTTTTTTTATGAACTACCTGTGTGATTTGGCCAGCAATATCCCTAGATCTGTCATCGATAGAATAATGCGTGAGACCAGCTCGGATGTCAACTGCATTCGAGTTCAGTTTCCAGGATATTATGGATCAGTTAAAACAGGTGCGGGCCAGTTTGCTACGTGAGAGGATACAACGCCTTTAAGACACCCTTCCCAACAAAATTAGTGCATACATTCAGGTCAGAGTGGGTGTAACGTCATATTGATAAGTCGGCTCGTACTGGTATGTAGTTTGTAAATCTGGCTCGATTTTAAAATCATTGAAATAACGTCACATACCCCGTCAACCCATGAAGGTCATTTCATTTCCTCCTACCTCTATGAGTGCTTAATTTTTTTGTCAGGCAGAGTACAGGGTGTCTCAAAAAGAATGTTACGATTGAAAAAAATTGTTACTATTATGTTACTTGAGACATGTGCGTGAACAACGTAATGTTGGAAAGAGCAAACTCTCGAGTCTTACATGGTTCCCGCTAGGTAGCGACAGTGTGCGCCCACTTCAGTTCTAGTAAAAATGGTGTCAGGACAACAGAAAGCATTTTGTGTTCTACGATTTGTGATGTGCGGGTCAGTAATAACTGTTCAGCGTGACTTTCGTGCTAGGTATGATGTGCATCCTCCTACAGCACAGAGCATTAGACGACGGGATCAACAACTCCGAAAAACAAATTGTTTGTGTAAAGGCAAATCGCCGGGCCGTCGCAGAGTGTCTGACACAGACGTCGAACGCATGCGCCATAGTTTCACAAGGAGTCCGCAGAATTTCGTTCACCGTGCAGCTCGACAGCTCAACATGCCCTCGGTGTCCGTCTGGCGTATGTTCCGTCGACGTTTACACATGAAACCATACAAAATTCAGCTACTGCAAGCTCTTCGTGAAGATGTCAGACAACAACGTGGAGTTCTGTAATGTCGTTCTTGGCAAGATGGAGGGTGACAGTTTTGTTCCACGCTTAGTGTTAAGTAACGAGGCAACATTCCATTAAATGGAAAGGTGAACCGTCATAATCTGAGTATATGGCGTACGGAACAACCACTTAAAGTTGTACAACGTGAGAGGGACTCTCCAAAATTTAATTTGTTTTGTGCAGTTTCATTTTAAAAGATGTATAGTCCATTTTTCTTCGCCGAGAACACTGTTACAGGAAGCGCATATCTCGATATGCCTCAGAACTTTCTTTTCCTTCAGTTGGAGACTGATTCGAACGACTTCATTCGCCAACAGTATGGGACACCGCCATGCTCGCTGCAGTGAGGGTACAATTTGAATACCGCTTTGACATATGCCATGCATCACAAGGTGCGCATATTGAACACCTACGAAAAGGCATGAAAAAAAAAAGTTTTAGAGTTTCCCGTTCATCTAAATACAAAATTCATTGTATATGTTTATTAGTTTCAGAAATATAGACGTGCCAAATCGCATGATTCTTTTTGATACGCCCTGTACTTAGCATCCAATACAAATTAAAGAGTAAGGAAGTTTTGTTAACAGTATTAATCTGGAGTGCAACCTTATACGGAAGTGAAACGTTGGCGACGAACAGTACAGGCGAATAGAGAATAGAGGCTTCTGAAATGTACTACAGAAGAATGTTGTAGATTAGATGGTCAGACTGGAAAGTTAATGAAGAGGTAATAATCGAGAAGGAATTTATGTCGCAACTTGACTAAACGATCAGTTTCTACGACATATCCTGAGGCAAGAAGGAATAGTTAATTTGGTAATGGAGGGGAGTGCAGCGGGTAAAAATTGTAGAGGGAGACCCACTCTTGACTAAAGTAAGTAGGCTGAAGTGGATGTAGGATGCAATAGTTATGCAAAGATGAAGAGACTTGCACAGGATGGACTAGTGTGGAGACCTGCATCAAACCAGTCGGTCTTCAGACTGAATACCACAGCAACAAAATTGGATGATATCTGTCATAACGAATGGATAAGTAGGAGAGGATCAGTTTCATGGCCTATAACAATCCTTCAGATTATCAGCTACATCCTTTAAAACAGCTGAATTATGCAGCAGATGTTCAAAATGAGGAGGCACTTCGTTGTCAGTTCATAGAAGCCTGCGAAACCATTCAACACCGTCAAGCAATGCTTGATACTGAGTAAGTGTTTAAGAAGACCACCCAGCGAAGGTCACCTGTCTCCAAATCACCCCCCCCCCCTCACCCCCAGGCCGGAAACAGCGTATACAGTCTGACTGTGTACATAGTCAATTCAGTGTGCAAGTATGAGAAACTGCTTTAAATGTTTGCGTAGCATGTATCTGAGATGGAACCTGGGAACCACCCTAGTATTCACCTAGTGGGATGAGAAAACCGCCTAAAATCCACATCCAGGCTGGCTACCACACCGAAACCTCATTTTTAATCCGCCGGGCGGTTTCCATCAAGGCCGGCATACTCCCCGTCTCGGAGCGGAGTGTTCACACGCGCGGCTACCCGAGCGGATACTGTGTTTAAAACAGTCAATGAGCCGATGAACGCATGTGTTTGTGTGGAAGCGAGCTGAGGATATTTTAAACATTTTTTACGCTTTCCTGAGTTGAGAAATTTGTGTCACGCTCTTCCATATATAACCTAAAAACGAAAGACTTTCGGACCTATATCTATACCCTATGTTGGTTGAAGGAATCCGTTCACAAAGCTTAATGCCCTTGTGATACATCCTCTATTGTAACTGCACAATAGTTTTCCTGGGTGTATTGAATCATATGGAAAATGAGATGCAAAAAGAGGACAGGTGCTGGAAAAAAAGATGTTTAAACAGTTATTAACAACTGCAAATTTTCATCCCGACCCAAAACATTTTTTATGGTAGGCTGTAACAACGGAGACGGATAATTAACGTCCATAATGGTCCTAGTAACCACGGCCTTTGTATCAAGTGGGAGTGCTTTTTGCCATTACATTATCTATGCTGTTATCTCCACAGGTAATTGTTTAAATCGTGTTACATTAAATACAAGAATGATATTGTTAATAACGTAAAACACACAATTACTGATTTTCCTCTTTACTTCACGGGACCTAAACGCACAACCAGTTTCGAGAATACCCTGTATTATACAGGGTGTTAAAAAAAAGGTACGGCCAAACTTACAGGAAACATTCCTCACACACAAATAAAGAAAAATGTTATGTGGACATGTGTCCAGAAACGCTTAATTTCCATGTTAGAGCTCATTTTAGTTTCGTCAGTATGTACTGTACTTCCTCGATTCACCGCCAGTTGGCCCAATTGAAGGAAGGTAATGTTGACTTCGGTGCTTGTGTTGACATGCGACTCATTGCCCTATAGTACTAGCATCAAGCACATCAGTACGTAGCATCAACAGGTTAGTGTTCATCACGAACGTGGTTTTGCAGTCAGTGCAATGTTTACAAATGCGGGGTTGGCACATGCACATTTGATGTACGGGGCAATAGCCGTGGCGCGGTACGTTTGTATCGAGACAGATTTCCAGAACGAAGGTATCCCGACAGGAAGACGTTCGAAGCAATTGATCGGAGTCTTTGAGAGCACGGAACATTCCAGCCTATGACTCGCGACTGGGGAAGACCTTGAACGACGAGGACATCTGCAATGGACGAGGCAATTCTTCGTGCAGTTGATGATAACCCTAATGTCAGCGTCAGAGACGTTGCTGCTGTACAGGGTAACGTTGACCACGTCACTGTATGGAGAGTGCTACGGGAGAACCAGTTGCCGGGTTCGGTGGCCGAGCGGTTCTAGGCACTTCAGTCCGGAACCGCGCGACTGCTGCAGTCGCAGGTTCGAAACCTGCCTCGGGCATGGATGTGTGTGATGTCCTTAGGTTAGTTAGGTTTAAGTAGTTCTAAGTTCTAGGGGACTGATGACCTCAGCAGTTAAGTCCCATAGTGCTCAGAGCCATTGGAGAACCAGTTGTTTCCGTACCATGTACAGCGTGTGCAGGCAATATCAGCAGCTGATTGGCCTCCACGGGTACATTTCTGCGAATGGTTCATCCAACAATGTGTTAATCCTCATTTCAGTGCAAATGTTCTCTTTACGGATGAGATTTCATTCGAACGTGATCAAATTGTAAATTTTCACAATCAACATGTGTGGGCTGACGAGAATCAGCACGCAATTGTGCAATCACGTCATCAACACAGATTTTCTGTGAACGTTTGGGCAAGCATTGTTGGTGATGTCTTGATTGGGCCCCATGTTCTTTCTTTGTGTGTGAGGAATGTTTCCTGAAAGTTTGGCCGTACCTTCTTGTAAAACCCTGTATCCACTTCTGGAATCGTCAGCGTGGGGGCTATCTGTAGTATTATGATTTTATCGATCCTACAAGGTGAAAATTTATTCAGTATTCGTACCCTATACTTCTGATTTACACCTAAGTGAGCCAAGGCTATGGAAATACCGATCCGTATAAATGTGGAGGATTGTTGAGGGGGATGGTTGCAGTGATTTGCAGCACATGAAGCTTCCTGTCAAACTGAGCTATCCGAGCACACCTATTGCTCCAGCTCAAACTTCAGTCTTACAACTACATCCATACTCTGCAAACCACCGTGAAGTGCATGGCGGAAGAAACTTCACATTGTACCAGTTATTGGGACTTCTTCTCAATCCACTCACGCATGGAGCGCAGGGAGAATGATAATTTAAATGCCTCTGTGCAGGTTGTAATTAATCTAATTTTGTATAAATTTAAGGTGGTTGTGGGAGAAAGGAAAGGAAAGAGAAGGAATTCACGATGTCAGCTTCATCGGAACATTATGCAGAGTCAGTGGCGTCGAATGAAAATGTGTGTCAGACCGGGATTCTAAACGGGGATATCTTGCTTAGTAGGCACCTGCGTTAACCGCTGCGCCACCCGCGAACTCACTCGATACGCCTCTCGGCCTACCCACATTCCCACCTATCACCATCTCTCCACAGACCCCGCCCATGTCCTTCAAGCTCGCTACTTTGAGATTCCTGCTGTAGATCGAACGTGACTATGCATCTCGCACTGAAGACGGTGGATTCATAGCCCATCGAGGCGACTCAGTTGTATGAATGTGTCGTGTGTCTTCTTTCGTCCGAAAGAACAGACACCACGCATTTATATAATTTAATATTGTCCTCACAAGCCTCATGGGAGCAATACGAAGAGGGTTGTAGCATATTGCTGGATTCACTATTTAAAGCTGATTCTTGAAAATTTGCAAGTAGACTCTCTCGGGATAATTTGCATCTCTTCGGGTACCTGTCAGTACAGTTTCTCCAGCAACCCTGTGACACTCTACCACGTGTCAAACAAACAGTAACCATTTGTGCTGCTCTTCTCTGTATATGTTCAGTATCACCTGTTGGTTCTATTTCGTACGAGTCCCACACACTTGGGCGATATTCTAGGATAGGTCGCACAAATGATTTGCAAACAATCTCCTTTGTAGACTGATTGCATTTCCCAAGTATTCTACCTATGAACTGAAGCCTGCCCTCTGCCTGACCTACGACTGAGCCTCTGTGAAAAATTCCATTTCATATCCTTGCAAAATATTACACCCAGATATTTGTATCAGTTGAACGATTCCAACTGTCACTCGTTGATAGTGTACTCGTAGGTTTATACGTTTCTTCTATGCCTCTGTTGTACCTTCCATTTCTCTTGCATACATTTATGGACTAGCACCCAATTTGGATGTGTCAGGAAGCTTGATTTCTGCACATGCTCCTAAACAGAGTGAAAGATTCGTTCTTCACATAATCTTTTCACCCCAAAATGTATCTTCGCCCAGCAGCGGCGTGTATGCAGATTTGGTACTTCCTCCTTCATTAAAACTGTGTACCAGAAAATAAGTCAAACCCATAACCTTTGCCTTTGAAAGGTGAATTTCTCTATCATTGTCATTAAGCCATTGTTTGACATATTCTCTTTCCATTAAATGCTATCCTAGCACAGTATCCAGATACGTCTCTCAATAATAAAACTGTAGCAAATAAATACGAATACTGTGAAAAAAAGTAGTAGGCTCTAATAATTGCAAAATATTTACAAATATTGACGTGTGAGACAGTGCTCTTTGGTAATTACGTCTTATATAACTTAATGATTCACTTTGAATGTAACAAACTACGTAGAAAAGAGCTAAATTATCACCTGTGAAATTGTCCGCAGAAAGATACATTTTAGAAACAAATAGTTATTCTAAAATTTGGCCGCATTAGTGACAGTGGCACGGATAGTGCTGTTTGTAGCTGTTTGTAACTAGCTAGTCCAATGATCCAGCCTACTCCGGGTCGCTACAAGTCAGAATGGGCGAGAGAAATGTTTAAGGAAAGGGTAGAACCACGCCTGGGCGTACAGTGATAGTACTAACAGGTAGTTTATTCACGCAGCCTTATACAGCACTCCGGCCGGCCTCAGGATCGTAATGTGTGTATGCAAACACAGTTGACTGCGGAATGTGCTGCCACTCCTATTATGCCGGTGACGTCCATTGTCCTGGGTCGCAGGCGGCTGCTACCAGCCAGCGAAGAACAAGCGCTGTCTGCCCAGGCCCTCCGAAATTTGGCCAGCTATGCACCCCCACGAGTACTCCTTGTCCACATGTCGCGCTCATGGGTGCAATAGCCGACACTAGATGTCCTGATGACAAACAGCAATGCCCCGGAACCCCCAGGGGTAGACCAGGACAGTGCCGGTGACGTCTAGGTGGCTAGAAGGCCGCGAGGGAGTGGCTAGGAGGCCGCAAGGTCGTTCCTCCCCCAGTCATACCATAGACAGCTTGCAGTTCGTCAGCCAAAGTCCCTCAGAGGGCGAAGGTTGGCCTGACACAAGCTCTCCGCATCGGTAGAATTTGCCAAATCCCGCAGTCGCCCTGGCACAAGTACTTCGAGCCTTGTATTGGAATTCGTGTTAATCAGCGAGTAGGGAGCCAACATATCTTCATCGTCCAGGACTAGCTTTGGTTTCTCTAGAACACAAAAGCCCTTCATTCTCTCCTGTTCGTGATGCAGACATAATGGCAACATGAGTGAATGCCTTAGCTCGATTATTTATACCCTTGTATCTAAGATCGTGACATAGTCCTATCGCGTGAAGGGGAATGGGTAGGTTTGCCATACTCTTGTCCTGTCAGCTTTTCCTTCGCTCGCTCAGCCTCGAGCACGAGTTGTTAGACCCGGTTAAATTAGCGACGCGTGAGTTTCTCTGCAGCACGCACTTGCTCTGAGTTACAAAATATTACCTCACTCTTCGTCACACTGTGTTGTGGCGTCCACAGTCCTATGCATCTCGAATGTGACCAGTGTCACAAGCCCCGTATGACTGGAGTGTTTTGACGTAATGTCAACAGTACTGTCCAGTGGTTTATTTGATTAGCACACCAGCCAATATGGCCTCTACTGCCTCGCCGTGGCTGGAATCAAACTTTAAAAACTTACAATTCGCGCGCCAAAATTTTTGAGGTGCAGCACTGTCTAGTGCTTCATCATGTAAAAGGTTGTCATATTCTCGCTCATCGATGACACATACTAAGAGAAAGAAAACTGCGAACCACGAAGAAATTATCCGAATCGAATGGAAATCGGCATATACGATGTATATGTAGAGATAAACAAATGATTACAGTTTCAGAAAAATTGGATGATTTGGTCAAGAAAAAGAGCTTCACAAGCTGAGGAGGCCAATAATACAGTGGTGCACCTCTGGCCACTATGCAAACAGCTGTTCGGCTTAGTATTGATTGACAGAGTTTCTGCATGTCGTCCTGAGGGATATCGTGCTAAATTCTGTCCAATAGGCGCGTTAGGTCGTCAAAATCCCGAAGTGGTTGGAGGGCGCTGTTTATAATGCCCCAAACGTTCTCAATTGGGAAGAGATCCGGGGACCTTGCTGGCCAATGTAAGGTTTGGCAAGCACAAAGACCAGCAGTATAAACTCTCGCCATGTACAGGCGGGCATTGTCTTACTGAAATGTAAGTCCAGGCCACCCTGCCATGAAAGGCAACAAAACGGGGCGTAGAATATAGGCGATATACCGCTGTGCTGTAAGGGTGCCGCTGATGACATTCAAAGCGGTCCTGCTCTGAAAAGAAAGGGCAGCCTATATCATCGCTTCTGGCTGTTGGGCCGTATGGTGGGCGACAGTTAGGTTGGTTGGTGTGTGAGATTGAAGGGACCAGACTGCGATGGTCATCAGTCCCTAGCGACAGTCAGGTAGATACCCCACCGTTGTCCTGGGCGTCTCCAGATACTGGCTGAAGTAGAATTGTCTTCATTGATGAGTTCCGCTTCGAACTGAGCCCCGATGACCAGCGAAGATGTGTCTGGACAACTGTGAGACACAACCTGACTGCCGCCCGCCATACGGTCCGACAGCCAGGAGTGAGGGCCTGGATTGCCATTTTATTTCATAGCAGGATCGCTTTGGTTGTTATCTGCGGCACTGTTACATCGCAGCGGTATGTTAACGATATTCTACGCACCGTTTATTTGCTCTTTATGGAAAGCCGTCCTGGGTTAACATTTGAGCAAGATAATGGCCATCCACACACACGGTTGGTGCTTGTACTGCTTGTCCTCGTGTTTCCCAAATTCTATTTTGGCTAGCAAGGTCACCGGACCCCTCGCCAGCTGAGAACGTTTGGAGCATTTGTGAGTAGAGCCTTCCAACTAGCTCGTAATTTTGAAGATCGTGGCTGGACAGAATTTGGTCCGATATCCATCAGGAAGACATACGAGGTGTGTGTTTTTAAGTAAGGTCCGTTTGAACATAAATACACAACGAAAGGTTATTTCAAAAAAGTAAATATATTTTCAGAAAGTACATACTTCACTCTATTTTTCGACATAGTTGCCAAGTTTGTTGAAACACGTATCATACCTCTCAACCAATTTTAAAATACCCTCTTCATAAAAACTTTCCGCCTGCTCCGATAACCAAGAGTTCATTGCCGTTTTCACGTCGTCATCATTGTAACGGTTGCCACTGAGATGTTGTTTGAGGTGGAGGAACAGATGGTAATCGCTCGGCGCAAGATCAGGACTGTAGGGTGGGTAGTCTAAAGCTTCCCAGCCAAAACTGTCCAATAAATCGCGGGTCTGACCTGCAGTGTGAGGTCTTGCATTGTCATGGAGAAGGACAATTTCCTTTGTCAGCATGCCGCGTCTTTTGTTTCGAATCGCTCTGTGTACCTTTCTCAGGGTTTGGCAGTATGCTTCTGCATTGATAGTGGTTCCTCGTTGCATGAAGTTGACCAACAAAACACCATTCCTATACCAAAACACCCATGCCATGATTTTGCGCTGGGACAGTCTGTTTTCCTTCACCTTTACAGGCGAGTGTATGTGTCTCCATTCCATGCTGGTTGCTTCGATTCGGGCATGATATGCGAATCCAATGTCTTGTCTCCAGTTACGATCTGACTAAAGAAGCCGTCACCTTCTTCGTGATTACGAGTCAAGAACTTCTTCGCACACTCAAATCTTTGGTTTTTGTGGTCCTCTGTTAGGAGTTTCGGGCTCCAACGGGAGCACAGTTTCCTAAACTTTAGGTGTTCAGAAACAGTGTTGTAAAGCACTGATCTTGACACTTCAGGAAATTCGTTTGAGAGACCTGTTATTGTGAAGCGCCTGTTCTAACGAATCCTCGCTTCAACTGAAGCCACCAAATCGTCTGTAATCAAAGAAGGGCGACTGGAGCGGTCCTCATCATGAACGTTGTCACGGCCCTCTTTGAACTCTCGTACCCACTTACGCACTTTGCTTTCACTCATAACAGTATCACCGTACACTTCACAAATCTGTCGATGAATTTCTGCAGCAGACAGGTTCCTTCCAGACAAAAACCATATCACTGAGCGACCCTCACACGCGGCGGGCGAGTTGATAGTCTTAAACATTTTGACAGCACAGAACAGAACCGTACAGGTTAGCTTCAGACCTTAAACTGAGTTGTTCCCGAGGCATGTCGGCACACGACGCACGGGCTCGTTGCGGTATGCGCGCGAACTACAAGTGTCTACAACAAAACGGATCTTACTAAAAAAAAACACGCCTCGTACAACTACTCTATCAATCAATGCCAAGCAGAATAACTGCTTGGATAAGGGCCAGAGGTGAATAAGTCTATTACTGACTTGCTAATCATATTTCTGCTTGTGTTAGAGCGTATATGTCCTTTCCCCGGGATGTTCCATTTCTTCAGTGTGTCCTTTGCTCTGTGGACGACAGTTTGAAACTAGTTGAGTGGTTTCGATGAGACCAGGTTTCTTCATTGCCATGGGATGCGCTCTCTTTGCGGCCAACACTTTTCAGATAGTTGGGAAATTTATAGTTTTATAGTTCAACCCAGCTTTCATTATATCTATGTTGAGTAGGTCTTTATGGTACAGGAAAGAGTTAACAGACGTCACAGTTAGTGGCGAAGAATAACTTTCATGAAGGCGATGATGGCCTCTCAGTACTTGGAGAAATCTTGCGTCACAGCACAAATCGAGCTGTACTTGCAACGGAATGACGTTTGTGTGTCTACTTTCGTCTCAGATCTATGAGTATCTTTCTTTTAGGGTAACACTGGTCTTTCTGGCTGGAAATGATTTTTACCATGTGGGTCAACTGAGCAGCGTAGCACTATGACAGATGTGCTTACTGCTTTAAGGTGAGAGAGCCCTCCCCGACCCACTCCCCGTAATCCTCTCAGTTTGTAAAGTAGTGGGTTGTGAGACGAGACCGTTACCTTGAAACTGTAACTGTGGTTTTGAAGTGGAATTCGTAGCTGCATTTCTAAACCCGACGTTTAGGTGAGTCGTTGTGTGTCACATCTTTTCAAACCCACTTCATTTACAGTTTCTGTGATATTTTATTGCTTTTTTTTATAAAAAAACGCATTCTGGGTTTTCAAGGTTGTTATCCATTGACATAAAAACATCGCAACACGAAGAAGGGGTTGTGCGACATAAACGAAAGTTGGTAGACGTGTTTCTACAAGAACATCTGGCCACGAAGCTAAAATAAATCTGCGAAATCATGAAAACAGCGGGCTCTGTACAGTTGTATTAACTCAAGGAAAGAGAGAATGCGTCTGTAAATCTCTGCTCCCAAAAGAAAGAAGAAAGATGATTTAATGCATCGTGGTCAGGAAAGACAAAATGTTCTTATCAACATAATTATGTTCTACAACGCATTTGTAGTGAGATACAGACGCTGCAAAAAATGTTATTCCGTGTCCTTCCACCGATACATTCTATTGTGACACATTTGTTGTAAAGGCGCTTATACCATCCATATGTAGTACTAAACAAACGTGTCTAGGCCTGAAATACACAGATGGTACCTGTTATCGTACACGGTAACTGGATGTGCGTATACCAAAGGCTGAAACACCCTCAAGCACAGCGAGTAGTGAACGGCGAAACAAGGCAAGTAGCTGGTCGCATGTGAAACATTTATACATTGTTCAAACGGATAAGAATGTGAGATGTTGTTCAGGTATGGTGGTACAACGAAAAAGCGCTTGGCGTGAAGCTGCACGCCTGTATAGGCAAGGTAGAATGCTAAAAATTATTGACTGCCCCTATTAATGAAAACTTGAACTGGGAAAAACTTATTACTGAGCTTCTCAACAGTTAAGTTCAGCTAATTCTGTTCTTCTAAGTGGTAGCCTTCGAAACAAAAGATCAATCTCCTAACATATTTTACATATTTACAATAAATAATGTCTTATGGACTAATTTTCTGGGGTCATTCGTGACTTAGAAAGCAAGCACTGATCGCGTAAAAGCAAGCAGTAAGTATAATTTGTGGTATTCTCCCGCAGTCATCTTGTAGGTACCTCGTAAAGAAGTTACGTATTTTAACTTAAAAAAATATAGGGTGTTTAAAAAAGTATCACATATTTTTACAAGAGGTAATATTGGTCAAAACCAGAAGAAAACTTCCTATAACGACATGTTCGGACACCAGTACCTATTGAGATATCAGGCAGTCTGTCCTGTCACTCCCATCTGCCTGTTTTGTAGAAGTAAACACTATAGGCAATCCTGAATGTGATTACCACAAATCCTGACACATCCTTCAGCCCTTCTTCGTAATAAAGCACGCACTTTTTCAAACACACCTGGCTCCATTCAGATTAAGTCACATGCGTTGGTCAAAGGCTCCTATAACGTCGGCACATTTACTTCGAATTGGGCATACACCAATGCCCTTAAATGTCCCCATGACCAGAAATCCAACTAATTCAGGACCACTGAACAGACAGACCATGCTACCAGACCTTCTTAATCAACCTTTCGCCCGTGAAACGTACGTACTTTCGTACGATCCGTAGAAAAGGGTGTGATGCTCCGTCGTGCGTAATCACTGTCGTTCTCTTCCTGCAAAGGTAACGTTCTCCTATAATGCTGGTAATTCATCGCGCAGAAATCGGTGATACATAGTACCTGTTAATCTGTTGGCAAAGTGTATGGTCCCATGAGTCTGTCATTGACAATTCCTTCCCATATATCGATACTGAAGCGATCGTGGTTCCTCACTTCCATGGCTGCCCACACCTGTGTATTGTGGTAATTTACTATGTTATTTCTTGTGAGCCTTCGAATACTACACAATACTCATCACAGGTACAGTGAGCCATATCTCAACAGCTGTTGGTTTCCAGACGTATGTTATAGGAACTTTTGTTATAGTCTTCGTGCTTGTCAAACCCTACCTTGCCCAGCAAGGTCGCCGGATCTCTCCCCAAATGAGAAAATTTTGAGCATTATGGGCGGGGCCCTCCATCCAGCTCGGGATTTCGACGATCTAATGCGCCAATTGGACAGAATTTGGCTCGATATCCTTCAGGAGGACGTTCAACAACTTTATCGATCAATGCCAAGCCGAATAACTGCTTAGATAAGTGCCAAAGGTGGACCAGTCTATTATTGACTTGATCAATTTGTGAAGCTCTCATGAATAAATCATCCATTTTTTTCTGAAACTGTAGTGATTTATTTGTCTGTATATTTACATCACATCTACCTATTTCCATCACAAGCGGATAGTTCCTTCGCGGTACGTCGTTTTTCTTTGTCTTAGAGCGTACAATAGTCTCTTGCTGTAGGCAGGTGTTAATCCCCAACGGATGCTGGTCAGTTAACATAAACACTGATTTTCAGACTCAGTGTGTGACGCGATATTATCCATGCAACAACGGTGACTGAATAACCCAGCATCCTAGAACGTCTTGCAAATCACCCTGGTTACACTAATGGAAAATGTGCTCCTAGCAGAACGCCGAGCCCCGTGATTCATATATGGGGGCCTAAAATATATCAGTTAGTGAGTACGCCATCTTTTGGACGACTGCTTCCCAAGAAGGTAGATCTACCGTTGAAGTTCATGGCACTGGCCTATCCGATATGCCTGTCAGAACGTCCCCTATGATGTGGCTACTGTAAGTTTTGTAGCGCTTAGCGTGCAATTCAGAAACAACACTTGGTGCGACATGTTTATTATCTTGATCCAAGGAAGTATCTCCCAATGTTTGTTACAAATGATTACAAACATCTTCTATAAACGATAACAGACGTTGCAGTACCGTTACCAAGCATCGGATACAGACATGACTCTATAGCCGAGGCCACTATTGGACACTAGTGCGGTGAAAGTCAACCACGAGACAACCAATCTGACACACGGCTGTGGGAGATCATTACTAATTGGAGGGCAAGGTGAGGAGGGATACCAAACTATATTTTCTGATTATCAGACTTTGTGTAAATGTCTTTCATTAAATTCCAAATCTGTCCAACGAATCTCATCGAGCGAGCGCATGTGATGCTGTACCGGTGATCCGTCTGCACGTGGAATCTCTTTGACATTCCTTGGGCGGAGTAGGTTATGTGCTGGCACCGCGTTTCATCCTCTCTCTTTGTCATTAGTGAAATAAATACAATATTTCACTTCATATGCACTCATGCCAGACAAAAAAATGGCTCCAAGCACTATGGGACTTAACATCTGAGGTCATCAGTTCCATAGAATTAGAACTACCTAAACCTAACTAACCTAAAGACATCACACACATCCATGCCCGAGGCAGGATTCTAACCTGCGACCGCAGCAGCAGCGCGGTTCCGGACTGAAGCACCTAGAACCGCTCGGCAACAGCGGCTGGCCATGCCAGACATATACATTAGTCACATTGTAGTCACAGCACTCATACTGAGCTGTACGACGTACCGACCACCTGACTTCGTATATGCCGACAAGACAGCCGTGTGTAAGCATCGTCGGCCCAAGTACAATCTCCCGGAATACTGCTAGCTGATGGACATCTGAACACGTGCTGCTCTCCCTATGTAGCCCGTTGCTGTCATTTTTATGTAACAAGGGTTAAAATAAGTCCCCTCTGTATCCCTCCCACTGGTGTATGTGGTGCTGATCTATTTCTTGATGGATCGTTCGTTGTGAGAGTACCAATATCACGAACTTCTCTGACTCACAGTTTATGTAATTTTCAGAAAAAATTGTTTTACTTCTCTTATTTAATGGGAATTTGTTTATTTACAGTTAATTTGACCAATAAATGCATAATGTATGTGACGATACAAAAAAACTGGTTGGTGCGTGACGTACATTGTGAGGTGGCACATGGGATAAGACACCACACGCGTTTTGAGTAGAGAAGTTTCTGTAACGGAAGATCCTTCAAAAGTTGGTGGAAGACGATGTGTTGGAAGGTTGACATGCTTGTTGGCACTCAGTGAATAGCGTATAAAAAATTGTATGTAAGATGATTGCCTCATTATTTCTACTACACACTTACACTCCATTGACGGCACCGACGTTGCACTTGGAAGGAGATGTTTACCTACCTATATGAATATTCTCCAGTATAACTTTTCTATGGTTAGTGAAGGTTACTTCGTCAGTAAACAAGATACACGACATCTCCAGCATTAATGAAACCTGACAAAGTGCCAAGTCGCTGGTCGCGTATGAAACATTGTTCAAACGGATAAGAAGGTAACAAAATCGTTTTCATGTAGCTTGTAACGCCGGAAATGCATATCCTCCTATTTCCATCTATTGTACTATTATTTTTTTTCCTTCTTTTGTTACCTCAAGATATGACATTTCTGTCTCTTTATATATTGTAATTGTTTTACTATTTGTATATATGTATTTATGCATTTACTGTATGTCGATGTATAATTGGTTTGTTTCGTAAATATTATTTGTATTTTTACGCTGGGTCTTGCCTAGGGAAAACTGCTATCGAACGATTACATCGATAGGTCGTGTGAAGACTCAAAGTGTGTAGGATCTTTGGTAGTGTTAACTCTGCCGCGTGGAGCGCGGGCAGAGCGGTCGGGGTCTGGCTGGAGTAGCGAGTGGAGCAGGTGTGTTGTGTGACGCTCCCGCGAGTTGCCGCGCTTTCGGGGTTTGGCAGCATGTAATTGCGCTCGACTCGCGATGATAGTTTCTGACATGGTGTCGCGGACGGGAAGCATTAGCTGGCGCACATCAAGAGCCCGTTTCGTCTGGTGACCGTGTCGAGAAGAAGGCGCGCCAACATCCAGCTTCTGCAACAGCGACGGCCGACAATGAGTGACTGTCGCCACCTCCTCGATCGACGGCTTCATACCTTCAATCAACCAACAAGGAAGACTAAAAGCACGTAAAGTTTCAGAACTGTATGGCAGACCTCAGCTTTTCAAATTGTTCCATTTGCCTCGCAAAATTACAGCAACTTAGCATGAACCTTTGTTGCTCATTGTCCCAATTGCATTGCCAAGCAGGGTCCCTTCCTTTTACGAAATGATCCCGAGTGTCGTTGAAATTCAAACGCCAGCATAATTCCATTTCACTGCTTTAATTTCAAAGTTCAATTTAAGCATTAGCTGGCTACAATAGTTAGATTACACAATCACAAATTAAGAGTGCGAGTTTTGTTACCGTATTTTAGCTTACCTGTGACTGCAGCTCAGCTTGGTACGTACTAAATTTTACTATTGTTAATTGTTCAGAATCGTTTAATTCAAGTTCAAAGTTAAATCTCTTCTTTCTAAATTGCGTGGATTCAAGTAGCTTTAGAAATGATTGTTGAGGTAGTCCAAGACTAACTGTATTTCGATGTGCTTCAGAAAGAAAGCTCACTATTAACTTCAGTCACTAAATTAACTTTCGATTTTCCGGTTTCATTAATTCTTTTGCTAAATTAAGTGTAGCGAAATTTATTACTTCTGACAAACTTTCAGTTTTCACACTACACGTGTCAACCTTCAGTTGCCACACTTCTAGTGCTAATTATATGTGTAATAACCTTTCTTTTTCAGTTATTATAGTAATTGTCCATAGGACTGGCGACCGTAATTTCCCCCAAATCTCAAATATCTAATTACCGCTAGTTGATTGTTAACGTAACGGCCGCACATTTACTTTCTTTATTAACTTTATCCCTATTTCAAAATTAATTTCCACCAGTTTCACTTGCATTTTTCCTTTCATTAAGATGTAACCCTTTCCTCCCTCTTTACCGACAGGTTAACTTCGGTGACGATTGCTTTTCCAAAATTCCCATTAGGTACACGCGGTTTCATTTTTCACTGTCATTAAGGTCGATAAGTGAGGGGGAGGTTACAAGCTCTTGATGAAAAGGGATACGATACATGTGGCAGAGCTGTTCTAGGTGCTTCAGTCCGGGACCGCACTGCTGCTACGGTCGCAGGTTCGAATCCTGCCTCGGGTATAGATGTGTGTGATGTCCTTAGGTTGGGTTGGGTTGTTTTGGGGAAGGAGACCAGACAGCGAGGTCATCGGTATCATCGGATTAGGGAAGGAAGTCGGCCGTGCCCTTTCAAAGGAACCATCCCGGCGTTTGCCTGGAGCGATTTAGGGAAATCACGGAAAACCTAAATGAGGATGGCCGGACGCGGGATTGAACCGTCGTCCTCCCGAATGGGAGTCCAATGTCTAACCACTGCGCCACCTCGCTCGGCGCGATGTCCTTATAGTCCAGTCAAATTGCAGATATACCTTGCAAAAGGTGGGGTAGAAGAGTTTGTTTTTTCAACTTGTTCATATGGTTGGAAAGACTAGAAAACCGAGTTTTGCCAACAAAATGTCGCTTGGGAAAATTTTCTGCAGTCAAAAAACTTGGAAAATTTCGGCCTTTTTTCAGTTTTTTTCAAAATATCTCAGTTTCATTTGCTCCAATCGCTTTAACGTCTATTTTCTTTTTTAAAGAGCACACAATTCTCTACAAATTTGATTCTTGCCATTTTTTTTCTACTCCCAATATCTAAGGCGCTACAGCACCTCAAAAAATACCAATTTTTCAAATTTTGAGCGTAGTGGCAAGATAGCTTATTTTTTAACAGTATTTTTTCAGTTTCTGTTTGTGTAGTATAAATACATTATACATCATGTTATATGTTGGAATTTACCACCTCACTTTCAGGTATTCAATTTCTCTGTATGCAACATGACGATTGCTGGGCACCCAACTATTGTGATTCTTACATCACTACCTGAAGTTCACTATGGGCCACCTCAGCCCTGGTATTTGTAAAACTATAAATATAAAAATACATCATTAAGAGACTTAGACACACACACGCACACGCACACGCACACGCACACACACACACACACACACACACACACACACACACACACGCACACGCACACGCACACACACGCACATACATATATACAAGCACACAAAATAAATTGTCTCAGGAAACTGAACTATTATTAGCTGCAATAGGCAACCTAATTAGGTAGGTAATTATTCTTGTGTATAAAAGCCACACAGTTGACATTAAAAATAAGTAGCTTTATTACAATTAAAATGCATTGTCAGTTACTAAAAATGTTGACAGTTCTGGGTATGTAATACTTGTAATATCGCACATTAGCGCACTTGAGACAGATATGAGCATCACTTCCAACGTTTTGACGGGCCAGGTTCCTCAGTGTCCCCAGAAATACCTTGAGTTACGGATTCATGGTCTGTACCTAGAGTTGATCCCAAATTGACCTCTTCCTTAAACAGCGAGTCAGCCTCCGCAAGTTCGTTGATTTCGTCAGCGGTTTCCTCAACATCCTCCATAACATCTTCTTCACTGTCTTCATAAAAAAATTTTGGCACGTTTTCACATTTGACCCCAATACATTTCTTGCAAACTGAAGAACATTTCAAACCCGCTTTTCTGCAGGAGCACGCACCGCCACAGTTCAGCTTGCATGAGCATGAAACAATGTGAAGAAGTGGTTCAGGTGCTGGATCTTGGCTCATTATAACGGGTATTGGACCGTGGTCACTGTGATTCCAGCCCCATTTTTCAGGGGGCTTCCAGTTTCCCATCCAACTTTGGACTTGTTCGTAAGTCCGCAACGAATGATGTTGTGCAGCATCTAGTGTACGTGGCAACCGTGTAAGATTCAGTTTGCTTTTTGTGGCAGACTTGGCGAATAGCTGGTACCGCAAATGGTCTAGTGTGTGGGAACTGCTGACACCTCCACTATACAATGCAATAGTAACCTGTTCTGTTGCTGTTATTATTTCTTCACGGGTAGCATGTGGTTTATTGAACGTGCAAAGCGCTGAGGTTAGGTGTTCATTTTTCGCAACAATATTGCAGCACTTAATTTTTTCTTGACCAAAAAAAGCGGATGTTGTGTCACATCCGCTAAAGGCGTGAGTGAACAGAATATATTCACTGTCAAACTTGTAAGATGCAGTGGAAAACCACTTGTCCTCTGCATTTCCTCTTCCTGGCTTTAAGAAAAATAAGTTTTCAATGCCTTGCCCCAAACCGGTCATGAGCACAAGCAGGTCAACATCTTCTCCGGCAATGATAATACTTCCAAAATCTTTGGTTCTTGAAATGACAGATGTTACAATCATAACGTCAGCATCTTCTTGTGCCTGGTGCACTTCAACGCTACACTCCAGAAATTCCTTTTTAAGAAGTGTGATCAAACGCATCTTGTTTCGTTCGTTGTACAAGAACTTGTCCTGAGGGACTTGGTTCACCATCTCTGATTCAACCACAACCTCAACCGAAGAATGTTTTTTGGACCTACGAATCCTCTCAGCACTCTTTGTGCTACATTTGTCTCCCTCACATGGATACCCATCAAATACAATAGCAAACTGAGGTCCAAATTGACGTTGTAGGTAAGAAACATAGCTTTGGGCTATTGACTTGAAGCAAACATTTCGAGTCCAAGTCACTTTGTGGATAAGGTACCCTCCATCAAAATTTCATTTGGCATATGGCAGTCTTAACTGCTTGGTTAACAAGTCATCAGAATTCCCTTTTCAACGTAAGAAGCATTTCTCTTTGAAACTGAACTGACCTTTTTCCTGCGACCGACGTAGCACGCCTGTTGGTTCCTGAGGATGTCAAAGGTTAGCTGCTATCATTCTCTCATTAATGTACTTCTTGTAGCATGTTTCATGCACCATCACTTCACTGAGCGTTTCCAAAAAACGGGTGTGAGCAGACTCCCTGCGTTTAGCACTACAATCGTTAAGTGTGCTCAGTCCTTCCTTTTTCACATTGCATCCACCACTCACCACAGTTTTTTCTCAAATGAAACACAAATTCATGTCAGACATACTCATTTTCAGCACCACAACATATACTGAATGGACGCGACTCCAAACTGTAGGACCCTTATTGTTGTGTGCTAACAGCTGTCAGCGCGCTGTGAACAATCACCAGAGATAATTGCCTTCCGGCCGCCAAAGAATAAATACGCTTTTGTCCGCTAAAGAACAATTCCTACATACTTTTTCTTATAACTGATCATTAAAGGCAATCAACTGTAGAAAATTTACAGCACCTGCGTGCAATCGTATTACATATTGTAACACAAATAAACTTCACACAATCCGAAGTGAATATGTTCGTAGTTACTGAATATGATGCTGTTTGTCCTGGCCCTGCAGCAGAGTGAGATGGTCAATTCCAATGAATAACATTACGAGTAATATGTTTATACTACACAAATAGAAACTGAAATAACAGTGTTCAAAAATTAGGTAATTTGCCACTTTGCTCGAAATTTGAAAAATTGGTATTTTTTGACGCGCTGTAGCTCCTTAGATATTTGGAGTAGAAAAAGAGGTAAAAATCATATTTGTAGAGAATTTTGTGCTCTTTAAAAAAGAAATTAGACGCCAAAGCGATAGGAGCAAATGAAACTGAGATATTTTGAAAAAACTGAAAAAAGTCCGAGATTTTCGAATATTTTTGACTGCAGAAAGTTTTTCCAAAAGAAATTTTGTTGGAAAAACTTGGTTTTCTAACCTTTCCAACAATATGAACGAGTTAAAAAAATAAAATCTTCTACCTCACCTTTTGCAAGGTACAGGCTTTTTTTCTGACAGTTTCACTGGACTATTAGGTTAGTTAGGGTTAAGTAGTTCTAAGTCTAGGGGACTGATGACCACAGATGTTAAGTCCCATAGTGCTTAGATCTATTTGAACCATTTTTGATATGATACAGATGGAGTATTTGTCGGTGAATAATATAGTGTTCATTAGATCTAATGATGTCACTTTCTCTCGTAACAGATGAGAAGGAAATGTGTCGATCAATAGCTACGGCTGCTAGAAAATTAGCTTCGCCATTTATTCTGGCCACGAGTTTATTTCGAACAAGTTTGTGAACTCATTTGTACCGTGTGACACTTAAATCATGTAGGAGCTTGGTAAATTGTTGTCCTGGTGGTTGTTGTCTATGCAGGTAATATTCTCCATACATAAGGATCATTTCGACTTTCTCAGCCGTTCTAAACACCAAAAAATCTAACTTGCTCCGTACAGTTGACTTCAGTGGTGCACTAGCACAAGACCATGGAAAATGGTTCAAATGTTCAAATGTGTGTGAAATCTTATGGGACTTAACTGCTAAGGTCATCAGTCCCTAAGCTTACACACTACTTAACCTAAATTATCCTAAGGACAAACACACACACCCATGCCCGAGGGAGGACTCGAACCTCCGCCGGGACCAGCCACACAGGAAAATGGTTCAAATGGCTCTGAGCACTATGGGACTTAACATCGGAGGTCATCAGTCCCCTAGAACTTAGAACTACCTAAACCTAACTAACCTACGGACATCACAAACATCCATGCCCGAGGCAGGATTAGAACCTGCGACTATAGCAGTCACGCGGTTCCGGACTGAAGTGCCTAGAACCGTTCGACCACCGCGGCCGGCGACCATGGAAACATAAGTATCAACATGCCTACTTGATACTCTCGAGGTTAAGGTTCAAGTATCTTGCTAGTAGTGGTTCCAATGGCAGGGATAACACTCGTTGAGTGTAATTATCATAGCTCTTTTTTTTTATTTGGCCTTCAGGATTAATACACTATTTAGCCATCCATAATTATACTATTTAGCCTTCGACGATTACACTACTTAGCCACCAACAATTACAAAAAATTGTTTTCACAGAACATGTAAATGAACATGTGATTTTAAAATAACTGAACAATATTTCTTTACAGTATAGCAGAAATAAAAAAGGAATGACTTCTTACTTTCTAAATGCAGAAATAATAAACAAATTTTTCGTTACAAAACATGTTTACAACAGGTTTGTGCAATCAGTATCCTTTGAGACACAAACAATTTCGTTGAATTAACCACTACAATTTTTTAAACATGACTGCGTAGTCAGCAACCATTTACAAATTAAAGCAATTACAGCTCTGAGTTGTAATTTCTTTAACTTTAACCAATAAAAAATGGTAATTACGCCTGGTCTGCAGCTCTGTGGACAGATGTTAAAATTGCTAACTGCAGTTAATCTTATCTGAAATCTAACAACTGCTTTACCATTCTTTAGTAAAGGACCAAGAATGTTTGCAGGGAACGGCACCCTAAGCTTTATCGATTCTGTGAGGAATTATTCCCCATGTTGTTCGAAGTAGGAACAAGCGAAAATTAAATATAACTCATGAACTGTTTGCTATGGAGTACGGCAGTAAGCTCTACATCGAATAATGTCGCCTCTACTATCAGTTTCGTCAAAAATGTGCGTTGCTGCATTTAATAAATGTACAAGTGATGTTCGTAAACGTATTTCCATCGTTTTTCGAATTACTGTGTAAGTTAACTTTGTGAGCCCCTTACTGTACTTCACTTTTTTGAAAAAAATACTTCAATTGTAGGTATCGTTTCGAAATTACTCTGTCTTCTTTTAGATGATTCATCTGGTGTGCCCTCTACCTAACCTAACCTAAAGCATTTTTCAAAGTAGCACATGGCTATCGAGTCATCTAGAATTTTGCGGTCATTTAATATTATGCTATCCAGTTCCTCAGCAAATGTTTATTTGAAGGATTTCTTAACATTTCGACAGCGCGAGTAGAAGTATTATAAAAAAAAACATTGTGAGCCTTCTTTGCTAGTAAATGTTGGTGGATTACGTGTGGTGAGATGAAACTACAAGTCTCAGTCTTGTATTGCGTGTAATTTCCCTTATAACTGGGCTAATAAAAAGAGTCATAAATACTCTGACATGTCATCATTTATTTGGTTTTGACATTCTTACAGCAGTCGTGTTTGCAGATTAAATTATAGCAATTCAGGTCTTCCTATTACACCCTCTACCACGCCTTCACTGTGGTTTGCAGAGTGTGGATGTAGATACACATTATGCAAACAACGGTTATTCAGTTACGAGCTCAAACGTGTTTCAGCAATTTTGCACCATCCTCAGTGGATATTCTTATTACCGGTACGGTCTTATACTCCACATTGTTAGTTATTGTAAGACCATCTTTTCTTTATTTACAAGATGTAAACGATAATTGTTTAAAACGTACCACAGTAGTGTAGAGGGAGTCGAGACAAACAATTTGATACAGGACACTTCCGGTCTATCAAGTCGGAAAAATATCTCAAATTGGCGTGCAATAACCATTTAAGCTACAGCCCATGCACGTAGTGAAAGATTCTCAATATTCTCTCGCTCTCTTCACGCAAAGTATTAGTCCTAGAGAAAAAATTAATAGGACCTTTCCTGTAGGAGCTTTAATTTGATTTTAAACTCAGATACGTTTTCGCTATTGCCGTACTTATCGAGTTTATCAAGAAAAACATAAAAAGTGACCTTCAAACGCCAACTCACCCTCTCACCGTTAGTCCTTTTGGAATATTGTTCACGGTACTCCATCCTACCACTGTACAAAGATTTGCGACTATGTGAATTATTTTCTATGGTTGACGTTTTTGATGTTCATTGATTGGGCTATTACGCCACCGGCTTAGTGGGCTATTTCGTTATTAATTTAAACTTTCCAGTAAGGGCAATGAAAGAAAAAAGACGTTTGTAAACGTTACGCAAAACCTAATTTCGTTTAGAATTCGATCTAATCAAACCCTTACAAGCATTACGCTTTCTTAGAAAGGTTAGACAAAACGATTTAATTGCTAATTTGAATCTGCTAAAATTCACAAAATTGTGATATAAAATTTACACAAACGTCAGTTTAGCAATTTGTAAGGGCACGTCTAAGCTCGTGGCGTAATCAAAAGGTCGAATATGGCAAATAATTTGCGTAGTCAAATTTTTTATACAGTGGTCCTAGACTAACTCGAAAGTAAAGGCCTTCGGCGGAAACGTGCACCAGTACAAAATTAAACTAAATCAAATTTACTACGAAAAGGTCATAATATTTTTTCTCTAGGACTAACAGTTTTCGCGAAGGGAGCAAGAGAACAATGAAAATCCCAAGCGATGCCTATGTATTGTCGCTTAGGTGATCTTTGTAGACCCATTTGATGTAGTTTCCCGAACTGACAGACCACAAGCGTCCCACATCAAATTCTTCGTCTCGACTTGCCCTACACCAGGGTTTCCCAAATTGTGTTCCGCGGAACAGCAGTGCTCCATGGGAAGTGCAGAAGTGCGCCGCGAAAAACTATTAACAACTTGGAGGATTTTTGTCTCGCCATTTTGACGATACTAATTACGATTTTTTTAATTTTATTATGATTTCTGTAGTTATGATTTCAAATTGAAGTAATCACTGAATAAAACAAGTTTTTCTCGTTTTTAAAAATAAATAAGGTGTTCCATCAAAGTACCAGGATTCTCAAAGTTTGGGAACCCCTCCTCTACACCACCAAGGTACGTTACAAACAGTTATCGTTTATACCCTGTATAGATTTCTATGCCGTAGTTATGTTCATGCCACCGATCCCCGCCTGCTTGCTCATCTGAAACACACGCAGAGAGACGGCACATAATTTTACTGAATCACATTCCGAAATACAAACTCCGCAGGTTCACAAAGACACATCCATGTCTGAGCTTGAAAGTGTAATTCAGTACCTCTTTTTTTTCCTGTAACAGACGAGCGTGCGCATGAGGACAGAGGACAAATGCCACGAAAATAGCTGTGGCAAGCTGTAAAATTGCAGAAAGATGGTCACGCAGTGCCTAACAGTCTGGAGAACAAGACCGTAATAAAGCACCTACCGAGGATAGCCCCCAGGGTGCTGAAACATATTTGGATATAATAGACGGACCAGAGTTCTCATGATTGCCGCGCGTGTTCATTATTTGCACTGTGGTGTTTCATTTAATGGTGCTGTTGCAGGGTACTTACGCAATGCTGTACACCAACATGATAGTGAATGTGACGATACACCACTGCGCCGACACGGTGGGTGGTCTCAGCCTGGCCGTTTACCAGCTGGTGCTGCTGTTCGGGGCGCCGGGCGTGCTCATGCTCTTCTGCTACAGCTGCGTCATTGTCGAACTCTGGAAGAGCACGCGCAGCATGCAGGTCCTCACCAACAGCATCAGGTACGCATCTACTTAAATTCTTGTGTGTCCGGCTACACAACACGCACTTGTATTACTTATTTCCGCTCCTTGCCTTTTTCTTTGCCGTCAGAATCTTAATCCCCATCGTTGGTTACTTCTTAAAATGTCAGAAAAGTTGAGAGGAATTAGCAGTAAAGTGACAATTAAGAAATAACCAATGTCAGTTGCTCATGGAATGGTTGTTGGACCTACGCGCGCGGGACATTCCATTTCGAAAATCGATAGGTAATTCAGTATTCCGAGATTCACAGTGTCAAGAGTGTGCCGAAAATACCAAACTTCAGGCGTTATTCTCAGCACGGACAACGCAATGACCGAGGGCTTTCACGTAATGACCGAGAGAAGAAAATCCTAAAAAATTTTGGTCTTACGTCAAAGCGGTAGGTGGATCAAAACAAAATGTCCAGACACTCTGTGAGCAAAATGGTATTGAAACAGAGGATGACAGACTAAAGGCCGAAATACTAAATGTCTTTTTCCAAAGCTGTTTCACAGAGGAAGACTGCACTGTAGTTCCTTCTCTAGATTTTCGCACAGATGACAAACTGGTAGATGTCGAAATAGATGACAGAGGGATAGAAAAACAAAATCGCCCAAAAGAGGAAAGGCCGCTGGACGTGATGGGATACCAGTTCGATTTTACACAGAGTACGCGAAGAAACTTGCCCCCCTTCTTGCAGCGGTGTACCGTAGGACTCTAGAAGAGCGTAGCTTCCAAAGGATTGGAAAAGGGCACAGGTCATCCCCGTTTTTAGAAGGGATGTCGAACAGATGTGCATGATGCAGGGAATGGCAATTGAATCTCAATGTAGACAAGTGTAATGTGGTGCGAATACATAGAAAGAAAGATCCTTTATCATTTAGCTACAATATAGCAGTTCAGCAACTGGAAGCAGTTAATTCCATAAATTATCTG
Source organism: Schistocerca serialis cubense (assembly GCF_023864345.2). Taxonomy (NCBI): domain Eukaryota; kingdom Metazoa; phylum Arthropoda; class Insecta; order Orthoptera; family Acrididae; genus Schistocerca; species Schistocerca serialis. The sequence continues at coordinate 224,318,197 of NC_064640.1, forward strand.
GGAGTAGGCATTAGGAGTGATTTAAAATGGAATGATCATATAAAGTTGATCATCGGTAAAGCAGATGCCAGACTGAGATTCATTGGAAGAATCCTAAGGAAATGCAGTCCGAAAACAAAGGAAGTCGGTTACAGTACACTTGTTCGCCCACTGCTTCAATATTGCTCACCAGTGTGGGATCCGTACCAGATAGGGTTGATAGAAGAGATAGAGAAGATCCAACGGAGAGCAGCGCGCTTCGTTACAGGATCATTTAGTAATCGCGAAAGCGTTACGGAGATGATAGATAAACTCCAGTGGAAGACTCTGCAGGAGAGACGCTCAGTAGCTCGGTACGGGCTTTTGTTGAAGTTTCGAGAACATACCTTCACCGAGGAGTCAAGCAGTATATTGCTCCCTCCTACGTGTATCTCGCGAAGAGACCATGAGGATAAAATCAGAGAGATTAGAGCCCACACAGAGGCATACCGACAATCTTTCTTTCCACGAACAATACGAGACTGGAATAGAAGGGAGAACCGATAGTGGTACTCAAAGTACCCTCCGCCACACACGGTCAGGTGGCTTGCGGAGTATGGGTGTGGATGTAGATGTAGATGTAGAGCAGCGGCGTTTGCGTAGAGTTGTCTGTGGTAACACACAAGCAACGCTGTGTGAAATAACCGCAAAAATCAAATTGGGACGTGCGACAAACGTACCCGTAGTTCAGTGCGGCGACATATGCCGTTAACTGGCTATTGCAGGAGACGACCGACGCGAGTGCCTCTTCTAACACCACGACATCGCCTGCAGCCGTCTCCTGGGCTGGTAATGGAATGAGTGTTTGGCGTCATGGGCCGGGAGGCCCCTTACGGGGCAGGTCCGGCCGTCTTGGTGCAGGTCTCATTACATTCGACTCCACATTGGGCGACCTGCACGCCAGATGGGGATGAAATGATGATGAAGATAACACAACACCCAGTCCCGGAGCGGAGAAAATCCCCGACGCAGCCGTCAATCGAACCCGGGTCCCTTAGGACGGCAGTCTGCCACGCTGATCATTCAGCTATTGGGGCGGACTCCTGGGCTGGTGACCATATCGTTTGGACTCGAAGATTAGAAAACCATGACCTGGTAAAAAAAAATGGCTCTGAGCACTATGGGACTCAACTGCTGAGGTCATTAGTCCCCTAGAACTTAGAACTAGTTAAACCTAACTAACCTAAGGACATCACAAACATCCATGCCCGAGGCAGGATTCGAACCTGCGACCGTAGCGGTCTTGCGGTTCCAGACTGCAGCGCCTTTAACCGCACGGCCACTTCGGCCGGCATGACCTGGTCAGATGTGTCCCGAGTTCAGTTGGTAAGAGCTGATGGTAGGGTTCGGGAGTGGCGCAGACCCCTCGAAGCTATTGACCCAAATTGTGAACAAGGCACTGTGAAAGCTGGTTGTGGATCCACAATGGTATGGGCTGTGTTGCATAGAATGGAGTGAGCCCCGAACCGATCACTGACTAGAAATGGTTCCGTTCGGCTACCTGGGGAGCATTTGCAGCCATTTATGGACTAAATGTTCCAAAACAACGATGGAATTTTTATGGGTTACAATGCGCCATGTCACCGGATAATGACTGTTCGCGACTGGTTTGAGGAACATTCTGGACAATGCGAGCGAACGATTTAGCCACCCAGATCGTAGCAAGCAATATGAAATTAATTTAAGGCTGTTGTAATACAATGCAGTGAGTCAATGACATCCAAACATTGAGTAAACGTTTGTGAACATGTCTCCTACTGCGTAATGCATTTGAAGATAAGTAAAGTTACTGTTACGAATCAAGTAATCATTCACTCTCACAGACAACTGCAACAATACTTCGTCAGGCAGTTGCGGTGTTACAGTTTTAGGATTTCTGAGGGCAGCAACAATCCGAAGATTAGATTAGCTTAGGTTAATTATTCATTCCATAGACCCAAACATGTCAGATAAACACATTACAAAAATGTAATTAGAAAAACTTGAGTTTCATTAATTTTAATGATCCTCAGTCAATAAACAGTAAAATTATATACATTAATTAAATTTCAACTTCTAATATTTACAGGTTTAATACATGCATCTGCTTTCATTAAATTCATCATTCAGACATTTGCTAGTTTCTTGGCTATTACAACCAAGTATTGTCAAAAATTAAAGTAAATTATTCATTTCAGTGATCCTCAGTTAAGAACAGTCAGATTATGGACATGATTTAAAATTAAACTTTCACTATTTGCAGACTTAAGACTTACATCTGCTTTCCATACATCCATCATTCACACAGTAGGTAGTTACTTGGCTGTTACAACCAAGTATTGTCAAAAATTAAAGTATAATAAAATTTCATTAAAATGGTCTACTGCACTTGTTGAAAAACTCATGGATGGAATAGGAGTTGCCCACCAAAAATTCTTTCAGATTATGTTTAAATTGTGCCTTGTTTGAAACTAAACTCTTAATGGTTGCTAGTAACTTATTGAAAATATGCGTTGCTGAATACTGGACTCCTTTCTGGGCAAGAATAAGTGATTTTAAATCTTTATGTATATTGTTCTTATTCCTAGTATTGATACTGCATACTAAGCAGTTAGTTGGAAAAAGAGATGTATTATTTACAACAAACTTCATTAAGGAATAAATATACTGAGAAGCTGTGGTTAATATGCCCAATTCTTTGAATAGGTTTCGACATGATGTTCTTGGATTTACACTACTCATTACTCTTATTATACGCTTCTGTACTCTAAAATTTTTTTCTCTGTTTGTGGAGTTACCCCAAAATATGATACCATATGACATAATGGAGTGAAAATAAGCAAAATATGCCAGTTTTTTTTATATTTATATCGCCTATGTCTGACATCATTCGCATTGCATACACAGACTTGTTTAGGCGCTTTAGCAGTTCGTTAGTACGTTGCTCCCAACTGAGTTTATTATCAAGTTGTAATCCCAAGAATTTTACACTCTCAACTTCTCCTATTTCCATGTCATCATATTTTATACACACACCAGAAGGAAATCTCTTGGAAGTTCTGAATTGCACATAGTAGGTCTTTTCAAAGTTTAATGACAGTGAATTGGTTATGAACCACTTATTAACGTCAGTAAAAATTTGATTAGCTGCTCTTTCTAAATTTATATTTGAGTTATTATTTATTGCAATGTTTGTATCATCTGCAAATAAGACAAACTTGGCATCTGGTAATGTAACAGATGCAGGTCGTTAATATACACAAGAAACAGTAGTGGACGTAGTATGGAGAGAAATGGAGAGAAACAGAGAACAGACACGAAGTGTTCTGAATGGTGGCAACTTTTAACGACCAGCAGCTATTTCGGGTCCGGTGGCCAACTTACCTTGCCCTAACTATAGATAGTGCCAAATAAGTTGACATTCAGCAGGGTGGCTGATGGAGCGACAATGAATGAGAAAAGCCTTTACGATCGCTCCCATCAGCCACCGCGCCAAGAGTCAACTTAGTCTGCGTGTATAGTACTGTGAGCTCGTAACATACTAATTTATGTAAGTTATCAATTGACAATAACATCCCCACATATGCGGTCCTAGGTCCACCCCACAGCACCAGTATTGGCTCATGAGCAAAAACGTTTGACGACCACTGCTGCAGAGACATTGGTATGACCTCTACTTTGGCGAGGTAAAGTGGAGTGCTGAGGATTCCTGGAAGCCGTCATAAGTGTTGTCATGAAAACATCATTAGTAAAACATTCATTTATTGTTCATCAACTTCAAAATCGTGATGATACTCAGAGAAGTACATAAGCTGTACACAGTCTGCGAGGGGGCACGGCAGTCAGTGGGAAGGCTGGCAGTATCGTGCGACCGGTGGTGATGACGGCAGCGATTCTGCAAGGAAACTGACCGCGGCAGCGGGCGGCGGCTCGCAGTGCAGACAAGAGACTTCCTTCCAGCACAGGAAGGGCGCGTGGAATTACGCCGTGGATCCAGAATGGATACGATGGCTCACGGCAGCAGCAGTGTCTGCCCACACGAGCAGAGTAAGGCCGTCGGCACACGGACCATGCTGTCGAACGTTAACGTTGAGCGTGCCAAGTTCGACGTGCTGCTGAACGCTCAGGAACGATGCGACTTGCACATAAGGTACGTGGGCCCCAACGTGGTATACGCGATCGCAACGCACTCCAGCTGTAGTTGAGGGTTGTTTCTAGTTCGCAAATCACACTGTTTACTCAACGGACTCGCGTAAAATTCCCACGTTAGCTCTATTAAAACGCACGTTTCCTCTATCGTCCACGAAAAGGAAAGTACCATGTCCAATCAATAAGCACACAGGCTTATAAAAGATCCATTACAAACAGTGCGGTACAAATTTGGAATACTTCTCTGCATAAGATAAACATTATTTCATCATTCCCACATTTTCGTGAAACCCCACGGTCAGTCTTACTTGATCACTATTCCTACACAGCAGCAGAATCTTTGCAACATGTGAATTACGAAGCGTAAAAGAAAAAAGGCGCAAAATATCTTTACACAGGTAGCTCAAGCTGTCCTGTTGATTAAGCCAATCGAACAAAGTCACCCCTCAAAATAAGGTGAATTTATATTTACATAACATCAAATATTATAGTATATACTTATATTAAACTAATAATAAAGTATCAGAACCTAATAAAAACGCGAATGTTTGGAAAAAAAGTTCGGAAGTGTCCATACGCGAACCAAGGCCCTATTAAACAATTCATCACCAGAGAGTGACGCTACTTATTATGCTAGTCCAACAACACACCTGTTAAATCTAATCACATTCTCTTACGGCGTGCTGAAAACCTTAATCGTAGATATGTTACTAATTGAAATTTAATTATAACAAATTGTACCAAGAACAATGCGTTTTCGATGGATCTTCCGTGTGTCGCTGCCTTCAAATAGCCTACTCTCATAATACGCAAGTTACCATCATTCTTTTGCCACGAATATGATGTTTCTCATTATTTTATTGCAACGAATCACACAGTTAACGAGTTTTCCAGTGATTCTCAATCTACTGGTGCTCAGAAACGGCATATATACATATAGGCTTGACATGAATGCCAATATGGCGCCTCACAACTCTGTACTGAAGGGAGACGGCGTGCGTGTGACGTAGGTGGCGTTGTGCCATCTCATTGGTCAACGCTCAGACGCTCGCTCAGAATATCTGACATGCCAGATACTGCTCTGCACGATCGGAAAGACTCCCGAACGTGCTGTTCCACGCTATGACGTCAGAAACTCAGCACTCTCAACACTCAACGTTCGGATGCATGAGTCCGTGTGCCGACAGCTTAAGCCGTCGGCACAGGGACCGTGCTGTCGAACATTAACGTTGAGCGTGCCAAGTTCAACGTGCTGCTGAACGCTCAGGAACGATGCGACTTGTGCATACGGTACGTGGGCCCCAACGTGGTATACGCAATCGCAACGCACTCCAGGGGCAGTTGAGGGATATTTCTAATTCGTAAATCAGACTGTTTGCTCAACGGGCCCGCGTAAAATTCCCACGTTAGCTCTATTAAAAGGCACATTTGCTCCATTGTCCACGAAAAGCAAAGTACCATGTCGAATCAATAAGGACACAGGCTTATATAAGTTTCATTACAAACAGTGCAGTACAAATCTGGAATACTTCTCCGCATAAGAATAATAAATAATGTTTATTATTTCATCATCACCACATTTTAGTAAAACCCCAAGCTCAGTCTTACTTTATCACTTTTACAACCCAGTAGCAGAAGCTTTGCAACATGTGAATTACGAAGCGTAAAAGAAAAAGTAGCAAGATATCTTTATACAGGTAGCGCAAGCTGTCTAGTAGATTACGCCAATCGAACAAACTTACCCCTCAAAAAAACGGTGAACTTATATTTACATAACATCAAATATTATAGTATATACTTATATTAAACTAATAATAAAGTATCAGAACCTAATAAAAACGCGAATGTTAGGATAAAAATTTAGATGGGACAAGACGCAAACCACTGCCCCAACAAACAACGCACTTCAAGACAAGGATTCTTCTCATTACACTAAGCCAACAACACAGCCTCTCCATCTAATCATAGTATGTTACCCTTGCTGAAAACCATAATCGTAGATATGTTACTAATTGAAATTTAAGTATAACAAATTGTACCAAGAACAAAGCGTTTTGGGTGGATCTTCAGTGTGTCGCTGCCTTCAAATAGCCTACTCCCATAATATGCAAGTTACAATCATTCTTTTGCCACGAATATGATGTTTCTCATTATTTTGTTGGAACGAATCACAGAGTTAACAACGGGTTTTCCAGTGATTCTCAATTTGCTGGTGCTCAGAAACGGCATATGTAGATATAGGCTTGAAATGAATGCCAATATGGCGCCTCATAACTCTGTAATGAAGAGAGACGGCGTGCGTGTGACGTCGGTAGCGTTGTGCCGTCTCATTGGTCAACGCTCAGACGCTCGCCCAGAATATCTGACATGCCAGATATTGCTCTGCACGTTCGGAAAGACTCCCGAACGTGCTATTCCACGCTATGGCATCAGAAACTCGGCACGCTCAACGCTAAACATTCGGATGCACGGTCCGTGTGCCGACGGCTTTAAGGAGTTTTCCCGTACAGGCGATGGTGCCTGCACAGCCCCAGGCTTGAACAGTAGGCCGCCTGGGTATGAGTCTGGCAGCGGTTAAGGTAGGCCCCCAGGTGGCACTATGGTTGGAGGGCGTTAAGTCCACAGCACTGGACTTAACGTGAACAGTAGTCCCGCAGCTAGCAGTGGCAGAGTCCAGAGGAGATGACCTCTTGCTCCTTGTAGACTCGCGAACTGTCATAGAACCTCCTCAGAGCTAGTGGCTGGTAGACTGAAATACCTCTGACTACAAATGACGATTACTTATACAGGCTTGGCCATCCTTGTTTAGCTAAAGCATCGGTTTCTATCACGTAAGTCATAACAGGACTGTGGCTCGGATGTAAAGCAGTCTAACTCATCCAGTGGCTTCTCTTTTTCGCTGCATTGACAATGTCATGACCGTGGTCCCTCTGCCATGCTGGGTTATGAAGTAACTGCTCTGTGACTCAGGGGCAGTACTTATCATATCAGCAAGTTGCCCCTGATGTAACTTCACCTGGCCAGCCTGTAGCTTCTTGTATTAGCCATGGCAGGTGTCTCAATTTTACTCACTCATACCCAGCAAATACCTAAGAACATAGCACAAGCTCCTAGGGATATTATGAAAATTTTCTTGCCAGTGCTACAAACTAGGTGCCAGTTTAATTGGTAACAACTTCAAAATAGAAGCCCAGAGAATGGTTCCTAACTAAATATTGACAACAACAGTTCAGTATGTCTCACTGAAGATACAGCACACAGTTCCTAGCCATGCCTTCAAATGCAAGATCATGGACAGTTCACTGGGAGGCCAAATCTGCTAAAAAACAAATCGCGGATCAAGACTAGGCGACTGTGATTTCTAAACGAGATCTCATATCCATCACCTGAGTGGCCGGGTACATTACTCGAGTTCCAGCATATTTTCGCAGCTTTCCACAGAGAGAGAATTTTGAAGTACAAATAGGTTATGGAAATACTCATATAGTCACACTTTGACAAAATTAGCAAAAGCCATTTCCTTGTATGTGAAACCGAGGACTTTGATTGGGATCAGGTGTCTAAACATGAATGCTAAATGGGTGGCTATTAAGAAGAATGCAGCAAGAAGAAACCTGCTCGGAGCTAAGTCTCTTTTAGCATTCACAGATTCAACCTATTGCGCTAACATCGTTTAAACCAAACGATTTTTTTCGTTGTGTATCTGATGTGACCCCCCCCCCCTTAAACCATAGACCCTGCCGTGGGGAGGCTTGTGTGCCTCAGCGATACAGATAGCCGTACCGTAGGTGCAACCACAATGGAGAGATATTTGTTGAGAGGCCAGACAAACGTATGGTTCCTGAAGAGGGGCAGCAGCCTTTTCAGTAGTTGCAGGGGCAACAGTCTGGATGATTGACTAATCTGGCCTTGGAACACTAACCAAAACGGCCTTGCTGGTAATGCGAATGGCTGAAAGTAAGGGGAAACTACGGCCGTAATTTTTCCCGAGGGCATGGAGCTTTACTGTATGGATAAATGACGATGGCGTCCTCTCGGGTAAAATATTCCGGAGATAAAATAGTCCCCCTTTTGGACCTCCGGGCAGGGACTACTCGGGAGGATGTCGTTATCAGGAGAAAGAAAACTGGCGTTCTACGGATCGGAGCGTGGAATGTCAGATCCCTTAATCGGGCAGGTAGGTTAGAAAATTTAAAAAGCGAAATGGATAGGTTAAAGTTAGATATAGTGGGAATTAGTGAAGATCGGTGGCAGGAGGAACAAGATTTTTGATCAGGTGAATACAGGGTTATAGAAACAAAATCGAATAGGGGTAATGCAGGAGTAGGTTTAATAATGAATAAAACAATAGGAACGCAGGTAAGCTACTACAAACAGCATAGTGAATGCATTATTGTGGCCAAGATAGACATGAAGCCCATGCCTACTACAGTAGTACAAGTTTATATGCCAACTAGCTCTGCAGATGACGAAGAAATTGAAGAAATGTATGATGAGATAAAAGAAATTATTCAGATAGTGAAGGGAGACGAAAATTTAATAGTCATGGGTGACTGGAATTCGATAGTAGGGAAAGGAAGAGAAGGAAACATAGTAGATGAATATGGATTGGGGGTAAGAAATGAAAGAGGAAGCTGCCTGGTGGGATTTTGCACAGAGCACAACTTAATCATAGCTAACACTTGGTTCAAGAATCATAAAAGAAGGTTGTATACATGGAAGAAGCCTGGAGATACTGACAGGTTTCAGATAGATTATATAATGGTAAGACAGAGATTTAGGAACCAGGTTTTAAATTGTAAGACATTTCCAGGGGCAGATGTGGACTCTGAAAACAATCTATTGGTTATGAACTGTAGATTAAAACTGAAGAAACTGCAAAAAGGTGGGAATTTAAGGAGATGGGACCTGGAGAAACTGACTAAACCAGAGGTTGTACAGAGTTTCAGGGAGAGCATAAGGGAACAATTGACAAGAATGGGGGAAAGAAGGAGGAGGAGGAGGAGATTAGTGTTTAACGTCCCGTCAACAACGAGGTCATTAGAGACGGAGCGCAAGCTCAGGTGAGGGAAGGATGGGAAGGAAAATCGGCCGTGCCCTTTCAAAGGAACCATCCCGGGGGAAAGAAATACATTAGAAGAAGAATGGGCAGCTTTGAGGGATGAAGTAGTGAAGGCAGCAGAGGATCAAGTAGGTAAAAAGACGAGGGCTAGTAGAAATCCTTGGGTGACAGAAGAAATATTGAATTTAATTGATGAAAGGAGAAAATATAAAAACGCAGTAAATGAAGCAGGCAAAAAGGAATACAAACGTCTCAAAAAGGAGATCGATAGGAAGTGCAGAATGGCTAAGCAGGGATGTTTGGAGGACAAATGTAAAGATGTAGAGGCTTATATCACTAGAGGTAAGATAGATACCGCCTACAGGGAAATTAAAGAAAAGAGGACCACTTGTATGAATGTCAAGAGCTCAGATGGAAACCCAGTTCTAAGCAAAGAAGGGAAAGCAGAAAGGTGGAAGGAGTATATAGAGGGTCTATACAAGGGCGATGTACTTGAGGACAATATTATGGAAATGGAAGAGGATGTAGACGAAGACGAAAAGGGAGATATGATACTGCGTGAAGAGTTTGACAGAGCACTGAAAGACCTGTGTCGAAACAAGGCCCTGGGAGTAGACAACATTTCATTAGAGCTACTGACGGCCTTGGGAGATCCAGTCCTGACAAGACTCTACCATCTGGTGAGCAAAATGTATGAGACAGGAGAAACACCCTCAGACTTTAAGAAGAATATAATAATTCCAATCCCAAAGAAAGTAGGCGTTGACAGATGTGAAAATTACCGAACTAACAGTTTAATAAGTCACAGATGCAAAATACTAACGCAAATTCTTTACAGACGAAAGGAAATACTGGTAGAAGCAGACCTCGGGGAAGATCAGTTTGGATTCCGTGGAAATGTTGGAACACGTGAGGCAATACTGACCCTACGACTTATTTTAGAAGCTAGATTAAGAAAAGACAAACCTACGTTTCTAGCATTTGTAGACTTACAGAAAGCTTTTGAGAATGTTGACTAGAATACTCTCTTTGAAATGCTGAAGGTGGCAGGGGTAAAATATAGGGAGCGAAAGGCTATTTACAATTTGTACAGAAACCAGATGGCAGTTATATGAGTCAAGGGACATGAAAGGGAAGCAGTGGTTGGGAAGGGAGTGAGACAGGGTTGTATCCTCTCCCCGATGTTGTTCAATATGTATATTGAGCAAGCAGTAAAGGAAACAAAAGAAAAATTCGGAGTAGGTATTAAAATCCATGGAGAAGAAATAAAAACTTTAAGGTTCACCGATGACATTGTAATTCTGTCAGAGACAGCAAACGACTTGGAAGAACAGTTGAACGGAATGGACAGTGTCTTGAAAGGAGGATATAAGATGAACATCAACAAAAGCAAAACAAGGATAATGGAATGTAGTCGAATTAAGTCGGGTGATGCTGAGGGAATTAGATTAGGAAATGGGACACTTGAAGTAGTAAATGAGTATTGCTATTTGGGGAGCAAAATAACTGATGATGGTCGAAGTAGAGGGGATATAAAATGTAGACTGGCAATGGCAAGGAAAGCATTTCTGAAGAAGAGAAATTTGTTAACATTGAGTATAGATTTAAGTGTCAGGAAGTCGATTCTGAAAGTATTTGTATGGAGTGTAACCATGTATGGAAGTGAAACATGGATGATAAATAGTTCAGACAAGAAGAGAATAGAAGCTTTCGAAATGTGGTGCTACAGAAGAATGCTGAAGATTAGATGGGTAGACCACATAACTAATGAGGAGGAACTGAATAGGATTGTGGGGAAGAGGAGTTTGTGGCACAACTTGATTAGAAGAAGGGATCGGTTGGTAGGACATGTTCTGAGGCACCAATGGAGCACCAATTTAGTATTGGAGGGCAGCGTGGAGGGTAAATATCTTAGAGGGAGACCAAGAGATGAATACATTAAGCAGATTCAGAAGGATGTAGGCTGCAGTACGTGCTGGGAGATGAAGAAGCTTGCACAGGATAGAGTAGCATGGAGAGCTGCATCAAGCCAGTCTCAGGACTGAAGCCCACAACAACAAAAACAACAATTTGATGCAAAACATTACTATGGTGAAAATGGTGTTTATGATATCCTGATAATTATTTTAATCGATAAACATACGCAACTACGTGGAACTGCAAAACTGTCTGTGAACGTTCTCATAATTCGTACAGTCATATTCTATTTTTTAATCATATTAGTGTGAAGCGCTTTCAGCTTGACTAATTCGAAGAGTAGTTGTTTTAAAACTATCAGAGTTAAAAAGTAGAACTATTAATGGTCAGTGCGAGAAGTAACCAAGGAACAACACCACGCTTACTACTTAGCACTACAGTGCTGTCTTCCCAGTGACGCCAAGAGGTGCTGACCATTGGCAGCATTCACAGCGGGCAATGCTGTACACTCCTAGATGCACAAGCTAGTCAATTTGTCCTTGTACTTCAGCTCCCCTAATAACAATTTACTTGGCCTTTTCAGTTTTTTCTTCCCATGTCAGGTCCTTGTCAGGACCTGGCGGATTCTGTCCCACAGGTCAATTTCTGTACTTGTTTTTTTAGACTGTTGTGCGGATTTTCCTTAGTTTCCAAGGTAAATTTTGTTCACCGATGAAGTACATTTCAACAGAGACTGTGTTTTGAATACTTGAAATAGCCACATTCGGGATCAAGAAAACCCCAAAGCCACATGTACACAAAGATTTCAACACTCCTTTGGCATCAGTGCCTGGGCAAGTATCTATGATGGTCATGTGATTGGGCCATACATCCTTCCACCCCACCTAATGGGTGCCAGGTACTTGATGTTCCTGCAGCAGGTGCTGGTGGAGTTTTTGGAAGATGTGCCATTGGAGATTCAGAACAAGTTGTGGTTCCAGCATGATGGTGTGGCAGTATATTTTACATTTCTCGTCCAAAATCATTTGAACATAATCTACAGGGATAGGTGGATCAGTCGAGGTGGACGACAAGCTTGGCCACCAAGATTCCCCGATTTTATCCTTTGGACATTTTCTTGTGGGGCCACATGAAGATTCTTGTTTATGAGACCCCTGTCCAGTCAGAGGAAGATCTAATTGTATGGATCATGGGTGGAGCAGATGTCATTATCCATACATCACACATTTTGGACAGAGTTTGTGCAAACTTGCTGTGCAGATAAACTGTGTGCACTGAACATGGTGGCCGGCTGGAGTGGCCGAGAGGTTCTAGGCACTTCAGTCTGGAACCGCGAGACCACTACGGTCACAGGTTTGAATCCTGCCTCGGGCATGGCTGTGTGTGATGTCGCTAGATTAGTTAGGTTTAAGTACTTCTAAGTTCTAGGGGACTAATGACCTCAGATGTTAAGTCCCATAGTGATCAGAGCCATTTGAACCATTTGAACATGGTGGTCATCATATCAAACAGCTGTTGTAACATTGCAATTAATAGGAGTGAAATCTGTTTGTGTTGTTTCCTCGTAAAATTGAAACAAATGTTTCTGGACATGGGTTCCTATGAAAAACTTGATAAGTTCCCTCTAAAACCTCTAGAAGTGTGTAATGCGAATTGTGAAACCCGCTCTATCTGTTGGGTCTACTCTATATTGCTTCAACACATTGGTCCATGCCTTTCTAGTGAACTGACTCCCATTGTCACTTATTACTGTGTACTTTGGTAGGCATGAATTATGAAAATAGACTTTGGCCAACTTTTCTTCCAACTTCACCTCCTGTTGCTTTCCTCAAAGTATTGAGAGACTAACTCAATTGCCACAAATACATATGTCATTGCACCACTAGATTTCGGGAGTGGGCCCAGGAGATTTACCGCAATTGCTTCCTTGGGTTCCTTTGGCAGTACTACATGCACAAACCCTTTGTGCTGTACTGTAACAGTCTTCGTTTTCTGACATGTCTCATAATTCTTCAACAGTTTCTTTATCCATCTGGTCATGTCAAAAAACTAGCAATCTTGCCATGATTTTTCCATATATTTCCTGAGACCAAAATGTCCACAGCTGAGATTGGTATACCATATTATGAACGTTATACTTTGTTCCAGAATGCACACCCACCATTCTTCCTCATTTACATTGTTTCTATGGCATAACACTCCGTCATGCAAGAGGTAATATGCCATGATCTTGTCTTCCCCAGTGCTATTCTACTTACTTTTAAGTAGCACTAACTTTTCACCCTCGTTTTGCTCTCTTAGATGTTCGTTACTACTCTGCACGCTGCCCCTTCCTGTATAACCCCTTTTATCAGATAAATCTTGCTTTTTGTTGGCAAAGGAGGTGCAAAATGTTCTTCTAATCCTATATGCATTTGAGATAGCGCATCTGGCACTGTCTGTGAAGTTCTTGGTATGCATTGAATATCGAAATTAGATTCTCATGGAGCAAGCATCCATCACATTGATCTGTTATGCCACAGTCTGCATGTTAACATAGATGACAAAGCCTTGTGATCTGTTACTACAATAAATTTTCGTCTTCTCAAATAATGTCTAAATTTAGCAAAATGATACACTACTTCTGATGCTTCCTTCTCCATTATTGACTACTTCTGTTCTTGTTCATTCAACACCTGACTACCAAAAGCAATGGTTCTAATTATTCCTTTCCTTTTTTCTCATGTTTTTTATATAAATGGACCCCTAGTCCATAATCCAAAGCATCACACCCCAAGTAAAATGCCTTTGACATATCTGGATGAGCTATTTTGGAGCATTACAAAGTTTTTGTTTTATTTTTGCAAAATCCGCAGTACCCTCCTCTGTCCATGACAATGCATTGCTTTTCTTCAGCCATCTATGCAGTGCTTTGCTATTTAATGTTTGCTCACCAATGAATCAACAGTAGAATCCACAGAGACCAATAAAACTTATCACCTGCTTCCTGTTTATCGGTATCTGAAAATTTCTTATTGCTGTCAGCTTCTCTGGGTCGTGGTTTTATTCCTTCTGGCCCAATAATATGTCCCATGAAAGGTATTTCCAGTCTTCTGAATTCTGACTTCTGAAAATTAAGGATGGCACCTGCACATTCACAACTTTCTAACATTTCCTCCCACATTTCACTGGCTACAAACATGTCATCTAAATATATCATAATTTTCTTCAGCAAATCTTCTCCTAGCATTTGGTCTAGCATTGTAATAAAATCAGACTGGGATATGTTCAGTCCAAAAGGCAGCACTCTATATTGATAATATCTTCCCTTGTACGAAAATGCTGTAAATGGCCTTGACTCTGGGTCTAGCAGTATTTGATGGTATTCAGACATCAAATCCAGATTTGTAAACATCTTTGCTCGTTTAAATTTCTGCAACAGTTTGTCTATGTTCTTTGATTGTTTCTTTTCTGGTTCAGATACCTTGTTTGCTTGTCATGCACCCAACACGAGCCTTACACTCCCTCTTCTTAGCCACAGTAACTAATAGGCTGTTGTATTGACTTTTAGATCTCTCTATTACTTCATTTGTTAGGATCTACTGCAGTTTCCTCTCTACTACTTCTTTTCTTGCATGTAGTATTGGATAAGATTGGCTTAAAATATGGCTTATGCAGCTTTAATTTTATATGATATGCTGAGCCTTTTATTATTCAGGATCTATTTCCAAAAACTTTTCTGTATCTTCTGATTAATTTGGATAGCCTTTCAGCTGCTCTTTTATCAATATTCTTAGTTCCACGTATTTTGTTGCTGACTTCTTCCCATGTGAGCTCACTTGCATCATTTGTACTGACAGATGCGGTTTACTAAATTTTCCTCTTCCATTACATCTTCACAGGTTGCTACTTAGCAACGTGGGAAAAATCTAGTACTCTATCTAGTGTAATTTTGTCGTTGAAACTTATCTTCTCTTTTTCTCCATCATAAAGTCTCGCCTTATTTTCTCTACTTATTTCTACTTCGTGCTCCGTCAACCAGTCTGACTCTATAATGACTTCTTGCAAATTAGGCATGACTACCACATCCATTCTGTATATGTCTCCTTCAGTCTCAACCTCCACTATTACTTGACAATTCACCACTTTCCCGTATCCATCAACAGCTTCTTTTATTGTAAACTCCATATGTTGTTTCCTGATTTCAGTAGCTCATTATATATGTTGTTAGCTATATCATGCAGCTGGTTTCCCAAATTGACTACAGACCTAGTTGCACACCCACGTATTTTAACTTCAATTATTGGAGTAATTATCACCTTATCTTTTACTGTTTCCTCTAGTGGGTCTTCTAGTTCATCATTTAGCTGTTCAGCCTTTATGGCATAAATATTTATTTCTTCATTGTCTGTGTTTACAGGCCCTGCCATGTATATTTCAGGTCGGGCCACTCCTGAAACACCTACATGTTTTCCGTTCCTCCATTCTCAGAAAGTTCTGCTCCACTTCTCTGCCTCCATCCACTGCAGCTATCTTTGTGCAAGCTGCACCTTTCTTCCTCTCTTCTACCTGTTCTTTGATCATCATGAGATCTGAAAGCATAACTGCCATGTTCTTGGCCTCTACCATTTCTCTGTGTTCCAGCGTAATGTCAAGTGCCAACACAACAATCAAGAAAGGAAGAGCAGAGAGGGCTGTGAGACGACATCAGCCAATAGCACACTGACAGACCCCTCTCTAGGACATCAGCAAGACATAAGCGGCATCTAGGCCAAGAGAATATAAGTACCGCTCTGTCTGGCTGTAGCTTGAGTTGAAGACGAGCCATCCTATTAATGCTACAGCAGTGACTTATGAAATGTATTGTTTTGCTTGTATTGGAATTGTATTTGCTGAAGAGCTTGCTTGTGTTTGTCTATCGCCCCTTGCTTAAAACATGTCAGTATCTCACAAAGTTAATTATTGTAATCATTTTAATCATTTCCTTTTGTAATAAAGTCCATTAATATGATTTGCTTGAATTGTTGTCTAGTGATCCTAGAAATCAGCTTTCCTAGGCACCCTATATTAGACGAGCTGGCAGAATACAACACTCTGTCCATTCTGCCACTACTGTTAGTAGCATGTCCCATGATGTGGGGCTGCACTACTGGAATGGTCTGTGTTCACTTGTGGCAGCCTATCTGCACACTCTAATTGCTCAAATATAACCCTGGCCTGGCCCACGGAGTCAGTAATCGTTACTATTAAATGACTACATACTTCACGTGGCAGCCTTTGTATCACCCCAATTGCACCACATTTTTCTCATCTGATTCCTCTCTAATTCCTTTTCAAAGAACTCACTGTAAGTTCTTGCTCATTCTCTTAATATGGAAAATTCCATATAAAGATTAATATGTCATCCTGTTTGTTCTTGGGCCAATACTTTTTTAGGAGCAGCTTCTTAAATTCTGCATACGTTAAATGTTCCATATCTAACCATATGCCCCAGTCATATGCTTCACCCTCTATTTGATTTATGATGTAAGCAATTTTAGTTCCTTATCCTGTAATTTTGGTAATGATCTCTGGAAATTCCTTATAAATGCAGCAGGGTGTAACTTGCCTTTGTGGTGGAATTTACTGAACTTACAACTGTTTATGAACTCCACTTGAGGGTCACTACTGCAGTTTAGGCACTTAATGTTTTATTTCACTAATTAGTTTCTCAGTTACAATCGGCTTGATCTTTTGCTCAATATTTTTTTTGTACTTTCTACATTTCTGCTACCATCTCCCCTGTGACTTTCACCATCTTCTCAACCTCTTCTACTCATTTATTAGTTTCTTCTCATCCTTGTGCGATCATATTTGCCAAAACCCCTAGTGTGTTTATCTCTAGTGTTATGTTATCCTGCATCTGTTTTTGTTGTTCTTTTATTTGTTTAACTACTATTGCCTGTTTTCTGAATTGTGATTTTATTTCATTGTTTACTTTTTCATGTCCTTCCTTCCCTTTCTTTTTAATTCATTATCCATCTTTTCCTCCCATGCTTTAAATCTTGCCTCAAAACTTGTGAATCACAAATTGTTTTCCCTGATCTTCTTCAAGTGCTTTAATGTCTGATTTGAGTTTGCTTAATATTAATGATTTAATTTCCTTGTTTGACTTTTAATTTCTTCTATTTGCTTAATTATTTTTCTGTTTAGTGACCATTACATTTCTTTTACTCACTTATCTATTTTTTCATCTAATTCCTTGACTGCCTTCATCATTAGTTGTAAATCAAAACCAGTTCCTCCTCTTAGCTCTGGGGTTTCTTCGAAAATGTTGTACTAACTATCTTTGCTTGCCTCCATAGCTTCTCAGTTTTCCATTTTGGGTGTGATCATGGCTTTTGTGCCAACTGCTTGGGGTGTGGCCTGAATTCCTGCACTTTCCCACCCCATGCTATCTTCAAAGAATAATTTTTTTGAGTTAATTAACAGATTTTCCTCGCCATCGGATTCATTTTCTTGTTTCATTTCACTCCCTGGTAACCAGTTTTCCTGTTGCTCTACATTTGACTGATATTTGCCTCCTCTGAAACACTCTCCTGTTTGATTTCCTCTACATGCAATGTTGGCTCATTTTACACTATTTGAAATTTACTGCTACTTTTCTGTATCTGATCCCAAATTTACCAATATTCACTGTTCTAAAATTTCGCTGTTTTGTCACACACATACTTCATAGCCTATACAGCACCTGTCATTGATTACTTTTTGTCACACTATTTATCAATTTCTACTGCATCATTTTTTGGTTAATGGCTTACAGCAACTTGCAACTTGTTTTGTACTTCTGCTGCTGCTGTTGGCCACTGTACTGCTAGCTGCTGATTTTTGTGATGTGGCATCTGCTTGATCTGCTAATCATCAGGTAGCCTGGCTTCTTCTTCTTTCTTGTAGCAGCTCTTCTGTCATATCCTAAATGTTTAGAAAATTGTTCCTTCCTTTGTTCTTCTTATGAGCACATCTGAGAATCATGCAGTCCATGTTGTCATGTGTTGTTACATGTAAGCTGCCCCCTATATGTATCTCAGTTTGCTTTCAATGTTTCACTCTGGCTGCTTGACATTTTCAAGGCTATCAAACATCTATACAACCAGTTTTTTGAGTGGCAAACATACTCTCAAAGTACATGCAACTGTATTTAGAGTCTCTACTGTGTAAATTACAACATATGTCCTATCTACTTCATTCAAACTAATGTGAAACAAGCCCATAAAAAAGTTAGGAAAGTGATTGATGTTGTCAACTAGATAACACACAGGTATGAAGAACTTGATTTTATTTGTTTCTTGATTGCAAATCAATTTCACATGGTTTCAAACTGCACTTGCACTACACTTGCATATCCTCCTCATTCATAATATCGAATGTGTTAGTCATTGACATTCTTTTTCTGTGCAGTCTTCTTTTCCATATTAAATATTTCATAATTGACGAATTAATATTTTTAACACAGTTCTCATGATGGTGCTCTCATACATATTCACATCCTGCTCACATGAAGGCTACAAGTATGGCTCGAGTGCAACTGACTGCCTACCACCAGCCAGTCTCTAGAATGAGCTTGTACCTTCCAGAACTATGGGGCACCCAATCAGTGATGCCACTGCACTGTAGCAAAGAGGTACACTGTGCTGTAGCATAAAGTATAGGGGTAGATTCAATCCGTCAAATGCCACATTTACATCTCTACCCTTACATGGTCACTGGATGTGTAAGGTGAGTTGCCTGGGGAATGAACTTTGTGTAGCAGATCACTTTCACCAGAAAAGACTGCAATTTCTTCCAGATTTTTGACCAAGCAGTTTCTCAATAGCATTGATATGCTCTGTCATCAGCATGATCCCTTTGCTGCTTAACATATGCCCCAATACTGCACAGGATCTTGCATTACTCCAGGTTACAATTCAGTCTGTTCTCTAACAGCTGCTAAAACAATGTTTACAAGTTTTACGTGAGTTCATCGATGGTAGCACCAGTCACCTAAATGTCATTTAAATAGTTTATGCGCTTTGGAATGCCTTGAGTTAGTTGCTGTGTGTATCTTCGGAAACTTACTGTTGCTGAGGCAACCCCCAAAACGTTGTCTCTTGTAATGAAACATTCTAAAATGCTTTTTTTTACCAAGGCTTCTCATGTATCTGCATCTAGAGGTAGCTGCAAGTATGCATCCTTCAAATCAGTCTACGTAAAATATTGCGCCCCTGCTAACTTTCAAACAAGGTCCTGGTCAAGGAACTGGGGAAATGTCGATCCAACTTTGTGCATTAATCATGGTCTTAAAATCACTGAAAATTCTGATGAACCTGTTCTCTTTCTTTATAATGGCCATGAGTGTCACCAAGAACTATTGAAGACTGGTGTAATTGCTCCACACACCTGTAATGTGGAAAATTTGGCCTTTATGGCATCCAGCATAGGTACAGTGGACTGCATGAGTGACATATGAATGTTAAACTCTTTAGCCATACCCAACATTGATCGGAATAACTGCTGATAATTTTGTGATAATGGTTCTAAAATCTAGAATTGTATTGAGCTTGATGCTAGCTCACATCATCCAGTACTCAAAAACTGAATGCAGTGAATGTATCTAAACCAAAAATGTTTACAGCCGGCAGTGAAGTTATGATCAACAAGGTGATGTGCCATTCCATATCCTAGTATTCTGCCCACACAGCAGTTTGTCCTCTCAAAGGAATCTTTTGCTGGCTATATCAAATAACCTGCCACTGCGGCATCTGCAGACAGATGGAGCCCAAACTCTGATAGGTTTCCCAGTTAACCAAAGAAATTACTTCCTCTGTGTGAACTTAGAACTGTGTTGTAACACCACTGGTATTTAATTCAAACAAGAGGTTATTAGGTTCTCGGCCGGGTTCTGCCAACACAAGGGTTAAAGCAAGCACTGATGCTTGGTCAGGTACTGCACCCAGAATGTAGTGGCAAACACCAGCATGTTGACTCATCACTCCGTTGTCCTGTCCTGGCACAGTACTGCTAAGAGCCCTCACTTGAGACATGCAAAAAAAGTGGACACTGGCGATGCCCATGATGAAGCCAACAGTTTGGACAAGACTTAAATGGCTATGGGAGTGAATCCAATGTTGAGGTGGGGTAGCATCTTGTGATCTGCTGTAGATACAGAAAGGGAGGGTCCATACTTTTGCACAATCTTGTGCAAACTGTTACTACTGCTAAGTAACAAAGCACTCAGGACTGTGGGATCTGACATGTTTCTTACCTTGAATACAGCGTAAATCTACACAAGTAGTTTTTCCACCTCTCTACAGTGCCATGAGACATAGAAAACTGCGGAGACAGGGGTGATGGCTGCTTGCAGATGTTCGCCCCACTGGCTGCATGCTTGCGTTTTGGACCAGCTCTACATCTCGCTTGACAGCTCTTGCATCTGCTCCTGCTGTAGTAGTTGGCAGTAGTTGCAGTTTCATATGTTCCTGCTGTTGTGTCTGTAGCATTGTTTTCTGCTGCCAAAAGCTCCAGAAACTTTTGATCCATTGTTATGAATTTATGCACATGCAAGAATGAGCCTCTTCACCACTTTAGTAACACACTACCCAGGTGAGGGAATGCCATGAGTCAGTTTCTGGCAAGTGGCAAAAGGACCAAGTGGATGATGGGAAAAAATGTACACACATCCGAAAGGGCAAATTGAGAGTAATCCAAAATGTGAAAGCCTAGAATCATCAACAAAGTACAAGCAATGCCAATTCTGGATTGCCAACACTGATCAGTTGCAAACTGCTAATATTGACTGTTGTGATGTAGTTCTTTCATGTCGTTATCATTAAAAAGTAGTTGTTAAGCAAATAATTGTATGAATAAAAATAACACTAGAAAACTGCAGCTATTTTGTGTAGTTTTATGGAAGGAGATACACACCAAGTTTCGCCATACCAGAAGCTGACCAACAGCTGCATGTTAAGCTGTGCAGCATTACTGAGGACAATGTAGCCAGACAGATTTCACCATGCTTGTCTTACAGGTCTTTGTTTATTTAGTATTTCAACATATAGCAGTGATAATATGCCCCTCAGTACAGCTGATTATTTGAAGGTGACATTACCATAAAAATTGGTAATAGCTGTTGAACATGCTTGGGATTATGACTGAAAATGAAATGGTTTTGTAATAACTTGCAATCACTGATGCTCCACAGCCATATGGTTAATTTAAACTCCTGATGGAAAGTGCTGGCTAGCCGTTCAGTCTCATCGTGACATGTTTGTGTAAAATGACTGAAAACATTTAATCCACAAGAAACAAAGACATTGCACATAATAAAAATAGAATTACATTTCAATCATATGTGCGTATGTTGAGTTAACTTTGTTTAAAGGTGCAATTTTTTTAATCAGGAGACCATTCTGATCAGTTTTTAAGAAAAAGTATGAAAGTATGTTAAGTTAAAGTGTCACTCTTGTATTTAGAGTTAAAACAGTGTGTCTTCATTTTTTTTCTAAATTATTTTCATCTATACTCTGTGAGCATAATATGTAGAGGTCATCTATTTAAAAAACTATTATAAACATACTCAATAAAAGACTGTACTTTTCAGCACAAACAGAATTTCCAGCCGTCAAGAGAACACATTGGCAGCCTCACAAAGCAGCAGACACACAGTGACTAGAAGACGAAACAGGGCTGACACAGCACGCGCCACAAGGAAGCAGGTACATCAGTCAACTAAATGCTACCACTGATTGAGTACTCACAAAATTCTCTAGTGCATGGCTTGAAGGCAAGAGATACATTGCATAAAATTCAACATATGCAATTAAACATCATTAAAAAGTAGAAGACATTGAAACTTAATTCAGGTGAACACAGATTTTTTAGTTACTGATCTCTAATTCTGATGTATAGACTTATCCAGTCAGTTTATAAACATTTACTTAATTTTACAAGTGGAGATAATTTATTTCTCTGCATAATTATATGTACTCGTACATGCAGTAATTAAGTACCAAAATAAATATGGTGTATTCTGAATTCTGAAGAATTTAAACATATTATGACTTCAAAACAATCAACAATAAGTTTTTCGTCTCGTGTAAAATCTATTATGATGCTCAATAAAAGACATAACACAAGTAATGGTTGGTCTATCTTATGGCACTGAAACAAAACACTCGTCAAATCTTCAGTTTGATTTCAGTATAAGGAATAGTTATCCTCATATTATACGAAATTGACACACTTCTTCCAAACACAAATTGAGCACAAGGGAAATTTTTGCCACAAAATAGTTTTCATTTTACATTGAGATGATCATATGGCATAATTGGTCAGGAGATCCTCTCTACAGTTATTAGGCTGGCAAGTCTTTCTGTCACTGCAAACTGGTTCTTGCAACCTCTTTTAATGACTTAGTAAACATTTAGAGCCACTTTAGGTTTGCTGGTTTAAAATAGCTGATGGCAGTGAGTCTGGCTGCAATTGACGTTTGTCCCAACATGTGTAGATCAATGCACAATTGTTTCTTGTTTGTGCCCAAAATAAATATTTCAGCAACTTGAATGGAAGAAAAATACTTATAAAAATTACTTATGATACAAACTTCCTCCTTTGTTGTTAAAGGAAAATATGATATGTGATTTAATTCAATTTTAGAGATATGTATTATATAAGATACATTAAGTAAGTGACGCTCAGTTATAGAAATATGAAGACATATTTATATGAAAAAACTCTCTGTTACAGACATCTACAAAACACTAAAACTAGAAAACACTGAGATGCCAGATTAGTTTAATATTATAGTTCAAGCTTTTTTGAACACTTCTGGCCCTTGTCATCAGAAGTCAAACTTCTATCAGGACACTTCTTAGAACAATTCTTATAGCATGTTGTTGTTGTGGTCTTCAGTGCAGAGACTGGTTTGATGCAGCTCTCCATGCCACTCTATCCTGTGCAAGCTTCTTCATCTCCCAGTAACTACTGCAACCTACATCCTTCTGAATCTGTTTAGTCTATTCATCTCTTGGTCTCCCTCTACGATTTTTGCCCTCCATGCTGCCCTCTAATACTAAATTGGTGATCCCTCGATGCCTCAGAATATGCCCTACCAACCGATCCCTTCTTCTGGTCAAGTTGTGCCAGAAATTTCTCTTCTCTACAATTCTATTCAATACCTCCTCATTAGTTATGTGCTCTACCCATCTAATCTTCAGCATTCTTCTGTAGCACCACATTTCGAAAGCTTCTATTCTCTTCTTGCCTAAACTATTTATTGTCCACATTTCCCTTCCATACATGGTTACACTCCATACAAATACTTTCAGAACCGACTTCCTGACACTTAAATCTATACTCAATGTTAACAAATTTATCTTCTTCAGAAACGTTTTCCTTGCCATTGCCAGTCTACTTTTTATATCCTCTCTACTTCGACCATCATCAGTTATTTTGCTCTCCAAATAGCAATACTCACTTACTTCTTTAAGTGTCTCATTTCGTAATCTAATTCCCACAGTATCACTTAATTTAATTTGACTACATTCCATTATTCTTGTTTTGCTTTTGTTGATGTTCATCTTATATCCTCCTTTCAAGACCATGTCCATCCCGTTCAGCTGCTCTTCCAGGTCCTTTGCTGTCTCTGACAGAATTACAATGTCATCGGCGAACCTCAAAGTTTTTATTTCTTCTCCATGTATTTTAATTCCTAATCGGAATTTTTCTTTTGTTTCCCTTACTGCTTACTCAATATACAGACTGAATAACATCGGGGATAGGCTACAACCCTGTCTCACTCCCTTCCCAACATCTACTTCCCTTTCATGCCCCTTAACTCTTATAACTGTCATCTGGTTTCTATACAAATTGTAAATAGCCTTTCACTCCCTGTATTTTACCCCTGCCACCTTCAGAATTTGAAAGAGAATATTCCAGTCAACATGGTCAAAAGCTTTCTCTAAGTCTACAAATGCTAGAAATGTAGGTTTGCCTTTCCTTAATCTATTTTCATGCATGTGCTTCATAAATAATTGTTATTTATAGGAAAGTGAAAAGGAGACACATAAACAAGCAAGAAAGTTCCAGTATACAACGGCTCCACAAATTATCCAATTTTGAAATAGTGACACCTATTTCTGAGTTCCATAGAAACTTGTAATCAATTCATCAACACAATGTTACAGAAAAAAGTGTTCAGAATGCTGTTCTTGTGTCCATATATTATATAGCATGTCTCTGCAATAATCTGTGAATCTTCTGTTGCTCTCCTGTGTTTTCCATCAGTTTATCCTTCAAAGCAACATTCCCAATTTTCCAGTGTTGTAATGTGAGCCATGTGCACGAGGTATTTTACATGACCAAAAATGCAGGAATCCATGGAATAAGTCCAGTGATCTAGGACTATGCACTAGTGTATTAACCAAATTTTCAGCCACAGTTAAAATGAGACATCTTATAAAAGATCAGGAAGAACACTTTGCTACAAGTGAAGATACTTCATAAATGTTAATCTATGTAGCAAGAATTAAGGTCCATTTACACCGTGAGAGAGTAATCTCACACGGATACTCAGTAACATGTACTGCTGATATTGTGAAGTGTGCATTATAAACATTACAGTAAGTCCAAACATATCAGTTATGGAATTAAAAATACCATCTCAGCTGAATCTGTTCTTTAAAAGAAGATAATTATGTTTAATAATAAATTGTGGCAGAGCAGAAATGCAGTTGGAAGGCAATTCTGCATTGTTGAAGTCCTACACATGATGGGGATGGTATGAGTAGAGTAATTGGCAATTTAATATCTGATACATGATACTGTGCCTCAGTACAAATGAAGTTCTCCTAGTCAAAATCATCAATCAATACCCTAGATATTGTAACAACTTTTACTCTACACCAAGTGGTATGATTTTAGCCCCACATTTTTAAAGACTAAGGAGACACCATGTTATATCAATTAAGGCACCATTATAGCATTTTATCCATCATGATGATGATATATGAAGTATTATCAAACAGCCTCCCTTATGCTATTAAACAACCAACATGGCTTTTTAAGAGGAAGAGCCTATACATATTGAGTCTATAACATAATCTAGTTAACTGGAAAACACAAAGAATTCAACAAACCTACATTTCTAACAGTTAAAAATTATGGCATGCTAAAACTTTTCTTGGAGTCAGTAGAAAAAAACTATTGGAAATTATGAAAGAAAAAGGAGTTCCAGCCCATATGTTAAATGCTGTTAGAAATCTCTGGCCCAAGAGAAACAATAAAGCGAAGGTAATGTGGGAAAAAAGCAAGTAACTGTAAACCAATACTTCAGATAAGCATGTCCTTTATCATCTGCACTGTTGTTTAAGTTTTACATATAAATTGTTATTTGTAACTGTAAAGAAAGTCTTGGCTCTGAAATCTAATACAGAGCAGTACCAAAGGTGGACTTATTTGCTGTAGATGATCAAGTAATCACAACATAGTCAGAAGATGATTTACAAAGACCAGTCCATGAACTGCGCGCGTGCACACATGCATTTTTGTTCTCCAAAAAACTGAGGCCAATTGAGATTTGTCAGGAAGTTTGTATAATGTATGGAAATGATGAACTGAGTGAAGCTGAAGTGAGACAATAGTGCATCACATTTAACAATGGCCAGCCATACTAATCTTCAGGAGAAAGTGTGAAGTGGCCCAGAATTCTCAGTGCTGAACTGGTGGAGAAAATCAGTGATAATATTTGCACATGTGAAACATTAAAGAAATCGAGGAGAGTGATATAAATCAAAACATCAAGGAAAGTTACATTCCAAGGTTTGTTTTCATTCATGACAATACATGACCTCACACAGTGATTTAGACTCAAAGGATCTTGAATGGCTTTGGTTGGGAGCATTTTAGTCGTCCACTGCACATTCTGGAACTTACTGTGAACAATTTCCACTTTTTTCCACACATGAAGACCTGGCCTGCAACACAGGGCTTCGGTGATGACAAGAAACTGTACAAAGGTGTCCAAACAGAGTTGAAGTCTCAGGTGGCAACATTCTACAATGATGGTATTAACAAGTCGGTGTATCATTATGATAAGTGCATTAATTTGTACGGAAATTATGTTGAGAAATAACTGAACAATGTGCATTTCAAATGTAAGTAATAAAATAAGTTTCATTTCTTTTTTCTTTTTTTTTTTTTTTAATTCTAAAAACCAAGTTACTTTCTGAATAGCCCTTGTATTTTCACATTTAAGGAAATTTGTGGCTGAAAAAATGTTTCAAGTCAAATGAAGAGACTATGAGAACCATTAGTGGCTATTTTACACACCCTCCAAAATAAATCTTCAGGGGTGGACTCTCCTAATTGGAAAAGTAAAGTGCACTGCCATAAGAGGACGATGTTGAAACATAAGTGCATTTTTATCTAACAACTACTGTATTACACTGCCAGGCCAAAAAGTTGTCACATTGCTCTCATAGTGTCTCACTAACAATTAAGAATAGCTGCTGAATCCCAACACCAGGTGCAATATGATTCATGATTAACTTCTTGGTTGAATGGTCAGTTTCAAGAAGTGTTATGTTTACTGCATCACTGTCAAACCATTGTGCAACAAAAGTAAAGTTGTATGATACAACTAGCTGTGAAATCCCAAAGGTTAGGTTCAGCCACCTGAACTGGAAAAGTATATTCTATCCTTTGCACCCATAGTCACCTTTCCTTCACGAATTGCATGCAGTGTGTGTTTCTTAAGTGTAATTGTTAAGAATAGAATAGGTGACTGTAATGGGTGTAAGTGTAGTGTGGTGTCACATATGTGTTGGAAGATGATAAGAGAAGAAAGAGGGTGAAATCTGCCACCAACACAGCACCTACTAATCTCAAATACTAATGGGTTCAACAAGTTTAATGTCCTCATCTAAAATGTATTTTCCATATTCCATCACAAACCATTACTTTTGCCTACATATTTAAAATATATGAAACTTTAGAGAAGATAAAGGCCCATTTTCTTGTAACAACATTTGTTGTTTATTGGATAAATGGGATATTCTTGAGTTTTTCAAATTATTGTAAATGGTGAGGAAATTTGAAATAAAGCACACTCTCTTAAAGTAATGCCATCACAGTTTGGCACGGATCACTCTTCATCCAGCTTTCACAGTTTGTCATGGCTGGTAAAGCACATTGCACATTGGTAATCTCATGTCAACATTGATATTTCTTGGAAAATACTGAGTGGAATACAAACAGTGGAATAAACAGAGATAACAGCTCACTGTATAATGTAGACAGCTTACAAACTAGTGTTGTTCTTCAGAGCACCCACAAAGCTAGTAAAAAATGGGGGGGGAGGATTTATAGACTGATCTTTTCAGCATTTTATAGATCCAGCTTGTGCTCCATACTTTTTCCTTCTTGGAGAAGCTTCAAAGCTGATCTTAAAGCATACATATTCTGCCAAAATCGTTTACAGGTGAATGAAGGCTGTTGTTGTTGGAATATGTAATTCTTGTACAGCAAACTCTTAGCCTCATGATATTTTGACATATAACTCATGCATTAATTTCATGTTCTTTATCACAGTAAGATTGCTATATCAGGTGTTATTGTGTTGAGTTTGACAACTCAGGTAGGGGCAAAAAATAAGGGAGAGGAAATACTCAAGTACAGCATTGTTTTTCAGTTATTTCTTCAGGGCACGTGGTTACCTTTTCTTTTCATACACAAAGTGTCTGCTGAAAATTTATCTTTTCAGTTGTCTTGCTTTCCGTAGAACTATTACTTATCTATATTTTTTAGCATATCTTTTCCAACATCAGCCACTGAGGATTAAATATTGAACAATGATACAAAATTTGTACATTTTTGGAGAAATCTCAGCAATGTGATCACAGCAGTTGTGACAATGTGTGGATGTCGACAGATATATAACTTACCCTGTTGATTTATGCCACTGCTGCTCAGCCTCTAACAAAAACTCTCCAACCTGTCTCTACTGAGAGGTTCTATTTACACCTAATTATTAAGAATAAGATATGCTCTATTGTAGCAGTAGAAAATCCATAGGTTCTACAGTTCATTAAACACAAAAGTGCTTTAAACGACTCTGAAAACTGATATGTAAATGCTCCATGATAATTTCATTTCATCCTTTGCATTTGTATCCCTTATTCAGCTCATACAAAACATAATGCAGACAAATCTGTCACCCAATCACAGCAGACTATAAGGCTACAACATATACTCAATACTATTTGTTCACTTTTATTTTGACTGGTCTTCCTCGGTCAGAATTAGTCCAAGTCAGCAGTGTTAAGGTAAACAGTGTAAGTTTTTCCAGCTTTGTAAACAATCAATTTGGTGTCATGCTAGCAGCTTTAGTGTCATCATTGCTGATTGTTGTCTGTCATTTTATAATACTGTTTGAGAATACTGAAGGAAATGTAGTTGCAGGTTATATTAAATATCAAAGTGGTCTCTCTGCAGGCTGATTTATAATGAATAGCTGCAGAACAACTATCTGCACCAACGACATACAGTATCCCGTTACATGACGTTTTTTGCTGATACTTCTGCAAGGAATGTCGATTTCATCTGATTAGTCTAGGGATATGAAAATCCTGCAGAAATGACAAAGCAAAAAATAATGTGAACTCTTTGAAATTTAACAATGCAATGTGAAAGTGGTGGTTTTTATAAATTGTCACTAAATTTGACATTTTTCCTGTTCCTACATAAAAATGTTGTAAATCTGGGGATGGGAGTTCACTAACATTGGTAAATGATAATTACTGAATGGTGAAATTTGATTTTATCTTTCTTCTCAAATTTGAAAATTTCATATAATTTTAAAACAATAGTTGATTTCCCAAATAAAGAACTATCACTCTAGATATGTCGTCATGCGGACTATATTCCTGTAGCAGTTTTAGTTGCTGAGGTGATATTTCCCTGTTTTTGAGAGTTCTTTAATGTGATGCATCAATCAAACTAGATACTTTGGTAGTACCGCCAAACAGGGTGATTTCGGACAGTTTTGTCGTTATTTTGATTGTAACTTTTGTATATATTGTTAGATTAAATTGATTGTTATGGAAGTGGTAGGGTATAAGTGAAACGAATAAAATATCCCATAACCAGAAAGTGTATGTGTAGGTATATTTATCTGAGGCAGTTAAATAAAGTGTCCGAAGTCACCCCATGGATTGGGGTGATTTCGGACACGTGTTTTTTAAATCTCTGTCCAGAGTTACAGAATATAGAGGGCTAATTCGGACAGTTACTGCCTTTTTTAAAAATTCTACATGCTTTTTATTTGATTTTGGTGACATTTTACACATTTTAAGGTAGCCCTTTGTTACAAATAAGTGATATAGAACGATATAATGAATTTTATGTATTACAGATAAGTTCTGGACCAGCTCGTTTAATATTTTTGCTTAAGTGAACAGAAAGATCTTCTGACTGTCATTTGAGGAATAAATGCACCCATTCTTCTCCTGGCAAATTATTACAAAATTTCTTCTCTTTTCAGCCAGATTTATCAAGGTAGCCTTTAACTAAATATCTAATATCTTATTTAGTGAAGGGGAATCGGCAATGTGCAGCCCTCAAGATACCTTGCTTCAACATTTCTTCTTCTTCTTTTCTTCTTCTTCTTCTTCTTTATTTAGCACTGGCTGTCCTCCCATTTTTTTCGGATGTGGTTTTTGCACTTTATTTTTTAGTGTTGATTTAGGTATACCATACAAATCTGAATCTTTTCTGTATGATAATTTACCACTCTGAATATCACGAACATCTTTATCTAAAAGTTCTGGGTCATAATTACACTGTACTGTAGCACCTCTCCTGCTCTTATACGTTCTTGGCATTGTCCAAAATCACCCCACACAGTACACAGTTTTACAAAAACCGTCATTATTTTATAACCTTGCACAAGAAACTCGACAAACTTGTACAGAAATTGTCTCAATGCTGTTAGCTACTGAGCGCATCAAGAATTATGGTTACAATAACTTCCTGCTCGGCGCAACAATAGAAAGTTTCCACTTTACGATAATGCATGGATTTTTAACACTGAGACTGTTCATCAATTATTCCCCTATGGAAAAAATTGACGCAAAAGAAAAGTTGTGGGAAGTGATAAATGCAATCTTGCGCTTAAAATAACTGGTGCACAGACGTTAAAATAAGTAACTCTTTGTTTCTACGCAGTGGCAAAGAGCAAATAAGCCATACTGTCTGAATTCGCCCCGGTGTCCAAAATCACCCCGTTTATGGTACGCTAGTATAAACATGAAAAACACAGAATTCTGCAGTATAGCTTTGCAAACACTTAAGTCAACATAGCATCTGATACTTTTCAACCTAACTTACGTTCTAGCCTACACAACGGATCATGTTGCTACCTCAATCTTCATTCAATCAACAGTAAAAATAATAGTGTATAAATATTGAAATAAATAATCAGTGTTGTGTTTTACTGCCACAAAAATGTTTGAATGAAATTGTATCTTTCTCTGTGATTGACTGATAGCAGCTGGATAAAACATTAACTGTATTTATAAGTTAAACACAAAGATTGCTTCATTAATGTACAAAAAATAACTTTTTGCTATTAAACTAGTAAGCTTTTGAGAAATATGCATAATTCAGAAAGAAATAAGCATACTTCAGAAAGAGGTGAAGGAAATACTGAAATGCCCTGTATTGCACTTTCGAATTAGTCTAATTTCTTTTATGGCTACAGATCCATTCATTAAGTCTGTGTTCACAGCTCTATGTTCTTGTTTCAACTATGGGAAGATAGTTAACTCTAGTAATGCTGACTTTGCAAAGAGTCTGTTATGTGTACTTAGAATGGCAGATCTCATCTGTGTAAGATATTCTAAAGGGATACAATATCCTTCACAATGTAGTGGAAAAGCAAATTTTTATGCCAGCAAGATTTGTGGACATCGCAAAATGTCTGGTGTTATGCTGAAGTCAGTTTCTGTCTTCTATGTTCGAGTTTAGACTCAGAGGGGAGGGGGGGGGGGCTGTTTCACACTACAGTGAAGTACTCACATATCGCTGGCATAAAGTCTCAGAAGAGAACTTTCAAGTTACGGCAATGCTTTCTCTTAATATTTTTAGTGGTGTCTGGTTACAAAACTATTTTTTTCTTTAACTGATTAGATTTAATGGGTTTAATATAAATGATTTCTCTTTAAATAAAAGTGAGGTCAGTAAATATAATGTAATTGCTAATTATATTTACATCTTCAACATAACACTGGACAACAATGAAATAAGACAAAAATAAGAACATACTGCAAGCCAAAGAGGGCAAAAAAAAACACTGACAGAAAATAATACTAACAGGCAAAAAGTAACAATGAAATTGGCCATAAAATATAACAATTTTATCCTGTACATAGTGAAGGTGACTCTTCCCCTCTTGCAGCAAGTATTTACAACCGACAGACATAAACTCATTAAAAATTACACACTCGTCTCTCATACTCTGTTTTGATTTAACTTGTGATGATCTTTTACATTCTGCCTGCTGTCTCTATTGTACAATGTGTGTTTCTGCCATGTCCATCTCTTACTTTGTGAGATCTGCTGTTCTGAGAGTACCATATGTTTGTTATTTTGCATCTTGTTCCCATAATGTCAATTTCCTCTTTGCCTGCTCCTTTAATTCACCTTTACCTTTGATAGGTACCTCTCTTTCCACCTGTGTCAGGCTTCTTATTTTTTATTTATAATTTCACCCTATGCTTTTCATTTTCCTCCTCTATTTTCTACAAGTGTGCTCTATTTTTGTTTAGATTGTTGCTCTCTTGTAACTTCACATCCTATTCTCATAGTCAACTCCAATAACTTTTCTGCAACTTGTGATTTCTTCCTCTTCCTTCACAAGTAAAATAGAAATTGCTGGAAATGGGAAAGAAACTTCTGAAAATGGAACCTGATGTTTAATGTTAATTTGACAATAGTTTTGACACACGTCATGGTTTCTATATGTTTTTGTTGGTCTTTATTACATAAGAAGGGCAAAGATGGAACAAATGTCATTAAACAACACAATAAAGCAATTCTAGCAGTCTTTCTTGGTCTACAAAGTAATGCTCATAATAAAAGTATTGTCCAAACAATATAGTAAAACCTTCAACCAGAATTCAGTGCAAGTTATGCACCTTGACATACTATGGCCTTTTCAATTACACAGCATTTTTTTTTATTGTTTTGCTTTCAAGTATTTTCCTATTCCCTCTGTCGAATCTTCTCCATATTTGTAAGAGTGTGTTTTGACTTTCATTCCTTTCTGTCCTGGCCTTCAGTTGGCTATAGTAGAAGTTCACTCTTTAAATATTTTTTTCTATGCTGAGCTGTAGGTGTTATATGCTTTGCCTTTGTCATTTTGTGGTATCATTCTCATCAGTTTGTGTGTGTGTGTGTATGTGTGTGTGTGTGTGTGTGTGTGTGTGTGTGTGAAATTTAAATGTCGTAGTGTGCATGTTATTCCATTTTCCCCTAACCTGATAACTTCCAGTTTGAATTACATATATGTTGATAACAACTAGTTTACAATATAGACAGGTAAAATGAATTGTATTTTCCCACAGCCAGTTCCAAGTGTAAAGAAAAGTTTCACTGATATATGGATTTAAAATGTTAATTTTCTTTTTTTCCAGGTCATCAAAATGCTGATTTTGGTAGTAGTACTTTTCCTCCTATGTTGGGGACCTAGAATAATAATGAACATGCTTACTAAAATTGGTCTACAAAGTTTTACTCCAACTGAGTACACAATGAGGGTTGTGTTCAACATCCTGCCAGTCATTCATGCTTGCTTTAATCCAGTAATATACTCTTTCATGTCAAAAAACTTCCGCCGTTCACTGAAAAGACAGTTTGAGACTCTTGGCTGCAGAAGAAATTTGTCCAGGCACAGGAGCAGCAGTTTCAGAAGCAGCAGATTGCATCATGGCACAATCACACAACAGAAAAGCATCAGACCGCGATACACACTGTCCTCATCATCGAGCACATACAATGCTGATGTCACCAGACACACTGAAATGGAAAACACAGATTCTGTCAACAGTACA
This sequence comes from Schistocerca serialis cubense, assembly GCF_023864345.2. Lineage (NCBI taxonomy): Eukaryota > Metazoa > Arthropoda > Insecta > Orthoptera > Acrididae > Schistocerca > Schistocerca serialis. The sequence goes on from NC_064640.1 coordinate 224,351,422, forward strand.
GTGGTCTGATGAGAATTATGCTTAAAAAATCCCTGTAATTGCTATTATAATTATAATAAAATGACAGAACAGTGTGCATTAAATACATTTTGTTTCTTGTTCTGTGTATGCCCCTTGGAGTTTTACAGTGTTCTTTTCTTCCTGGTGATTTATTTCTTGGGCTTAACCTCTTTATTCTATGAAAGAGACTAAAATAAAAACACAAAACTTCCTTTTCTCTCAATATCTTTATAAATACAAAAAAGATGTCACGGCAGGAAATGTAACAAAATAAGCTTTACAACAACAACTTTAGTGTAACATTTTCTTTTATTTTACATGTTACACACACAGCAAGATCCTATGGAATGTATGTTCAATGATCAATAGTTGTTGCTATATGTGAGTATAAAAGATGTAATTGCTATGGAAAATATGGGCAATCATTATTTCACAACAGTGAAAAGTACTAGATTTAAACCTGTACTCATGGTTTCCTACTGTGTGTATCACATGTGTCAACACAGAGCAGTTTTTACAAAATATTTGACAAACCAGTCATATGTCTGCCGTAAAGTGTTACAGTTAAGATTAAATAAATACACCGACATGATTTTTTTTTTTTTTAAATTACAGGTTGAGGCATGAACTGCACTCCATGAAAACACTCTCTCTCTCTCTCTCTCTCTCTCTCTCTCTCTCTCTCTCTCTCTCCCCCCCTCCCTCTCCCCCCCCCCCCCTTCCCTTCCTTCTTTTCTTTCTTGTCAACTAGTATCTCATATCACATATTATGATTTTTATTATACAGATATATTTCTTGGTTTTCTAACATCTTTAACATGAAAGATCAGCATTTGAGCAAAAAGGAAGACGCACAGCCGTTACCAGGTTCCTCTCAGCCTACAGAAATCAAGAGTTTCTTTACGTGAATAAAAATGATTAACTGTGTCAGTCACTATTTAATTTTTAGTTTTTTGGTTGGCACTACAAAATTTGACTACATTGCTCCAATCATCCAGTACCTGCAATTTAAAATACAAACAGCAGGTTCCACATGTATGTCAACAGCACATAGCGGAGAGCCCCTAGGCTGTAGAATTAATCAAAAACTGACCCCAATCTTAGTTTAAGGGAAACTATTCACTGAAGAATATCTACAGACAAATAGATTAAATTTAATATATCAGTATCCCAAAATAAAGAAGTTGCTCTGCTTCATAAGTTTAATTTATCTACCAATATTTGAATGGAAAAGTCTTTCATAGTTACAAAGCACAAATTGGTATATTGCCGCAAATAAAATGCTATATGTACAACTGATGTGCACACTGTGCAAATCTGATAACCAGGGCTGCACAGGTGTCAAAATATTAAATGATCGATAAACTGGAACTTTTATACTATAATTATTACACAAGATGTTATTAGCAAATTGATGTTAAAATGAATGAAAGTTAATTAAAGTCAATTATATGTGCCCTACAACAGTTACTCTGATAAATGAACATACATTAGTGAAATTAAATAGTCCACTTTAAAAAATATGAATGTATGACACACATTGACAAATAAATACACTGATGAACCAAAATATTTTGACCACTGATCACAGCAAGATTGTTCATTGGAGGCATGTGACATGGTAAGGAAACTATATAGAGGGAGCAGAGAAGAATGGGAAACCAATCTAGTGGGGATAAGGGATGCAAATGGGGAAATCCACTGACATAAGCAACTTTGACAAAGGGCCAATTGTTACAGTCTGGCACCTCGGTACAAGCGCCTCAGAAATATTGAAGCTGGTTGGCTGTTCACTTGCTACTCGCACAGGCATCTATGAAAAGTGGTTGAAGAAGTGCCACATCTGATGAAACCATACAGTTTTGTTGCAGACAGAAGTATTTTGGTACACACTATTTGGCACACATGCTGAACACGGGACTCAACAGCTGATGACTTCTATGGTTACCCATGCCTTGCTGACCAATCAACATTGTCAATTACAACTGTAGTGGATATGGTATCATCCATATCAGACTGTGGATCGATGGAAACTTGTTGCCTGGATGCAGGCCAGTGGGGGCAGTATTATACTATGGGAGACATTTACTGGGCTTTCACAAGACTTGTGGTAGCAATCCAAGGCACGACAGCTGTGGACTATGTAAATGCTGTTGTGGATCATTTGCATCATTTCATGCTTGATGTCTTCCCCAATGGCAGTGGCATCTTCCAGCAGGATAACTTTCTGAATCGCAAGGCCAGAACCATGCTACAGTGGTTTGAGAAGCATGATGGTCAACTGACATCGATATCTTGGCGATCTGATGGAACGCATCTGGGATACTATTGGGTGCTCCACACCGACAAACCACTAGCCCGTAGTTTACAGTGCATAGGCATTTGGTGCCACATACCTCCAGAAACGTACAAAATACTTTCCATGCAAAATTACTGCTGTACTGCATTCCAAAAGTGGACCAACAAGCTGTTAACCAAGTGGTTGTAACGATTTGGCTCATGAGTGTAAGTGAGCCCTGTGAATGCAAAAACCTACAACATATCCACGAATTTAAAATTAAAGAAAAGAATGCTTTCACTGACAGTCATAATAGGCTCAATGCACAGAAAATGAACATCATGTACAAACACTAGTACATCAATAACCTATAAAGTGGCTTTTAAAGATGATTTCAGCCATACACAAATCAAAATTGAAAGTTTTGGCAACAGTAACTGTGGTGCAGTTTAGGCATGTACAAATGACACTTGCCACATTAACAGGGACTTTAAGCACATAATCATCAAGACTATATTTCAGTTAAAATAGCTTTGCTATTGATGTTTCAATGAGTCGAATGGTAGGGGCCAGTCACCATCCAGCTATTTTTTCTCAGGCACAACATGCTTCTTGTGTTGCCTCTTTTGAAGGTACATGCAGAGCACTGTCAAACAGTGCTTGCTGCTTGAGGGTAACACTGCCCCCTGGCACTCTGATCTTCCAGTCGCAGTATCAGGGTTTTTTGCCCTCTGTATACATAATCACCTGTTATTCAGAGCATTATATAACCTTGGATGAGAAACATTTTATTTTATAGCACAATTACTTTATATAGATATCTGCTTCCTTAGACAGAGTCATTATACATAACACTGTCTAATGTTTTAACGTCAAATGTTTAATGTCAACACAAGTAACTACAGTTTCAAGTGCTCCCAAAACTAATCCTTATTTAGCCACAACTAGCTCCAATGGAGTGGTAAATTAGAATACTTTTCTTAGTAAGAAGGAAGGACAGAAAGGTACCAAAAAAGGACCAAAACAATCACAAAAGAAGTGGAGACATCTGTCATCAAATCTCCTTCAGCCCTAACAAATTATCGGACAATACAGAAAAGAAATCTTCCAGGACAAACATCTGGTGTTCATGATAATGATTTCTTACAGCCAGGCTACAAAAATAAGAAGATTCCAAGGTAAGTAGAAATTTGTGTTTCTCCATTAACACCACCATTAAGTGCATAAAAAAGCAATATTTAACAATTCAGTGTTATTATGTTCATTTCTTCAACAATAAGGTGAATGAAATACAGATCATAGCTATGATATCCTCATCACATGTGGTACATTAGTGAATAAACACTGGTAAAAGAAACATAACTGTCATGCCTTGTTATACCAAATTTCAAATTAATCAAACAGTTTCCAAGCAGAAACTAAAGGCAAATGGAGGAACTTATATATACATGAAAGATATTGAAGGAATTCCTCATATTTTGTATAAATGTTTTGTACAGAGGAATACATAGAATTATTATGGGCTGAACTACTCTATTTCATCATCTTTGTAATATATTCATTATTCCGTAATGGATGAAGGAACACCTGGACTGTCATGTATTCCTGTGGAAGGAATTGCAGCACCCAATCACTATTTCTCATAACAAATTTATTTTATTATCCTTTACCAGTTTTGGGTGTTCTCAGACCCACCTAACATAAATCAAATACTAGGTCTAATATTTGTTATTACCACACACATTTTCTTCTTCCTTTTCTAAGTGTAAAAACAGAAATATGGGCACAATGGACTGTTAACACAGACTTCATGTCTTTTAAATATGAGTGTGCAGCACAAAAGACAAATGTAAAGAACAAAGATTATACCTATTACTGTGCACCTTCCATGTATGTGTGTGCAAACACCCAAAACTGATAAAGGTCAATAAAATACATTTTTTAACATAAATAGTGACTGGTTGTTGCAATTCCTTCAGCAGTAACATTTGTTAGACCGATAACATATATCCTAAGACTTCAGTTGTAACCTTCATGACAACACATCTATGATACTTGAAAAAATAGTCTGTATACCTAATGCACTCATTTAATCTGAACTTAAGCATGTTCTTCACCAAAATAATATCACATGTAAACTTGATATTTACTAATGTTGGTCTCAAGTATATTCTCATACCACCAGCAGTCTCAACAAAAGAGAAAATTTAACTGCTCTTTGAATGTAATTAATGTAGGTATGTTGGAAAATATGTTCCTTATTATACCTACAATATTGCCTCAGTCTGAACTGTCATCAGCAAACTTAACTCCAGAATGCAGACAGTATAATTACAACAATATTTTTGATTTCATTTGTATTTTTGTAAGAAGAGAAAAATTGAATAATTGGTTTAAACATTAGTCTGTAGATAAAATATTTGACATTTTCATATAGACCTCCCAAGATCTATTTGCCTACACTGCATTTCACAGGAAAGAGCCAAACACAAAACTAAAACTGTTCAAATTTCAAATACTTCTAGAACACCTAATTTATAAAAGAAGTCATGAAACTACCCAAGATAGCTAACTACAACATGCTAATTCAATATAATACAATAAATGTGAACCTGTGGACAATATTTCAAACACCTTAAAAAAAAACGAACACTAAGCTTCAGAGAATAAATCTCTCTAGATTCTGAAAATGAAAATACTAACAATGGCTATGATGTTGCTATTAATTTTTTTTAAAAAACGGTTAATGCAAATAAACTCAAGTGAAAAAATGAGAGTATACCTACAGTATGCCTTGATGATATAGTAATTAGTATAAAAATTGATATGTAAATGAACTAAGAAAATGAAACCTGCCAGAGACTGTGTACAGAATTTTTCCCTATTCCTTTCCCTCAAATGTTCATTTTATTAGTGAGCTTCTGTCCGATATTATCAATGTCTAATTTGATAACAGAATATATCCTGCTACATGAAACATAGCAAGTCATTGTCATATGTCTCTACAAAAAATGTAAAAGCACTATCATTGCTAATTACTGACCTACAGGTGGGAAGAAGTTTGTTGAAATTGTTAATTATATCAAGTGTGGTCAGATTGTTTACTCCCAGACATACAAGCATTATAAGATCTAAGGACAAATAAACAATGAAAGTGAATTTAATTTAATAATCTACACAAAGACAATACATTCACTGTGTAGTATGAGACCAATGGCATCATAAATATCATTAATCTTTTTATAACAAAATTTAACAGTCTGCATAGAGTCTGAACTCAAAGAAACTAACTGCTACCAAGTAAAATATGCAAGAAACAAATATAAAGATGTTGAAACAAAAAAATGTACACCGCAGTAAATCTCACAGTTACCTTCTCCAAGAAAATAAATAAAAATATGACACTATCAATAAAAAGTAGTACAAATAACAACGCAGCTGCATATATCGTACACCTCACTAAAAATTGCAAATTTGTTGAGGGACTAGAGAACCAGATTTTCATTCCATACAAAAGTTAGCTACCTTTGAGCACAACTTAAAATGATTACTAACAACACATAGCATAAACAAAAATTTATAAATCTGGTAACCCATAATGAGTCTGTTGCAAGACTTCTCAAAGAAAATATTGAAGTTGAATTACCAACTTCTTAAAATTTTACATATTTCCATGAACAGTGTGTCTACCTACAATAAGTGTACATTAATATAAGTAGTATTATCTACACTAGACACATAATGATGCACACCTAGTTCTACAGCTTTTAAGTTTTTTGATCTTAAGTGCTTTCAATATAAATACCTCTGTTTTTGTGTGATGTACATCAATGTTTCATGTATGTATGGGCCACAGAGTGTCATTTCCATGCATAAAAAGTAATTCATATAAGACCGTTCCCTTATCTTTAACAGTAATCAGCGTAGGGGGTATCACTTAGTCTGTCTTTCTGCACTATTACACCATCAAATAACATTACACAATCAAAGATTGCTGAAAAACATCAAAGGAAACACACTTCCCAATTATCAGGTAAGATTTATTACAATTACAGTTACAGCCACCTAACAATAAGGCCACATTCATCGAATGTATAGCACCAATCACAAAAAGAAACACGGAATAGTAACAGATGCAGCTAAAAATTTTTATACACCTAAAGATACAGACGTATTTTTCAGTCCATCCTTCCCTCCCCCCCCCTCCCCCCCCCCCCCCCCCCCACACACACACACAGGACAGGATTAAAGAATTTCTGTAATTTATAGAAAATACAGGATATGGAATCACTTCACATACATGCGGAACCTGAATTCATGTGATAAAATTTCAGAGTTTTTTAGGAATGTTTTTGGAGTATTTTCGGAATATTTTCTGAGTATTTTGGTATTTATTTATTTCTTTATTTATTTATTTTATGGCCCTGAGCACTATGGGACTTAACATCTGAGGTCATCAGTCCTCTAGAATGTAGAACTATTTAAACCTAACTAACCTAAGGACATCACACACATCAATGCCTGAGGCAGGATTCGAACCTGCAACCGTAGCAGTCGCGCGGTTCCGGATTGAAGCGTCTAGAACCGCTCGGTCACCGCGGCTGGCTCTTCGCATATGCAAGAGTAAGAAAAGAAATGGAAATGCGACTGAGTGCTGTGTTTGTCTCCTTCCTTGTAGTCTACGGTCCCTGTGCACAACAGTTCCTTGTGGAATCAAAGTTGATCGCAAAGCTTGTACGTTTTTGCAGAAGATGCTTGTGTTTTAAGAAATGCCATTAAAGGGAAAGCATCAGAAGACATTGTTAATGATGTTTTTCATAGGGTTATTAACTGATTCTCGGAAATTGGACTCTCCCTAAATTTTTGTGAAAATACTCCATATTCAGTTCTGTCCAATAAACAGAGTAATATCAACAATAGGCGTGGCACAATAACAGGAGTCGGAAAACGGGGTAGAATGCTTCAGATTTTTCGGTCTACATACTGATGAAAACTTGAACTGGAAAAGCGTGTTGCTCAGTTTCTCAAACGGTTAAATTAAGCTACTTTCGTTCTTCGTATAATTGCTAGTCTTGGAAACAACATACTAACATATTTTGCGTATTTACTCTGAATAATGGCTCATGTAGTAATTTTCTTGGGACATTACCAGTTAGAAATAAGGTACTGATTGTCCAAAAGCGAGCATTAAGAATAATAAGTAATAATAAGTGATGTTCACACACGGTCGTCATGTAGGTACTTCTTCAAGGAGCTGTGCATTTTACATCTACATGATTGCTCTGCAATTCACATTTAAGTGCTTGGCAGAGGGTTCATCAAACCACAATCATACTATCTCTCTACCATTCCACTCCCGAACACCGCGCGGGAAAGACGAACACCTAAACTTTTCTGTTCGAGCTCTGATTTCTCTTATTTTATTTTGATGATCATTCCTACCTATGTAGGTTGGGCTCAACAAAATATTTTCGCGTTCGGAAGAGAAAGTTGGTGACTGAAATTTCGTAAATAGATCTAGCCGCGACGAAAACGTCTTTGCCTTAATGACTTCCATCCCAACTCGCGTATCATATCTGACACACTCTCTCCCCTATTATGTGATAATACAAAACGAGCTGCCCTTTTTTGCACCATTTCGATGTCCTCCGTAATCCCACCTGGTAAGGATCCCACACCGCGCAGCAATATTCTAACAGAGGACGAACCAGTTGTAGTTTAAGCTGTCTCTTTAGTGGACTTGTTGCATCTTCTAAGTGTCCTACCAATGAAACGCAATCTTTGGCTTGCGTTCCCCGAGATATTATCTATGTGGTCTTTCCAACTGAAGTTGTTCGTGATTTTAACACCCAGGTACTTAGTTGAATTGACAGCCTTGAGAATTGTACTGTTTATCAAGTAATCGAATTCCAACGGATTTCTTTTGGAACTCAAGTGGATCACCTCACACTTTTCGTTATTTAGCGTCAACTGCCACCTGCCACACCATACAGCAATCTTTTCTAAATCGCTTTGCAACTGATACTGGTCTTCGGATGACCTTACTAGATGGTAAATTACAGCATCATCTGCAAACAACCTAAGAGAACTGCTCAGATTGTCACCCAGGTCATTTATATAGATCAGGAACAGCAGAGGTCCCAGGACGCTTCCATGGGGAACACCTGATATCACTTCAGTTTTAACTGTGATGTCACAAATTCGTCATAAATAATCAACCACAATTTGAGAAGAATAGTGATTTATACATCTAAAAAACAATAGGAAAAAATGTACTTTAGTAACTGTTATTAAAGCAGTCAGTGGCTCACAAAGGAGTTCAACGCCCTACAAAAAAATTTTTGATCATTTGCACAATAGCGTAATATATCTGACAGGTAGCGCAGCAAGATTTAAATAAAAATTATAATCATCTTCCCTGGACAACCCAGTTCTACTTCATGGGCGAACTTCTCTCTAAAATCCGGTAGCCTGAGAAAGGAAATATTTTTAAATGTATTTGAGTGAGTACGACAAAAAAATGTGTTCATTAAGGTAAACAGTCGTCACATATACGGACCCTGTAAACTGAATAATTCCGTATCATTTGCTGCGCTGTAGGCAAAGCAGATCGCAGAATTCGTTTCACTGGTAGAATACTAGGAAGTACTCAGTCTTCAAATGAGACTGCTTACACAACACTCATACGACCCTTCCTAGAATATTGCTCTAGTGTCACAGTTCGCAGTGATAGATGGTAAATCATCGAGTACAACAGAAGTGATATCTGGCGATCCCCAAGGCAGTGTCATAGGCCCTCTGCTGTTCCTGATTTACATAAATTATCTAGATGATAATCTGAGCAGCCCCCTTAGATTGTTTACAGACGACGCTGTACTTTGTCGTCTACTAAAATCATCAGACGATCAATACTAATTACAAAATGATCTAGAGAGAATTTCTGTATGGCGCGAAAAGTGGCAATAGGCACTAAACAGAGAAAAGTGCGAGGTCACCCACATGGGTACTAAAAGAAATCCAATAAATTTTTGGTATACGATAAATTGCACAAATCGTAGGGCTGTCGAATCGACTAAATACTACGAGCAACTTAAATTGGAAAGACCACATAGATAATATTGTCGGGAAGGCGAAACAAAGGCTGCGCTTTGTTGGCAGAACACTTAGAAGATGTGACAAACCCACTAAAGAGACAGCCTACATTACACTTGTCCGTCCTCTGCTGGAATATTGCTGCGTGGTGTGAGATCCTTACCAGGTGGGATTGACGGAGGACATCGAAAAAGTGCAAATAAGGGCAGCTCGTTTCGTGTTATCGCGCAATAGGGGTGAGAGTGTCACTGATAGCCGGCCGAAGTGGCCGTGCGGTTAAAGGCGCCGCAGTCTGGAACCGCAAGACCGCTACGGTCGCAGGTTCGAATCCTGCCTCGGGCATGGATGTTTGTGATGTCCTTAGGTTAGTTAGGTTTAACTAGTTCTAAGTTCTAGGGGACTAATGACCTCAGCAGTTGAGTCCCATAGTGCTCAGAGCCATTTGAACCATTTAGTGTCACTGATATGATACGCGAGTTGGGGTGGCAGTCACTGAAACAAAGGCGGTTCTCTTTGCGGCGAAATCTATTTACGAAATTTCAATCACCAACTTTCTCTTCCGAACGCGTAAATCTTTTTTTGACACCCACCCACGTGGGGAGAAATGATCATTATAATAAAATAAGAGAAATTAGAGCTCAATCGGAAAGATTTAGGTGTTCCTTTTTCTCCGCGCCATTCGAGAGTGGAATGGTAGAGAAGTAGTATGAAAATGGTTCGATGAAACCTCTGCCAGGCACTTAAGTGTGAATTGCAGAGTAACCATGTAGGACAGGTCACGGAAGTTCTGGAGAAACTGGACTGGCAGACACCTACATACAAAGTGTCAGGAACCAGTTTTAGTATACGAATTTTGGAATATACTACAATGCCCCTATAGAGATCGAGTGGACAAGATTAACTACAGAGAGTATAAAGGCGTATTAACAGTCATTTTTCTCGAAATCTGTACGTGAATGGAAGGAGAAGAAACCCTAATTAGTTCAGTTGGAACTACCAAATGGTTTAAATGGCTCTGAGCACTATGGGTCTTAACTTCTGAGGTCATCAGTCCTCTAGAACATAGAACTACATAAACCTAACTAACCTAAGGACATCACACACATCCATGCCCAATGCAGGATTCGGACCTGCAGCCGTAGCGGTCGCGCGGTTCCAGACTGTAGCGCCTAGAACCGCTCGGCCACACAGGCCGGGTGGAAGTACACTCTACCATAAATTTCATAGTGGTTTGCAGAGTATGGATGTAGATATACAGGGGTTCGACAATGGATGTAGATATACGGGTGTTGGACAAAAACATGGAACCACTGAGAGAAATACAAAGCATTCTTGAACATAAACGCAGATGGTGGTCAAACGTGCTGGGTGCGCTGTTGTATTTGATCACGAACGGCACCTGTGCAATGCCCTCAATACGTTGCAAGTGTCAGTCGTGGCCAGAAGAGTGTTTTGTGTAACTGTAAGTATGTTACGTCAGAGGTAAGTGAATTCATACATGGCCAGATTGTTGGTGATTTTATGTATTTGCTTCCGTTACCAAGTAGCTGAAGTGGTTCGTGTTTCATGAGGCACCGTATCTAAGATTTATACCGAATACCGATAGAGCGGAAACGCGCCCTCTTAGTCACAATGCGAACAAAACTGTGTTGAGTAACCATCGCAGATCATCATTAAAGAGGACCGTGACGAAAAATAAGAGGACAAAAGCTATAATAGGACAATATCGCACTAGAGTACCCTGTCAGCACCAAAAGCCAGGAAGGGGTCTTCATAAGCAGAGAACTGCAGGCCGATGTGGAATTTCAAAACCAAGCATTAGCGACTGCAGTGGGTGTAACAGGAAAATGTGGTACTGAAGCCATGAAACCTTAAATATGGAGCGATGGAAGAAAGTCATTTGGTTGGCTAAGTCTTGTTTTACACTGTTTCCAATTTCTGCTCGAGTTAATGTCTGGCATATGCATGTCCCAAGCCTACAATACAGACAGCTTGCTGTCAAGAGCGAAACATGGCGAGGGTTCGGTGATGATTCGGTAAGCCATACCCTGGTATTCCTTGGTCCCCATGGTTACTCTGCAAGGTCATATTACTGCCAAGCATTGTGTGTCAATTTTGTCTAATCAGATCCATTTCATGGTACAATATTTGTTCTCCAATAGTGATCTGCTACATCGCCGATGTACCGCACTGTGGTCCTTTGGTGCAGAGCCGAGTGGACGGTCTGAATCAGAGGCTCAGGCGGTACTGTGACGGTGTAGGCTGCAGATTCCTTGACTTGCGCCATCAGGTGGTGGATTTCCGGGTTACGCTTAATAGGTCAGCAGTCCACTACACACGGCAATCTGCTACACGGGTAGCAGGAGCTGTGCGGAAGGGACTGGGCGGTGTTTTTAGATTAGTGGGACTCAGGGAACCACAGAAAGGGCGTCCGTCTAAAAGGGGGCAGGTAAAACACAGTAAGTTAGATGTTGAAACGATCGGTATTGTGGTTGTAAATTGTCGTAGCTATGTTGGGAAAGAACCAGAGCTACAAGCCCTAGTCTGCAGCTCGTGGTGGTGCGGTAGCGTTCTCGCTTCCCGCGCCCGGGTTCCCGGGTTCGATTCCCGGCGGGGTCAGGGATTTTCTCTACCTCGTGATGACTGGGTGTTGTGTGATGTCCTTAGGTTAGTTAGGTTTAAGTAGTTCTAAGTTCTAGGGGACTGATGACCATAGATGTTAAGTCCCATAGTGCTCAGAGCCATTAGAACCATTTATTAATTTGGTCGTTTTGCCGACCCATCGACTCAGAACACACAGTTGCTGAACAGTTCAAAGAAAACTTGAGTCTCATTTAAAATAGGTACCCCATTCATACAGTAATAGTCGGTGGTGACCTTAATCTACCCTCGATATGCTGGAAAAATTGTACGTTAGAACTGGCGGCAGGCATAAAACGTAATCCGAAATTGTACTGGGGCATTCTCAGAAAATTATTTTGAACAATTAGTTCATAAGCCCACTCGAAGCGTAAATGCTTGTGAAAGCATACTTGACCTCTTAGCATTAAATAATCCTGGACAAATAATGAGGCAGAAAACCCAAAGAAATTCGGTCATACATAAAGCATACCAGTGGCAATACGTAGTCAATACCTTCATTGCGCGATAACAACGGTGAAGTCACTGATGACAGTGCCACTAAAGCACTGTTATTTAACACGATTTTCCGAAAGTCCTTCAACAAAGAAGACAAAGTAAATAACCTGAAATCCAATCAATAACAACTGCCAAGATGAGAAACATAGAAATAGATATCCTCGCAGTCGCAAAGCAGCTAGAATCACTTAATAAAAGCAAGGCTTCCAGTCCAGATAGTATACCAGACAGGTTCGTCTCAGAGTATGCTGATACAATATCTCCATATTTAGCAACTATATACACACGCTCGCTCACACAATGATCCGTACCTAAAGACTGGAAAATTACTCAAGTGACACCAATACCCAAAACAGGAAGCAGGAGTAATCCGTTCGTTACAGGCCCATATCACTAACGTCGATTTGCAGTAGGGTTTTGGAACATATACTGTATTCGAACATTCTGAGGTACCGCGAAGAAAACCGTTTATTGACACGTAGACGCCTTCCAGTGTGGCCAAGCGGTTCTAGGCCCTTCAGTCTGGAACCGCGCGGCCGCTACGGTCGCAGGTTCGACTCCTGCCTCGGGCATGCATGTGTGTGATGTCCTTAGATTAGTTAGGTTTTACGAAGTTCTAAGTTCCAGGGGACTGATGATCTCAGTTGTTAAGTCCCATAGTACTCAGTGCCATTTGAACCATTTTTGACACGTAGTCAGCACGGATTCAGAAAATATCGTTCTTTTGAAACACACTAGCTCTTTACAGTCATGAAGTAGTGAGAGCTATCGACAGGGGATTTCAAATTGATTCCATATTGTTAAGTTTCCAGAAGGCTTTCGACACCGTTCCTCACAATCGTCTTCTAACCTAACTGCGTGGCTATGGAATATCACATCAGTTGTGCAATTGGATTCGTGATTTCCTGTCAGAAAGGTCACAGTTCGTAGTCACAGACGGAAAGACATCAAATAAAATAGAAATAACATCCGGCGTTCCCCTAGGCAGGGTTATAGGCCCTCTATTTTTCCTGATCTGTATTAACGACATAAAAGACAATCTCAGTAGCCGTCTTAGATTGTTTGCAGGTGATGCTGTTATTTACCGTGTTGTAAAGTCATCAGATGACCAAAACAAACTACAAAATGATTTTGATAAGGAATCTGTATGGAACGAAAAGTAGCAATTGACCCTGAATAAAGTAAAATGTGAAGTTATTCACATGAGTACTAAAAGAAATACGCTGAATTTCGTTTCGCGGAAGTCACACAAATCTGAAGGGTGTATATTCAACTAAATAACTAAGGATTGCAATTACAAATACCCTAAATTGGAACGATCACATATATAATGTTGTGGGTAGAACCAACCAAAGCCTGAGATTCAATGGCAGAACACTTAGAAGGTGCGACAGGTCTTCTAAAGAGACTGCTTACACCACGCTTGTCCGCCCTGTTCTGCAATGTTTCTGTGCGGTGTGGGATCCGCATCAGATGGGACTGGCGGATGACATCGAAATAGTATAAAGGAGGGCAGCTCGTTTCGTATTACCGCGAAGTTGGGGAGATAGTGCCGGAGACATGATACGTGAATTAGAGTGGCAATCATTAAAACAAAGGCGGTTTTTATTGCGATGGGATATTCTCATGATATTTCAATCATCAGTTTGCTACTCCGATTGCGAAAACCCACCTACATAGGGAGAAAGGATCATCACGATAAAATAAGAGAAATCAGGGATCGCACAGAAAAATTTAAGTGCTCGTTTTTCCCACGCACCGTTTGAGAGTGGAACGGTAGAGAGACAGCTTGAAGATGGTTCATTGTACCCTCTGCCAGGCACTTTCTTGTGAACAGGAGAGTAATCATGTAGATGATGATGCTGTGTTCCAAGAAGACATGGTTCGTGTTCGCACAGCTCACGTCGTCCAGGACTGGTTTGTGACCAAGAGAATGAGTTGTCGCATCTCCCCTGACCACCACAGTGACAGATCTCAGCATTATTCAGCCTTCATCGTCAAATTGGGAATGAAGTGTACGTGATCACTACTCACTTCCATCATCACTACCTGACGTTCCCAATATTTTTCACGGACAATGGTATAAGATTCCCGTGAAAACGGCACAGAACCTGTATTTCGCCGTTCTGTGATGACTAGAAGCTGTTTTTTCCTTCGCCGCGTTAGGCGTGGTAAGATGTTGTACTTCACGTTGTTCCATATTTGTGTCCACGCCCTGTAGATGCAGATATAGACTAGTGCTAGAAAAGTTACGAAGTTCCTCCTTCTTTCTCTGCTTGTGCAGAGATGGCTGTGTACTATAAGATCGTTCAAGGGAACAGGAACGATAGTAAATCCGTCATCTGCCTATCCGACACACGAGAAAGCGTCGTAACGTTCCTGGAGGTACGCGTTCACGTGTCTGCTACCAACGCCCCAGCCTGCCTTCCGCCGAGCACATGACCACGAGCTCACAGTCACACACACACACACGTACACAAGCACACGCCCACACACAGACACGCGCGCATGCGCAATCACGTCCACATATCTGTGTAAGAGAATACTCCTTTCCTTAGACGAAAGTACAAACCCAGCGAGGTGGTGCAGTGGGAAGACACAGGGCTCACAGTCAGGAGGGCAGTGGTTCGAATCTCTGTCAGGCCATCCACATTTAGATTTCTTTCTCAGCAGTCTCCTATCCAAGCTTATGCTTGGAAAACTGCAGGAAACCTACATGTGGATGGAGTGATAGAGATACAAACGACTGATCTCTTAACTGTGACTTCTGGGTCATCCCACTGCATCACCCCACTGCGTTTTATTAATGAAATTTGGTGAATGCGGTGAATGCCCGATGTGTAGTTTATAACGTTTTATCTTATCACAAGGGCCTTCGCATTTGCCGGTTCACGTGAGGTAGCTCTTTTTGGTGTAGCCAACCCAACATGTTCGAGTACTTCAAAACTTGTTCTTTCAGCAGAATCCAACAACAGATAATAAAAAATAATTGCAGCACATCAGCATTCCACATTGTATTTTATGTATGATGTGGTGCAGCCATGGAAACACTGGACTCTCGTTCAGGAAGATTAACAATTCCTCATGTTTCTCTAAGTCATTTCATGCAAATGATATTACAGCTCCTTGAACAAGGTTATGACCAATTTTCTAAACTGTCCTTTCAAGTAAGATAGTGGCCCTTTGTAATAATTCTGATTCAAGGTACGTTACATTCTAACCTTCATTACCACAGAGCAAAAGTTAATACTCTCGAGTAAAAACATAGATTATTATCAGTGTAACAATTATCTGGCAAACAATCCTATGAAATGTTTAAAACGCTACAACTTTGAAATTTCTTACTATAATTGCATTAAATAGTCTTGAGTGAAAACGATAGCATTAAGATTCGTGTAAAATGCTATTTATATGCATAACACTGGAGTGTTTTGAGTTGATTTTCTAAGAATTTGATGCCCTCAATTCAAACAATTAGTTAATATTTGCCAAGGAGCTCAAAATTCTAAAATACAAGATTTTAGTGAAATACATGTTACACTGTTTTCTTATAAGTCCATGGATAAAAAATGAAACAATAGTTTTAGTATTGTATTATATAAATATTATTCTATACTAAATAAAAAAGTCATAGATGGTAACATCTAGTCCCCGAACATTTAGGAAACTTCTTTTCCATGACATTCTTGAATGTATTATGAAGCGGTCCATTTTTAAATTCCAGCAGTTAACTGCCATCACGTGCATATCCGATCTTCCTCAGCAGTTTTCATATGCAGAGTTGCATTATTTGTGGATCGTCAAATATTCGTGCCTGAATTTTTTCGTTCTCAGCTCAGATGTTTTTCCCTATATATTCAAACCGTGGCTCGTTCTTATCAAAAGCCTTTACAAACTGCTTCAAACGGCCCAACTTGAAATGATTCAACGAAGGGCTCGTTAATGACGTTATTCCTCCCTCCAAACATGTTTTCTCTCTTTGGCCGTTCTTTTACAACACTATGATGTGTTTTTTCTCTGGTATTCCAGAGTCACAAGAAGAGAAAGTTTACCATTCATTGATGTTTATGAGACTTAATCTTCTCAAAGATCAAAACTATGGTTTTACGTTCTTATTTCATTTCCCTTTAGGGATCAGCTGGCATTGAACTAAATTTGTTACCATTGTGGATTAGTACAAATTTCAAATTTGCCTTGAGCTGTGCACAAACACAAGAAAATCATCTAGAACACATTCAGGAAGACCCATTTCCTCAGGTGTTCACTAATTTCGTGCAGAACACGAGATTGTCTTCTTGAGAGTATAAAAAATAAAAATGAAGGGCTTCCTGGATCAACAGGTCGTTACGACTCCAGCCTGGGCACAACCGAAAGATACGATTCCACAACCATTTGTTTAACATTTATACCGATTCAGATCGTATAGTATGAGATTTATGACTCTTATATAGGTACACGATACTCTGAAGTATTTACAAAATAATAGCCTGTTCTTTTGCATTTTACCTCTTTAGTGCGAGTTAAACCATGAAGACATAAAATTATAAAAACTGGTTATCCTACAGATTTCACTTTACAGCAGTCTATATTTAAAAAATATTGTTAACCTTAAAGGTTTTTATTGGATTTCATTTCATATATACAGTTTTTCCCGTATATGACAGTTACTCACCAAAATTCCAAATGTCGTATGAGCTATAGAAAAAAGTAATTGATTGTTTATCAGACAATAGTCTTGAGTGTATTCAAAAACTGTAATTAACTTCACCAGAAAATTTCCACTTGACTTAATTATTTAAACCTGCAATATGTAAACAAATCTTGGGACATGGTGGATTTTTATATTTCTAAATTTTGCTACAGGAATATATAACCACAAAAAGGTATAATTTTTGCATAAATCGCCACTGTTTGTAAAAACAGATGTCGTACTAATAATTATTTTGACAAAGGAAATTCTAGAACATTTTGGACAAAAATTTTGTGTTACATAGAACTGTATGCATCCCAAATCAGATTGGGCATAGTTGTTAGCTGAGTTGACTTTCAAGATTTTGTATGTGACGCTCGGTGTGTAATGTTTTTGTTATCAGCAGTCATCTAAAAATGAGCTCCTTCTGAGTGAAAAGAGGTTTTGGTGATGAGACTACGTATTTTTTGTCTTGTTGATTGGTAGAAAGTTGACACTAAGAAAAAACTGTGTATTATGTTTTACTATGGGTGACAAACTAATTGTGAAATAAATCAAGTAGAAACATTAAGAAATAGTATCTTTACAAGCTAGTAAACCATCTGAGAACCTATTCATAGCCAAATTAGGTGAATACTGCCTCTTCTCATTGAAACTAGATGAGTATTTACCTTTATTCTACAAATTGTTTAATCATATCTTGAAAGAGTCATTTTCTCATGACGTTCCGTTGAACAAAACCTATTACATAGTTACAGCAGAGATTTATTATAACTGGAATGGCTCATTTTGGATATTTTACCTCAGGTGGTCCATTTCAATAGCAAGAAGGGTACCAGCCTTTTTGTGTTGTATGGTAAAAGGTGACCTTGGTACCTTGATCCGGTACATTTTTGTTGGAAGCCAGTAATTCAGAAGCTTCTTTTGACGGCTTGAGATCTCTGGTGGGTTATTAACTCATCCCAGTTTAAACCCAGAGGAATTAATGCCATACCTGCATAATCACTGTCATTGTCATTAGTATCAGAGGGACAATACCAGTCCTCACAAACAACAGGTTTTGGAGTGGCTTTTTTTTCCAGATGTTTTCATTTCCCTGTAGTCCACAATCGTAAATATTCTGTACAAGTTTTACAGATTTATTGCTTTACAAAGTCAATAATAGGTTTTCGGTTTCCTTTCAGCGTTTTATTCTTTGCATATGTAGCAAAAGCCATCAAGGTGATTTACGCAACATCTTCTAGTTTAATTTATATTATTTCTGTTCAACAACACAAGTGTAAAAAACTACAACATAGATGTTTCCTAACTGAATTATCAAGCAACGTCATGCTCGCTCAGCCCTGTACGGCCTAGCTCACACAGTAACCTCTAACTCCATCTGGTGGATATTCCTGGAACTAATTAGAAAGCAGACCCGCAATAGTGCAAACCTACAGGAGCCAATTCTCATACATGTGAATTACAAGTGCACAAACCAGAGTTACAAATGCACATTTCATGTAGAAGTGCATATTAAACAACAATGATCAAAAAAATAAGAGCGGATAGAGGAAGACTGATTTCACTTTTTGATTCAACGCCCCAACTGTGGCTAAAATCAATTCTAAAATCCTAGATATAAAAAAAAGCAGTTTGTTCTTGGCCTGTGTTATTACCTTATTGCTAGTTTCCCTTGAGATCTCTGGTGTGTTATTAACTCATCCCAGTTTAAACCCTGAGTAATTAATGCTGTACCAGCTTAATCACTGTCATCATCATTAGTATCAGAGGGACAACACCAGTTCTCACAAACAACAGGTATCGGAGTGACTTAAGTTACAGACATTTTCGTTTCCCGGTAGTCCACAATTGTAAATGTTCTGTACACATTTTACAAATTTATTGCAAAAGTCTTACGAAGTCAATAATAGGTATTCGGTTTCCTTTCAGTGTTTATTCTCTGCATATGTAGCAAAAACCATCAAAGTGATTTACGAAACTTCTTCTATTATAACTGATATTATTTCTGTTCAACTGCACTAGTGCAAAAAACTACAGCATAGATCAAGCGACGTCATTCTCGCTCAGCCCTGTACGGCCAGAGCTCACACAGTAACCTCCAACTCCATCTGGTGGATATTCCTGAAACTAATTAGAAAGCAGACCGGCAATAGGGCAAACCTACAGGAACCAATCCTCGTACATGTGATTTAGAAGTGCACAAACCAGAGTTACCAATGCACATTTCACGTAGAAGTGCATGTTAAACAACAATAATAAAAAAAAAGAAGAGCGGATAGAGGAAGACTGAATTCACTTTTTGATTCAACGCCCTAACTGTGGCTAAAATCAATTCTAAAATCCTAGATATAAAAAACAGTCGGTTTTTGGCCTGTGTAATTATTTCACTGCTAGATTCCTTGATTATCTTAAAATGGCATAACAGTTATTAATGTTGATAATAGGTGTGCAAAGCGCCAATATAGATTTGACTTCTTCCTTCTGATGCATTAAATGAACAATAATTTATTTGTAATAAGATAGTAGATTTGCTTCCAGTAGAAACAGAGTTCGAGTAAATGCTCTGTCCATTCAGATTAAGAATGTCTATTGTTCACTTGAATCGATGCAAGCAATTTCCAGGTCGATTCTTTGAATGAGACGCAGACGAATTTCTTCCCCATCCTTTTGCCTCTGAGGACGTATTCTGTACACAATCATATCGTCGTCGTTGAGGATTTGAGCCCCAACGTTCCGTTATGTCTCCATCGTCTTCGTTGTAGGAAGACTAGTTTCGTTGTTAGTTAATATCTTTGGTGAGCACGCTGTTCAAAACAGAAGATGGGCTATTGAACTTTCCTTCTTTCTATCGACTGCTCTTCTCTCAACGCAAATTAGTTTCGTTGTATAATTTATATCTTTGCAAAACCAGAACGCTCCACTTCCACTAGCTAGGAAACAGCTGCAGTGCTAGATGACACGTTAAGTGCTGAAATGGTAATTCATGGGAAACCATTACTTGCTTCATACTTGCAATACCTGACAGCCGTGGAGATATATGCAAACATTGTTTTGGAATAGAAATCAGAATCCGCCAGTGGTAATAGTTGATGACACCCTTGTAGCACATTGTAAGAACGATCGAAAATACATTGCTGGCCATTGAAACTGCTCCCCAGGAAGGATAGAAAATAATGACATTTTTCATAGTGCTTATACAGTGTAGTGGAAAGAATACGTGAATAAATCTGTAGGTGATTTGGAAGCATACAGGTTCCGAATTTTGCACGGTCCCGTAACATTAATGTGGCCACCGCCCATGTTCTACGTCAACATGCGATAATCACTCAAAGACTGGCCAATCAGACGACTGGGCAGCGCCAGCAGCAGCCTATGGTTCGAGACCAGGCTGTGTCAGCCGCCACACTGGGTCCTTTGTGAGACTTGGCGTTATAGCCCTGCTGGCTTGCTGCTCCTGTCTGCTGCCGCAAATGATGAGACCCAGGGAGGGACTCGACGTCACAACGTCAGCCGCCGTCTGTCGCCTGTCTGAGGGGTATGGGTTCAGACCAACGTAAAACCGCCTCTGCAACCGCAGAGCAAAGAGCAGCCAGGTCGCCTTCTGGCGTGTCACTCCCCTGGGAAGCGCCGCTGTCGCAACAACCTGTGTCCTCGCCCTCGCTGGTTACTTTTACCCATTCTACATACTACCTTTTCACAATCTTCACAATAGCGACAATAGCACCGTAATTACATTTTGTCAGTTGATTCCATTAATACTTTTTGCTCATGTAGACACGTTTATATGGAACGTAATCAACAACACACTCAATAATTATCGGTGGCCACAGGAAAATCTGCACGCTACAGTGAAACTCAATTTACAAGTTCTTTTTACGATCACTGGTGTGACACGGTCAGTAAAATGCTCATAGGTTCAATCAGTTTAGAAGAGCGAATAACAAGACAGAATTATTTGCATGTTGTAAGCTTGAGACCGTTCTCTTGGCCTCAGGAACTGCAATGTACTTCCATCATTATGGAGACCCTGTTCATTTTACCAGACGTACGAGAAAACTTCTCAGCCGATCTTCCCTAGTCGCTGGTTTGGTCGAAGTAGTCCAATTAACAGGCCACTAAGATCACCAGGTATTACATCACTAAATTTTTGACTTTGAAGTTGGATGAAGTTTCAGATGTACAAGTGAAAGATATCGAGAGATGAACCGCATGGTCGCATCATGGACACTGCTACCCTCATTAGGGAACACGCTGAGGCACTGACAGGTAACACGACATGTTCTCCAGGAGTGACCAAACGCAATGAAGTTGGCGCTGGGATACTCGAACACTGATTGTGTACCGTTCATCTGCTGTGATGTGACGTGTACGATAATACTTGGAGATGAATGTGCTATATTTTTGAGCTGATATTTTGTTAAACTAATAATGTTCATTTACTAACTGTTGTAAATGAGTGAAGCTGTCAATTTATTGAAGAAAACAGAAAATAACGATGTGCATTAAATGTGTTCTGTTTCGAAAATCATTCGGAATAGGGCATATGCCTGTATGAAGTTTTTTGCTTCAAACGATCGTTCCTGTGACATGCCTGAATATTGACAATTTCTCCTGGGACACCATGTTCCCCAGGAAGGTGTGTTGGGGCCCTTGCTGTTCATGTTGAAAATTAATGACAGTGCAGAAAATATTAACAGTAACCTCAGAGTTTTTGTAGATGGTGTACTTATTTACAATTAAGATGTGCCTGAAATACGGTCCACACATACTCAGCCTAATCTTGATAGAATTTCAGAGTGATGCAACACCTGGACACTTGCTTCAAATCCTAAGAATGCAAAATTACATACTTCGCAAGAATAAAACAATGCAGTATTTTATAACTACAGTATCAACGAGTCTTAATTGGAATCTGTCAACACATACAAATACTTGGATGTAACAGGTTTTGAAGGAATGAAATGGGATGCTCGCAGAATTAAGCGAAGAAGAGACACACGGCAATCATTCCGGATCCCATTAGTTTTACTACTAATGCATATCTAGATTTCGGCTCTAAGTAGCCGTCTTCACATATGGTTCAAATGGCTCTGAGCAAATGGACTTAACATCTGAGGTCATCAGTCCCCTAGAACATAGAACTACTTAAACCTAACTAATCTAAGGACATCACACATATCCAAGCCCGAGGCAGGATTCGAACCTGCGACTGTAGCAGTCGCGCGGTACCGGATTAAAACGCCTAGAACCGCTCGGTCACCGCGGCCGGCTCTTCATATATGCAAGAGTAAGAAAAGTAATGGAAATGCGACTGAATGCTGTGTTTGTCTCCTTCCTCGTAGTCTACGGTCCCTGTGCACAACAGTTCCTTGCGGAATCAAAGTTGAGCGCAAAACTGGTACGTTTTTGCAGATGATGCTTGTGTTTTAAAAAATGCCATTACAGGGAAAGCATCAGAAGACATAGTTAATGATGTTTGTCAAAGGGTTATTAACTGGTTCTCGGATATTGGACTCCCCCTTAATTTTTGGGAAAATACTCTATATTCAGTTCTGTACAATAAACAGAGTAATATCAGCAATAGACGTGGCACAAGAACAGGAGTCAGTAAACAGGGAAGAATGCTTCAGATTTTTGTGTCTACATACTGATGAAAACTTGAACTGGAAGAAGCGTGTTGCTGAGTTTCTCAAACAGTGATGTTCAGCTACTTTTGTTCTTCGTATAATTTCTAGTCTTGGAAACAACATACTAACATATTTTGCGTATTTACTCTGAAAATGACTCATCTAGTATTTTTCTTGGGACATTAGCAATTAGAAATAGGGTACTGATTGCCCAAAGCCTGCAGTAAGAATAATAAGTAAAAATAAGTAATGTTCACACGCGGTCGACATGTAGTTACTTCTTCAAGGTGCTGTGCAGTTTAACTGTGATGTCACAAATTCCTCATAAATAATCTACCACAATTTGAGAATGATAGTGACTTACTCACCTGCAACACTAGAGGAAAAAGTGAACTTTAGTACCCATTATTAAAGCTTTCAGTGACTCACAAAGAAGTTCAATACGCTGCAAAGAATTTTTTGATCATTTGCACAATAGTGGAAAAAGTGAACTTTACTACCCATTATTAAAGCTTTCAATGACTCACAAAGGAGTTCAATACGCAGCAAAGATTTTTTTTGATCATTTGCACCATAACGTACTATGTCTGACAGGTAGCGCAGCAAAATTTAATCATTTTGCCTGGAGAACCCAGTTCTGCTTCATGGGCGAACTTCTCTTTAAAAGCCGGAAGCCTGAGAACGAAAATATTTTTAAATGTAGTTGAGTGAGTAGGAAAAAAAATAATGGGTTCATTAACGTAAACAGTCGTAATATATACGTACCCTGTAAACTGAATAATTCCATATCATTTGCTCAGCCGTAGTAAAGCAGATCGCAGAATTCGTTTCAGTGGTAGAATACTTGGATGTACTCAGTCTTCAAAGGAGACTGCTTACGAAACACTCATATGACACTTCCTACAATATTGCACTAGTGTATCTAATCCTTTCCCAATAGGATGAACAAGAGTACTGAACGTATACAGAGAAATGACACAGCAATGATCACAGGTTTGTCTGATCTGCAGGGCAGTGTCACGGAAATTCTGGAGAAACTGGACTGGCAGACATCTACATACAAAGTGTAAGTAACCGGTTTTAGTAGACGAATTTTGGAATATGCTACAACGCCCCTACAGGGATCGAGAGGATAGGATTAGCTTAACTGCAGCGCGTATAGAGGCGTACAAACGTCATTCTTCATGAAAACCGTACGCGAATGCAAGGAGAAGAAACAGTAATTATTTCGTTTGGAAGTGCCCTCTACCATACATTTCATAGTGGTTTGCAGAGTATGGATGTGGATATTCAGGGTGTTCGACATTGGATGCAGATATATAGGTGTTGGACAAAAACATGGAAGCACTGCGAGAAATACAAAGGATGCTTGAACATAAATGCAGATGCTAGCCAAACCTGCTGGGTGCGCTGGTGTATTTGATCACGAACGGCACCTGTGCAATGCCCTCAATGCGTGTTCTGTGTAGCTGTAAGTGTGTTATGTCAGAGGTAAATGAATTCATAAATGGCCAGATTCGCAGTATTTTTATGGTATTTGCTTCTGTTACCAAGGAGCTGAAGTGGTTCGTGTTTCATGAGGCGCCGTATCAAAGATTTATACCGAATACAATGAGAACGGAAACGCGTACACTGAGTCACAATGCGAACGAAAGTGTTTATTGAGTAACCACCGCAGATTATCATTGAAGAGGACAGTGATGAAAAATAAGAGGATAAAAGCTATAATAATCACTGCAGAACTCAATTTCTCACTCGAGTACACTGTCAGCACCAAAACAACAGGAAGGGATCTTCATAAGCAGAGAACTGCAGGCTGATGTGTGATTTCGAAACCAAGTTTTAGCGACTGGAATGGGTGTAACAGGAAGACGTGGTGCTGAAGCCATAAAAACTTAAATGTGGAACAATGGAAAAAAGTCATTTGGTTGGCTGAGTCTTGTTTTACACTGTTTCCAATTGCTCCGCGAGTTAATGTCTGGTATACGCATGTCCCAAGCCTTCGATACAGACAGCATGCTGCCAAGAGCGAAACATGGCGAGGGTTCGGTGATGATTTATTCATCCATACCGTGGTATTCCTTGGACCCCATGGTTACTCTGCAAGGTCATATTACTGCCTAGGATTGTGTGTCAATTTTGTCTGATCAGATCGATTTCATGGTACAATATTTGTTCTCCAATAGTGATCTGCAGTATCGTCGATAGATTGGACTGTGGTCGTTTGGTGCAGAGCCGAGTGGAGAGTGTGAATCAGAGGCTCAGGCGGTTCTGTGACGGTGTAGGCTGCAGATTCCTTGACTTGAGCCATCAGATGGTGGGTTTCTGGGTTTTGCTTAATTGGTCAGGAGTCCACTACACACAGGAAGCTGCTACACGGGTAGCGGGGACTGTGTGGAAGGGACTGGGCGGTTTTTTAGGTTAATGGGCCTCAGGGAACCACAGAAAGGGCATCCGTCTAAAAGGGGGTAGGTAAAACACAGTAAGTTAGTTGTAGAAACGATTGGTATTATAGTTGTAAATTGGCGTAGCAGTGTTGAAAAAGAACCAGAGCTACGAGTCCTAATAGAAAGCACTGAAGATCAAATAGTTACAGGTACAGAAAGCTGGCTAAAGCCGGAAACAAGTTCAGCATAAATTTTTCTAAAGGTCTAACAGTTTTCAGATAGGGTAGATTAAATACTATTGGTGGTGGAGTATTGCTACTGCTGTCAGAAGTAGTTGACTAGTGAAATTGAAATAGATAGTTCATGCGAAATAGTATGGGTAGAGGTTATACTTGACAATCGGACTAAACTATTAACTGGGTCATTTTACCGACCCTCCGACTCAGATGATGTAGTTGCTGAACAGTTCAAAGAAAACTTGATTCTCATTTCAAATAGGTACCCCACTCATAAAATTATAGTCGGTGGTGACTTTGATCTACACTCGATTTGCTCGAAAAATTATACGTTTACAGCAGGCAGCTGACATAGAACATCATCCGAAATTGTACTGAATGCTTTCTCAGAAAATTATTTTGAACAGTTAGTTCATAAGCCAACTCGAAGTGTAAACGGGTGCGAAAGCGTACTTGACCTCTTAGCAACAAATAATCCTGGACAAATAGTGAGTATCGTGACGAATACAAGGATTACCGACCACAAGGCAGTAGATGTTTGTCTGAATACCACAACTCCTACAATCATCAAAAAGAAACGCAGAGTATATCTATTTAAAAAACTGATAAAAATACTCTTAACGCCTTTTTAAAAGACAGTCTACACTCCTACCGATCTGATCATGTATGTGTAGAAAAGTTGTGGAATGATTCAAATGGTTCAAATGGCTCTGAGCAGTTTGGGACTTAACATCTATGGTCATCAGTCTACCAGTTGTGGAATGATTTCCAAAAAATAATATTGACAGCAATTGAGAGATACATACCACATAAATCAATAAATGATGGTACTGATCCCACATGGTACACAAAACGGATCAGATCACCGTTGAAGAAACAGCGAAAAATGCACGCCAAATTTAAAAGAACGCAAAATAACCAAGGCTGGAAAATTTTTGCAGAAGTTCGAAATATAGCGCGTGGTTCAATGCGAGATGCTTTCAATAATTTCCACAACGAAACTCTGTCACTAAATCTGGCAGAAAACTCAACGAGATTCTGGTGATACATAAAGCACACTAGTGGCAAGACGCAATTAATAGGGGAACTCGGGGCGGAACGGGATACTTAACGTTTAAGAATTTCTATAAAATAAGGGAACACAAGGAAAAACTTCTTAAAGTGATAAAAAAACACCTTGTAATGTAACCTAATGTACCTTATTTTAAAATCACTTAAAACAATACATTTTGCATTTTTTACAATTTTTCGAAGAAAGTCTTGCATATTGCGCGTTCCGCCCCACCCACGGGCAGAATGGGTAAGGGTACTTTTTGTTAATTTATTGCATACACGTTGAATTTGAGTTACGAATATCGTATTAAACTATGACAAATTGTTGTATAACAGGCAATTCAGACTAAGGAATGTGTAATTTAAATAATTAAAGAGTCATTCTTCAAAATAAGAAAATATTTTAATGTCACTCTGAAAAATGTACAATGCTTAATAACCACCAAACCACCAGCTACTAGCCCTTTCGACAATAGTCACAAATCAGTATTTCCTCTTCATCTTCACTATCTATGCCAGCACATGAATTGTGTGCCCACTCTGGCATGCTACCCAGCCCTCATTAGAAACGGAGTAGAAGTCCCCACAGTAGAGACACTCAGCATCCTCTCTCTCTGATCTCTCTTCTCCATCACTTCTTTCATTTATTTTTCTTAAGGTCTTTGATGTCCTCTGCTTCAGTATTTTGGGTGTACAGTCTGATATTTTTGCTGTAAGTTGCACTGCACCTGACGTCTCTGTCCTGACATTGTTTATATTTGTGCATCCTCCTCCTTTCTGTAGGCCTAGTTTACATGCGACAGCATTCTGCAGTTCCTTCTTATGAGGAGAATCTGTTAATACGACAGTTTTTCCTTTTCGTCTTGTACTCCGCTGAGTATATTGACAGATTAGGGGGATTGGAATGACAGCCTTGGGCGATATCTGGAAAGCTGAGTTGTTCGGCGAACGTAGCTGGTTGGGAGAGTCTGGCATCCATGAACACCCAGGCTGGGTTTGTTTTGTACTTGCATCAAAATATGACGTAGCAGAATGGGACACTATCCCATTCTGCCCTGTCCCGTTCCGCCCCAAGAGCACTTTTAAGGTTAACAACTTTTATGGAGTGTGATAACTAACGGATTTAAATGCATTAGATAACTAAAGTATAACAAATACCATGCACTTCAAGGGAATGTGTCATTTTAGGGTATCCTATTAACAACTTACCTGGCGTTGAAACTCACCAAACGTTAGAACAACGCAAGCGGTAACGTGACGGTCAACAATTCACTTAGATCTCGCACTTCAAACTAAATCAGAATGGCTGCCTCACTTCCCTTACATTCGGAGAAATAGTTACATGGCCATACAGCAGGTTGCAACACTGTGCAGTCTAGAAAAGAGCAATTTCCCATTGTGCCCCGCTATCCCGTTCTGCCCCGAGTTCCCCTACCTTCACAGCGCGATAACAACGCTGAAGTCACTAATGACACTGCCACTAAGGAACAGATATTAAACATAATTTTCAGAAACTTTTTCAACAAAGAAGACGAAGTTAATATTCCTGAATTCCTATCAAGAACAACTGCCAAGATGAGAAATATAGAAATAGATATCCTTGGTGTCGCAAAAAGTAGCTAGAATCACTTAATAAATGCAAAGCTTCCGGTCCGCATTGTATACCAGTCAGGTTTCTCTCAGAGTATGCTGATACAATAGCTCAATATTTAGCAATCAGAAACAACCCGTCGTTCCCAGAAAGATCCGTACCTAAAGACTGGAAAATTACTCAAGTGACACCAATACCCAAAACGGGATGTAGGAGTAATCCATTGAATTACAGGCCCATATCACTACCGTCGATTTGCAATAGGATTTTGGAACATATACCGTATTCTGACTTTATGAAGTACCTCGAGGAAAACGATTTATTGACACGCAGTCAGTACGAATTCAGAAAATATCATTCTTTCGAAACACAACTAGCTCTTTATATTAATGAAGTAATGAGTGTTATCGACAGGGGATATCAAACTGATTCCATATTTTTAGATTTCCAGGAGGATTTTGACACTGTTCCTCACAAGCATCTTCTAACCAACTGTGTGCCTATAGAATGTCGCCTAAGTTATGCGGCTGGATTCATGATTCCCTGTCAGAAAGGTCACAGTTCGTAGTAATAGACGGAAAGTCATCTAGTAAAACAGAAATAATATCCGGCGTTCCCAAGGAAGTGTTACAGACCTTCTATTGTTCCTGATCTATGCTAACGACGTAGCCGTCTTAGATTGTTTGCAGATGATGCTCTGATTTACCGTCTTGTAAAGTCATCAGATGACCAAAACGAACGACAAAATGATTTAGATAAGGTATCTGTATAGCGTAAAAAGTGGCAAGTGACCCTGAGTAAAGTATAGTGTGAAGTTATTCACATGAGTACTAAAAGAAATCAGCTAAATTTCGATTCGCGTTAAGTCATAAAAATTTGAAGGGTGTAAATTCAACTAAATAGTAAAGGATTGCAATTATAAATATCCAAAAACTGGAACGATCACATTGATAATGTTGTGGGTAGAGCCAACCAAAGCCTGAGGTTCAATGGCAGAACACTTAGAAGGTGCGACAGGTCTTCATCTACATCTACATTTATACTCCGCAAGCCACCCAACTAAACAGACTGCTTACACCACGCTTGTACGCCCTATTCTGGAATGTTTCTGTGCGGTGTGGGATCCGCATCAGATGGGACTGGCGGATGACATCGAAAAAGTATAAAGGAGAGCAGCTCGTTTTGTATTACCGCGAAGTTGGGGAGATAGTGCCGCAGACATGATACGTGAATTGGACTGGGAATTGTTCAAACAAAGCCGCTTTTCGTTGCGATGGGATCTTCTCAATAAGTTTCAATCACCAGATTGTGAAAACATGTTCTTCGCATCCACCTACATAGGGAAAAATGATCATCACGATAAATTAAGAGAAATCGCACAGAAAAATTTAAGTGCTCGTTTTCCCGCGCTCCGTTCGAGAGTAGAACGGTAAAGAGACAGCTTGAAGGTGGTTCATTGAACCCTCTGCCAGGCACTTTCTTGTGAACAGCAGAGTAATCAGGTAGATGTAGATGCTGTGTTCCAAGAAGACATGGTTCCTGTTCGCACAGCTCACATAGTCCAGGACTGGTTTGTGACCAAGAGATTGAGTTGTCGCATCTCCCCTGGCCACCACAGTGACAGATCTCAGCATTATTCAGCCTTCACCGTCAAATTGGGAATGAAGTGTACGTGATCACTACTCACTTCCATCACCACTACCTGACGTTCCCAATATTTTTCAGGGACAAGGGTATAAGATTCCCCTGAAAACGGCACAGAACCTGTATTTCGCCGTTCTGCGATGACTGGAAGCTGTTTTTTCCTTCGCCGCATTAGGCACACACACACACACACACACACACACACACACACACACACACACACACACACACAGACACGCGCGCATGCGCATACGCAATCACTTCCATATTTCTGTGTACGAGAAAACTCCTATCTTTAGACAAAAGCACAAACCCAGCGAGGTGGCGAAGTGGGAAGACCCAGGACTCACAGTCAGGAGGGCAGTGGTTCGAATCTCAGTAATTGCATTTACATTTAGGTTTCTTTCTCATCATTATCCAGTCTATGCTTATGCTTGGAAGACTGCAGGAAACCTACACGTGGATGGACTGACTGAGATACAAACCACTGGTCTCTTAACTGTGACTTGTGGGTCATCCCACTTCGTCACCTCGCTGGGTTTTAGTGATGAAATTTGGTGAATGCGGTGGATGCCCTCTGTGTAGTTTATAACGTTTTATTTTATCACGAGGGCCTTCGCATTGACCGGTTCACGTGAGATAGCCAATTTTGGTGTAGGCAACCCAACATGTTCGAGTGCTTCCCAAAACTTGTTCTTTCAGCAGAATCAAACAACAGATAATAAACAATATCTGCAGCACATCTGGAGTCCAAATTGTATTTTATGTGCGTCGTGGCACAGGCACGGAAACGCTGGACTCTCGTTCAGGAAGATTAACATTTCCTGATGTATCTCTAACTCATTTCATGCAAAGGATGTTATGGATCCTCGAACAAGGTTATGACCAATTTCTTTGGTTCAAATGGGTCTGAGCACTATGGGACTTAACTTCTGAGGTCATCAGTCCCCTAGAACTCAGAACTACTTGAACCTTACTAACCCAAGGACAACACACACATCCATGACCGAGGCAGGATTCGAACCTGCGACCGTAGCGGTCGCGCGGTTCCAGACTGTAGCGCCTGGAACCGCTCGGCCACCTAGGGCGGTACCATTTTCCTTCTACCCTGCCCTTTCAAGTAAGACAGTGACCCTTTGTAATAATTCTGATTCACGGTTCGTTACATTCTAACCGTCATTACCACAGACCACAGAGCAAAAGTTAATACTCCCGAGGAAAGACATACATTATTATCAGTGTAACAATGAGCTGGATAAAAATCCTATGAAATGTTTAAAATGCTCCAACTTTTATGTTGCTTACAATAATTGCATTAACTAACATTGAGTGAAAAAGATAGCATTAATATTCGTATAAAGTGCTATTTATTTGCATAACACCGGAGTGTTTTGAGCTGATTTTCTGAAAATTTGATCCCTTAAATTCAAACATTTCATTAATATTTACCAAGGAGCTCAAGATTCTAAAATACAAGATTTTAGTGATTTATTTGTTATACTGTTTTAATATGAGTCCATGGATAAATATGAAACAATAGTTTTACTATTGTATTATATAAATATTATTCTATACTAAATAAAAAAGTCACTGATGAAAACGTCTAGTCCCTCAACATTTAGGAAGCTTCTTTTCTATGACATTCTTGAGTGTGTTATAGAGCGGTCCATTTTTAAATTCCAGCAGTAAACTGCCACCACGTGCATATCCGATCTTCCTTGGTAACGGACCTCCGCAGTTTTCATATGCAGAGTTGCCTTATTTGTGGAACGTCAAATATTCCCGCTTTAATTTTTCCGTACTCAACTCCTCAAATATTTTTCCCTATGTATGCAAAACGTGACCCGTTCTTATCAAAAGCCTTTACAAATCGCATCAAAAGGTCCAACTTGATATGCAGTGGAGGAAAGATGATTTTCTCTCGTCCAACTGAGGGGTCGTTAATGATATTCTTTCTTCCTCCGTGCATGTTTTCTCTCTTAGACCATTATTTTCTCTAACACAGTAATGTGTTTTGTCTCTGCTATTCCAAAGACACCAGAAGCACTTTGCAAACCAAGGAGAAAGTTTACCATTCATAAGTCTAGACAAACCATCCATTGATGTTTATGAGACTTAATCTTCTCAAAGATCGAAACTATGATTTTATGTTCTTCTTTAACTTCCCTTGAGGGAGCAGCTGGCATTGAACTGAATTTGTTACCATTGTGTATTAGTACAAATTTCAAACTTGCCCTGAGCTGTGCACAAACACAAGAAAATCATCTAGAACACATTCAGGAAGAACCATTTCCTCAGGTGTTCACTAATTTCGTGCAGAACACGAGATTGTCTTCTTGAGAGTATAAAAAATAAAAATGAAGGGCTTCCTGGATCAACAGGTCGTTACGACACCAGCCTGGGCAAAACCGAAAGATACGATTCCACATCCATTTGTTTAACATTTATACCGATTTAGATCGTATAGTATGAGATTTACGACTCTTATATAGGTAGGCGATACTTTCAAGTATTTACGTAATAGTATTCTTTTCCAAATTTACCTCTTTATCGCGAGTTAAACCAAGAAGACATAAAATTATGAAAACTGGTCATCCTACAGATTTAACTTTACAGAAGTCTATATTTAAAAATAATTGTTAACTTTAAAGCTTTTTATTAGATTTCATTTCATATATACAGTTTTTTTCGTATATCACATGTATTCACCAAAATTCCAAATGTTATATGAGCTGTAGAAAATCGTAATTGATTGATCATCAGACCATAGTCTTCAGTGTATTCAAAAACCGCAGTTACCTTCACCAGAAACATTTCCGCTTGACATAATAATTTAATACTGCAATATGTAAACAAATCATTGGACGTGGTGTATTTTTAAATTTCTAAATTTTATTTCAGGAATATATAAAATTTCTTTTGCAAATCGCATTTTTGTAACCGTAAAAAGGTATAATTTTTGCATAAATCACCACTGTTTGTAAAAACAGATGTCGTTGTAATAATTATTTTGACAAAGAAATTCTAGAACATTTTGGACAACAATTTGTGTTATATAGAACTGTATGCATCCCAAATCAGATTGGACATAGTTGTTAGCTGAGTTGACTTTTAAGATTTTGTGTGTGACACATCGTACATAACGTTGTTGTTATCAGCAGTCATGTGAAAATAGGCTCCTTCTGTGTAAAAAGAGGTTTTGGTGATGAGACTACATTTTTTTATCATGTTGATTGGTAAAAAGTTGACACTAAGAAAAAACTGTGTATTATGGTTTACTATGGGTGAGAAACTAATTGTGAAATAAATCAAGAAGAAATATTAAGAAATAGTATCATCACAGGCTAGTAAAAAATGTGAGAACCTATCCATGCCCAAATTATGCGAATGCTGCCACTTCTCATTGAAACAAGATGAGTATATACCTTTATTCCACAAATTGCTTAATCACATCTTGGAAGAGATATTTTCTCTTGACGTTCTGTTGTAGTAAAGCTATTACGTAGTTACAGTAGAGATTTATTTCAATTATTTCAATATCATCATGGATATTTTGCATCTAATGAACCATTTCAAGAGGAAGAAGGATAGCATTCTTTTCTATTGTATGTTGAAAGGTAACTTTGGTTCCTTGATCCAGTACATTTTTGTTGGAAGACAGTAATTCAGAAGCTTCTTTTGACGGGTTGAAATCTCTAGTGGGTTATTAAGTCATCCCAATTTAAACCCAACGGAATTAATGCCATAACTGCATAATCACTGTCATCGTCATTAGTATCAGAGGGACAACACCAGTCCTCCCAACCAACAGGCATCCTAGGGGCCTTTGTTTCAGACGTTTTTGTTTCCCTATAGTCCAGAATTGTAAATGTTCTGTACAAGTTTTACAGATTTACTGCAAAAGTCTTTACAAAGTCAATTATAAGTTTTTTTTTTTCGGCGTTTCATCTCTGCATATGTAGCAAAAACCATCAAGGTGATTTACGCAACTTCTTCTACTTTAACTTATTTTATTTCTGTTCAACAACACAAGTGCAACTTACAGCATACTTGTTTCCTAAGTGAACTGTCATGTGACATCATCCTCGGTCAGCCCTGTATGGCCAGAGCTACATCTACATCTACATCTACATTGATACTCCGCAAGCCACCCAACGGTGTGTGGCGGAGGGCACTTTACGTGCCACTGTCGTTACCTCCCTTTCCTGTTCCAGTCGCGTATGGTTCGCGGGAAGAACGACTGTCTGAAAGCCTCCGTGCGCGCTCTAATCTCTCTAATTTTACATTCGTGATCTCCTCGGGAGGTATAAGTAGGGGGAAGCAATATATTCGATACCTCATCCAGAAACGCACCCTCTCGAAACCTGGCGAGCAAGCTACACCGCGATGCAGAGCGCCTCTCTTGCAGAGTCTGCCACTTGAGTTTATTAAACATCTCTGTAACGCTATCACGGTTACCAAATAACCCGGTGACGAAACGCGCCGCTCTTCTTTGGATCTTCTCTATCTCCTCCGTCAACCCGACCTGGTACGGATCCCACACTGATGAGCAATATTCAAGTATAGGTCGAACGAGTGTTTTGTAAGCCACCTCCTTTGTTGATGGACTACATTTTCTAAGCACTCTCCCAATGAATCTCAACCTGGTACCCGCCTTACCAACAATTAATTTTATATGATCATTCCACTTCAAATCGTTCCGCACGCATACTCCCAGATATTTTACAGACGTAACTGCTACCAGTGTTTGTTCCGCTATCATATAATCATACAATAAAGGATCCTTCTTTCTATGTATTCGCAATACATTACATTTGTCTATGTTAAGGGTCAGTTGCCACTCCCTGCACCAAGTGCCTATCCGCTGCAGAGCTTCCTGTATTTCGCTACAATTTTCTAATGCAGCTACTTCTCTGTATACTACAGCATCATCCGCGAAAAGCCGCATGGAACTTCCGACACTATCTACTAAGTCATTTATATATATTGTGAAAAGCAATGGTCCCATAACACTCCCCTGTGGCACGCCAGAGGTTACTTTAACGTCTGTAGACGTCTCTCCATTGATAACAACATGCTGTGTTCTGTTTGCTAAAAACTCTTCAATCCAGCCACACAGCTGGTCTGATATTCCGTAGGCTCTTACTTTGTTTATCAGGCGACAGTGCGGAACTGTATCGAACGCCTTCCGGAAGTCAAGAAAAATAGCATCTACCTGGGAGCCTGTATCTAATATTTTCTGGGTCTCATGAACAAATAAGGCGAGTTGGGTCTCACACGATCGCTGTTTCCGGAATCCATGTTGATTCCTACATAGTAGATTCTGGGTTTCCAGAAATGACATGATACGCGAGCAAAAAACATGTTCTAAAATTCTACAAGAGATCGACGTAAGAGATATAGGTCTATAGTTTTGCGCATCTGCTCGACGACCCTTCTTGAAGACTGGGACTATCTGTGCTCTTTTCCAATCATTTGGAACCCTCCGTTCCTCTAGAGACTTGCGGTACACGGCTGTTAGAAGGGGGGCAATTTCTTTCGCGTACTCTGTGTAGAATCGAATTGGTATCCCGTCAGGTCCAGTGGACTTTCCTCTATTGAGTGATTCCAGTTGCTTTTCTATTCCTTGGACACTTATTTCGATGTCAGCCATTTTTTCGTTTGTGCGAGGATTTAGAGAAGGAACTGCAGTGCGGTCTTCCTCTGTGAAACAGCTTTGGAAAAAGGTGTTTAGTATTTCAGCTTTATGCGTGTCATCCTCTGTTTCAATGCCATCATCATCCCGTAGTGTCTGGATATGCTGTTTCGAGCCACTTGCTGATTTAGCGTAAGACCAGAACTTCCTAGGATTTTCTGTCAAGTCGGTACATAGAATTTTACTTTCGAATTCAATGAACGCTTCACGCATAGCCCTCCTTACGCTAACTTTGACATCGTTTAGCTTCTGTTTGTCTGAGAGGTTTTGGCTGCGTTTAAACTTGGAGTGGAGCTCTCTTTGCTTTCGCAGTAGTTTCCTAACTTTGTTGTTGTACCACGGTGGGTTTTTCCCGTCCCTCACAGTTTTACTCGGCACGTACCTGTCTAAAACGCATTTTACGATTGCCTTGAACTTTTTCCATAAACACTCAACATTGTCAGTGTCGGAACAGAAATTTTCGTTTTGATCTGTTAGGTAGTCTGAAATCTGCCTTCTATTACTCTTGCTAAACAGATAAACCTTCCTCCCTTTTTTTATATTCCTATTAACTTCCATATTCAGGGATGCTGCAACGGCCTTATGATCACTGATTCCCTGTTCTGTACATACAGAGTCGAAAAGTTCGGGTCTGTTTGTTATCAGTAGGTCCAAGATGTTATCTCCACGAGTCGGTTCTCTGTTTAATTGCTCGAGGTAATTTTCGGATAGTGCACTCAGTATAATGTCACTCGATGCTCTGTCCCTACCACCCGTCCTAAACATCTGAGTGTCCCAGTCTATATCTGGTAAATTGAAATCTCCACCTAAGACTATAACATGCTGAGAAAATTTATGTGAAATGTATTCCAAATTTTCTCTCAGTTGTTCTGCCACTAATGCTGCTGAGTCGGAGGGTCGGTAAAAGGAGCCAATTATTAACCTAGTTCGGTTGTTTAGCGTAACCTCCACCCATAATAATTCACAGGAACTATCCACTTCTACTTCACTACAGGATAAACTACTACTAACAGCGACAAACACTCCACCACCGGTTGCATGCAATCTATCCTTTCTAAACACCGTCTGTACTCTTGTAAAAATTTCGGCAGAATTTATCTCTGGCTTAAGCCAGCTTTCTGTACCTATAACGATTTCAGCTTCGGTGCTTTCTATCAGCGCTTGAAGTTCCGGTACTTTACCAACGCAGCTTCGACAGTTGACAATTACAATACCGATTGCTGCTTGGTCCCCGCATGTCCTGACTTTGCCCCGCACCCGTTGAGGCTGTTGCCCTTTCTGTACTTGCCCAAGGCCATCTAACCTAAAAAACCGCCCAGCCCACGCCACACAACCCCTGCTACCCGTGTAGCCGCTTGTTGCGTGTAGTGGACTCCTGACCTATCCAGCGGAACCCGAAACCCCACCACCCTATGGCGCAAGTCGAGGAATCTGCAGCCCACACGGTCGCAGAACCGTCTCAGCCTCTGATTCAGACCCTCCACTCGGCTCTGTACCAAAGGTCCGCAGTCAGTCCTGTCGACGATGCCGCAGATGGTGAGCTCTGCTTTCACCCCGCTAGCGAGACTGGCAGTCTTCACCAAATCAGATAGCCGCCGGAAGCCAGCTCATACAATAACCTCCAACTCCATCTGGTGGATATTCCCGGAACTAATTCGAGAGCAGACCGGCAATACGGTAAACCTACAGGAACCAATCCTCGTACGTGTGATTTAGAAGTGCACAAACCAGAGTTACAAGTGCACATTTCATGTAGAAGTGCATGTTAAACAACAATGATCAAAAAAATAAGAGTGGATAGAGGAAGACTAATTTCGCTTTTTGATTCAATGCCCCAACTGTGGCTAAAATCAATTCTAAAATCCTAGATACAAAAAAACAGTTTGTTCTTGGCCTGTGTAATTACTTCATTGCTAGTTTCCCTGAGTATCTTAAAATGGCGTATCAGTTGTTAATGTTGATAATAGATGTGCAAAGCGCCAATATAGATTTGACTCCCTCCGTCTGATGCATTAAATGAATAATAATTTATTTTGCTAAGATAGTAGATCTCCTTCCAATAGAAATAGAGTTCGAGTAAATCATCTGTCCATTCAGGTTACGGTTGTCTATGGTTCACTTGAAACGATGCAAGCAATTTCCAGGTCGATTCTTTGAATGAGACGCAGACGAATTTCTTCCCCATCCTTCTCCCACTGAGGAAGTATTCGGTACATAATCATACTGTCGTCATTGAGGATTTGAGCCCAAACGTTCCGTTTTGTCTCCATCGTCTTCGTTGTACGAAGACTAGTTTCGTTGTTTAGTTAATATCTTTGGTGACCACGCTGTGCAAAACAGAATGATTGGCTATTGAACTTTCCTTCTTTCTTTCTACTGCTCGTCTCTCAACGATAATTAGTTTCGTTGTATAATTAATATCTGTGCAAAACCAGAACGCTCCACTTCCACTAGCTAGGAAACAGCTGCAGTGCTAGATGACACGTTATGTGCTGAAATGCTAATTCATGGGAAACCATTACTTGCTTCATACTTGCAACACCTGACACCTGACACCTGACAGCTGTTGGAGACCCCAAATATAAGGCAATATCACTGGCCGTAAGGAGTCGGAAATGTAACGGCTGCTGTCCAAGTTACCGGCTATGAGAACCAGAAGTTGACATTTCCCGTAAGCATTGGCCCTGCATGGCATGATACCAGGTATTGGAGCATGTATGACAGCGATGGGAATGCTAAAAAACCATTATGGTATACGCAGAAAGAGTGTCATGGCGCCACTCCTGTGTTCAGGGTTGTCACCTTACCTACCTCTGCTGATGTGTCAAGGGTTGCAGCAGCAATGGTTTCTGCACTGATAGTCCGTAGTGCTCGAGACGTAACCACTCACTCCGCGTGGATACTTGTCGTGTAGTAAGCAAACCTATTTCCTGGTACTTGGCATGTAACTTTACTTTGTGATCCTGCACAGCTGAATGAATATGCATGTCCCACGGGCTCCAGACATATGTGATTGTTGCGATCCCTCATGTCGCTGAATAAAAATCTACTGAACACATTAATTCCATATCTGCGTGACAATCGTGGGATGCCAACCAACGCAAGTAGTGATATCGGGTAACGATAAACCACAGTTTCGAATGTTCATGATGCTGCCACTGTCGAATTCTGACATGGGTTGGTAGACGTTTCTGTTTGTACCCGAGGCGTAACAAGATCATGTCACAAGCAAACAATATTATGAATGAGAAACCCAAATATACATAATGTAGGTGGTATTACTCCAACTACAATGCGTTGTGACACTACCCAGAAATCTGGTAAAAGTAATAAATCTTTATTGTAAGCGCAGAAAGTAGCATGGAGGCCACCACGGAGCATTATAGTGACAGCGCTGGCCATCAGCCATGCTACGTCGACAAATAAGGCAGAATAATAGATGCGTAAGTGAGTTGTGAAGCAAGTATAGCTTAGCGCAATGGTAAATTGCCCCACGCAGCAATGAATCTACATCTACATCTATGAGGATACTCTGCAAATCACATTGATGTGCCTGGCAGAGGGCTAATCTAACCTCCATCACAATTCTCTATTATTCTAATCTCGTATAGTGTGCGGTAAGAACGAACACCTATATTTTACCGTACGAGCTCTGATTTCCCTTATTTTATAGAGGTGTTCGTTTCTCCCTATGTAGGTCGGTGTCAACAAAATATTTTCGCATTCGGAGGAAAAAGTTGGTGATTGTAATTTCGTGAGAAGATTCCGTCGCTACGAACAACGCCTTTCGTTTAATTTCGTCCAGCCAAAATTCTGTATCATTTCTGTGACATTCTCTCCCATATTTTGCGATAGTACAAAACGTATTGCCCTTCTTTGAACTTTTTCGATGTACTCCGTCAGTCCTATCTGTTAAGGATCCCACACTGCGCAGCAGTATTGTAAGAGACGACGGACAAGCGTAGTATAGGCATTCTCCTTAGTAGTTATGTTACGTTTTCGAAGTGTCCTGCCAATAAGGCGCAGTCTCTTGGTAGCCTTCCCCACAATAATTTCTATGTTTTCCTTCCAGTTTAAGTTGTTCGTAATTGTAATACCTAGGCTTTTAGTTGAATTTACGTCTTTTAGATTAGACAGATTTATAGTGTAACCGAAGTTTAACGAATTCCTTTTAGCACTCATGTGGATGACCTCACACTTTTCGTTATTTAGGGTCAACTGTCAATTTTCGCACCATTCAGATATTTTTTCTAAATCGTTTTTCAATTTGTTTTTATCTTCTGATGTCTTTATTATTCGATAAACGACAGCGTCATCTGCAAAGAAGTTAAGACGGCTGCTCAGGTTGTCTTCCAAATCGTTTATATAGATAAGGAACATCAAAGGGTCTATAACATTACGTTGGGGAACGCGCGAAATCACATTTGTTTTACTCGATGACTTTCCGTCAATGACCACGAACTGTGACCTCTCTGACAGGAAATCACAAATCCAGTCACATAACTGAGACTATATTCCTTAAACACGCAATTTCACTACAAGCCGCTTGTGCGGTACAGTGTCTAAAACTTTCCGGAAAACCAGAAATATGTAACTGATCTGAAACCCCTTATCCATAGCACTAAGCACTTCATGTGAATAAAGAGCCAGTTGTGTTTCACAGGAACGCTGTTTTCTAAACCCTTTGTTGACTGTGTGTCAATAGACAGTTTTCTTCGAGGTAATTCATAATGAAGTGGCAACTGGGTCGTTGCCACTGCACTGAAGCAGGTCTCTCTGTTATGGGCAGTGTGACTAGACACCAGTGCACGCTACAGTGGAACCAAATTTACAAGTTATTTTTACGATCACTGTCTGGTGTGACACGATCGGTAAAATGCTGATAGGTTCAATCAGTTTAGAACAGCGAATAACAAGACATAATGATTTGCGTGTTGAATTCTTGAGAGCGTTCTCTTGGCCTAAGGAACTGCAATGTACATCCAGCATTATGTAGACCCTCTTCATTTTACCAGACTTATCAGAAAATTTCTCCGCCGCTCTTCCCTAGTCGCTGGTTTGGTCGTAGTACTCCAGTTAACTGGCCCATAAGATCGCCAGGTATTACATCATTAGATTTTTGACTTTGAAGTTGGATGAAGTCTCAGATGTACAAGCGAAAGATATGTACGAGAGATGAACCGCATGGTCGCATCATGGACAGTGCGATCCTCATTAGGGAACATGCTGAGGCAGTGACAGTTAACACAACATGTTCTCCAAAAGTGAACAAATGCATTGAAGTTGGCGCTGGGATACTCGAACACTGATGGTACACCGTACATCAGCTGTGATGTGATATGTACGATAATACTTGGAGATTAATGTGCCATAAAACATATTTTTGAGGTGATACTTTGTTAAACTAATAATTTTATATTTACTAACAGTTGTAAATGAGTGGATCTGGCAATTTATTGGTGAATACAGAAAATAAATAACGATGTACATTAAATGTGTTCTGGCTCGAAAGTCATTCGGATTACGGCATATGCCTGTATGAAGTTTTTTGCTTCAAACGATCGTTCCTGTGATTTCCCTTAATATTGACCATTCTTCCTGAGACACCATGTTCCATAGGAAGGTGTGTTGGGGCCCTTGCTGTTCATGTTGGATATTAATGACACTGCAGAAAATATTAACTGTTTTTGAAAGCAGTCCAGAGACAGGTAGTGCTATTTTTATTGTTTTCTACAAGAAGTGGCTAGCAACCACAGTTTAGTCAACATTCAGCCGCCTTTAGTGAATTAGCAGTCTAGTTAAAAGTTGATTAACTCTCTACAGTAAATTGATTTCTTAGGATGGATAGGATGTGTGACTGCTGTGTACGGACGCTGGATGAGCTGACCACTGTTCGCGAACAGCTGAACGTGTTGATGGCCGCGGTCAGCCGTCTTCAGGCTGCTGCCTCGGAGGCTAGCGGCAGTGGGGAGTCTGGTGCGTCGCATGGTACACCCCAGGTGTTACATGCTTCACCCACTGTCCCTGCTGTCGAGACATCTTCGCGGGTACCGGGCGCGGTTGGGTCACCCTCTCCCCAAGGGGAGTGGCGGGTTCAGCTGCGTTCACGGCGCACGAGGCGGAGGGTCAATGTGGAGGCTGGCCGTGTGGCATCGCCACTCTACCTGTGAGTGGACATGTGGCCGCTCCTTCAGCAAGGTCCGAGCAGGCACACGGAGGGAGGGGTTTATTAGTTATTGGGAGCTCCAACGTTAGGCGGGTGATGGAGCCCCTTAGGGAAATAGCGGAAAGGTGTTTCACTCTGTCTGCTTGCCGGAGGGTCTATTCCGAGATGTGGAGGAGGCCCTGCCGGCGGCGATAGAGAGCACTGGGTGCACCCGACTGCAAATTGTTGCTCATGTCGGCACCAATGACTCCTGCCTTCTGGGTTCAGATGTCATCCTCAGTTCGTACAGGCGGTTGGCGGAATTGGTGAAGGCGGAAAGCCTCACTCGCGGGGTGGAATCAGAGCTAACTATTTGTAGTATAGTTCCTAGAACCGATCGCGGTCCTCTGGTTTGGAGCCGAGTGGAAGGCTTAAACCAGAGGCTCAGACGATTCTGCGGAGAACTGGGGTGCAAATTTCTCGACCTCCGCTATCGGGTGGAGAAATGTAGGGTCCCCCTGAATAGGTCAGGCGTGCACTACACGCCGGAAGCGGCTACAAGGGTAGCGGAGTACGTGTGGAGTGCACATGTGGGTTTTTTAGGTTAGACAATTCCCTCCCTAGGCCCGACAAGACGCCTCCTGAGACGCGGCAAGGTAGGAGTAGGCAAAATGCAACAGGGAATATCAATATTAATCTGCTAATAGTAAATTGCAGGAGCGTCTATAGAAAGGTCCCAGAACTGCTCTCATTAATAAACGGTCACAAAGCCCATATAGTACCAGGGACAGAAAGTTGGCTGAAACCAGACGTAAACAGTAACGAAATCCTAAACTCAGATTGGAATGTATACCGCAGAGACAGGCTGGACAGTGAAGGGGAAGGCGTGTTTATAGCGATAAGAAGTGCAATAGTATCGAAGGAAATTGACGGAGATCCAAAATGTGATATAATTTGGGTGAAGGTGACGGTTAAAGCATGCTCAGACATGTTAATTGGATGTCTCTATAGGCCCCCTAGCTCAGCATTTGTTGTGGCTGAGCACCTGAAGGATAATTTGGAAAATATTTCGAGTAGATTTCCCCACCATGTTATAGTTCT
Organism: Schistocerca serialis cubense; assembly: GCF_023864345.2. Taxonomy (NCBI): domain Eukaryota; kingdom Metazoa; phylum Arthropoda; class Insecta; order Orthoptera; family Acrididae; genus Schistocerca; species Schistocerca serialis. The sequence continues at coordinate 224,394,102 of NC_064640.1, forward strand.
GGGTGGAGATTTTAATTTGCCGGATATAGACTGGGAGACTCAAACGTTCATAACAGGTGGCAGGGACAAAGAATCCAGCGAAATTTTTTTAAGTGCTTTATCTGAAAACTACCTTGAGCAGTTAAACAGAGAACCGACTCGTGGCAAAAACATATTAGATCTTCTGGTGACAAACAGACCCGAACTATTTGAAACAGTTAACACAGAACAGGGAATCAGCGATCATAAAGCGGTTAACACATCGATGATTTCAGCTGTAAATAGAAATATTAAAAAAGGTAGGACGATTTTTCTGTTTAGCAAAAGTGACAGAGTACCTGACGGCTCAACAAAAAAGTTTTGTCTCAAGTACAGATAGTGTTGAGGATCAGTGGACAAAGTTCAAAACCATGTTACAATATGCGTTAGATGAGTATGTGCCAAGCAAGATCGTAAGAGATGGAAAAGAGCCACCGTGGTACAACAACCGAGTTAGAAAACTGCTGCGGAAGCAAAGGGAACTTCACCGCAAACATAAACATAGCCAAAGCCTTGCAGACAAACAAAAATTACGCGAAGCGAAATGTAGTGTGAGGAGGGCTATGCGAGAGGCGTCCAATGAATTCGAAAGTAAAGTTCAATGTACTGACTTGGCAGAAAATCCTAAGAAATTTTGGTCTTATGTCAAAGCGGTAGGTGGATCAAAACAAAATGTCCAGACACTCTGTGACCAAAATGGTACTGAAACAGAGGATGACAGACTAAAGGCCGAAATACTAAATGTCTTTTTCCAAAGCTGTTTCACAGAGGAAGACTGCACTGTAGTTCTTTCTCTAGATTGTCGCACAGATGACAAAATAGTAGCTATCGAAATAGACGACAGAGGGATAGAGAAACAATTAAAATCGCTCAAACGAGAAATGGCCGCTGGACCTGATGGGATATCAGTCCGATTTTACACAGAGTACGCGAAGGAACTTGCCCCGCCGGCCAGAGTGGCCGTGCGGTTCTAGGCGCTACAGTCTGGAGCCGAGCGACCGCTACGGCCGCAGGTTCGAATCCTGCCTCGGGCATGGATGTGTGTGATGTCCTTAGGTTAGTTAGGTTTAATTAGTTCTAAGTTCTGAGCGACTGATGACCTCAGAAGATAAGTCGCATAGTGCTCAGAGCCATTTGAACTTGCCCCCATTCTTGCAGCGGTGTACCGTAGGTCTCTAGAAGAGCGTAGCATTCCAAAGGATTGGAAAAGGGCACAGGTCATCCCCGTTTTCAAGAAGGGACGTCGAACAGATGTGCAGAACTATAGACCTATATCTCTAACGTCGATCAGTTGTAAAATTTTGGTACACGTCTTATGTTCGAGTATAATGACTTTTCTGGAGACTAGAAATCAACTCTGTAGGAATCAGCATGGGTTTCGAAAAAGACGCTCGTGTGAAACCCAGCTCGCGCTATTCGTCCTCGAGACTCAGAGAGCCATAGAGACAGGTTCACAGGTAGACTTCCGCAAGGCGTTCGATACAGTTCCCCACAGTGTTTAATAAACACAGTAAGAGGATATGGACTATCAGACCAATTGTGTGATTGGATTGAAGAGTTCCTAGATAACAGAATGCAGCATGTCATTCTCAATGGAGAGAAGTCTTCCGAAGTAAGAGTGATTTCAGGTGTGCCGCAGGGGAGTGTCATAGGACCGTTGCTATTCACAATATACATTAATGACATTGTGGATGACATCGGAAGTTTAATGAGGATTTTTGCAGATGATGCTGTGGTGTATCGAGAGGTTGTAACAATGGAAAATTGTATTGAAATGCAGGAGGATCTGCAGCGAATTGACGCATGGTGCAGGGAATGACAACTGAATCTCAATTTAGACAAGTGTAATGTGTGCGAATACATAGAAAGATAAATCCCTTATCATTTAGCTACAAAATAGCAGGTCAGCAACTGGAAGCAGTTAATTCCATAAAGGAGCTGTGCATTTTAACTGTGATGTCACAAATTCGTCATAAATAATCCACCACAATTTGAGAAGTATAGGGATTTACTCACCTGCAACGGTAGAGGAAAAAGTGAGCTTTATTACCCATTATGAAAGCTTTCAGTGACTCACAAATGAGTTCAATACGCTGCAATAATTTTTTGATTATTTGCACAATAATGTACTAAGTCTGACAGGTAGCGTAGCAAGATTTAAATATAAATTAGAATCATTTGCTCTGGACGACCCAGTTCTACTTCATGGGCGAAATTCTCTCTAAAAGCAGGTAGCCTGAGAAAGAAAATATTTTTAAATGTAGTTGAGTGAGTTGGACAAAAAATAATGGGTTCACTAACGTAAACAGTCGTCATATATACGTACCCTGTAAACTGAATAATTCCATATCATTTGCTCATCCGTAGGCAAAGCGGATCGCAGAATTCGTTTCATAAGTGGAATACTAGGATGTACTCAGTCTTCAAAGGAGACTGCTTACGAAACACTCATACGACACTTCCTAGAATATTGCACTAGTGTGTGTGATCCGTTCCAAATAGGACGAACAAGAGTAGTGAACGTATACAGAGAAGAGACACAGCTATGATCACAAGTTTGTCTGATCTGCAGGATAGTGTTACGGAAATTCTGGAGAAACTGGACTGGCAGACACCTACATACAAAGTGTCAGGAACCAGTTTTAGTAGACGAATTTTGGAATATACTACAACGACCCTACAGGGATCGAGAGGACAGGATTAGGTTAACTGCAGCGCGTATAAAGATGTATAAACGGTCATTTTTCACGAAATCCGTACGTGAATGGAAGGCGAAGAAACGGTATTTAGTTCAGCTGGAAGTACCCTCTGCCATACATTTCATAGTGGTTTGCAGATATACAGGGTTTGTAGATATACAGGGTTTCGACAATGGCTGTAGATATACAGGTGTTGGACACAAACATGGAATCACTTCAAGAAATACAAAGCATTCTTGAACATAAATGCAGATGCTAGCCAAACCTGCTTGATTAGCTTTTGTATTTGATCACTAATGGCACCTGTTCGATACCCTCAATTCGTTGCAAGTGTCAGTCGTGGTCAGAAGAGTGTTTTGTGTAGTTGTAAGTGTGTTATGTCAGAGGTAAGTGAATTCATATATTGCCAAGTTTTTGGTGTTTTTATGGTATTTGCTTCTGTTACCAAGTAGCTGAAGTATTTCGTGATTCATGAGGCACCGCATCAAAGATTTGTACCGAATACAATGAGAGCGGAAACGCATCCTCTGAGTCACAATGCGAACGAATGTCTGTGTTCATTAACCACCGCAGATGATCATTGAAGAGGACTGTGACGAAAAATAAGAGGACAACAGATATAGTAGTCACTGCATAATTCAATGTCGCACTCGAGAACCCTGTAAGCACCAAAACAACAGGAAGCGGTCTTCATAAGCAGAGAATTGCAGGCTGATGTGGAATTTCAAAACCAAGTATTAGCGACTGCAATGGATGTAACAGGAAATTGTGGTACTGAAGGCCTAAAACCTTAAATATGGAGCAATGGAAGGAAGTCAATTGGTTGAGTGAGTCTTGTTTTACACTGTTTCCAACTGCTGCCCGTGTTAATGTCTGTCATGTGCATGTCCCAAGCCCATGTTACAGACTGCTTGCTGCAAAGAGCGAAACATTGCGGGGGTTTGGTGAAGATTTGGTCAGCCATACCCTGGTATGCCTTGGACCCCATGGTAACTCTACAAGGTCATATTACTTCCAAGGATTGTGTGTCAATTTTGTCTGATCAGATCCATTTCATGGTACAATATTTGTTCTCCAATAGTGACCTGCAGCATCGTCGATAGAACAGACTGTGGTCCTTTGGTCCAGAGCCGAGTGGAGGAACTGAATCAGAGGCTCAGGCGGTTCTGTGACGGTGTAGGTTGCAGATTCCTTGACTTGCGCCATCAGGTGCTGGGTTTCCGGGTTCAGCTTAATAGGTCAGGAAGGTGCTACACAGGTAGTGGGGAATGTGTGGAAGGGACTGGGAGGTTGTTTAGGTTAGTGGGCCTCAGGGAACCACAGAAAGGGCGGCTGTCTAAAAGGGGGTAGGTAAAACACAGTCAGTTAGTTGTAAAAACGGTCAGTATTATACTTGATAATTGTTGTAGCTGTGTTGGGAAGGAACCAGAGCTCCAAGCCCCAATAGCCAGCAGTGAATATCAAATAGCTGGCTAAAGCCAGAAACAAGTTCAGCAGGAAGGAGACAATCTCAGTAGCCGTCTTAGATTGCTTGCAGATGATGCTGTTATTTACCGTCTTGTAAAGTAATCATATGACCAAAACGAACTGCAAAATAATTTAGATAAGGTATCTGTATGGTGTAAAAAGTGGCAATTGACGTTGAAGTTATTCACCTGAGTACTGAAAGAAAACAGCTAAATTTCGATTCAAGGTAAGTCACATAAATCTGAAGACTGTAAATTCAACTAAATAATTAAGAATTGCAATTACAAATACCCTAAATTGCAACGATCACATAGATAATGTTGTGGGCACAGCCAACCAAAGACTGAGATTCAATGGCAGAACACTTAGAGGGTGCGACAGGTCTATTAAAGAGACTGCTTACACCACGCTTGTCCGCCCTATTCTCGGGTGTATTTGTGGGGTGTGGGATCAGCATCAGATGGAACTGGCGGATGACACCGAAAAAGTACAAAGGAGGGCAACTCGTTTTGTATTACCGCGAAGTTGCGGAGACAGTGCCGCAGACATGATAAGTGAATTGGTGTGGCAATCATTAAGACAAAAGCGTTTTTCGTTGCGAAGGGATCTTCTCATGATATTTCAATCACCAGCTTTCTACTCCTATTGCGAAAACATTCTCTTGGAACCCATCTACATAGGGAGGAATGATCATCACGATAAAATAAGAGAAATCAGGGATCGCACAGAAAAAATTTAAGTGCTCGTTTTCCCGCGCACCGTTCGTGAGTGGAACGGTAGAGAGACAGCTTGAAGGTGGTTCATTGAACCTTCAGCCAGATACTTTCTTGTGAACAGCAGAGTAATCATGTAGATGTAGATGCTGTGTTCCAAGGAGCCATGGTTCCTGTTGTACTTCACGTTGTTCCATATTTGTGTCCACGCCCTGTAGATGTAGATAGAGAGTAGTGCTAGAAATGACCAAGTTACGAAGTTCCTCCTTCTTTCTCTGCTTCTGCAGAGATGGCTGTGTGCTATAAGATTGTTCAAGAGAACAGGAACGGTAGTAAATCAGTCATCTGGCTATCCGACACACGAGAAAGCGTCGTAACGACTCTGGAGGTAACCCTTCGCGTGTCTGCTACCGTCGCCCCAGCCCGCCTTCCGCCGAGCACATGACCACGAGCTCACAGTCACACACACACACACACACACACACACATACACACGCACACGCGCACACACACAGACGCGCGGGCATGCGCATGCGCAATCGCTTCCATATTTCCATGTAGGAGTATACTCCTTTCCTTAGACAAAAGCACAAACCCAGAGAGGTGGCGAAGTGGGAAGACACAGGACTCACAGTCAGGAGGGCAGTGGTTCGAATCTCTGTCAGGCCATTCACATTTAGATTTCTTTCTCAGCAGTCTCCTATCCTAGCTTATGCTTGGAAAACTGCAGGAAACCTAAATGTGGATGGACTGATAGAGATACAAACCACTGATCTCCTAACTGTGACTTCTGGGTCATCCCACTTCGTCACCCCACTGGGTTTTATTAATGAAATTTGGTGAATGCGATGGATGCCCTTTGTGTAGTTTATAACGTTTTATTTTATCACGACAGCCTTTGCATTGGCCAGTTCACGTGAGGTAGCTATTTTTGGTGTAGCCAACCCAACATGTTCGAACACTTCAAAACTTGTTCTTTCAGTAAATCCAACAACAGATAGTAAAAAATAATTGCAGCACATCAGCAGTCCACATTGTATTTTATGTACGATGTGGTGCAGCCATGGAAACACTGGACTCTCGTTCAGGAAAATTAACAATTCCTCATGTTTCTCTAACTCATTTCATGCAAATGATATTACGGCTCCTTGAACAAGGTTATGACCAATTTTCTAAACTGCCCTTTCATGTAAGACAGTGCCCCTTTGTAATAATTCTGATTCAAGGTAAGTTACATTCTAACCTTCATTACCACAGAGCACATAGCGAAAGATAATACGAGCAAAAACGTAGATTATTATTAGTGTAACAATGAGCATTAAGATTCGTGTAAAGTGCTATTTATTTGCGTAACACCGGAGTGTTTTGAGCTGATTTGCTAAGCATTTCATGCCCTGAATTCAAACAACTCATTAATATTTGCCAAGGAGCTCATAATTCTAAAATACAAGATTTTAGTGAAATATATGTCATACTGTTTTAATATAAGTCCATGGATAAAAAATGAAACAATAATTTTACTATTGTATTATGTAACTATTATTCTATACTAAATAAAAAGGTCATTGATGATAACATCCAGTCCCTGAACATTTAGGAAGCTTCTTTTCCATGACATTCTTGAATGTATTATGAAGCGGTCCATTTTTAAATTCGAGCAGTAAACTGCCATCACGTGCATATCCGATCTTCCTTGGTAGCGTTCCTCGACAGTTTTAATATGCAGAGTTGCCTTATTTGCGGGTAGTCAAATATTCCTGCTTGAATTTTTCCGTTCTCAGCTCAGACATTTTTCCCTGTATATGGCAAAGCGTGACCCGTTCTTATCAAAAGCCTTTACAAACTGCTTCAGAAGGCCCAACTTGATATACAGTAGACGACAAATGATTTCCTCTCGTTCAACTAAGGGGTCGTTAATGACATTCTTCCTCCCTCTGTACATGTTTTCTCTCTTTGGCCGTTCTTTTCCAACACTGTCATCTGCTTTGTCTCTGCTATTCCAGAGTCACAAGAAGCACTTTGCAAACCAAGGAGAAAGTTTACCGTTCATAAGTCTAGACAAACCACCCATTGATGTTTATGAGACTTAATCTTCTCAAAGAGCAAAACTACGGATTTATGTTCTTCTTTCATTTCCCTTGAGGGAGCAGCTGATATTGAACTAATTTTGGTACCATTGTGTATTAAAACAAATTTCAAACTTGCCCTGAGCTGTGCACAGAACCGAGAAATTCAACTAGAAAACATTCAGGAAGACCCATTTCCTCAGGTGTTCACTAATTTCGTGCAGAACACCAGATTGTCTTCTTGAGAGTATAAAAAATAAAAATGAAGGGCTTCCTGGATCAACAGGTCGTTATGACACCAGCCTGGGCACAACCGAAAGATACGAGTTCACATCCATCTGTTTAACATTTATTCCGATTTAGATCGTAAAGTATGAGATTTACGACTCTTATATAGGTACAGGATACTTTGAAGTATTTACGAAATAGTATTCTTTTTCAAATTTACCATTTTAGTGCGAGTTAAACCACGAAGACATAAAATTATGAAAACTGGTCATCCTACAGATTTCACTTTACAGAAGTCTATATTTAAAAATCATTGTTAACCTTAAAGTTTTTTATTGGATTTCATTTCATATATACAGTTTTTCCCGTATATGACAGTTACTCACCAAAATTGCAATTGTCATATGAGCAGTAGGAAAATGTAATTGATTGTTTATCAGACAATAGTCTTCAGTGTATTCAAAAACCGCAGTTAACTACACCAGAAAATTTCTGCTTGGCATAATAATTTAATACTGCAATATGTAAACAAATCTTGGGACGTGATGGATTTTTATATTTCTAAATTTTATTGCAGGAATATAGAAAAATTTCTTTTGCAAATCGCATTTTTGTAACCATAACAAGGTATAAATTTTGCATAAATCGCCACTGTTTCTAAAAACAGATGTCGTTATAATAATTATATTGACAAAGGAAATTCTAGAACATTTTGGACAGAAATTTTGTGTTACATAGAACTGTATGCATCCCAAATCAGATTGGGCATAGTTGTTAGCTGAGTTGACTTTTAAGATTTTGTATGTGACACATCGTGTGTAATGTTTTTGTTATCAGCAATTATGTGAAAATGAGCTCCTTCTGTCTAAAAAGAGGTTTTGGTGATGAGACTACGTTTTTTTGCCTTGTTGATTGGTAAAAAAGTTGACACTAAGAAAAAACTGTGTATTATGTTTTACTGTGGGTGACGAACTAATTGTGAAATAAATCAATTAGAAATATTAAGAAATAGTATCTTCACAAGCTAGTTAACAATCTGAGAACCTATTCATACGCAAATTAGGCGAATGCTGCCGCTTCTCATTGAAGCAAGGTTAGTATTTACCTTTATTCTATAAATTGTTTAATCATATCTTGAAAGAGTCATTTTCTCATGGCGTTCTGTTGAACTAAAACCATTACGTAGTTACAGTAGAGATTTATTTCAATTGGAATGACTCATCAGGGATAGTTTGCCTCAGATGTACCATTTCAAGAGCAAGAAGGGTAGCATACTTTTTACGTTGTATGGTAAAAGTGAACTATGGTTTCTGGATCCAGTATATTTTTGTTGGAAGCCAGTAATTCAGAAGCTTCTATTGACGGCTTGAGATCTGTGGTGAGTTATTAACTCATCCCAGTTTAAACGCTGAGGAATTAATGCCATACCCGCATAATCACTGTCATCGTCATTAGTATCAGAGGGGCAACACCAGTCCTCACAAACAACACGTATCGGAATGGCTTTTCTTTCAGACGTTTTCGTTTCCCAGTAGTCCACAATCGTAAATGTTCTGTACAGGTTTGACTGATTTATTCTAATTTTGGTTTCCTTTCAGCGTTTAATCTCTGAATAAGTAGCAAAAACCATCTACGTGATTTACTTATATTATTTCTGTTCAACTACACTAGTGCAAAAACTTCAGCATAGATGTTTCCTGACTGATTTATCATGTGACGTCATTCTAGCTCAGCACGGTATGGCCAGAGCTCAAACAGTAACCTCCAACTCCATCTGGTGGATATTCCTGGAACTAATTGGAAAGCAGACCGGCAATAGGGCAAACCTACAGGAACCAATCCTCGTACAAGTGATTTAGAAGTGCACAAAACAGAGTTACAAATGCACATTTCATCTTGAAATGCATGTTAAACAACCACGATCAAAAAATAAGAGTGGATAGAGGAAGGCTGATTTCACTTTTTGATTCAACTCTCCAACTTTGGCTAAAATCAATTCTAAATTCCTAGATATAAGAAAACCGTTTGTTCTTGGCCTGTGGAATTACTTCATTGCTAGTTTCCCTGAGTATTGTAAAATGGGGTAACGTTGCAGTAGGCTGATGTACAATTATTAATGTTGATAATAGGTGTGCAAAGCGCAAAAATAGATTTGACCTCTTCAGTCTGATGCATTAAATGAATACTAATTTATTTCTACTAAGATAGTAGATTTGCTTCCAGTGGAAATAGATTTCGAGTGAATGATCTAGTCACAGAGATTAAAGTTGTCTATGGTTCACTTGAATCGATTGAAGCAATTTCCAGGACGATTCTTTGAATGAGATGCAGACGAATTTCTTCCTTATCCTTCTCCCACAGAGGAAGTATTCGGTACATAGTCATACCATCGTCGTTGAAGATTTGAGCCCCAACATTCTATTTTGTCTCCATCGTCTTCCTTGTACGAAGACTAGTTTCGTTGTTTAGTTAATATCTTTGGTGATCACGCTGTGCAAAACAGCATGATGGGCTATTGAACTTTCCTCCTTTCTTTCTACTGCTCTACTCTCAACGAAAATTAGTTTCGTTGTGTAATTAACATCTGAGCAAAACTAGAACGCTCCAGATCCACTAGCTAGGTAACAGCTGCAGTGCTAGATGACACGTTACGTGCTGAAATGCTAATTAGTGGGAAAACATTACTAACTTCATACTTGCAACACCTGACAGCTGTGGAGATATATGCAAACATTGTTTTGGAATAGAAATCAGAATCCGCCAGTGGTAATAGTTGATGACATCCTTGTAGCACATTGTAAGATCGATCTAAAATATATTGCTGGCCATGAAACTGCTCCCCAGGACGGATAGAACATAATAACATTTTACTTGTAGTGCTTATACAGTGTAGTAGAAAGCATACGTGAATAAAATTGTAAGTGATTTGGAAGCATAGAGGTTCCGAATTTTGCACGGTCCAGTAACATTAATGTGGCCACCGCCTATGTTCGACGTCAACATGCAATAACCACTCAAAGATTTGAGGTGATATGTGACACCACCAGCAGTGTTGGGGGGGGGGGGGGGGGGGGTGCGGAAAACAGTGCAGTTATTATCGCAATGTGGAAATGGAGTGATTTATATGATGCCGAAAAGGGTATGATCATTGGCATTTGGGCCAAGGGAGGATGTATTTCAGAAACGGCTATTTTTGTAGAGTGTTTATGTGCAACTGTGGTTAAAGTACGACCCAAGGAGGTAGCAAAAGTGTCTCCTCAACTACTGTTCAGCAAACTTCGTTGTGTATGAGCCCTGGAGTAGGTGCTTGGTTCATGCACCCATGCTGACTGCTATTCATCGGAGGCAAAGGCTGCAATTTGCACGCCAATACTTCAACTGACGGCCACTGAGTGTCTCGACAGCTGTCCTTTTCAGATGAATTACTTATTATGTTCCATAGGAATGTCTGAATGGAAACACCCTGCAACCAGGAGGGAGCGTTATGATCTGGGCAATGTTTTCAGTGGCATTCCCTGGCTAATCTCGTCATTCTGGAGGCACAATATTTCAACAAAATACTTATATCCATCTGTCCCCTACATGAATTTGGTTCTTCCTTGACATGATGCCACCGACCGGCAGGACAAAGCATAATGTCACATAGGTTGCAATGTATGTGTTGCGTGTTTCGAGGAGCACCAGGATGACTACACTGTTCTCCCCTGGCTGTCAACCTCCCTAGATTGAACCTAGTTGAGAATCTGTGAGACTAGCTCGATCCCACCATGGAGCCTCAACCGAGAAACGTAGATCAGCTGGCAATAGTGGTGGGGTCGGCATGACTCCACATCCCTCTCTGAACCCCTAGAACCTTACTGACTACTTCTGCACATTTCACACTGCAAAAGGTGGTCATTCAGACTTTTGTCGGGTGGTCACATTAATAAGAGTGGCCCAAGCAGTACACAGAATTGCCAGTTCTGGCAGCAACAATGGCTCCAGTTTGGCTGAGCATTGAGTTGAGCTGAGCTTGTATGAGAGGTATGGGTGCAGCACGCTATGCTGCTTCAGTTACATGCCAATCGAAGTGTCAAGTGCTAGCATCGTAGTCCCGTGACCAAACGTATTCAATGGGCGAGAGATCTGGAGAACGTGTTGGCGAGGACTACAGTTGTACACCCTCTGTATAGAGGTAGGTTTGGACAGTGTGGTCACATGCGGTCTTGCATCGTGTTGCTGAAACATAACGTTTTGGAGACCTCAAATATAAGGCAATATCACTGACGTTATGGAGTCGGAAATGTAACGGCTGCTGTCCAAGTTACCGGCTATGAGAACCAGAAGTAGACATTTCCTGTACGCATTGTCCCTGAATAGCATGATACCAGGTATTGGAGCATGTATGACAGCGATGGGAAAGCTGAAAAACCATGATGGTATACGCAGAAAGAGTGTCATGGCGCCACTCCTGTGTCCAGGTTTGTCACCTTGCCTCCCTCTGCTGCAGTGTCAAGGGTTGCAGCAGCAATGGTTTCTGCACTAACGTCACCTCACCTGCCGCGTCGATACTTGTCGTGTAGTAAGCAAACCCATTTCCTGGTACTTGGCATGTAACTTTACTTTGTGATCCTGCACAGCTGAATGAATATGCATGTCCCACGGGCTCCAGACATATGTGATTGTTGCGATCCCTCATGTCGCTGAATAAAAATCTACTGAACACATTAATTCCATATCTGCGTGACAATCGTGGGATGCCAACCAACGCAAGTAGTGATATCGGGTAACGATAAACCACAGTTTCGAATGTTCATGATGCTGCCACTGTCGAATTCTGACATGGGCTGGTAGACATTTCTGTTCGTATGTGAGGCGTAACACGATCATCTCACAAGCAAACAACATTCTGAATGAGAAACTCATATATACATAATGTAGGTGGTATTACTACTACTATGCTGCGTTGTGACACTACCCAGAAATCTGGTAAAAGTAATAAATCTTTATTGTAAGCGCTGAAAGTAGCATGGAGGCCACCACGGAGTATTATAGTGACAGCGCTGGCCATCAGCCATGCTACGTCGACAAATAAGGCAGAATAATAGATGCGTAAGTGAGTTGTGAAGCAAGTATAGCTTAGCGCAATGGTAAATTGCCCCACGCAGCAATGAATCTGCATCTACATCTATGAGGATACTCTGCAAATCACATTGATGTGCCTGGCAGAGGGCTAATCTAACCACCATCACAATTCTCTATTATTCCAATCTCGTATAGCGTGCGGTAAGAACAAACACCTATATTTTACCGTACGAGCTCTGATTTCCCTTATTTTATCGGGGTGTTCGTTTGTCCCTATGTAGGTCGGTGTCAACAAAATATTTTCGCATTCGGAGGAAAAAGTTGGTGATTGTAATTTCGTGAGAAGATTCCGTCGCTACGAAAAACGCCTTTCTTTTAATTTTGTCCAGCCAAAATTCTGTATCATTACTGTGACACTCTTTTCATTAGATTAGATAATTTTTTCGTTTGATAGATCAGTGCTGAGGAGATCCTCGTGGATGTGGAACATGTCCCATATTTTGCGATAATACAAAACGTATTGCCTTCCTTTGATCTTTTTCGATGTACTCCGTCAGTCCTTTCTGGTAAGGATCCCACACCGCGCAGCAGTATTCTAAAAGACGACGGACATTCGTAGTAGTTCTGCCACATTTTCTAAGTGTCCTGCCAATAAAACGCCGTCTTTGGGTACCCTTCCCCACAACATTTTCTGTGTGTTCCTTCCAGTTTAAGTTGTTCGTAATTGTAATACCTAGGCTTTTAGTTGAATTTCCGGCTTTTAGATTAGACAGGTTTATCGTAAACCAAAGTTTAACGAATTCCTTTTACCACTTTTCGTTATTTAGGGTTAACTGCCTATTTTCGCTCCATTCAGATATTTTTTCTAAATCGTTTTGCAATTTGTTTTTATCTTCTGATGACTTTATTAGTCCATAAATAACAGTGTCATCTACAAACAACGTAAGATGGCTGCTCAGGTTGTCTGCCAAATCGTTTATATAGATAAGGAACAGCAAAGGGCCTATAACACTACCTCGGGGAACACGAGAAATCACATCTGTTTTACTCGATGACTTTCCGTAAATTTCAACCAACTGTGGCGTCTCTGACAGGAAATCTCAAATCCAGTCACGTAACTGAGACGATATTCCATAAGGACGCAATTTCACTACAAACCGCTTGTGCGGTACAGTGTCTAAAGCTTTCCGGAAAACCAGAAATATGTAATCGATCTGAAATCCCTTGTCAATAGCACTAAGCACATCATTTGAATAAAGAGCTAGTTGTGTTTCACAGCAGCGATCTTTTCTAAACCCATGTTAACTGTGTGTCAATAGACAGTTTTCTTCGAGGTAATTCATAATGAAGTAGCAATTGGGTCGTTGCCACTGCACCGAAGCAGGTCTCTCTCTTATGGGCAGTGTGACTAGGCATCAGGTTTTCGAGGAACAAATGGGCAGTAATGGAGTATAAATGAGGATAGGACGTTATTCGAGTCAGGGACTTGGTAATTGCTGAGTAGCCGCACTACAGTGCTGGAGCACCACTGGCCAATCAGACGACTGGGCAGCGCCAGCAGCAGCCTATGGTTCGAGACCAGGCTGTGTCTGCGGGCACACTGGGTCCTTTGTGAGACTTGGCGTCCTAGCCCTGCTGGCTTGCTGTTCCTGTCTGCTGCCGCAAATGATGAGACCCAGGGAGGAACTCGGCGTCAAACCGTCAGCCGCCGTCTGTCGCCTGCCTGAGGGGCATGGGTTGAGACCCACGCACAATCGCTGAGCAAAGAGCAGACAGGTCTCCTTCTGGCATTTCACTCCCCTGGGAAGCGCCGCTGTCGCAAGTGCCTCTGGCCTCTCCCTCGCTGGTTACTTTTACCCATTCTACATACTACCTTTTCACAATCTTCATAATAGCGACAATAGCATCGTAATTAAATTTTGTAGCTGGTTACATGACAATCGTCATTTGCTTCCATTAGTACTTTTTACTCGTGTAGACGCGTTTATATGGAACGTAATCAACGACACACTCAATAATTATCGGTGGCCCCAGGAAAATCTGCACGCTACAGTGGAAAAGAATTTACAAATTCTTTTTACAATCACTGTTTGGTGTGACACGATCGGTAACATGCTGATAGGTTCACGCATTTTAGAAGAGCGAATAACAAGACAGAATGATTTTCATGTTAAAAGCTTGAGAGCGTTCTCTTGCCCTCACGGACTGCAATGTACTTCCAGCATTATGGAGACCCCTCTACATTTTACCAGACGTATGAGAAAACTTCTCAGCCGCACTTCCCTAGTCGCTGGTTTGGTCGTGGTAGTGCAATTAACTGGCCACTAAGATAGCCAGACCTTACGCCATTTTGATTTTGAGGTTGAATGAAGTCTGAGATGTACAAGCAAAAGATGAATACGTGAGATAAATTGCGTGGGCGCATAATGGACACTGCTGCCCTCATTAGGGAACGTGCTGAGGCAGTCAGACAGGCAACACTTGTTCTCCAAGAGTGAATAAATGCATTGAAGTTGGCGCTGGAATACTCGAACACTGATTGTGCACCGTACATCAGCTGTGATGTGACGTGTACGATAGTACTTGGAGATATTTTTAAACTGATACTTTGCTAAACGAATATTGTTATTTTAACTAACTGTTGTACATGGGTACATGTGTGAAGCTGGCAATTTATTGAAGGATACAGCAAATAAATAACGATGTACATTAAATGTGTTTTGTCTCGAAAATCATTCGGAATAGGGCATATGTGAGCCTTGAGCAGCCGCTGGTGAAGCATCAGTGCAGCAGCGCATATTTAGCTTTCATATTTGTTTTGTAATTTGATTCTTAATTTCTTTCCGAATGTTTGTGCGCTTGCATATTTAAATACATAAAATCCTTGCGTATTCTCGTATTTGTGAGGAGTAATATTGCTTATGGATAGCAAAGCAAGCACTCCGTCTTCAGGCCACAAGTGGCTCATCGGGACCATCCGACCGCCGTGTCATCTTCGGTTGAGGATGCGGTCAGCACACCGCTCTCCCAGTCGTTATGATGGTTTTCTTTGACCGGAGCCGCTACTATTCGGTCGAGTAGCTTCTCATTTAGCATCACGAGGTTGAGTGCACCCTGAAAAACGGCAACAGCGCATGGCGGCAGGATGGTTACCCATCCAACTGCCGGCCACGCCCGACAGCGCTTAACTTCGGTGATCTCACGGGAACCAGCGTGTCCATTGCGGCACGGCCGTTGCCTTTATTGATAGCCGTAGAGTATAAATTCGGGCAGATGTTTGTTTTGGACAGCCAGTGCGCTTTTGACATAGGTTAGTGAGCCTTGAGCAGCTGCTGGTGAAGCATTAGCGCTGCAGCAGTGCAGTAGCGAGTCGCATGTTTAGCTTTGATATTTGTTTTGTAGTTTGATTCTTAATTTCTTTCCGAGTGTTTGTGCGCTTGCATATTTAATTACATAAAATACTTGCGTATTCCCGTATTTGAGAGGAGTAATATTGCTTATTGACAGCCGTAGAGTATAAATTCGCGGAGTCGTTAGATATTAGCAGTAGGATGGATAGGGTGTATGCGTGCTGTGTGCGGGCGCAGGGGAACTTTCCGCGGTTCGCGAGCAGCTGAGCGTGCTGTTGGCCACGGTCAGCCGCCTTCAGGCTGCTGCCTCGAGGTGCAGCGATGGCGGAGGGTCTGTCGCGTCGCTTGAGACACCACAGGTGTCGCTTGCTGCGTCCGCTGACTCAGCCGCCGAGGCACCGTCTAGTGTACCCGGCGCGTTGGATGATACTCACCTCAGGGTGAGTGGCGGGCTGCAACGCGTTCGCGTCACTCGAGGCGGAGGGCCAATGTGGAGGCTGGCCGGCTGGCCTCGCCCGTTCATCCTGCCAGTGGGCCCGAGCAGGCACACGGGGGCAAGGGCTTGCTGGTTATTGGGAGCTCCAACGTTAGGCGGGTGAAGGAGCCCCTTAGGGAAATAGTGTACAGGGCTGGATAGAAATCCAACGTGTACTCGGTTTGTCTGCCAGGGAGCCTCGTCCAAGATGTGGAGGCAGCTATCGAGCGTACGGGGTGCAGTCGTCTACAAATAGTTGCTCACGTCTGCACCAATTATGCCTGTCGCTTGGGTTCTGAGGCGATCCTCAGTGCGTACAGGCGGCTGGCGGATATGGTGAAGACCGCTGGCCTCGCACGTGGGGTGCAAGCAGAGCTCTCTATTTGCAGCATTGTTCCCAGAGCGGATCGGGGTCCTTTGGTTTGGAGCCGAGTGGAGGATCTCAACCAGAGGCTTCGTCGACTCTGTGACGGTCTTGGCTGCAGATTTCTAGACTTGCGCTATTGGGTGGGGAATTGTAGGACGCCCCTAGATAGGTCAGGGGTGCACTACACAAAGGAAGCGGCTACTTGGGTAGCAGAGTACTTGTGGCATGCACGTGGGTTTTTTTTAGGCTAGGCAGTAGTGCGAGGTGTCCTGATGAACACTCACCAGTCGACGTGCATGCAGGGAAATCAAGACGCGCTCAGTGTAAAGACACTTCAGCTATCAAGGTACTAGCAGTAAATTTTCAGAGTGTTCGGAATAAAGTTCCTGAATTTACTGCCCTCCAGGAAGCGTGTGGCTCGCAAATTATTCTCGGGACTGAGACCTGGCTGAACCCTGAGATAGGAAGTTCTGAAATATTCAGTGAGGGTTGGAACGTGTATCGGAAAGACAGATTAGACACCGTAGGAGGTGGTGTCTCCACTGCAGTTGGAAAAAATATTGTGTCTACTGAGGTCAAAGTAGAGTGTGATTGTGAAGTTATCTGGACACGTTTAACAGGGATAGCGGAAATAAAGTTAATTGTGGGGTGTTATTACCGGCCACCAGGTTCCACCGTGACAGTTCTAGAATCATTCGAAGGGAGTCTACATTCTGTATTGCAGAAGTACCCAAATCATGCTATATTAGTCGGAGGCGACTTCAACCCACCTAGTATAGACTGGGATGTCTATGGATTCATTACAGGTGGTACAGACAAGCCGTCGTGTGAATTAGTTTTGAACACAATATCCGAAAACTGTCTTGAGCAGCTAAATCGACAGCCAATGCGTAATGGAAGTAATTTAGATCTGGTAGCCACGAACAGACTAGACCTCATCGACGGTGTCAGTGTCGAGACAGGGATTAGTGCTCATGATGTTGTCATTACGACTATGGTTACGAAAGTTAAAAAGTAGGTCAAGAAGGCTAGGAGGGTATTCTTACTAGAAAGAGCAGATAAGCAGTTGTTAGCATTCCACTTAGTAAATGAATCGACTTCATTTACTTCCGGTACGATGGTCGTGGAAGAATTATGGGCAAATTTTAAACACATTGTAAATCACGCATTGGACAAGTATGTGCCGAAAAAGTGGGTTACGGACGGAAAAGACCCACCGTGGTTTAACAGCGCAATTCGGAGAATGCTCAGGAAGCAAAGGCAGTTGCACTCGCGATACAAGAACGATCGTGAGAATGGGGACAGGCAAAAGTTAGTAGAGATTCGTGCTGCTGTAAAAAGAGCGATGCGTGAAGCATTCAACCACTACCACCGTCATACCTTAACAAAATATCTCGCTGAAAACCCAAGGAAATTCTGGTCTTACGTAAAATCGGTAAGCGGGTCGAAGGCTTCCATCCAGTCACTCACTGATCAGTCTGGCCTGGCAACGGAAGACAGCAAAACGAAAGCTGAAATTTTAAATTTAGCATTTGAGAAAGCTATCACGCAGGAGGATCGTACAAACATACCGCCGTTTGAGTCTCGTACAGATTCCCGTATGGAGGACATAGTGATAGACATCCCTGGGGTTGTGAAGCAGCTGAATGGGGTGAAAATAAATAAATCGCCAGGTCCTGATGGGATTCCAATTCGGTTTTTACAGAGAGTACTCTACTGCATTGGCTCCTTACTTAGCATGCATTTATCGCGAATCTCTTGCCCAACGTTAAGTCCCGAGCGACTGGAAAAAAGCACAGGTGACGCCTGTATATAAGAAGGGTAGAAGGATGGATCCTCAAAATTACAGACCAATATCCATAACATCGGTTTGTTGCAGGATTCTCGAACATATTCTCAGTTTGAATATAATGAATTTCCTTGAGACAGAGAAGTTGCTGTTCATGAATCAGCACGGCTTTAGAAAGCATCGCTCCTGCGAAACGCAACTCGCCCTTTTTTCACATGATATCCTGCGAACCACGGATGAAGGGCATCAGACGGATGCCATATTCCTTGACTTCCGGAAACCGTTTGACTCGGTGCCCCACTGCAGACTCCTAACTAAGGTACGAACATATGGCATTGGTTCCCAAGTATGTGAGTGGCTCGAAGACTTCTTAAGTAATAGAACCCAGTATGTTGTCCTCGATGGTGAGTGTTCATCGGAGGTGAGGGTATCATCTGGAGTGCCCCAGGGAAGTGTGGTAGGTCCGCCGTTGTTTTCTATCTACATAAATGATCTTTTGGATAGGGTGAATAGCAATGTGCGGCTGTTTGCTGATGATGCTGTGGTGTACGGGAAGGTGTCGTCGTTGAGTGACTGTAGGAGGATACAAGATGACTTGGACAGGATTTGTGATTAGTGTAAAGAATGGCAGCTAACTCTAAATATAGATAAATGTAAATTAATGCAGATGAATAGGAAAAAGAATCCTGCAGTGTTTGAAAACTCCATTAGTAGTGTAGCGCTTGACACAGTCACGTCGATTAAATATTTGGGTGTACATTGCAGAGCGATATGAAGTGGGACAAGCATGTAATGGCAGTTTTGGGGAAGGCGGATAGTCGTCTTCGGTTCATTGATAGAATTTTGGGAAGATGTGGTTCATCTGTAAAGGAGACCGCTTATAAAACACTAATACGACCTATTCTTGATTACTGCTCGAGCGTTTGAGATCCCTATCAGGTCGGATTGAGGGAGGACACAAAAGCAATTCAGAGGCGGGCTGCTAGATTTGTTACTGGTAGGTTTGATCATCACGTGAGTGTTACGGAAATGCTTCAGGAACTCGGGTGGGAGTCTCTAGAGGAAAGGAGGCGTTCTTTTCGTGAATCGCTACTGAGGAAATATAGAGAACTGGCATTTGAGGCTGACTGCAGTACAATTTTACTGCCGCCAACTCACATTTCGCGAAAAGATCACAAAGATAAGATAAGAGAGATCAGGGCTCGTACAGAGGCATATAGGCAGTCATTTTTCCCTCGTTCTGTTTGGGAGTGGAACAGGGAGAAAAGATGCTAGTTATGGTACGAGGTACCCTCCGCCACGCACCGTATGGTAGATTGCGGAATATGTATGTAGATGTAGATATGTCTGTATGAAGTTCTTTGCTTCAAACAATCGTTCCTGTAACATCCCTGAATATTGGCCATTCTTCCTGGGACACCCTGTTCCCCAGGAAGCTGTGATGGTGCCCTTGCTGTTCATCTTGAATATTAATGACAGGGCAGAAAATATTAACGGTAACCTCAGACTTTTTGTAGATGGTGTAGTTATTTACAATTAAGATCTGCCTGAAATA
This sequence comes from Schistocerca serialis cubense, assembly GCF_023864345.2. Classification (NCBI taxonomy): domain Eukaryota; kingdom Metazoa; phylum Arthropoda; class Insecta; order Orthoptera; family Acrididae; genus Schistocerca; species Schistocerca serialis. The sequence continues at coordinate 224,413,893 of NC_064640.1, forward strand.
CGGTCCACAGATGTTCAGTCTAATCTTGATGGAATTTCAGAGTGACGCAACACCTGGACACTTTCTTCAAGTGCTAAGAATGCAAAATTACGCACTTCGCAAAAAGAAAACAATGTAGTATTTTATAACTACAATATCAACGAATCTTAATTGGAATCTGTAAACACATAAAAATACTTGGATATAACAGTTTTTGTAGGTATCAAACGGGATGATCGTAGAATTTAAGGAAGAACAGACACACGGCAATCATTCGCGACCCATTAGTTTTACTACTCTTGCTCTTCTAGATTTCGGCTCTAAGTGGCCGTCTCCACATATGCAAGAGTAATAGTAGCTATTCAAATGTGACTGAGTGCTGTGTATCTCTCCTTCCTTGTAGTCTACGGTTCCTGTGCATATCAGTTCCTTGTGGAAACAAAGTTGGTCGCAAAAGTGGTACGTTTTTGCAGATGATGCTTGTGTTTTAAGATATGCCATTAAAGGGAAAGCAATAGAAGACATTGTTAATGATGTTTTTATAAGGCTTATTAACTGGTTCTCTGAAATTGGACTTTCCCTAAATTTTTGGGAAAATGCACTATATTCAGTTCTGTACAATGAGTAGAATAATATCAACAATTGACGCGATACAAGAACAGGACTCAGTAAACAGGGTAGAATACTCCAAATTTTTGGGTCTGCGTACTTATGAAAACTTGAACTAGAAGAAGCGTATTGCTGAGTTTCTCAAACAGTGAAGTTCAGCTACTTTTGTACTTCGTATAATTGCTAGTCTTGGAAACAACATACTAACATATTTTGCGTATTTACTCTGAATAATGACTCATGAAATAATTTTATTGGAAAGTTACCAGTTTGAAATAAGTTACTGATTGCCCAAAAGCGAGCAGTAAGAATAATATGTGGTGTTCACCCGCGGTCGTCATGTTGGTACTGCTTCAAGGAGCTGTGCATTTTAACTGTATTGTCACAATACATATATTCGCTGGAATAATTCGTCATAAATAATCCATCACAATTTGAGAAGAATAGTGATTTACACACCTACAAAACTATAGGAAAAATGTACTTTATTACCCATTATTAAAGCAGTCAGTGGTTCACAAAGGAGTTCAATGCCCTGCAAAAATTTTTTTGATCATTTGTACGAGTACAATAACGTACTATCTCTGACAGGTAGCACAGCAAGATTTAAATATAAATTAGAATCATTTTCTCTGGACAACCCAGTTCTACTACATGGGCGAACTTCTCTTTAAAAGCCGGTAGCCTGAGAAAGGAAATATTTTTAAATGTAGTTGAGTGACTATGACAAAATAAATGTGTTCATTAATGTAAGTAGTCGTCATATATACGTACCCTGTAAACTGAATAATTCCATATCATTTGCTGCGCTGTAGGCAAAGCAGATCGCAGAATTCGTTTCATTGGTAGAATACTAGGATATACTCAGTCTTCAAAGGAGACTGCTTACACAACACTCATACGACCCTTCCTAGAATATTGCTCTAGTGTCACAGTCCGTAGTGATAGACGGTAAATCATCGAGTACAACAGAAGTGACATCTGGTGTTCCCCAAGGCAGTGCCATAGGCCCTCTGTTGTTCCTGATTTACATAAATGATCTAGGTGATAATCTGAGCAGCACCCTTAGATTGTTTGCAGATGACGCTGTAATTTGCCGCCTAGTAAAATCATCAGACGATCAATTCTAATTAAAAAAGGATCTAGAGAGAATTTCTGTATGGCGCGAAAAGTAGCAATTGGCACTTAACAGAGAAAAGTGCGAGGTCATCCACATGGGTACTAAAAGAAATCCAATAAATTTTGGGTATACGATAAATCGCACAAATCTAAGGGCTGTCAATTCCACTAAATACTACGAGCAACTTAAATTGGAAAGACAGCATAGATAATATTGTAGGGAGGGCGAAACAAAGACTGCTATTTGTTGGCAGAACACTTAGAAGATGTGACAAACCCACTAAAGAGAGAGCCTACATTACACTTGTCCGTCCTCTGTTGGAATATTACTGCGTGGTGTGAGATCCTTACCAGGTGGGATTGACGGAGGACATCAAAAATGTGCAAAGAAGGGCAGCTCGTCTCGTGTTATCGCGTAATAGGGGTGAGAGTGTCACTGATACGATACGCGAGTTGGGGTGGCAGTCACTGAAAATAAAAGGCGGTTTTCTTGGCGGCGAAATCTATTTACGAAATTTCAATCACCAACTTTCTCTTCCGAACGCTAAAATCTTTTTATGACACCCACCTACTTAGGGAGAAATGATCATTATAATACAATAAGAGAAATGAGAGCTCGATCGGAAAGATTTAGGTGTTCCTTTTTCTCCGCGCCATTCGAGAGTGGAATAGTAGAGAAGTAGTATGAAAATGGTTCGATGAAACCTCTGCCAGGCACTTAAGTGTGAATTGCAGAGTAACCATGTAGATGGTGATGTAAATCCTTTCCAAACAGGACGAACAAGAGTACTGAACATATACAGAGAAAGACAACAGCAATGATCACATGTTTGTTTGATCTGCAGGACAGTGTCACGGGAATTCTGGAGAAACTGGACTGGCAGACACCTACATACAAAGTGTCAGGAACTAGTTTTAGTAGACGAATTTTGGAATATACTACAACGCCCCTACAGGGATCGAGAGGACAAGATTAAGTTAACTACAGAGAGTATAAAGGCGTACAAACAGTCATTTTTCTCGAAATCTGTACGTGAATGGAAGGAGAAGAAACCCTAATTAGTTCAGTTGGAACTACCAAATGGTTTAAATGGCTCTGAGCACTATGGGTCTTAACTTCTGAGGTCATCAGTCCCCTATAACATAGAACTACTTAAACCTAACTAACCTAAGGACTTCACACACATCCATGCCCGATGCAGGATTCGAACCTGCGACCGTAGCGGTCGCGCGGTTCCAGACTGTAGCGCCTAGAACCACTCGGCCACACAGGCCGGGTGGAAGTACACTCTACCATACATTTCATAGTGGTTTACAGAGTATGGATGTAGATATACAGCGGTTCGACAATGGATGTAGATATACGGGTGTTGGACAAAAACAGGGAAGCACTGCGAGAAATACAAAGCATTCTTGAACATAACTGCAGATGCTAGCCGAACCTGCTGGGTGCGCTGTTGTACTTGATCAGGAACGGCACCTGTGCAATGCCCTCAATGCGTTGCAAGTGTCAGTCGTGGTCAGAAGAGTGTTCTGTGCAGCTGTAAGTGTGTTATGTCAGAGGTAAGTGAATTCATAAATGGACAGATTGTTGGTGATTTTGTGGTATTTGCTTCTGTTACCAAGTAGCTGAAGTGGTTAGTGTTTCATGAGGCACCATATCAAAGGTTTATACAGAATACAAAGAGAGCGGAAACGTGCCCTCTTAGTCACAATGCGAACGAAAGTGCGTGTTGAGTAACCATCGCAAATGATCACTGAAGAGAACTGTGACGAAAAATAAGAGGACCACAGCTATAATAGTCACAGCACAACTCAATGTCGCACTCGAGTACCCTGCCAGCACCAAAACAATAGGAAGGGGTCTTCATAAGCAGAGAACGGCAGGCCAATGTGGAATTTCAAAACCAAGCATTGGCGACTGCAGTGGGTGTAACAGGAAAATGTGGTACTGAAGCCACAAAACCTTAAATATGGAGCAATGGAATAAAAGTCATTTGGTTGGCTGAGTCTTGTTTTACACTGTTTCCAATTTCTGCCCGAGTTAATGTCTGGCATATGCATGTCCCAAGCCTACGATACAGACAGCTTGCTGCAAAGAGCGAAACATGGCGAGGGTTCGGTGATGATTCGGTCAGCCATACCCTGGTATTCCTTGGACCCCATGGTTATTCTGCAAGGTCATATTACTGCCAAGCATTGTGTGTCAATTTTGTCTGATCAGATCCATTTCATGGTACAATATTTGTTCTCCAATAGTGATCTGCAGCATCGTCGATGTACCGCTCTGTGGTACTTTGGTGCAGAGCCGAGTGGACGGTGTGAATCAGAGGCTCAGGCGGTTCTGTGACGGTGTAGGCTGCAGATTCCTTGACTTGCGCCATCGGGTGGTGGGTTTCCGAGTTCCGCTTAATAGGTAAGCAGTCCACTATACACAGCAAGAGCTGCTACACGGGTAGCAGGAGCTGTGCGGAAGCGACTGGGCGGTGGTTTTAGATTAGTGGGACTCAGGGAACCACAGAAAGGGCGTCCGTCTAAAAGGGGGCAGGTAAAACACAGTAAGTCAGATGTTGAAACGATCGGTATTGTGGTTGTAAATTGTCGTAGCTGTGTTGGGAAAGAACCAGAGCTCCAAGCCCTAATACAAAGCACTGAAGCTCAAATAGTTATAGGTACAGAAAGTTATGCAGTTTCCAGAAAGGATAGGTTAAATACAACTGGTGGTGGAGTATTTATTGCTGTCAGATGTAGTTTACCTTGTAGTGAAATAGAAATACATAGTTCCTGCGAAATAGTATGGGTGGAGGTTATACTTCTCAATTTGACTAAACTATCAATTGGGGCCGGCCGCCGTGGAAGAGCGGTTCTAGGCGCTTAAGTCTGGAGCCGCGCGACCGCTATGGTAGCAGGTTCGAATCCTGCCTCGGGCATGGATGTGTGTGCTGTCCTCAGTTTAGTAAGGTTTACGTAGTTCTAAGTTCTAGGGGGCTGACGACCTCAGATGTTAGGTCCGATAGTGCTCAGAGCCATTAGAACCATTTATTAATTTGGTCGTTTTGCCGACCCACCGACTCAGAACATACAGTTGCTGAACAGTTCAAAGAAAACTTGAGTCTCATTTAAAACAGGTACCCATTCATACAGTAATAGTCGGTGGTGGCTTTAATCTACCCTCGATATGCTGGAAAAATTATACATTAAAACTGGCGGCAGGCATAAAACGTCATCCGAAATTGTACTGGGCTTTCTCAAAAAATTATTTCGAACAATTAGTTCATAAGCCAAATCGAAGGGTAAATGCTTGTGAAAGCATACTTGACCTCTTAGCATTAAATAATCTTGGACAAATAATAAGGCAGAAAACCCAAAGCAATTCAGATCATACATACAGCACACCAATTGCAAGACGCAATCAATACTTTGACTGCGCGATAACGGTGAAGTCACTAATGACAGTGCCAGTAAAGCATTGTTATTAAACACAATTTTCCGAAACTCCTTCAACAAAGAAGACGAAGTAAATATTCCTGAATTCCAATCAAGAACAACTGTCAAGATGAGAAACATAGAAATAGATATCCCCACAGTCGCAAAGCAGCTAGAATCACTTAATAAAAGCAAGGCTTCCAGTCCAGATTGTATACCAGTCATGTTCGTCTCAGAGTATGCTGATACAATAGCTTCGTATTTAGCAATTATATACACCCGCTCGCTCACAGAAAGTCCGTACCTAAAGATTGGAAAATTACTAAAGTGACACCAATACCCAAAACAGGAAGCACGGGTAATCCGTTCAATTACAGACCCATATCACTAACGTCTACTTGCTGTAGGGTTTTGGAACATATACTGTATTCGAACATTATGAAGTACCGCGAAGAAAACGGTTTATTGACACGTAGACGCCTTCCACTGTGGCCAAGCGGTTGTAGGCCCTTCAGTCTGGAACCGCGCGACCGCTACGGCTGCGGGTTGGAACCCTGCCTCGGGCATGGATGTGTATGATGTCCTAAGATTAGTTAGGTGTAAGAAGTTCTAAGTTCTAGGGGACTGATGATCTCAGTTTTTAAGTCCCATAGTGCTCAGTGCTATTTGAACCATTTTTGACACGTAGTCAGCACGGATTCAGAAAATATCGCTCTTTTGAAACACACTAGCTCTTTATAGTCATGAAGTAATGAGAGCTATTGACAGGGGATTTCAAATTGAGTCCATATTGTTAAGTTTCCAGAAGGATTTCGACACCGTTCCTCACAATCGTCTTCTAACCTAACTGCGTGGCTATGGAATATCGCATCAGTTGTGCAATTGGATTCGTGATTTCCTGTCAGAAGGGTCACAGTTCGTAGTCACAGACGGAAAGACATCAAGTAAAATAGAAATAACATCCGGCGTTCCCCAAGGCAGTGTTATAGGCCCTCTATTTTTCCTGATCTGTATTAACGACATAAAAGACAATCTCAGTAGCCGTCTTAGATTGTTTGCAGGTGATGCTGTTATTTACCGTGTTGTAAAGTCATCAGATGACCAAAATAAATTACAAAATGATTTAGATAAGGAATCTGAATGGTGCGTAAAGTAGCAATTGACCCTGAGTAAAGTAAAATGTAAAGTTATTAACATGAGTACTAAAAGAAATCCGCTGAATTTCGTTTCGCGGAAGTCACACAAATCTGAAGGGTGCAAATTCAGCTAAATTATTAAGGATTGCAATTACAAATACCCTAAATTGGAACGATCACATAGATAATGTTGTGGGTAGAACCAACCAAAGCCTGCGATTCAATGGCAGAACACTTAGAAGGTGCGACAGGTCTTCTAAAGAGACTGCTTACACCACGCTTGTCCGCCCTGTTCTGGAATGTTTCTGTGCGGTGTGGGAACCGCATCAGATGGGACAGGCGGATGACATCGGAAAGGTATAAAGGAGGGCAGCTCGTTTTGTATTATCGCGAAGTTGGGGAGATAGTGCCGCAGACATGATACGTGAATTGGAGTGGCAATCATTAAAACAAAGGCGGTTTTTGTTGCGATGGGATCTTCTGACGATATTTCAATCACCAGTTTGCTACTCCGATTGCGACAACCCACCTACATAGGGAGAAATGATCATCACGATAAAATAAGAGAAATCAGGGTTCGCACAGAAAAATTTAAGAGCTCGCTTTCCCGCGCACCGTTTCAGAGTGGAACGGTAGAGAGACAGCTTGAAAGTGGTTCATTGAACCCTCTGCCAGGTGCTTTCTTGTGAACAGCAGAGTTATCATATAGATGTAGATGCTGTGTTCCAGGAAGACATGGTTCCTGTTCGCACACCTCACATAGTCCAGGACTGGTTTGTGACCAAGAGAATGAGTTGTCGCATCTCCCCTGACCACCACAGTGACAGATCTCAGCATTTTTGAGCCTTCATCGTCAAATTGGGAATGAAGTGTACGTGATCACTACTCACTTCCATCATCACTACCTGACGTTCCCAATATTTTGCACGGACAATGGTATAAGATTCCCGTGAAAACCGCACAGAACCTGTATTTCGCTGTTCTGTGATGAGTAGAATCTGTTTTACCCTACGCCGCGTTAGGCGTGGTAAGATGTTGTACTTTACGTTGTTCCATATTTGTGTCGACGCCCTGTAGATGTAGATATAGACTAGTGCTAGAAATAACCAAGGTACGAAGTTCCTCCTTCATTCTCTGCTTCTGCAGAAATGGCTGTGTACTAGATTGTTCAAGGGAACAGGAACGGTAGTAAATCCATCTGGCTATCCGACAGACGAGAAAGCGTCGTAACGTTCCTGGAGGTACGCCTTCGCGTGTCTGCTACCGTCGCCCCAGCCCGCCTTCCACCGAGCACATGACCACGAGCTCACAGTCACACACACACACACACACACACACACACACACACACACACACACACGTACACACGCACACGCGCACACACAGACACGCGCGCATGCGCAATCACGTCCACATATCTGTGTAGGAGAATACTCCTTTCCTTAGACGAAAGTACAAACAGCGAGGTGGTGAAGTGGGAAGACACAGGACTCACAGTCAGGAGGGCAGTGGTTCGAATCTCTGTCAGGCCATCCACATTTATATTTCTTTCTCAGCAGTCTCCTATCCAAGCTTATGCTTGGAAAACTGCAGGAAACCTACATGTGGATGGAGTGATAGAGATACAAACGACTGATCTCCTAACTGTGACTTCTGGGTCATCCCACTGCATCACCCCGCTGCGTTTTATTAATGAAATTTGGTGAATGCGGTGAATGCCCTCTGTGTAGTTTATAACGTTTTATCTTATCACAAGGGCCTTCGCATTTTCCGGTTCACGTGAGGTAGCTATTTTTGGTGTAGCCAACCCAACATGTTCGAGTACTTCAAAACTTGTTCTTTCAGCAGAATCCAACAACAGATAATAAAAAATAATAGCAGCACATCAGCATTCCACATTGTATTTTATGTACGATGTGGTGCAGCCATGGAAACACTGGACTCTCGTTCAGGAAGATTAACAATTCCTCATGTTTCTCTAACTCATTTCATGCAAATGATATTACAGCTCCTTGAACAAGGTTATGACCAATTTTCTAAACTGTCCTTTCAAGTAAGATAGTGCCCCTTTGTAATAATTCTGATTCAAGGTACGTTACATTCTAACCTTCATTACCACAGACCACAGAGCAAAAGTTAATACTCACGAGTAAAAACATAGATTATTGTCAGTGTAACAATTACCTGGCAAACAATCCTATGAAATGTTTAAAATGCTACGATTTTGAAGTTTCTTACTATAATTGCATTAACTAGTCTTGACTGAAAACGATGGCATTAAGATTCGTGTAAAATGCTATTTATTTGCATAACACTGGAGTGTTTTGAGTTGATTTTCTAAGAATTTGATGCCCTCATTTCAAACAATTAGTTAATATTTGCCAAGGAGCTCAAAATTCTAAAATACAAGATATTAGTGAAATATATGTTACACTGTTTTCTTATAAGTCCATGGATAAAAAATGAAACAATAGTTTTACTATTGTATTATATAAATATTATTCTATACTAAATAAAAAAGACATTGATGATAACATCCAGTCCCTGAACATTTAGGAAACTTCTTTTCCATGACATTCTTGAATGTCAACTGCCATAACGTGCATATCCGAACTTCCTTGGTAGCGTTCCTCGACAGTTTTCATATGCAGAGTTGCATTATTTGTGGATCGTCAAATATTCGTGTCTGAATTTTTCCATTCTCGGCTCAGACATTTTTCCCTATATATTCAAACAGTGACTCATTCTTATGAAAAGCCTTTACAAACTGCTTCAAAAGGCCCAACTTGATATGATTCAACGAAGGGGTCGTTAATGACATTATTCCTCCCTCCGAACATGATTTCTCCCTTTGGTCGTTCTTTTCCAACACTGTGATGTGTTTTTTCTCTGCTATTCCAGAGTCACAAGAAGAGAAAGTTTAACATTCATTGATGCTTATGAGACTTAATCTTCTCAAAGATCAAAACTATGGTTTTATGTTCTTATTTCATTTCCCTTGAGGGATCAGCTGGCATTGAACTAAATTTGTTACCATTGTGTATTAATACAAATTTCAAACTTGCCTTGAGCTGTGCACAAACACAAGAAAATCAACTAGAAAACATTCGGTAAGACCCATTTCCTCAGGAGTCCACAGTTTCGTTCAGAACACGAGATTGTCTTCTTGAGAGTATAAAAAATAAAAATGAAGGGCTTCCTGGATCAACAAGACGTTACGACAGCAGCCTGGGCAAAACCGAAAGATACGATTCCACATCAATTTGTTGTACATTTATTCCGATTTAGATCGTAAAGTATGAGAATTACGACTCTTATATAGGTACACGAAACTTTGAAGTATTTACGAAGTAGTATTCTTTAAAAATTTACCTCTTTAGTGCGACTTAAACCATGAAGACTTAAAATTATAAAAACTGGTCATCCCACAGATTTCACTTTACAGAAGTCTATATTTAAAAAGCATTGTTAACCTTAAAGGTTTTTATTGGATTTCATTTCATATATACAGTTTTTCCCGTATATGACAGTTACTCACCAAAATTCCAAATGTCAAATGAGCTCTAGAAAAACGTAATTGATTGTTTATCGGACAATAGTCTTCAGTGTATTCAAAAACTGCAGTTAACTTCACCAGAAAATTTCCTCTTGACACAATATTTTAATACCGCAATATGTAAACAAATATTGGGACATGGTGGATTTTTATATTTCCAAATTTTATTTCAACAATACATAAAATTTCTTTTGCAAATCGCATTTTTGTAACCATAAAAAGGTATAATATTTGGACAAATCACCACTGTTTGCAAAAACAGAAGTCGTTATAATAATTACTTTGACAAAGGTAATTCTAGAACATTTTGGACAACAATTTTGTGTTATATAGAACTGTATGCATCTCAAATCAGATTGGGCATCGTTGATAGCTGAATTGACTTTTAAGCTTTTGTATGTGACACATTGTGTGCAATGTTGTTGTTATCAGCAATCATGTGAAAATGAGCTCATTCTGTGTAAAAAGAGGTTATAGGGATGAGACTATGTTTTTTTTTGCCTTGTTGATTGGTAAAAAAGTTGACACTAACAAAAAACTGTGTATTATGTTTTACTATGTGTGACAAACTAATTGTGAAATAAAACAAGAATAAATATTAAGAAATAGTATCTTCACAAGCTAGTAAACAATCTGAGAACCTATTTATACCCAAATTAGGCGAATGCTGCCGCTTCACATTGAAACAAGATGAGTATTTACCTTTATTCTACAAATTGTTTAACCACATTCTGGAAGAGTAATTTTCTCATTATGTTCTGTTCTACTAAAACTATTACGTAGTTACAGAAGAGATTTATTTCGATTGGAATGGCTCATCAGGGATATTTTGCCTCAGATGTACCATTTCAAGAGCAAGAAGGGTAGCATACTTTTTCAGTTGTATGGTAAAAGTTAACTTTGGATCCTTGATTCAGTACATTTTTGTTGGAAGCGAGTAATTCAGAAGCTTCTTTTGACGGCTTGAAATCTCTGGTGGGTTATTAAGTCATCCCAGTTTAAACTCAGAGGAATTAATGCCATAACTGCATAATCACTGAATCACTGTCATTGTCATTAGTATCAGAGGGACAACACCAGTCGCCACAAACAACAGGTATCGGAGTGGCCTTTTTTTCAGACGTTTTGGTTTCCCAGTAGTCCACAATCATAAATGTTCTGTACAAGTTTTACAGATTTATTGCAAAAGTCTTTACAAAGTCAATAATATGTTTTTGGTTTCCATTTAACGTTAATTCTCTGCATATGTAGCCAAAACCACCAAGATGATTTACGCAACTTCTTGTACTTTAACTTATATTATTTATGTTCAACAACACAAGTGCAAAAACGTACAGCATAGATGTTTCCTAACTGAACTGTCATGTGCATCATCCTTGGTCAGCCCTGTACAGCCAGAGCTCACACAATAACCTCCTACTCCATCTGGTGGATATTCCTGGAACTAATTAGAAAGCAGGCCGGCAATACGGCAAACCTTCAGGAACCAATCCTCGTACATGTGATTTAGAAGTGCACAAACCAGAGTTACAAATGCATATTCATGTTGAAGTGCTAGTTAAACAACAATGATCAAAAAATAAGAGCAGATATTGGATGACTGATTTCACTTTTTGATTCAACGCCACAACTGTGGCTACAATCAATTCTAAAGTCCTAGATATAAAAAAAAAACAGTTTGTTCTTGGCCTGTGTAATTACTTCATTGCTAGGTTCCCTGAGTATTTTAAAATGGCCTAACAGTTATTAATGTTGTTAATAGGTGTGCAAAGCTCCAATGTAGATTTGACTTCCACAGTCTGATGCATTAAATGAACGATAATATATTTCTGCTAAGATAGTAGATCGCATTCCAATAGAAATAGAGTTCGAGTAAATGATCTGTCCATTCAGGTTAAGGTTGTCTATTGTTCACTTGAATCGATGCAAGCAATTTCCAGGTCGATTCTTTGAATGAGACGCAGACGAATGTCTTCCCCATCCTTCTCCCACTGAGGACGTATTCTGTACACAATCATATCGTCGTCGTTGAGGATTTGAGCCCTAACGTTCCGTTATGTCTCCATCGTCTTCGTTGTAGGAAGACTAGTTTCGTTGTTAGTTAATATCTTTGGTGAGCACGCTGTCCAAAACAGAAGATGGGCTATTGAACTTTCCTTCTTACTTTCTACTGCTCTTCGCTCAACGAAATTTAGATTCGTTGTATAACTAATATATGTGCAAAACCAGTACGCTCCACTTCCACTAGCTAGGAAACAGTTGCAATGCTAGATGACACGTTATGTGCTGAAATGCCAATTCATGGGAAACCATTACTTGCTTCATACTTGCAACACCTGACACCTGACACCTGACAGCTGTTGGATACCTCAAATATAAGGCAATATCACTGGCCTTAAGGAGTCGGAAATGTAACGGCTGCTGTCCAAGTTACCGGCTATGAGAACCAGAAGTAGATATTTCCTGTACCCATTGGTCTTCAATAGCACGATGCCAGGTATTGGAGCATGTATGACAATGATGGGAAAGCTGAAAACCATGATGGTATACGCAGAAATAGTGTCACGGCGCCACTCCTGTGTCCAGGGTTCTCACCACACCTCTCTCTTCTGCTGTGTCAAGGGTTACAGCAGCAATGGTCTCTGCACTGATAGTCTGTAGTGCTCGAGACGTAATCTCACTCTCCGCGTGGATACTTGTCGTGTGGTAAGCAAACCCATTTCCCGGTTCTTGGCATGTAACTTTACTTTGTGATCCTGCACAGATGAATGAATATTCATGTCCCACGGGCTCGAGACATATGTGGTTGTTGCAATCCCTCATTTCGCTGAATAAAAATCTACTGAACACATTAATTCCATATCTGTGTGACAATCGTGGGATGCCAACCAACGCAAGTAGTGATATCACGGAACGACAAACCACAGTTTCGAATGTTCTTGATGCTGCCACTGTCGAATTCTGACATGGGCTGGTAGACGTTTCTGTTCGTACGTGAGGCGTAACACGATCATGTCACCAGCAAACAACATTCTGAATGAGAAACCGATATATCCAAAATATAGGTGGTATTACTCCTACTACACTGCGTAGTGACACTACCCAGAAATCTGCTAAAAGTAATAAATCTTTATTGTAAGCGCTGAAAGTAGCATGGAGGCCTCCACGGAGTATTATAGTGACAGCGCTGGCTATCATCCAAGCTATGTCGACAAATAAGGCAGAATAATAGATGCGTAAGTGAGTTGTGAAGCAAGTGTTGCGTAGCGCAATGGTAATTTGCCCCACACAGCAAAGAATCTACATCTACATCCACAAGGATACTCTGCAAATCACATTTAAGTGCCTGGCAGAGGGCTAATCGAACCACCATCAAAATTCTCTAATATTTCAATATCTTATAGTGCGCAGAAAATACAAACACCTATATCTTTCCGTACGAACTCTGATTTCCCTTATTTTAACGTCATGATCGTTTCTCCCTGTGGGACGATGTCAACGAAATATTTTCGCATTCGGAGGATAAAGTTGGTGATTCTAATTTCGTGAGAAGATTCCATCTCTACGAAAAACGCCTTTCTTTTAATTATGTCCAGCCAAAATTCTGTATCATTTCTGTGACATTCTCTCCCATATTTTGCAATAGTACAAAACGTGTTGCCTTTCTTTGAACTTTTTCAATGTACTCCGTCAGTCCTATCTGGTAAGGATCCCACACCGCGCAGCAGTATTGTAAGAGACGACGGACAAGCGTAGTATAGGCAGTCTCCTTAGTAGTTATGTTATGTTTTCGAAGTGTCCTGCCAATAAGGCGCAGTCTTTTGGTAGCCTTCCCCACAATATTTTCTATGTGTTCCTTCCAGTTTAAGTTGTTCGTAATTGTATTACCTAGGCTTTTAGTTGAATTTACGTCTTTTAGATTAGACAGATTTATAGTGTAATCGAAGTTTAACGAATTCCTTTTAGCACTCATGTGGATGACCTCACACTTTTCGTTATGTAGGATCAACTGTCAATTTTCGCACCATTCTGATATTTTTTCTAAATCGTTTTTCAATTTGTTTTTATCTTCTGATGTCTTTATTATTCGATAAACGACAGCGTGATCTGCAAAGAAGTTAAGACGGCAGCTGAGGTTGTCGTCCAAATCGTTTATATAGATAAGGAACATCAAAGGGCCTATAACACTACGTTGGGGGACGCGCGGAATTACATCTGTTTTACTCAATGACTTTCCGTCAATTACTACGAACTGTGACGTCTCTGACAGGAAATCACAAATCCAGTCACATAACTGAGACAATATTCCTTAAACACGCAATTTCACTACAAGCCGCTTGTGCGGTACAGTGTCTAAAACTTTCCGGAAAACCAGAATTATAGAATTGATCTGAAATCCCTTATCAATAGCACTAAGCACTTCATGTGAATAAAGAGCCAGTTGTGTTTCACAGGAACGCTGTTTTCTAAACCCATGTTGACTGTGTGTCAATAGACAGTTTTCTTCGAGGTAATTCATAATGAAGTGGCAATTGGGTCGTTGCCACTGCACTGAAGCAGGTCTCTCTGTTATGGGCAGTGTGACTAGACACCAGGTTTTAGAGGAACAAATGGGCAGTAATGGAGTATAAATGAGGCTGAATTTGAGGATAGGACGTTATTCGAGTCAGGGACTTGGTGATTGCTGAGTAGCCGCACTACAATGCTGGCGCACCACTGGCCAATCAGACGACTGGGCAGTGCCAGCAGCAGCCTATGGTTCGAGACCAGGCTGTGTCTGCGGGCACACTGGGTCCTTTGTGAGACTTGGCGTCATAGCCCTGCTGGCTTGCTGTTCCGGTATGCTGCCGCAAATGATGAGACCCAGGAAGGGACTCGACGTCACATCGTCAGCCCCCGTCTATCGCCTGTCTGACGGGCATGGGTTAACACCAACGCAAAACTGCCTCCACAACCGCAGAGCGAAGAGCAGCCAGGTCGCCTTCTGGAGTGTCACTCCCCTGGGAAGCGCCGCTGTCGCATCTGCCTGTGTCCTCGCCCTCGCTGGTTACTTTTACCCATTCTACATACTACCTTTTCACAATCTTCATAATACCGACAATAGAATCGTAATTAAATTTTGTCACAGGGTACATGACAATCGTCATTTGCTTCCATTATTACTTTTTGCTCATGTAGATACGTTTATATGGAACGTAATCAATAACACACTCAATAATTATCAGTGGCCGCAGGAAAATCTGCACGCTACAGTGGAACCCAATTTACAAGTTCTTTTTACGATCGCTGGTGTGACACGATCGGTTAAATGCTGATTGGTTCAACCAGTTTAGAAGAGCGAATAACAAGACTGAATGATTTGTATGTTGAAAGCTTAAGAGCGTTCTCTTGGCCTCAGGAACTGCAATGTACTTCGAGCATTATGGAGACCCTGTACATTTTACCAGACGTACGAGAAAAGTTCTCAGCCGCTCTTCCCTAGTCGCTGGATTAGTCGTAGTAGTTCAGTTAACTGGCCAATAAGATCGCCAGATATTACATCATTAGATTTTTGACTTTTAAGTTGGGTGAAGTCTCAGATGTACAAGCGAATGATATGTACGAGAGATGAACCGCATGGTCGCATCATGGACACTGCTACACTCATTAGGGAACATGGGACTATAACATCTGAGGTCATCAGTCCCCTAGAGCTTAGAACTACTTAAACCTAACTAACCTAAGGACATCATACACATCCATGCCCGAGACAGGATTCGAACCTGCGATCGTAGCAGTCGCGTGGTTCCGGAGTGATGCGCCTAGAATCGCTCGGCCACCGAGCCGGCGCATTGAAATTGGCGCTGGGATACTCCAACACTGATTGTACACCGTACATCAGCTGTGATGTGACGTGTACGAAAATACTTTGAGATGAATGTGCTAAAAATCATATTTTTGAGCTGATAGTTTGTTAATCTAATAATGTTATATTTACTAACTGTTGTAAATGAGTGAATCTGGCAATTTATAGAAGAATACAGAAAATAAATAACGATGTACATTAAATGTGTTCTGTCTCGAAAATCATTCGGAATAGGGCATGTGCCTGTATGAAGTTTTTTGCTTCAAATGATCGTTCCTGTGATGTCCCTTAATATTGACCATTCCTCCTGGGACACCATGTTCCCCAGGAATGTCTGTTGGAGCCCTTGCTGTTCATGTTGAATATTAATGACAGTGCAGAAAATATTAACGGTAACCTCAGATTTTTTGTAGATGGTGTAGTTATTTAGAATAAGAGCTGCCTGAAATACGGTCCACAGATATTTAGTCTAATCTTGATAGAATTTCAGAGTGATGCAACACCTGGACACTTCCTTCAAGTGCTAAGAATGCAAAATTATGCACTTCGCAAAAAGAAAACACTGTAGTATATTATGACTAAAATATCAACGAGTCTTAATTGGAGTCTGTGGTGTCACCGCCAGACACCACACTTACTAGGTGGTAGCCTTTAAATCGGCCACGGTCCGTTAGTATACGTCGGACCCGCGTGTCGCCACTATCAGTGATTGCAGACCGTGCGCCGCCACACGGCAGGTCTAGACAGACTTCCTAGCACTCGCCCAGTTGTACAACCGACTTCGCTAGCGATGGTTCACTGACAAAATACGCTCTCATTTGCCGAGACGATAGGTTAGCATAGCCTTCAGCTACGTCATTTGCTACGACCTAGCAAGGCGCCATATTCAGTTACTATTGATATTGTGAATCATGTACCGTCAAGAGCGACGTTCATCATTAATGGATTAAAGTTAAGTATTCCACCAGCTACGTCCGTTTTTCTAAAGTCTAATTTCCTTGTCCTGTTCCAGACCTCACGCCTGCCTGCGTGAGCTAAAACGCGTGCCTTTCGGCCTCCTCTAGTAACACGGTGTTGGCTCTCCTGCCAACCACAACAGAATCTGTCAACACATACAAATACTTGGATGTAACAGGTTTTGAAGGAATGAAACGGGATGATCGCAGAATTTAAGGAAGAAGAGACACACGGCAATTATTCGCGACCCATTAGTTTTACTACTGTTGCATATCTAGATTTCGGCTCTAAGTAGCCGTTTTCACATATGGTTCAAATGGCCCTGAGCACTATTGGACTTAACATCTGAGGTCATCAGTCCTCTAGAACGTAGAACTACTTAAACCTAACTAACCTAAGGACATCACACACAACCACGCCCGGGGCAGGATTCGAACCTGCGAACGTAGCAGTCGCGCGGTTCCGGATTGAAGCGTCTAAAACCGCTCGGCCACCGCGGCCGGCTCTTCGCATATGCAAGAGTAAGAAAAGAAATGGAAATGCGACTGAACGCTCTGGTTGGCTCCTCCCTTGTAGTCTCCGGTCCTTGTGCACAGCCGGCCGAAGTGGCCGTGCGGTTAAAGGCGCTGCAGTCTGGAACCGCAAGACCGCTACGGTCGCAGGTTCGAATCCTGCCTCGGGCATGGATGTTTGTGATGTCCTTAGGTTAGTTAGGTTTATCTAGTTCTAAGTTCTAGGGGACTAATGACCTCAGCAGTTGAGTCCCATAGTGCTCAGAGCCATTTGAACCATTTTGAACCTTGTGCACAACAGTTCCTTGTGGCATCAAAGCTGATCGCAAAACTGGTAGGTTTTTGCAGATGATGTTTGCGTTTTAAGAAATGCCATTAAAGGGAATGCATCTGAAGACATAGTTAATGATGTTTTTCAACGGGTTATTAACTGATTCTCGGAAACTGGACTCTCCCAAATTTTTTGGGAAAATACAGTATATTCAGTTCTGCACAATAAACAGAGTAATATCAACAATTGACGTGGCGCAAGAACAGGAGTCAGTAAACAGGGTAGAATGCTTCTGAATTTTTGGTCTACATACTGATGAAAACTTGAACTGGAAGAAGCGTGTTGCTGAGTTTCTCAAACAGTTAAGTTCAGCTCCTTTTGTTCTTCGTATAATTGCTAGTCCTGAAAACAATATACTAACATATTTTGCGTATTTACTCTGAATAATGACTCATGTAGTAATTTTCTTGGGACATTACCAGTTAGAAATAAGGTACTGATTGCCCAAAAGCGAGCAGTAAGAATAATAAGTAATAATAAGTGATGTTCACACGCGGTTGTCATGTAGGTACTTCTTCAAGGAGCTGTGCATTTTAACTGTGATGTCACAAATTCGTCATATATAATCCATCACAATTTGAGAAGAACAGTGATTTACACACCTACGAAACTATAGGAAAAAGTGTACTTTGTTACCCATTATTAAAGGAGTCAGTGCGTTACAAACGAGTTCAATGCGCTGCAAAAAAATTTTTCATCATTTGCAAAATAACGTAATATATCTAACACGTAGCGCAGCAAGATTTAAATAAAAATTATAATCATCTTCCCTGGACAACCCAGTTCTACTTCATGGGCGAACTTCTCTTTAAAAGCCGGTAGCCTGAGAAAGGAAATACTTTTAAATGTAGTTGAGTGAGTATGACAAAATAAATGCGTTCATTAATGTAAACAGTCGTCACATGTACGTACCCTGTAAACTGAATAATTCCATATCATTTGCTGCGCTGTAGGCAAAGCAGATCGCAGAATTCGTTTCATTGGTAGAATACTAGGAGGTACTCAATCTTCAAATGAGACTGCTTATACAATACTCATACGACCCTTCCTCGAGTATTGATCTAGTGTCACAGTTCGCAGTGATAGACGGTAAATCATGGAGAACAACAGAAGTGATATCTGGCGTTCCCTAAGGCAGTGTCATAGGCCATCTGCTGTTCCTGATTTACATAAATTATCTGGGAGATAATCTGAGCAGCCCCCTTAGATTGTTTACAGATGACGCTGTAATTTGCCGTCTAGTGAAATCATCAGACGATCAATTCTAATTAAAAAAGGATCTAGAGAGAATTTCTGTATGGCGCGAAAAGTGGCAATTGGCACTAAGCAGTGAAAAGTGCGAGGTCATCCACATGGGTACTAAAAGAAATCCAATAAATTTTTGGTATACGATAAACCGCACAAATTGTAGGGCTGTCGAATCGACTAAATACTACGAGCAACTTAAATTGGAAAGACAACATACATAATATTGTAGGGAGGGCGAAACAAAGACTGCTATTTGTTGGCAGAACACTTAAGAAGATGTGACAAACCCACTAAAGAGACAGCCTACATTACACTTGTCCGTCCTCTGCTGGAATATTGCTGCGTGGTGTGAGATCCTTACCAGGTGGGATTGACGGAGGACATCGAAAAAGTGCAAAGAAGGGCAGCTCGTTTCGTGTTATCGCGCAATAGGGGTGAGAGTGTCACTGATACGATACGCGAGTTGTGGTGGCAGTCACTGAAACAAAGGCGGTTTTCTTTGCGGCGAAATCTATTTACGAAATTTCAATCACCAACTTTCTCTTCCGAATGCGAAAATCTTTTCTTGACACCCACCTTCGAAGGGAGAAATGATCATTATAATAAAATAAGATAAATTAGAGCTCGATCGGAAAGATTTAGGTGTTCCTTTTTCCCACGTGCCATTCGAGAGTGGAATGGTAGAGAAGTAGTAGGAAAATGGTTCGATGAAACCTGGACCAGGCACTTAAGTGTGAATTGCAGAGTAGCCATGTAGATGGTGATGTAAATCCTTTCCAAATAGGAGGAACAAGAGTACTGAACATATACAGACAAATACAACAGCAATGATCACATGTTTGTTTGATCTGCAGGACAGTGTCACGGAAATTCTGGAGAAACTGGACTGGCAGACACCTACATACAAAGTGTCAGGTTCCAGTTTTAGTAGACGAATTTTGGAATATACTACAACTCCTGTACAACAATCGAGAGGACAGGATTAGGTTAACTCCATCGAGTATAAAGGCATACAAACGGCAACTTCTGAGGTCATCAGTCCCCTAGAACATAGAACTACTTAAACCTAACTAACCTAAGGACAACACACACATCTATGCCCGATGCAGGATTCGAACCTGCGACCGTAGCGGTCGCTCGGTTCCAGACTGTACCGCTTAGAAGCGCTCGGCCACACAGGCCGGGTGGAAGTACACTCTACCATACATTTCATAGTGGTTTGCAGAGTATGGATGTAGATATACAGGGGTTCGACAATGGATGTAGATATACGGGTTCTTGAACATAACTGCAGATGCTGGCCAAACCTGCAGGGTGCGCTGTTGTATTTGATCACGAACGGCACCTGTGCAATGCCCTCAAGTAGCAGAAGTGGTTCGTGTTTCATGAGGCACCGTATCTAAGATTAATACCGAATACCGACAGAGCGGAAACGCGCCCTCTTAGTCACAATGCGAAGGAAAGTGTGTGTTGAGTAACCATCAGATCATCATTAAATAGGACTGTGACGAAAAATAAGAGGACAAAAGCTATAATAGTCACTGCAGAACTCAATATCGCACTCGAGTACCCTGTCAGCACCAAAAGCCAGGAATGGGTCTTCATAAGCAGAGAACTGCAGGCCGATGTGGAATTTCAAAACCAAGCATTAGCGACTGCAGTGGGTGTAACAGGAAAATGTGGTACTGAAGCCATAGAACCTTAAATATGGAGCAATGGAAGAAATTCATTTGGTTGGCTAAGTCTTGTTTTACACTTTTTTCAATTTCTGCCCGAGTTAATATCTGGCGTTTGCATGTCCCAAGCCTACAATACAGACAGCTTGCTGCCAAGAGCGCAACATGGCGAGGGTTCGGTGATAATTCGGTCAGCCATACCCTGCTATTCCTTGGACCCCATGGTTACTCTGCAAGGTCATATTACTGCCAAGCATTGTGTGTCAATTTTGTCTGACCAGATCCATTTCATGGTACAATATTTGTTCTCCAATAGTGAGCTGCAGCATCGTCGATGTACTGCACTGTGGTCCTTTGGTGCAGAGCCGAGTGGAGGGTCTGAATCAGAGGCTCAGGCGGTTCTGTGACCGTGTAGGCTGCAGATTCCTTGACTTGCGCCATCGGGTGGTGGGTTTCCGGGTTCCGCTTAATAGGTGAGCAGTCCACTACACACAGCAAGCTGCTACACAGGTAGCGGGGGCTGTGCGGAAGGGACTGTGCGGTGTTTTTAGATTAGTGGGACTCAAGGAACCACAGAAAGGGCGTCCGTCTAATAGGGGGCAGGTAAAACACAGTAAGTTAGATGTAGAAACGATCGGTATTGTGGTTGTAAATTGTCGTAGTTGTGTTTTGAAAGAAACATAGCTCCAAGCCCTAGTGTGCAGCTCGTGGTCTTGCGATAGCGTTCTCGCTTCGCGCGCCCAGGTCCCGGGTTCGATTCCCGGCGGGGTCAGGGACTTTCTCTGCCTCGTCCTTAGGGGACATGTCTAGGGGAGTGATGACCATAGATGTTAAGTCCCATAGTGCTCAGAGCCATTAGAACCATTTATTAATTTGGTCGTTTTGCCGACCCACCGACTCAGAACATACAGTTGCTGAACAGTTCAAAGAAAACTTGAGCCTGATTTAAAATAGGTACCCCATTCATACAGTAATAGTCGGTGGTGACCTTAATCTACCCTCGATATGGTGGAAAAGTTATACGTTAAAACTGGCGGCAGGCATAAAACGTCATCCGAAATTGTACTGGGTCATTCTCAGAAAATTATTTTGAACAATTAGTTCATAAGCCCACTCGAAGCGTAAATGCTTGTGAAAGTATACTTGACCTCTTAGGATTAAATAATCCGGGACAAATAATAAGGCAGAAAACCCAAAGAAATTCGGTCATACATAAAGCACACCAGTGGCAACACGCAGTCAATACCTTCATTGCGCGATAACAACGGTGAAGTCACTGATGACAGTGCCACTAAAGCACTGTTATTAAACACGATAAGAAGGCAGAATGATTTGCATGTTGAAAGCTTGAGAGCATTCTCTTACACTCTCGGAGTGCAATTTACTTCCAGCATTATGGAGACCCTCTTCATTTTACCAGACGTATGAGAAAACTTCTCAGCGGCACTTCCCTAGTCGCTGGTTTGGTCGTAGTACTCCAATTAACTGGCCACTAAGATCGCCAGGTATTACATCATTAGATTTTTGACTTTGAGTTTTGATGAAGTTTCAGATGTACAAGCGGAAGATATGTACGAGAGATGAACCGCATGGTCGCGTCATGGACGCTGCTACCCTCATTAGGGAACTTGCTGAGGCACTGACAGGCAACACAACATGTACTCCAAGAGTGAACAAATGCATTGAAGTTGGCGCTGGGATACTCGAACACTGATTGTGCACCGTACATCAGCTGTGATGTGACGTGTACGATAATACTTGGAGGTGAATGTGCTAAAAAACGTATTTTTGAGCTGATACTTTGTTAAGCTAATAATGTTATATTTACTAACTGTTACACGTGAGTGAAGCTGGCAATTTATTGAAGAGCACAGAAAATAAATAACGATGTACATTAAATGTGTTCTGTGTCGAAACTCATTCGGAATAGGGCATATGCCTGTCTGAAGTTTTTTGCTTCAAACGATCGTTCCTGTGACATTCATGAATATTAACCATTTCTCTTGGGACACCCTGTGCCCCACGGAAGTGCGTTGGGGCTCTTGCTATTCATGTTGAAAATTAATGACAGTGCAGAAAATATTAACGGTAACCTCAGACTTATTGTAGATGGTATAGTTATTTACAATTAAGAGCTGCCCGAAATACGGTCCACAGATATTCAGTCTAATCTTGATAGAATTTCAGCGTGATGCAACACCTGGACACTTGCTTCAAATACTAAGAATGCAAAATTACATACTTCGCAAAAAGAAAACAATGCAGTATTTTATAACTACAATATCAATGAGTCTTAACTGGAATCCGTCAACACATACAAATACTTGGATGTAACAGGTTTTGAAGGTATGAAATGGGATGATCGCAGAATTTAAGGAAGAAATGTCACATGGCAATCATTCGCGACCCATTAGTTTTACTACATTTGCACATCAATGCCCGAGGCAGGATTCGAACCTGCGACCGTAGCAGTCGCGCGGTTCCTGATTGAAGCGCCTAGAACCGCTCCGTCACCGCGGCCAGTTCTTCGCATATGCAAGAGTAAGAAAAGTAATGGAAATGCGACTGAATGCTGTGTTTCTCTCCGTCCTTGTCGTGTACGGTCCCTGTGCACAACAGCTACTTGTGGAATCAAAGTTGATCGCAAAACTGGTACGTATTTGCAGATGATGCTTGTGTTTTAAGAAATGTCATTGAAGGGAAAGCATCAGAAGACATTCAAAGGGTTATTAACTGGTTCTCTGTAACTGGACCTCCCTAAATTTTTGGGAAAATGCACTATATTCAGTTCTGTACAATGGACAGAGTAATGTCAACGTGGCACAAGAACACGTGTCAGTTAACGGGGTAGAATGCTTCAGATTTTTGGGTCTACATATTGATGAAAACTTGAACTGGAAGGAGCGTATTGCTGAGTTTCTCAAACAGTGAAGTTCAGCTACTTTTGTACTTCGTATAATTGCTAGTCTTGGAAACAAAATACTAACATATTTTGCGTATTTACTCTGAATAATGACTCATGAAATAATTTTATTGGAAAGTTACCAGTTTGAAATAAGGTAGCTGTGCATTTTAACTGTAGTGTCTCAATACATATATCCGCTAGTAAAATTCGTCATAAATGATACACACCTACAAAACTAAAGGAAAAAAATGTACTTTGTTACCCATTATTAAAGCAGTCAGTGACTAACAAAGGTGTTCAATGCCCTGCAAAAAAAATTTGATCATTTGTACAATAACGTACTATGTCTGACAGGTAGCGCAGCATGATTTATATATAAATTAGAATCATCTTCCCTGGACAACCCACATCTGCTTCATTGGCGAGCTTCTCTTTAAATCCCGGTAGCCTCAGATAGAAAATATTTTAAATGTAGTTGGGTGAGTAGGAGAAAAGATAATGTGTTCATTAATGTAAACAGTCGTCATATGTACGTACCCTGTAAACTGAATAATTCCATATCATTTGCTGAGCCATAGGCAAAGAAGATTTCAGAATTCGTTTCATTGGTAGAATACTAGGAAATACTCCTCCTTCAAAGGAGACTGCTTACACAACACTCATACGACACTTCCTAGAATATTGCAATAGTGTGTGTGATCCTTTCCAAATAGGATGAACTAGAGTACTGAACGTATAGAGAGAAATGACACAGCAATGATCACAGGTTCGTCTGATTTTCAGGACAGTTTTAGTAGACGAATTTTGGAATATACTACAAAGCCCTTACAAGGTTCGAGAGGACAGGATTAGGTTAATTGCAGCGCGTATAAAGGCGTACAAACAGTTATATTTCACGCAATCCGTACGTTTATGGAGGGAGAAGAAACGGTATTTAGTTCAGTTGGAAGTACCCTCTGCCGTACATTTCATAGTGGTTCGCAGATATACAGGGTTTGTAGATATACAGGGCTTCGACAATGGATGAATTCAAACAATTCATTAGTATTTGCAAAGGAGCTAAAAATTCTAAAATACAAGTTTTTAGTGAAATATATGTTATACTGTGTTAATATAAGTCCATGGATAAAAAATGAAACAATAATATTACTACTGTATTATATAAATATTATTCTATACTAAATAAAAAAGTCATAGATGATAACATCCAGTCCCTGAACATTTAGGAAGCTTCTTTTCCATAACATTCTTGAATGTACTATGGAGCGTTCCATTTTATAAATTCGAGCAGTAAACTGCAATCACGGGCATATCCGATCTTCTTTGGTAGCGTTCCTCGACAGTTTTCATATTGCAGAGTTGCCTTATTTGTAGATAGTCAAATATTCCTGCTTGAATTTTTCCGTTCTCAGCTCAGACATTTTTCCCTATACAGTATATGCAAAGCGTGACCCATTCTTATCAAAAGCCTTTACAAGCTGGTTCAAAAGGCCCAACTTGATATGCAGTGGACGACAAATGATTTTCTCTCATTCAGCTAAGGGGTCGTTAATGACATTCTTCCTCCCTCCATACATGTTTTCTCTCGTTGGTCGTTCTTTTTCAACACTGTGACGTTTTTTGTCTCTGCTATTCCAGAGTCACAAGAATCACATTGCAAACCAAGGAGAAAGTTTACCGTTCATAATTCTAGACAAACCATCCATTGATGTTGATGAGACTTAATCTTCTCAAGGATCAAAACTACAGTTATATCTTCTTCTTTCATTTCCCTTGACGGAGCAGCTGATATTGAACTAAATTTGTTACCATTGTGTATTAGTACAAATTTCAAAACTACCTTGAGCTGTGCACAGAAACAAGAAAATCAACTAGAAAACAATGAGGAAGACCCATTTCCCTAGGAGTCCACTAATTTCGTGCAAACCACGAGATTGTCTTCTTGACAGTGTAAAAAATAAAAATGAAGGGCTTCCTGGATCAACAAGTCGTTACAACACCAGCCTGAGCAAAACCGAAAGATTTGTTTAACATTTATTCCAATTTAGATCGTAAAGTATGAGACTTACGACTCGTATATAGGTACGCGATACTTTGAAGTATTTCCGAAATAGTAGCCTGTTTTTTTCCAAGTTTACACCATGAAGACATAACATCATGAAAACTGGTCATCCGACAGATTTCGCTTTACAGTAATCTATATTTAAAAGGTATTGTTAACCTTAAAGGTTTTTATTGGATTTCATTTCATATATACAGTTTTTCCTGTATATGACATATACTCAACAAAATTCCAAGTGTCATATGAGCTGTAGAAAAACGTAATTGATTGTTTATCAGACAATAGTCTTCAGTGTATTCAAAAACCGCAGTTAAATTCACCAGAAAATTTCTACTTGACGTAATAATTTAATACTGCATCATGTAAACAAATTTTGGAACGTTATGGATTTTTATATTTCTAAATTTTAATGTAGGAATATATAAAATTTCCTTTGCAAATCGCATTTTTGTAACCATAAAAAGGTATAATTATTGCATAAATCGCCACTGTTTGTAAAACCAGATGTCGTTCTAATAATTATTTTGAGAAAGGAAATTCTAGAACATTTTGGACAACAATTTTGTGTTATATAGAACTGTATGCATCCCAAATCAGATTGGGCATAGTTGTTAGCTGAGTTGACTTTCAAGATTTTGTATGTGAGACACGTGTGTAACGTTTTTGATATCAGCAATCAATTGAAAATGAGCTCCTTCTGTGTAAGAAGAGGTTTTGGTGGTATGACTACGTTTTTTTTGTCTTGTTGATGGGTAAAAAAGTTGACACTAAGAAAAAATTGTGTATTATGTTTTACTATGGGTAACAAACTAATTGTGAAATAAATCAAGAAGAAATATTAAGAAATAGTATCTTCACAAGCTAGTAAACAAACTGAGAACCTATTCATGTCCAAATTAGGTGAATGCTGCCGCTTCTCTTTGAAACAAAAAAAGTATTTACTTTTATTCTACAAATTGTTTGAATATATCTTGAAAGAGTAATTTTCTCATGACGTTCTGTTGAACTAAAACTATTATGTAATTACAGTAGAGATTTATTTCAATTGGAATGGCTCATCTGGGATATTTTGCCTCAGATGAACCATTTCAAGAACAAGAAGGGTAGCATACCTTTTCTGTTGTATGGGAAAAGGTAACTTTGGTTCCTTGATCCAGTACATTTTTGTTGGAAGCCAGTAATTCAGAAGCTTTTTTTGACAGCTTGAGATCCCTGGTGGGTTATTAACTCATCTCAGGTTAACCTTGAGGAATTAATGCCATACCTGTATAATCACTGTCATCGTCGTTAGTATCTGAGGGCGTCGCCATTCTTTCAGACGTTTTCGTTTCCCGGTATTCCCCAATCGTAAATTTTCTGTACAAGTTTTACAGATTTATTGCAAAAGCATTTACAAACTCAACAACAGGTTGTCGGTTTCCTTTCAGCGTTTATTCTCTGCATATGTAGCAAAAACCATCAAAGTGATTTGCGCAACTTCTTCTACTTTGACTTATATTATTTCTGTTCAACAGCACTAGTGCAAAAAACTACAGCATAGATCAAGCGACGTCATTCTTGCTCAGCCCTGTATGGCCAGAGCTCACACAGTAACCTCCAACTCCATCTGGTGGATATTCCTGAAAGTAATTAGAAAGGAGACCGGCAATAAGGCAAACCTACAAGAACCAATCCTCGTACATGTGATTTAGAAGTGCACAAACCAGGGTTACAAATGCACATTTCATGTAGAAGTGCATGTAAAACAACAATGATCAAAAATATTATAACAGATAGAGGAAGACTGATTTCACTTTTTGATTCAACGCCCCAACTGTGGCTAGAATAAATTCTAAAATCCTAGATGTAAGAAACAGTTTGTTTTTGGCCTGTGTAAAATAATTCATTGTTAGTTTGCCTGATTATCTTATCATGGCGTAACAGTTATTATTGTTGATAATAGGTGTGCAAACCACCAATATACATTTGACTTCTTCATTCTGATGCATTAAATGAACAATAATTTATTTCTGCTAAGATAGTAGATTTGTTTCCAGTAGAAATAGAGTTCGAGTAAATGATCTGGCCATTCAGGGTAAGGTTGTCTATGGTTCACTTGAATCGATGCAAGCAATTTCCAGGTCGATTCTTTGAATGAGACGCACACGAATATCTTTCCCCATCCTTCTCCCACTGAGGAAGTATTCGGTACATAATCATACCGTCGTCGTTGAGGATTTGAGCCTCAACGTTCCATTTTGTCTCCATCAACTTCGTTGTACAAAGACTAGTTTCGTTGTTTAGTTAATATCTTTGGTGACCACGCTGTGCAAAACAGAATGATGGACTATTGAACTTCCCTTCTTTCTTTCTACTACTCTTCTCTCAACGAAAATTAGTTTCGTTGTATAATTTATATCTTTGCAAAACCAGAACGCCCCACTTCCACTAGCTAGGAAACAGCTGCAGTGCTAGATGACACGTTACGTGCTGAAATGCTAATTCATGGGAAACCATTACGAGCTTCGTACTTGCAACACCTGACGGCTGTGGAGATGTATGCAAACATTGTTTTCGAATAGAAATCAGAATCCGCCAGTGGTAATAGTTGATGACACCCTTGTAGCACATTGTAAGAACGATCGAAAATACATTGCTGGCCGTTGAAACTTCTCACCAGGAAGGATAGAAAATAATGACATTTTACTCATAATGCTTATAAAGTGTAGTAGAAAGAACACGTGAATAAATCTGTAGGTGATTTGAAAGCATACAGGTTCCGAAATTTTACACGGTCCAGTAACATTAATGTGGCCTCCGAATATGTTCGACGTCAACATGCAATAACTACTCAAAGATTTGAGGTGACAGGTGACACCACCAGCAGTGTCGGGGGGGTGCGGAAAACAATGCAGTCGTTATCGTAATGCGGTAATGGAGTGATTTATATTATGCCCAAAAGAACATGATCATTGACTTTCGGACCAAGGGTGGAAGTATTTCCGAAATGGCCATTTTTGTAAACTGTTCATGTGCCACTGTGGATGCAGTATACCATGCACTCAAAACCTGCGCTGAGGCAACTGTGGTGCACCTCGGGCCATAGATAACAGAGGTGAACGACGGCTGCAGAGATATGTATGGGGGAATAGACGTGCAACTGTTAAGCAATTGACCACCTAGATGACCCAAGGAGGTATCAACAGTGTCTCCTCTACGATCTCTCAGCGAACTTCGCTGTGTATGAGCCCCGGAGCAGGTCTCTGGTTCATGCACCCATGCTGACTGCTATTCATCGGCGACAAAGGCTGTAATTTGCTCGCCAATACCTCAACTGGCGGCCACTGTGTGTCTCGACAGCTGTCCGTTTCAGATGAATCACGTATTATGTTCCATAGGAATGTCTGAAAGGAAACACCCTGCAACCAGGAGGGAGCGTTATAATCTAGGCAATGTTTTTAGTGACATTCCATGGATAATCTCATCATTCTGGAGGCAGAATGTTTCAACAAAGTACTTATATCCATCTGTCCCCTACACGAATTTTGTTTTTCCTGACATGATGCCACGTACCAGGCGGACAAAGCATCATGTCAAATAGCTTGAAGTGTATGTGCGTGTTTCGAGTAGCACCAGGATGAGTATAATTTTCTCCCCTGGCTGCCAACCTCCCTGTATTGAACCTAGTTGTGACTCTGTGATACTGGCTCGATCCCACCAGGGAGCCTCAACCGAGAAACTTAGCACAGCTGGCAATGGCCATGGAGTCGGCTCGACTCCACGCCCCTCTCTGTACCCCTAGAACCTCACTGACTCCTCCTGCATATCCCACACTGCAAAAGGTGGTAATTGAGGCTTTTGTCAGGTTGTTAGTTCTGGCAGCAACGATGCCTCCAATTTGTCTGAGCAATGAGTTGAACTGAGCTTGTATGAGAGGTATGGGTGCAGCACACTATGCTGTTTCAGTTACATGACAATCGTGGTGTCAAGTACAAGCATCCTAGCCTCTTGGCAACCCGTGACCAAATGTATTCAATGGGCGAAAGATCTGGAGAACGTGTTGGCCAGGACTACAGTTGTACACCCTCTGTATAGAGATTGGTTTGCACAGAGTAGTTACATGCGGTCTTGCAGCGTGTTGCTGAAACATAACGATTTGGAGACCTCAAATATAAGGCAATATCTTTGGGCTTAAGGAGTCTGAAATGTAACGGCTGCTGACCAAGTTACCGGCTGTAAGAACCAGAAGTAGACATTTCCTGTACGCATTGGACCTGAAAAGCATGATGCCAGGTATTGGAGCATGTATGACAATGATTGTAAAGCTGAAAAACCATGATGATATACGCAGAAAGCGTGTCATGGCGCCACTCCTGTGTCCAAGGTTGTCACCACACCTCCCTCTGCTGCAGTGTCAAGGATTGCAGCAGCAATGGTTTCTGCACTGATAGTACGTAGTGCTCGAGACGTCACCTCATTCTCCACGTGGATACTTGTCATGTTGTAAGCAAACTCATTTTCTGGTTCTTCGCATTTAACTTTACTTTGTGATCCTGCACAGCTGAATGAATATGCATGTCCCTCGGGGGCCAGACATAGGTGACTGTTGCGATCATTCAAGTCGCATTCAGCATTCGCATTCGCAGGAATCTACTAAACGCATTAATTCCATATCACGTGACAATCGTGGGATGCCAAGCAACGTAAGTAGTGATATCGCGGAACGATAAACCACTGTTTCGAATGTTCACGATGCTGCCACTGTTGAATTCTGACACGTGCTAGTAGACGTTTCTGTTCGTAAGTAAGGCGTAACACGATCATCTCACAAGCAAACATTATTCTGAATGAGAAACCCATAAATACAAAATGTAGGTCGTATTACTCCTACTACACTGCGTAGTGACACTACCCAGAATTCTGGTAAAAGCATTAAATTTTTATTGTAAGCGCTGAGAGTAGCATGGAGGCCACCACGGAGTATTGCAGTGACAGCGCTGGCCGTCAGCCATGCTACATCGACAAACAGGGCAGATAAAGATGCGTAAAGGAGTTGTGAAGCAAGTATAGCTTAGCGCAATGGTAAATTGCCCCACGCAGCAAAGAATCTACA
The DNA here is from genome assembly GCF_023864345.2 of Schistocerca serialis cubense. NCBI lineage: Eukaryota > Metazoa > Arthropoda > Insecta > Orthoptera > Acrididae > Schistocerca > Schistocerca serialis. The sequence goes on from NC_064640.1 coordinate 224,444,346, forward strand.
TCTATATCTACAAGGATACTCTGCAAATCACATTTAAGTGCCTGGCAGAGGGCGAATCGAACCAACATCACAATTCTCTATTATTCCAATCTCGTATACCGTGCGGAAAGAACGAAAACCTATATCTTTCCGTACGAGCTCTGATATATCTTATTTTATCGTGGTGATCGTTTCTCCCTATGTGGGTCGGTGTCAACAAAATATTATCGCATTCGGTGGAAAAAGTTGGTGTTTGGAATTACGTGAGCAGATTCCGTCGTTACGAAAAACGCCTTTCTTTTAATTTTGTCCAGACAAAATTCTGTATCATTTCTGTTACACTCTCTCCCATATTTTGAGATAATACAAAACGTGCTGCCCTTTTTTGAACTTTTTCGATGTACTCTGTCAGTCCTATCTGGTAAGGATCCCACATCGTTCAGCAGTATTGTAAGAGACGACGGACAAGCGTAGTATAGGCAGTCTCGTTAGTAGTTCTGTTACATTTTGTAAGTGTCCTGCCAATAAAACGCAGTATTTGGGTGTTCCTTCCAGTTTAAGTTGTTCGTAATTGTAATACCTAGGCTTTTAGTCGAATTTATGGCTTTTAGATTAGACATAAATATTGTGTAACCGAAGTTTAGCGAATTCCTTTTCCCACTCGTGTGGATGACTTCATACTTTTCGTTATTTAGGGTCAACTGCCTGTTTTCGCAACATTCAGATATTTTATCTAAATCGCTTTGCAATTTGTTTTGATCTTCTGATGGCTTTATTAGTCGATAAACCACAGCGTCATCTGCAACCAACGTAAGACGGCTACTCAGGTTGTCTGCCAAGGAAAGCAAAGGGCCAATAACACTACCTTGGGGAACGCGAGAAATCACATCTGTTGGACTCGATGACTTTCCGTCAGTTACTACGAACTGTGACTTCTCTGACAGGAAATCACAAATTCAGTCACATATCTGAGACGATATTCGATAAGCACGCAATTTCACAACAAGCAGTTTGTGCGTTACAGTTTCTAAAACTTTCCGGAAATCCAGAAATATGGAATCGATCTGAAATCCCTTGTCAATAGCACTAAGCACTTCATTTGAATAAAGAGCTAGTTGCCTTTCACAGGAACGATCTTGTCTAAACCCATGTTGGCTGTGTGTCAATAGACAGTTTCTTTCGAGGTAATTCATAATGATGTAACAATTGGATCGTTGCCACTGCACAGAAGTGGGGTCTCTCTGTTATGGGCAGTGTGACTAGATACCAGTCCTTAGAGGAACAAATGGGCAGTACTGGTGTATAAATGATGCTGAATTTGAGGAGATTACGTCATTCGAGTCAGGGACTTGGTAATTGCTGCGTAGCCGCACTACAATACTGGAGCACCACTGGCCAATCAGACGACTGGGCAGCGCCAGCAGCAGCCTATGGTTCGAGACCAGGCTGTGTCTGCCGCCACACTCGGTCCTCTGTGAGACTTGGCGTCATAGCCCTGTTGGGTTGCTGTTCCGGTCTGCTGCCGCAAAGGATGAGACCCAGGGAGGGACTCGACGTCACACCGTCAGCCCCCGTCTATCGCCTGTCTGAGGGGCATGGGTACAGACCCACGCACAACCGCTGAGGAAGGAGCAGCCAGGTCGCCTTCTGGCGTGTCACTCACTTGGGAAGCGCCGCTGTCGCAGCTGTTTGTGGCCTCGCCCTCGCTGGTTACTTTTACCCATTCTACGTACTACCTTTCCACAATCTTCATAATAGCGACAATAGCGTCGTAATTAAATTTTGTCACTGGTTACATGACAGTCGTCATTTGTTTCCATTAATACTTTTTGCTCATGTAGACGCGTTTATGTGGTATGTAATCAACAACACACTCAATAATTATCGATGGCCGCAGGAGAATCTGCACGCTACAGTGGAAACCAATTTACAAGTTCGTTTTACGATCACTGTTTGGTGTGACACGAACGGTAACATGCTGATAGGTTTAGAAGAGCGACTAACAAGACAGAATGATTTGCATGTTGAAAGCTTGAGAGCATTCTCTTACACACTCGGAGTGCAATTTACTTCCAGCATTATGGAGACGCTCTACATTTTACCAGACGTATGAGAAAACTTCTCAGCAGCACTTCCCTTGTCGCTGGTTTGGTCGTGGTAGTGCAATTAATTGGCCATATAGATAGCCAGACCTTACACCATTTTCATTATAAGGTTGGATGTAGTCTGAGATGTACAAGCAAAAGATGAATCCGCGAGATGAACTGCGTGGACGCATCATGGACACTGCTGCCCCCATTAGGAAACGTGCTGAGGCTTTCAGACAGGCAATACATGTTCCCCCAAGAGTGCACAAATGCATTGAAGTTCGCTCTGGGATACTCGAACATTGATTGTGCACCGTACATCAGCTGTGATGTGACCTGTACAATACTTAGAGATGAATGTGCTAAAAATACGTTTTTTTAAAACTGGTACCTTGCTAAACGAATTGTGTTGTATCAACTAACTATTGTACATGCGTACATGTGCGAAGCTGGCAATTTATCCAAGGTTACAGAAAATAAATAACGATGTCTATTAAATGTGTTCTGTCTCGTAAATCATTCGGAATAGGGCATATGCCTGTATGAAGTTTTTTGCTTCAAATGATCGTTCCTGTGATATCCCTTAATATTGACCATTCCTCCTGGGACACAGTGTTCCCCAGGAAGGTGTGTTGGGGCCCTTGCTGTTCATGTTGAATATTAATGACAGTGCAGAAAATATTAACGGTAACCTCAGATTTTTTGTAGATGCTGTAGTTATTTACAATAAGAGCTGCCTGAAATACGGTCCACAGATATTTAGTCTAATCTTGATAGAATTTCAGAGTGATGCAACACCTGGACACTTTCCTCAAGTGCTAAGAATGCAAAATTACGCACTTCGCAAAAAGAAAACAATTTAGCATTTTATGTCTACAATATCAACGAGTCTTAATTGGAATCTGTCAACACATACAAATACTTGGATGTAACAGGTTTGAAGGTATAAAACGGGGTGGTCGCAGAATTTAAGGAAGTAACCATTCGCGACACATTAGTTTTACTACTCTTGCCTATATAGATTTCGGCTCTAAATAGCCGTCTTCAGAAATGCAAAAGTAATAAAACTAATGGAAATGCGACTGAATGTTGTGCTTCTCTCCTTCCTTATAGTCTACGGCCGCTGCACGCAACAGTTCCTTGTGGAATCGAAGTTGATCGCAGAACTGGTACTTTTTGCAGATGCATTTGTCAATGACGTTTTTCAAAGGCTTATTAACTGGTTCTCTGAAACGGACTTTCCCTAAATATTTGGGAAAATGTACTATATTCAGATCTGTTCAATGATTAGCCTAATTTCAATAATTGACGCAGCACAAGAACAGGAGTCAGTAAACAGGGTAGAATACTCCAAATTTTTGGGTCTACATACTTATGGAAAAAAGTAGAAGAAGCGTATTGCAGAGTTTCTCAAACAGTGAAGTTCAGCTACTTTTGTTCTTAGTATAATAGATAGTCTTGGAAACAACATACTAACATATTTTGCGTATTTACTCTGAATAATGACTCATGTAGCAATTTTCTTGGGACATTACCAGTAAGAAATAAGGTACTGATTGCCCAAAAGCGAGCAGTAAGAATAATAAGCAATAATAAGTGACGTTCACACGCGGTCGTCAAGTTCATACTTCTTCAAGGAGCTGTGCATTTTAAACACGATGTCACGAATTCGTCATACATAATCGAAAACAATTTGAGAAGAGTAGTCATTTATTCACCTGCAACACTAGAGGAAAAAGTGAAGTTTATTACCCATTATTAAAGCTTTCAGTGACTCACAAATGAGTTCAATACGCTGCAAAAATTTTTTGATTATTTGCACCATAACGTACTATGTCTGACAGGTAGCGTAGCAAGATTTATATATACACTCCTGGAAATTGAAATAAGAACACCGTGAATTCATTGTCCCAGGAAGGGGAAACTTTATTGACACATTCCTGGGGTCAGATACATCACATGATCACACTGACAGAACCACAGGCACATAGACACAGGCAACAGAGCATGCACAATGTCGGCACTAGTACAGTGTATATCCACCTTTCGCAGCAATGCACGCTGCTATTCTCCCATGGAGACGATCGTAGAGATGCTGGATGTAGTCCTGTGGAACGGCTTGCCATGCCATTTCCACCTGGCGCCTCAGTTGGACCAGCGTTCGTGCTGGACGTGCAGACCGCGTGAGACGACGCTTCATCCAGTCCCTAACATGCTCAATGGGGGACAGATCCGTAGATCTTGCTGGCCAGGGTAGTTGACTTACACCTTCTAGAGCACGTTGGGTGGCACGGGATACATGCGGACGTGCATTGTCCTGTTGGAACAGCAAGTTCCCTTGCCGGTCTAGGAATGGTAGAACGATGGGTTCGATGACGGTTTGGATGTACCGTGCACTATTCAGTGTCCCCTCGACGATCACCAGTGGTGTACGGCCAGTGTAGGAGATCGCTCCCCACACCATGATGCCTGGTGTTGGCCCTGTGTGCCTCGGTCGTATGCAGTCCTGATTGTGGCGCTCACCTGCACGGCGCCAAACAAGCATACGACCATCATTGGCACCAAGGCAGAAGCGACTCTCATCGCTGAAGACGACACGTCTCCATTCGTCCCTCCACTCACGCCTGTCGCGACACCACTGGAGGCGGGCTGCACGATGTTGGGGCGTGAGCGGAAGACGGCCTAACGGTGTGCGGGACCGTAGCCCAGCTTCATGGAGACGGTTGCGAATGGTCCTCGCCGATACCCCAGGAGCAACAGTGTCCCTAATTTGCTGGGAAGTGGCGGTGCGGTCCCCTACGGCACTGCGTAGGATCCTACGGTCTTGGCGTGCATCCGTGCGTCGCTGCGGTCCGGTCCCAGGTCGACGGGCACGTGCACCTTCCGCCGACCACTGGCGACAACATCGATGCACTGTGGAGACCTCACGCCCCACGTGTTGAGCAATTCGGCGGTACGCCCACCCGGCCTCCCGCATGCCCACTATACGCCCTCGCTCAAAGTCCGTCAACTGCACATACGGTTCACGTCCACGCTGTCGCGGCATGCTACCAGTGTTAAAGACTGCGATGGAGCTCGTATGCCACGGCAAACTGGCTGACACTGACGGCGGCGGTGCACAAATGCTGCGCAGCTAGCGCCATTCGGCGGCCAACACCGCGGTTCCTGGTGTGTCCGCTGTGCCGTGCGTGTGATCATTGCTTGTACAGCCCTCTCGCAGTGTCCGGAGCAAGTATGGTGGGTCTGACACACCGGTGTCAATGTGTTCTTTTTTCCATTTCCAGGAGTGTATATTAGAATCATTTTCCGTGGACAACCCAGTTCTACTTCATGGACGAACTTATCTTTAAAAGCCGGTAGCCTGAGAAAGAAAATATTTTTAAATGTAAATGAGCGAATAGGACAAAAAAATGTGTTCATTAATGTAAACAGTCGTCATATATACGTACCCTGCAAACTGAATAATTGCATATCATTTGCTCATCCGTAGGCAAAGCAGATGGCAGAATTCGTTTCATAAGTAGAATACTAGGATGTACTCAGTCTTCAAAGGAGACTGCTTACAAAACACTCATGCGACCCTTCCTAGAATATTGCACTAGTGTGTGTGATCCTTTCCAAACAGGACGAACAAGAGCACTGAACGTATACAGAGAAATGACTCAGCAACGATCACAGGTTTGTCTCATCTACAGGACAGTGTCACGGAAATTCTGGAGAAACTGGACTTGCAGACATCTCCATACAAAGTGTCAGGAACCAGTAGACGAATTTTAGAATATACTGCAACTCCTCTGCAGCAATCGAGAGGACAGGATTAGGTTAACTCCAGCGACTATAAAGGCATACAAATGGCAATTTTTCATGAAATCCGTACGTGAATGGAAGGAGAAGAAACCCTAATTAGTTCAGTTGGATATACCCTCTACCACACATCTCATAGTGGTTTGCAGAGTCTGTATGTAGGTACACAGGGGTTCAACAATGGATGTAGATATACAGATGTTGGACAAAAACTTGCAAGCACTGAGGGAAATACAAGGCATGCGTAATCATAAATGCGGATGCTATCCAAACCTGCTGGGTGCGCTGTTGTATTTGATCACGAACGCCACCTGTGCAATTCCCTCAATACGTTGCAAGTGTCAGTTGTGGTCGGAAGAGTGTTCTGTGCAGCTGTAAGTGTGTTATGTCAGAGGTAAGTGAATTCATAAATGGCCAGATTGTTGGTGATTTAATGGTATTTGCATGTGTTACCAAGTAGCTGAAGTGGTTCGTGTTTCATGAGGCACCGTATCAAAGATTTATACCGAATAGAGCGGAAACGCGTACTCTGAGTCACAATGCGAACGAAAGTGTGTGTTGAGTAACCACTGCAGATGATCACTGAAGAGGACTGTGACGAAAAATAAGAGGACAGCAGCTATAATAATCACTGTAGAACTCAATTTCGCACTCGAGTACACTGTGAGCACCAAAACAACAGTAAGGGATCTTCATAAGCAGAGAACTGCAGGCTGAAGTGGGATTTCGAAACCAAGTATAAGCGACTGCAATGGGTGTAACAGGAAAACGTGGTACTGAAGCCATAAAAACTTCAGTGTGGAGCAATGGAACTTTGATGTTTTTTACTATAGTTGCATTAACTAGTCTTGACTGAAAACGATAGCATTAAAATTCGTGTAAAGTGCTATTTATTTGCATAACACCGGAGTGTTTTGAGCCAAGGAGCTCAAAATTCTAAAATAGAAGATTTTAGTGAAATATATGTTATACTGTTTTAATATAAGTCCATGTATAAAAATTAAACTATAATTTTACTATTCTGTTATATAAATATTATTATATCCAAAATAAATAGTCATTGATGATAAAATCCAGTCCCTGAACATTTAGGAAGCTTCTTTTCCATGACATTCTTGAATGTACTATGGAGCATTCCATTTTATAAATTCGAGCAGTAAACTGCAGTCACGGGCATATCCGATCTTCCTTGGTAGCGTTCCTCGACAGTTTTCATATTGCAGAGTTGCCTTATTTGTGGATAGTCAAATATTCCTGCTTGAATTTTTCCGTTTTCAGCTCAGACATTTTTCCCTATATATGCAAAGCATGACCCATTCTTATCAAAAGCCTTTACAAACCGCTTCAAAAGGCCCAACTTGATATGCAGTGGACGACAAATGATTTTCTCTCATTCAACTAAGGGGTCGTTAATGACATTCTTCCTCCCTCAGTACATGTTTTCTCTCTTTTGCCGTTCTTTTTCAATACTGTTACGTTTGTTGTCTCTGGTATTCCACAGTCACAAGAAGCACCTTGCTAACCAAGGAGAAAGTTTACCATTCATAAGTGTAGACAAATCATCCATTAATGTTTATGAGACTTAATCTTCTCAAAGATTAAAACTACGGTTTTATGTTCTTCTTTCATTTCCCTTGAGGGAGCAGCTGATATTGAACTAAATTTGTTACCATTGTGTATTAGTACAAATTTCAAATTTGCCTTGAGCTGTGCACAGAAACGAGAAAGTCAACTAGAAAACATTAAGGAAGACCCATTTCCTCAGGAGTCCAATAATTTCGTCCACACCACGAGATTGTCTACTTGAGAGTATAAAAAAGAAAAATTGAAGGGCTTCCTGGAACAGCAAGTCGTTACGACACCTGCCTAGGCAAAACCAAAAGATACGATACCAAATCCATTTGTCTAACATTTATTCCGATTTAGATCGTATAGTATGAGATTTACGACTCTTATATAGGTACACGATACTTTGAAGTATTTACGAAATAGTAGCCTGTTCTTTTCCAAATTTACCTCTTTTGTGCGAGAAAAAAATAAAATTATGAAAACTGGTCATCCTACAGATTTCACTTTACAGAAGTATATATTTATGAAGTATTGTTAACCTTAAAGGTTTTTATTGGATTTCATTTCATATATACAGTTTTTCCCGTATATGGCAGTTACTCACCAAAATTCCAAATGTCATATGAGCTGTAGAAAAACGTAATTGATTGTTTGTCAGACAATAGTCTTCAGTGTTTTAAAAAACGACAGTTAACTTCACAAGAAATTTTCTGCTTGACATAATAATTTAATACAGCAATATGTAAACAAATCTTGGGACACGCTGGATTTTTATATTTCTAAATTTTACTACAGGAATATATAAAATTTCTTTTACAAATCGCATTTTTGTAACCATAAGGAGGTATAATTTTTGCATGAATCGCCACTGTTTTTAAAAACAAATGTCGTACTATTAATTATTTTGACAAAGCAAATTCTAGAACATTTTGGACAACAATTTTGTGTTACATAGAACTGTATGCATCCCAAATCAAATTGGGCATAGTTGTTAGCTGAGTTGACTTTCAAGATTTTGTATGTGACGATCGGTGTGTAATGTTTTTGTTATCAGCAATCATCTGAAAATGAGCTCCTTCTGAGTGAAAAGAGGTTTTGGTGATGAGGCTACGTTTTTTATGTCTTGTTGATTGGTAAAAAAGTTGACACTAAGAAAAAACTGTGTATTATGTTTTACTATGGGTGACAAACTAATTGTGAAATAAATCAAGAAGAAATATTAAGAAATAGTATCTTCACAAGCTAGTAAACAATCTGAGAACCTATTCATACCCAAATTAGGCAAATGCTGCCTCTTATCATTGAAACAAGATGAGTATTTACCTTTACTCTACAAATTGTTTAATCATATCTTGAAAGAGTCATTTTCTCATGACATTCCGTTGAACTAAACGTGTTACATAGTTACAGCAGAGATTTATTATAATTGGACTGGCTCATCGGGGATATTTTGCGTCAGATGGTCCATTTCAATAACAAGAAGGGTACCAGACTTTTTCTGTTGTATGGTAAAAGATAACCTTGGTTCCTTGATCCAGTACATTTTTGTTGGAAGTCAGTAATTCAGAAGCTTCTTTTGACAGCTTGACATCTCTGGTGGGTTATTAACTCATCCCAGTTTAAAACCTGAGGAATTAATGCCGTACCCACATAATCACTGTCATTGTCATTAGTATCAGAGGGACAAAACCAGTCCTCACAAACAACAGGTTTTGAAGTGGCTTTTGTTTCAGACGTTTTCGTTTCCCGGTAGTCCACAATCGTAAATGTTCTGTACAAGTTTTACAGATTTATTGCAAAAGTCTTTACAAAGTCAATAATAGGTTTTCGGTTTCCTTTCATCGTTTATTCTTTGCATATGTAGCAAAAACCATCAAGGTGATTTACGCAACTTCTTCTACTTTAACTTATATTATTTCTGTTCAACAACACAAGTGCAAAAAACCACAACATAGATGTTTCCTAACTGAATTATCAAGCGACGTCATTCTCGCTCAGCCCTGTACTGCCTAGCTCACACAGTAACCTCCAACTCCATCTGGTGGATATTCCTGGAACTAATTAGAAAGCAGACCGGCAATAGTGCAAACCTACAGTAACCAATCCTCATACATGTAAATTAGAAGTGCACAAACCATAATTAGAAATGCTCATTTCATGTAGATGTGCATATTAAAAAACAATGATCAAAAAAATAACAGCAGATAGAGGAAGACTGATTTCACTTTTTGATTCAATGCCTCAACTGTGCCTAAAATCAATTCTAAAATCCTAGATATAAAAAAAAACCGTTTGTTCTTGGCCTGTGTGTTTACCTTATTGCTAGTTTCCCTTGAGATCTCTCGTGCATTATTAACTCATCCCAGTTTAAACCCTGAGTAATTAATGCCATACTGGCTTAATCACTGACATCATCATTAGTATCAGAGGTACAACACCAGTCCTCACAAACAACAGGTTTTGGAGTGTCTTTTGTTTCAGACGATTTCATTTCCCGGTAGTCCACAATCATAAATGTTCTGTACAAGTTTTACAAATTTATTGCAAAAGTCTTTACAAAGTCAATAATAGGTATTCGGTTTCCCTTCAGCGTTTATTCTTTGCATATTTAGCAAAAACCATCAAGGTAATTTACGCAACTTCTTATACTTTAACTTATATTATTTCCGTTCAACAACAGAAGTGCAAAAAACTACAGCATAGATGTTTCCTAACTGATTTATCATGCGACGTCATTCTCGCTCAGCCCTGTATGGCCAGAGCTGACACAGTAACCTCCAACCCCATCTGTTGGATACTCCTGGTACTAACTAGAAAGCAGACCGGCAATAGGGCAAACCTACAGGAACCAGTCCTCGTACATGTGATTTATAAGCGCACAAAATAGAGTTACAAATGCACATTTCATGTGGAAGTGCATGTTAAACAACAATGATAAAAAAATAAGAGTGGATAGTGGAAGACTGATTTCACTTTTTGATTCAACGCCCCAACCGTGGCTAAAATCAATTCTAAAATCCTAGATGTAAAAAAAAAAAATAGTTTGTTCTTGGCCTGTGTAATTACATCATTGCTCGTTTCTGTTGAGATCTGTGGTGAGTTACTAGCTCATCCCAGTTTAAACCCTGAGGAATTAATGCCATACCCTCATAATCACTGTCATCATCATTAGTATCAGTGGGACAACACCTGTCCTCACAAACAACAGGTGTCAGAATGGCTTTTGTTTCAGACGTTGTCGTTTCCTGGTAGATCACAATCGTAAATGTTGTGTACAAGTTTTACAGATTTATTGCAAAAGTCTTTATAAAGTCAATAATAGGTTTCCAGTTTCCTATCAGCGTTTATTCTCTGCATATGAAGGAAAAACCACCAAGGTGATTTACACAACTTCTTCTACTTTAACTTATATTATTTCTGTTCAACAACAGAAGTGCAAAAAACTACAACATAGATGTTTCCTATCTGAACTATCAAGCGACGTCATTCTCGCTCAGCCCTGTATGGCCTAGTTCACACAGTAACCTGCAACTCCATCTGGTGGATATTCCTGGAACTAATTAGAAAGCAGACCGGCAATAGGGCGAACCTACAGGAACCAATCCTCGTACATGTGATTTAGATGCTCACAAACCAGAGTTACAAATGCACATTTCATATAGAAGTGCATGTTAAACCACAATGATCAAAAAAATAACAGCAGATAGAGGAATACTAATTTCACTTTTTGATTCAATGCCCCAACTGTGGCTAAAATCAATTCTAAAATCCTAGATATATAAAAAAAACAGTTTGTTCTTGGCCTATGTAATTACTTCACTGCTAGTTTCCCTGAGTATCTTAAAATGTTGTAATAGTTATTATTGTTGATAATAGGTGTGCAAGGCGCCAATATAGAGTTGACCTCTTCAGACTGATGCATTAAATGAATAATAATTTATTTCTGCTAAGATAGTAGATTTGCTTCCAGTAGAAATAGATTCCGAGTACATGATCTGGCCACTGAGATTAAGGTTGTCTATGGTTCACTTGAATCGATGCAAGGCATTTCCAGGTCGATTCTTTGAATGAGACGCAGATGAATTTCTTCCCCATCCTTCTCCCACCGAGGAAGTATTCGGTAGATAATCATACCGTCGTCGTTGAGGATTTGAGCCCCAACGTTCCGTTTTGTCTCCATCGTCTTCGTTGTACAAAAACTACTTTCGTTGTTTAGTTAATATCTTTGTTGACCACGCTGTGCAAAACACAATGATGGACTATTGAACTTTACTTCTTTCTATCTACTGCTCTTCTCTCAACGCAAATTAGTTTCGTTGTATAATTTATATCTTTGCAAAACCAGAACGCTCCACTTCCACTAGCTAGGAAACAGCTGCAGTGCTAGATGACACGTTAAGTGCTGAAATGGTAATTCATGGTAAACCATTACTTGCTTCATACTTGCAATACCTGACAGCCGTGGAGATATATGCAAACATTGTTTTGGAATAGAAATCAGAATCCGCCAGTGGTAATAGTTGATGACACCCTTGTAGCACATTGTAGGATCGATCGAATATACATTGCTGGCCATTGAAACTGCTCACCAGGAAATATAGAAAATAATGACATTTTACTCATAGTCCTTATAAAGTGTAGTGGAAAGAATGCGTGAATAAATCTGTAGGTGATTTGGAAGAATACAGGTTCCGAAATTTGCACGGTCCCGTAACATTAATGTGGCCACCGCCCATGTTCAACGTCAAGATCCAATAATCACTCAAAGACTGGCCAATCAGACGACTGGGCAGCGCCAGCAGCAGCCTGTGGTTCGAGACCAGGCTGTGTCTGCGGGCACACTGTGTCCTTTGTGAGACTTGGCGTCATAGCCCTGCTGGCTTGCTGTTCCTCTCTGCTGCCGCAAATGCTGAGACCCAGGGAGGGAGTCGACATCACACCGTCAGCCACTGTCTGTCGCCTGTCTGAGAGGCATGGGTTCAGACCCACGCACGACCGCTGAGCAAAGAGCAGCCATGTCGCCTTCTGGCGTGTCACTCCCCCGGGAAGCGCCGCTGTCGCAGCTGCCTGTGGCCTCGCCCTCGCTGGTTACTTTTACCCATTCTACATACTACCTTTTCACAATCTTCATAATACCGACAATAGCATCGTAATTAAATTTTGCGACTGGTTACATGATAATCGTCATTTGCTTCCATTAATACTTTTTGCTGCTGTAGACACGTTTATATGGAACGTAATCAACAACACACTCAATAATTATCGGCTGCCGCTGGAAAATCTGCACGCTACAGTGGAAACCAATTTACAAGTTCTTTCTACGATCACTGGTGTGACACGATCGGTAAAATGCTGATAGGTTCAATCAGTTTAGAAGAGCGAATAACAGGACAGAATGAGTTGCATGTTGAAAGCTTGAGAACACTCTCCTGGCCTCAGGAACTGCAATGTACTTCGAGCATTATGGAGACCCTGTACATTTTACCAGACGTATGAGAAAACTTCACAGCCGCACTTCCCTAGTCGCTGGTTTGGTTGTAGTAGTCCAATTAACTGACCACTAAGATCGCCAGGTATTATGTTGTTAGATTTTTGACTTTGAGGTTGGATGAAGTCTCAGACATCTGATATGTACGAGGCATGAACCGCATGGTTGCATCATGGACACTGATACCCTCATTAGGGAAAGTGCTGAGGCACTCAGACAGGCAACACAACATGTTCTCCAAGAGTGTCCAAATGCACTGAAGTTGGCGCTGGGATACTCGAACACTGATTGTGCACCGTACATCAGCTGTGATGTGACGTGTACGATAATACTTTGAGATGAATGTGCTAAAATCAATTTTTTTGCTGATACTTTGTTAAACTGATAATGTTATATTTACTAACTGTTGTAAATGAATGAAGCTGGCAATTTGTTGACGAATACAGAAAATAAAGAACGATGTACATTAAATGTGATCTGTCTCGAAAGTCATTCAGAATAGGGCATATGTCTGTATGAAGTTTTTTGCTTCAAACGATCGTTCCTGTGACCTTCATCAATATTGACCATTCCTCCTGGGACACCCTGTGCCCCAGGGAAGTGTGTTTGGGCCCTTGCTGTTCATGTTGAATATTAATGACAGTGTAGAATATATTAACGGTAACCTCAGACTTTTTGTAGATGGTTTAGTTATTTACAATTAAGAGCTGCCTGAAATACGGTTCACGGATATTCAGTGTTATCTTGATTGAATTTCAGAGTGATGCAACACCTGGACACTTGCTTGAAATGGTAATAATGCAAAATTACGCACTTCGCAAAAAGGAAACAATGTAGTATTTCTTAACTACAATATCAACGCATCTTAAATGGAATCTGTAAACACATAAAAATACTTCGATGTAATAGTTTTGTGGGTATCAAACTTGATGATGGCAGAATATAGGGAAGAAGAGACACGGAGCAATCATTCGCGACCCATTGGTTTTACTACTCTTGCCTATCTAGATTTCGGCTCTAAGTAGCCGTCTCCACATATGCAAGAGTTATAAAAGTAATGGAAATGCAACTGAGTGCAGTGTTTGTCTCCTTCCTTGTAATCTACGGTTCCTGTGCACATCAGTTCCTTGTGGAATCAAAGTTGGTCGCAAAACTGGTATGTTTTTGCAGATGATTTTTGTGTTTTAGGAAATGGCATTAAAGGGAAAGGAATAGAAGACATTGTTAATGATGTTTCTATTAGGCTTATTAACTGGTTCTCTGAAATTGGACTCAGGTTAAATTTTTGGGGAAATACACTATATTTAGTATTGTACAATAAACAGAGTAATATCAACAATAGACGTGGCACAAGAACATTAGTCAATAAACAGGATAGAATGCTTCAAATTTTTGGGTCTACATACTGATGAAAATTTGAACTGGAAGAAGCCAATTGCTGAGTTTCTCAAACAGTTAAGTTCACCCACTTTTGTTCTCCATCGCGCCATAAGCTGTGGTGGAGCGCGCCTCATGGCCTGCATTTAGAGTGAGGGCGCCACGTGATTGCAGCGCCCAATAGCGGCGCCCCTGATCAACACCGACTCAAAGGAAGGCCTCGGCGCTTGTTGGTGACGTCACGTCAACTAGGCACGGCGAACGCCAGGTCTGCTGCAGGCAGAAACGCCTGGGCGTGCTTATCACTATAAATCTCTTATTTTTGGACGACATGTTTGATATTGTTTTGGATTCTGCAGTTTTATTTAGATGAAAGATTTTCTTACCATTGTAAAGCTACAAATGAAGATCATAGTTCTGTATTACTGAATCTTGTCGAAACAATCGTAGATCAATATGAGAAGCTTCATACATCGAAAATACTGCTGAGCTTAAACTTTTCTAAACATGCACATTAGAAAAGATAAATATTCCCCTCTTGCAACTGAAAGGAGAAACTTTATAGGATAAAAAAAATTATTTGATAAAACAAGTATCTCTCTTTTGCCTCTTCTTCTGTCTCCCACCCCCTCTCCCAACGTGTACAATCGCAAGATATTTCACTAACATTCAGTGCTCCCCACCCCATATTCAACCAAGATACCTAAGAAGAGCACCAATATGTTCACAATTTGTTGTAAAAGCAACCCAGTACAAACGTAAATTCCTCAGATTTACAAATAAGGTAAAGAAGCACGAATTCTGTTGCAGCTAGACCATGAAGTTGTTTTTGTATGTCAATCCTTAAAACAGGTGGAAACTTAAATTCAGTAGTTCACTATTTGTTAAGAAATGTAATGAATTGCAGAATTAATTGATTGCAGAAATCTCTCAGACCAATGTGTGTTGGTAAACTACCGCCAATAGTTTCACATATTCCTGTGTCAGAGAGGGAGACACCACCATTATGAGTATGCCTGCAACAGACCTGGCGTTGGCCGTGCCTAGCTGACGTGACGTCACGAACAAGCGCCGAGGACTTCCTTTAGAGTCGGTGTTGCCCTGATAAGAGTATTTAAGCGCCTGCCTCTCACTCAGCGAACGAGTCTGATCTTTCGTACGTCTGTGGACACAGCTTAGTTACTTACTTTCTTGTTCCGTGTACGAGTGGACGTGGTTGTAAGGTTTCCTGCTGACTCCGTTGTTTCGATCTCGTTGTTGTTTGTTCTGTCCTTCGTTGGTCGTGTCCGTCCTCTCCCGTTGTACTGTTGTTCGCGGGCTGCTCCGCAGGTCCCGCCGCACTTTCCGTCACTTCAACCCCACGACCTTTCCCGTCGCAGTTACAACAATCATTTGCACAATAACGTAATGTCTGACAGGTAGCACAGCAAGATTTATATATATATTAGAATCATTTTCCGTGGACAACCCAGTTCTACTTCATGGACGAACATATCTTTAAAAGCCGGTAGCCTGAGAAAGAAAATATTTTTAAATGTAGTTGAGCGATAATAGGACAAAAAATGTGTTCATTAATGTAAACAGTCGTCATATATACGTACCCTGCAAAACTGAATAATTGCATATCATTTGCTCATCCGTAGGCAAAGCAGATCGCAGAATTCGTTTCATAAGTAGAACACTAGGATGTACTCAGTCTTCAAAGGAGACTGCTTACAAAACACTCATACGACCCTTCCTAGAATATTGCACTAGTGTGTGTGATCCTTTCCAAATAGGACGAACAAGAGCACTGAACGTATACAGAGAAATGACACAGCAACGATCACAGGTTTGTCTGATCTACAGGACAGTGTCACGGAAATTCTGGAGAAACTGGCTTGGCAGACATCTACAAGTGTCAGGAACCAGTTTTAGTAGACGAATTTTAGAATATACTACAACTCCTCTACAGCAATCGAGAGGACAGGATTAGGTTAATTCCAGCATACAAATGGCAATTTTTCATGAAATCCGTACTTGAATGGAAGGAGAAGTAACCCTAATTAGTTCAGTTGGATATACCCTCTACCACACATTTCATAGTGGTTTGCAGAGTCTGTATGTAGATACACAGGGGTTCGACAGTGGATGTAGATATATAGGTGTTGGTCAAAAACTTGGAAGCACTGAGAGAAATACAAAGCATGCTTGAACATAACTGCAGATGCTATCAAACCTGCTGGGTGCGCTGTTGTATTTGATCACGAACGCCACCTGTGCAATGCCCTCAATACGTTGCAAGTGTCAGTCGTGGTCAGAAGAGCGTTCTGTGCAGCTGTAAGTGTGTTATGTCAGAGGTATGTGAATTCATACATGGCCACATTGTTGGTGTCTTTATGGTATTTTGCTTCTGTTACCAAGTAGCTGAAGTGGTTCGTGTTTCATGAGGCACCGTATCAAAGATTTATACCGAATACAAAGAGAGCAGAAACGCGCCCTCTTAGTCACAATGAGTACAAAAGTGTGTGTTGAGTAACTGTCGCAAATGATCACTGAAGAGGACTGTGACGAAAAGGAAGAGGACCACAGCTATAATAATCACTGCAGAACTCAATGTCGCACTCGAGTACACCGTCAGCACCAAAAGCCAGGAAGGGATCTTCATAAGCAGAGAACTGCAGTCCGATGTGGAATTTCAAAACCAAGCATTAGTGACTGCAATGGCTGTAAAAGGAAAATGTGGAGCTGAAGCCATGAAACCTTAAATATGGAGCAATGGAAGAAAGTCCTTTGGTTGGCTGAGTCTTGTTTTACACTGTTTCCAATTGCTGCCCGAGTTAATGTCTGGCATATGCATGTCCCAAGCCTATGTTACAGACTCCTTGCTGCAAAGAGCGAAACATGGCGAGGGTTCGGTGATAATTTGGTCAGCCATACACTGGTATGCCTTGGACACCATGGTTACTCTACAAGGTCAGATTACTGCCAAGGATTGTGTGTCAGTTTTGTCTGATCAGATCCATTTCATGGTACAATATTTCGTCTCCAATAGTGACCTGCAGCATCGTCGATAGAACGGACTGTGGTCGTTTGGTGCAGAGCCGAGTGGAGGGTCCGAATCAGAGGCTCAGGCGGTTCTGTGACGGTGTAGGTTGCAGATTACTTGACTTGCACCATCATGTGCTGGGTTTCCGTGTTCCGATTAGTAGGTCAGGAGTCCACTACACACAGGAAGCTGCTACACAGGTAGTGGGGACTGTATGGAAGGGACTGCGTGGTTTTTTAGGTTAGTGGGCCTCAAGGAACCACAGAAAGGGCGTCCGTCTAAAAGGGGGTAGGTAAAACACAGTCAGTTAGTTATAAAAACGATGGGTATTATACTTGTTAATTGTTGTAGCTGTGTTGGGAAAGAACCAGATCTCCAAGCCCAAATAGCCAGCACTGAATATCAAATAGCTGGCTAAAGCCGGAAACAACTTCAGCAGAAAGGAGACAATCTCAGTAGTCGTCTTAGATTGCTTGCAGAAGATGCTGTTATTTACCGTCTTGTAAAGTCATCATATGACCAAAACGAACTGCAAAATAAGTTAGATAAGGTATCTGTATGGTGCAAAAAGTGGCAATTGACCCTGAATAAAGTAAAGTGTGAAGTTATTCACATGAGTACTAAATAAAACCGCAAAATTTCGATTCACGGTAAGTCACACAAATCTGAAGGCTGTTAATTCAACTAAATGCTTAGGGACTATAATTATAAATACCCTAAATTGGAACGATCACATAGATAATGTTGTTTGTACAGATAACCGAAGACTGAGATTCGATGGCAGAACACTTAGAATATGTGACAGGTCTACTAAAGAGACTGCTTACACCACGCTTGTCCGCCCTATTCTGGAGTATTGCTGTGCGGCACGGGATGAGCATCAGATGGGACTGGCGGATGAGATCGAAAAAGTACAAAGGAGGGCAGATCGATTGGCATTATCGCCAAGTACGTGGGATAGTGCCACAGACATGATACGTGAATTGGAGTGGCAATCGTTAAAACAAAGGCGTTCTTCGTTGTGACGGGATCTTCTCATGAAACTTTAATACCAGTTTTCTCCTTCGATTGTGAAGAAATTCTCTTGGCACCCACCTACATAGGTAGAAATCATCATCACGATAAAATAAGAGATATTAGGGCTTGCACAGAAAAATTAAGTGCTCGTTTTATCCGTGCGCCGTTTGTGAGTGGAACGCTAGAGAGACAGCTTGAAAGTGGTTCATTGAACCCACTACCACGCACTTTATTGTGAATAGCAAAGTAATCATGAAGATATAGATGCTGTGTTCCAGGAAGACATTGCTCCTGTTCGCAGCTCACATCGTCCAAGACTGGTTTGTGACCAAGAGACTGAATTGTCGCATCTCCCCTGGCCACCACAGTGACAGATCTCAGCATTATGCAGCCTTCATCGTCAAATTGGGAATGAAGTGTACGTGATCACTACACGCTTCCATCATCACTACCTGAAGTTCCCAATATTTTTCAGGAACAATGGTATAAGATTCCCCTGAAAACCGCACAGTACCTGTATTTCGCCAGTTTGTGACTACTAGAATCTGTTTAGAATGCCAACGATTTTCCAACTCCGCCTTAGGCGTGGTAAGATGTTGTACTTTTGGTTTTTCCATATTTGTGTCCACGCCCAGTAGATGTCATTATATACTATTGTTGGAAATGACCAAGTTACGAAGTTCCTCGTTCATGGGGTTCGTCCTACAGGCCGCATGTTGTATTATGCTTCTGCAGAGATGGCTGTGTGCTATAACATTGTTCAAGGGAACAGGAACAGTAGTAAATCCGGCATCTGGCTATCCGACACACGAAAAGCGTCCTAACATTCCTGGAGGTACGCCTTCGCGTAGTCCGCTACCGTCACACCAGCCCGCCTTGCGCCGAGCACACACACACACACACACACACACACACACACGCGCCCGCGCGCTCGCGCGCTGCGCACACATAGAGACACGCGCGCATGCGCAATCACTTCCATATTTCTGTGTAGGAGAAAACTCCTCTCCGTAGACAAAAGCTCAAACCCAGCGAGGTGGCGGAGTGGGAAGACTCAGGACTCACAGTCAGGAGGACAGTGGTTCGAATCTCAGTCAGGGCATTTACATTTAGGTTTCCTTCTCATCATTCTCCAGTCTAAGCTTATGCTTGGAAGACTGCGGGAAACTTAAATGTGGATGGCCTGATTGAGATAGAAACCACTGGGCTCCTAACTGTGACTTCTGGGTCATCCCACTTCGTCACCTCGCTGGGTTTTAGTGATGAAGTTTGGTGAATGCGGTGGATGCCCTCTGTGTAGTTTATAACGTTTTATTTTATCACGAGGGCCTTTGCATTGGCATTTGTGGATCGTCAAATATTTCTGCTTTAATTTTTCCGCTTTCAGCTCAGACATTTTTCCCTATATATGGAAAGCGTGATCCGTTCTTATCAAAAACCTTTACACCCTGCCTCAAAAGGCCCAACTGGGATGTGTTTTTTCTCTGCTATTCCAGAGTCACAAGAAGCACTTTGCTAACCAAGGAGAAAGTTTACCATTCATAAGTCTAGACAAACCATCCATTGATGTATGAGACGTAATCTTCTCAAAGATCAAAACTAGGTTTTTATGTTCTTCTTTCACTTCCCTTCAGGGAGCAGGTGATATTGAACTAAATTTGTTACCATTGTGTATTAGTACAAATTTCAAATTTGCCTTGAGCTGTGCACAGAAACGAGAAAGTCAACTAGAAAACATTAAGGAAGACCCATTTCCTCAGGAGTCCAATAATTTCGTGCACACCACGAGATTGTCTACTTGAGAGTATAAAAAAGAAAAATTGAAGGGCTTCCTGGAACAGCAAGTCGTTACGACACCTGCCTAGGCAAAACCAAAAGATACGATACCAAATCCATTTGTCCAACATTTATTCCGATTTAGATTGTAAAGTATGATATTTACGACTCTTATATAGGTACGCGATACTTTGAAGTATTTACGAAAGGTAGCCTGTTCTTTTCCAAATTTACCTCTTTAGTGCGAGTTAAACTATGAAGACATAAAATTATGAGAACTGGTCATCTTACTGATTTGTCTTTACAGAAGTCTATATTTAAAATGTATTGTTAACCTTAAAGGTTTTTATTGGATTTCATTTCATATATACAGTTTTTCTTGTATATGACATGTACGCAACAAACTTCCAAATGTCATATGAGCTGTAGAAAAACGTAATTGACTGTTTATCAGACAATAATCTTCAGTGTATTCAAAAACCGTAACTAACTTTACCGGAAAATTTCCGATTGATATAATAATTTAATCCTGCAATATGTAAACAAATCTTGGGACGTGGTGTATTTTGGAATTTCTAAATTTTAATTCAACAATATATAAAATTTCATTTCTAAATAGCATTTTTTTAACCATAAAATGGTATAATTTTTGCATCAATCGCCACTGTTTGTAAAACCAGACGTCATTAAAATATTTATTTTGACAAAGGAAATTCTAGAACATTTTGGACAACAATTTTGTGTTTTATGGAACTGTATGCATCCCAAATCAGATTGGACATAGTAGTTAGCTGAGTTGACTTTTAGCTTTTGTATGTGACACATCGTGTGTAATATTTTTGTTATCAGCAGTCATGTGAAAATTAGCTGCTCCTGCGTAAAAAGAGGTTTTGATGATGAGACTACCTTTTAGTTGTCTTCTTGACTATGGAAAATGTTGACACTAAGAAAAAACTGTGTATTGTATTTTACTATGAGTGACAAACTAATTGTGAAGTAAATGAAGAAGAATTGTAAAGAAATAGTATCTTCATTAGCTAGTAAACAATCTGAGGACCTATTCATACCCAAATTAAGCGAATACTGCCGCTTCTCATTGAAACAACATGTGTATTTACCTTTATTCTACAAATTGTTTAATCACATCTTGAAAGAGTCTTATTCTCATGACGTTCCATAGAACTAAAACTATTACGTAGTTAAAGTAGAGATTTATTACAATTGGAATTGCTAATCGAGGATATTTTGCCTCAGATGGACCATTTCAATAGCAAGAAGGGCAGCAGACTTTTTATGTTGCATAGTAAAAGATAACCTTGGTTCCTTGATCCAGTACATTTTTGTTGGAAGTCAGTAATTCAGAAGCTTCTTTTGACAACTTGAGATTTCTGGTGAGTTATTAACAAATCCCGCTTCAAACTTTTAGAAATTAACGCCATACATGCTTAATCACTGTCATCATCATTAGTATCAGAGGGACAACACCAGTCCTCACAAACAACAGGTATCGGAGTGGCTTTTGTTTCAGACGTTTTCGTTTCCTGGTAGTCCACAATCGTAAATGTTCTGTACAAGCTTTACAGATTTATTGCAAAAGTCTTTACAAAGTCAGTAGTAGGTATTCCGTTTCCTTTCAGCGTTTATTCTCTGAATATGAAGCAAAAACCATCAAGGTGATTTACGCAACTTCTTCTACTTTAACTTATATTATTTCTGTTCAACAACACAAGTGCCAAAAACCACAACATAGATGTTTCCTAACAGAAGTGTCATGTGACATCTTCCTCGGTCAGCCCTGTACGGCCAGAGCTCATACAGTAACCTCCAACTCCATCTGGTGGATATTGCTGGACCTAATTAGAAAGCAGACCGGCAATAGGGCAAACCTACAAGAACAAATCCTCGTAAATGTGATTTAGAAGCGCACAAACCAGAGTTACAAATGCACATTTCATGTAGAAGTGCATGTTAAATAACACTGATCAAAAAATAAGAGCAGATAGAGGAAGACTGATTTCACTTTTTGATTCAATGCCCCAACCGTGGCTAAAATCAATTCTAAAATCCTAGATACAAAAGAAATCAGTTTGTTTTTCGCCTGTGTAATGTATTCATTGCTAGTTTCCCTTGAGATATCTGGTGAGTTAATAACTCATCCGAGCTTAATCCCTGAGGAATTAATGCCATAACCTCATAATCACTGTCATCACCATTACTATCAGTGGGACAACACCAGTCCTCACAAACAACAGCTATAGGAGTGGCTTTAGTTTCAGACGTTTTCGTTTCCCGGTAGTCCACAATCGTAAATGTTCTGTACAAGCTTTACAGATTTATTGCAAAAGTCTTTACAAAGTCAGTAGTAGGTATTCCGTTTCCTTTCAGCGTTTATTCTCTGAATATGAAGCAAAAACCATCAAGGTGATTTACGCAACTTCTTTTACTTTAACTTATATTATTTCTGTCCAACAACACAAGTGCAAAAACCTACTACATACGTGTTTCCTAACAGCACTGTCATGTAATATCTTCCTTGATCAGCCCTGTACAGCCAGAGCTCACACAGTAACCTCCAACTCCATCTGGTGGATATTCCTGGAACTAATTCGAAAGCAGACTGGCAGTAGGGCAAACCTACAGGAACCAGTCCTCTTACATGTGATTTAGAAGCGCAAAAACCAGAGTTACAAATGCACATTTCATGTAGAAGTGCATGTTAAACAACAATGATAAAAAAATAAGAGCGGATAGAGGAAGACTGGTTTCACATTTTGATTCAACGCCCCAACTGTAGCTAAAATCAACTCTAAAAACTAGATATAAAAAAAACTGTTTGTTCTTAGCCTGTGTAATTACTTCATCGTTAATTTCCCTTGAGATATCTGGTAAATTATTAACTCATCCCACTTTAAACCTTGACGAATTAATGTCATAACCGCATCATCACTGTCAGCATCATTAGTATCAGAGGGACCACACCAGTCTTCACAACCAAGAGGTATCGGAGTGCCTTTTGTTTCAGAAGTTATCGTTTCCCGGTAGTCCACAATCGTAAAAGTTCTATGAGTTACAGAGTTATTGCAAAAGTCTTTACAAAGACAATAATAGGTTTTCGGTTTCCTATTTAGCGTTTATTCTCTGCATATGAAGCAAAAACCATCAACGTAATTTACGCAGCTTCTTCTACTTTAACTTCTATTATTTCTGTTCAACAACACAAGTGCGAAAAACCACAACAGAGATGTTTCCTATTTGAACTATCAAGCGACGTCATTCTCTCTCAGCCCTGTATGGCCTAGTTCACACAGTAGCCTGCAACTCCATCTGGTGGATATTCCTGGAACTAATTAGAAAGCAGACCAGCAATAGGGCAAACCTACAGGAACCAATCCTCGTACATGTGATTTAGAAGTTCACTAACCAGAGTTACAAATGCACATTTGATGTAGAAGTGCATGTAAAACAACAATGATCAAAAATATTAGAGCAGATAGAGGAAGACTGATTTCACTTTTTGATTCAACGCCCCAACTGTGGCTAGAATAAATTCTAAAATCCTAGATGTAAGAAACAGTTTGTTTTTGGCCTGCGTAAAATAATTCATTGTTAGTTTGCCTGATTATCTTATCATGGCGTAACAGTTATTATTGTTGATAATAGATGTGCAAAGCGCCAATATAGATTTGACCTCTTCAGTCTAATGCATTAAATGAATAATAATTTATTTCTGCTAAGATAGTAGATTTGCTTCCAGTAGAAATAGATTTCGAGTAAATGATCTGGCCACTGAGATTAAGGTTGTCTATAGTTCACTTGAATCGATTCAAGCAATTTCCAGGTCGATTCTTTGAATGAGACGCACACGAATTTCTTCCCCATCCTTCTCCAACTGAGGAAGTATTCGGTAGATAATCATACGGTCGTCGTTGAGGATTTGAGCCCCAACGTTCCGTTTTGTCTCCATCGTCTTCGTTGTACAAGGATAGTTTCGTTGTTTAGTTAATATCTTTGTTGAGCACGCTGTGCAAAACAGAATGATGGACTATTGAACTTCCCTTCTTTCTTTCTACTGCTCTTCTCTCATCGAAAATTAGTTTTCGTTGTATAATTTATATCTTTGCAAAACCAGAACGCTCCACTTCCACTAGCGAGGAAACAGCTGCAGTGCTGGATGACACGTTACGTGCTGAAATGCTAATTCATGGGAAACCATTACTTGCTTCATACTTGCAACACCTGACAGCTGTGGAGATGTATGCAAACATCGTTTTGGAATAGAAATCTGAATCCGCCAGTGGTAATAGTTGATGACACCCTTGTAGCTCAGTGTAAGAACGATCGAAAATACATTACTCGCCATTGAAACTGCTCACCAGGAAGGATAGCAAATAATGACATTTTACTCATAGTGCTTATAAAGTGTAGTAGAAGGAATACGCGGATAAATCTGTAGGTGATTTGGAAGCATATAGGTTCCAAAATTTTGCACGGTCCAGTAACATTAATGTGGCCACCGACTATGTTCGATGTCAACATGCACTAACCACTCAAAGATTTGAGGTGACAGGTGACACCACCAGCAGTGTAGGGGGGATGCGGAAAACAATGCAGTCGTTATCGTAATGCGGAAATGAAGTGATTTATATTATGCCCAAAAGGACATGATCATTGACTTTCGGACCAATGGTGGAAGTATTTCCGAAATGGCTATTTTTGTAAACTGTTCATGTGCCACTGTGGTTGCAGTATACCATGCACTCAAAACCTGCATTGAGGCAACGGTGGTGCACCTCGGGCCATAGATAACAGAGGTGAACGACGGCTGCGGAGATGTGTATGGGGGAATAGACGTGCAACTGTTAAGCAATTGACCACCTAGATGACCCAAGGAGGTAGCAACAGTGTCTCCTCAACTACTGTTCAGCGAACTTCGTTGTGTATGAGCCCTGGAGTAGGTGTTTGGTTCATGCACCCATGCTGACTGCTATTCATCGGAGGCAAAGGCTGTAATTTGCACGCCAATACTTCAACTGACGGCCACTGAGTGTCTCGACAGCTGTCCTTTTCAGATGAATTACGTATTATGTTCCATAGGAATGTCTGAAAGGAAACACTCTGCAACCAGGAGGGAGGGTTATGATCTGGGCAATGTTTTAATGGCATTACCTGGATAATATCATCATTCTGGAGGCAGAATATTTCAACAAAGTACTTAATTCCATCTGTCCCTTACATGAATTTTGTTTTTCTTGGAATGATGCCACTTACCGGCAGGACAAAGCATCATGTCAAATAGCTTGAAGTATATGTGCATGTTTCGAGTAGCACCAGGATGAGTATACTGTTCTCCCCTGGCTACCAACCTCCCTTTATTGAACCTAGTTGAGAATCTGTGAGACTAGCTCGATCCCACCAGGGAGCCTCAACCGAGAAACTTAGCTCAGCTGGCAATGGCCATGGAGTCGGCATGACTCCACATTCCTGTCTGAACCCCTAGAACCTCACTGACTCCTTCTGCACATCTCACACTGCAAAAGGTGGTCATTCAGGCTTTTGTTAGGTGGTCAGTTCTGGCAGCAACGATGGCTCCAATTTGTCTGAGCATTGAGTTGCACTGAGCTTGTATGAGAGGTATTGGTGCAGCACGCTATGCTGTTTCAGTTACATGCCAATAGTAGTGTCAAGTGCAAGAAGTCTAGTCTCTTGGCAACCCGTGACCAAATGTATTCAATGTGCGAGAGATCTGGAGGACGTTTTGGCCAGGACTACAGTTGTACACCCTCTGTATAGAGATTGGTTTGCACAGTGTAGTTACATGCGGTCTTGCAGCGTGTTGCTGAAACATAACGTTTTGGAGACCTCAAATATAAGGATACATCTTTGGGCCTAAGGAGTCTTAAATGTAACGGCTGCTGACCAAGTTACCGGCTGTGAGAACCGGAAGTAGACATTTCCTGTACGCATTGGCCTAAATAGCATGATGCCATGTATTGGAGCATCTGTGACAATCATTGGAAAGCTGAAAAACCATGATGCGTAGAAAGAGTGTCATGGCGCCACTCCTGTGTCCAAGGTTGTCACCACACCTCCCTCTGCTGCAGTGTCAAAGGTTGCAACAGCAATGGTTTCTGCACTGATAGTCCGTAGTGCTCGAGACGTCATCTCACTCTCCGCGTTGATACTTGTCGTGTAGTAAGCAAACCCATTTCCTGGTTCTTGGCATGTAACTTTACTTTGTGATCCTGCACAGCTGAATGAATATGCATGCCCCACGGGCTGCAGACACATGTGATTGTTGCGATCCCTCATGTCGCTGAATAGGAATCTACTAAACGCATTAATTCCATATCACGCGACAATCGTGGGGTGCCAACCAACGCAAGTAGTGTTATCGCGGAACGATAAACCACTGTTTCGAATGTTCACGATGCTGCCACTGTCGAATTCTGAAACGTTCTGGTAGACGTTTCTGTTCGTACGTGTGGCGTAACACGATCATCTCAAAAGCAAACAACATTCTGAATAATAGATGCGTAAGTGAGTTGTGAAACAAGAATAGCTTAGCACAATGGTAAATTGTCCCACGCAGCAAAGAATCTACATCTACATCTATATCTACATCTACAAGGATACTCTTCAAATAACATTGAAGTGCCTGGCAGAGGGCTAATCGAACCACCTTCACAACTCTACTATTCCAATCTCGTGTAGCGTGTGTAAAGAACAAACACCTATATCTTTCCGTACGAGCTCTGATTTCCCTTATTTTACCGAGGTGATCGTTTCTACCTATGTAGATCGGTGTCAACAAAATATTCTCGCATTCGGTGGAGAAAGTTGGTGATTGGAATTTCATGAGAAGATTCCGTCGCTACGAAAAACGCCTGTCTTTTAATTTTGTCCAGCCAAAATTCTGTATCATTTCTGTGACACTCTCTCCCAAATTTTGCGATAATACAAAACGTGCTGCCCTTCTTTGAAATTTTTCGAAGTACTCCGTCAGTCCTATATGGTAAGGATCCTACACCGCGCAGCAGTATTGTAAGAGACGACAGACGAGCGTAGTATAGGCAGTCTCCTTAGTAGTTCTGTTACGTTTTCGAAGTGTCCTTCCAATAAAACGTAGTCTTTGGATAGCCATCCCCACAACATTTTCTAAGTGTTCCTTCCAGTTTAAGTTGTTCGTAATTGTAATACCTAGGCTTTTAGTTGAATATGGCTTTTAGATTAGACAGAATTATGGTGTAACCCAATTCCTTTTAGCACTCATGTGGATGACCTCACACTTTTCGTTATTTAGGGTCAACCGCCGATTTTCGCACAATTTAGATATTTTTTCTAAATAGTTTTGCAATTTGTTTTGATCTTATGATGACATTATTAGTCGATAAACGACAGCGTCATCTGCAAACAACTTAAGACGGCTGCCCAGGTTGTCTCCCAAATCGTTTATATAGGCAAGGAACAGCAAAGGCCCTATAACACTACTTTGAGGAACGCGAGAAATCTCATCTGTTTTACTCGATGCCTTTCCGCCAATTACCACAAACTGTGACCTCTCTGACAGGAAATCACAAATCCAGTCACATAACTGAGACGATATTCCATAAGCACGTAATCTCACTACAAGGCGCTTGTGCAGTACAGTGTATAAAACTTTCCAGAAATCCAGAAATATGGAATCGATCTGAAATCCCTAGTCAATAGCACTAAGCACTTCATGTGAATAAAGAGCTAGTTGTGTTTCACAGGAACGATCTTTTCCAAACCCGTGTTGACTGTGGTCAATAGACTGTTTTCTTCGAGGTAATTCATAATGATGTAGCAATTGGGTCGTTGCGACTACACTGAAGCAGGTCTCTCTGTTATGCGCAGTGTGACTAGACACCAGGTTTTAGAGGAACAAATGGGCAGTAATGGAGTATAAACGAGGCTGAATTTGAGGAAAGGATGTTGTTCGAGTCAGGGACTTGATAATTGCTGAGTAGCCGCACTACAATGCTGGAGCACCCTGGCCAATCAGACGGCTGGGCAGCGCCAGCAGCAGCCTATGGTTCGAGACCAGGCTGTGTCTGCCGCCACACTGGGTCCTTTGTGAGACTTGGCGTCATAGTCCTGCTGGCTTGCTGCTCCTGTCTGCTGCCGAAAATGATGAGACCCAGGGAGGGACTCGACGTCACAACGTCAGCCCCCCTCTATCGCCTGAGGGGCATGGGTTCAGACCAACGCAAAACCGCCTCCACAACCGCAGGGCAAAGAGCAGCCAAGTCGCCTTCTGGCGTGTCACTCCCCTGGGAAGCGCCGATGTCGCAAGTGCCTGTGGCCTCGCCCTCGCTGGTTACTTTTACTCATTTTCCACACTTCCTTTCCACAATCTTCATAATAACGACAATACCATCGTAATAAAATTTTGACACTGATTACATGATAATCGTCATTTGCTTCCATTAATACTTCTTGCTCATGTAGACACGTTTATATCGAATGTAATCAACAACACACTCAATAATTATCGATGGCCGCAGGAAAATCTGCATGCAACAGCGGAAACCAATTTACAAGTTCTTTTTACGATCACTGTTTGGTGTGACACTTTGGGCAACATGCTGATAGGTTCACTCATTTTAGAAGAGCAAATAACAAGGCAGAATGATTTGCATGTTGAAAGCTTGACAGCATTCTCTTACACACACGGACTGCAATGTACTTCCAGTATTATGGAGACCCTCTACATTTTACCAGATGTATGAGAAAACTTTTTAGCCGCACTTCGCTAGTCGCTGGTTTGGTCGCAGTAGTTCAATTAACTGGCCACTAGGATCGCCAGGTATTACGTCATTACATTTTTGACTTTGAGTTTTGATGAAGTCTCAGATGTACAAGCGAAAGATAAGTACAAGAGATGAACCGCATGGTCCCATCATGGACACTGCTACCCTTATTTGGGAACATGCTGAGGCAGTGACAGGCAACACAACATCTTCTCCAAGAGTGAACAAATGCATTGAAGTTGGCGCTGGGATACTCGAACACTGATTGTACACCGTACATCTGCTGCGATGTTACGTGTACGATAATACTTTGAGATGAATGTGCTAAAAAACATATTTTTGAGCTGATACTAATAATGTTATATTTACTAACTGTTGTACAAGAGTGAAGCTGGCAATTTATTGAAGAATACAGAAAATAAATAACGATGTCTATTAAATGTGTTCTGTCTCGAAAATCATTCGGAATAGGGCATATGCCTGTGTGAAGTTTTTCGCTTCAAACGATCGTTCCTGTGGTATCCCTTAATATTGACCATTCCTCCTGGGACACCATGTTCCCCAGGTAGGTGTGTTGGAGCCCTTGCTGTTCATGTTGAATATTAATGACAGTGCAGAAAATATTAACGGTAACCTCAGATTTTTTGTAGATGCTGTAGTTATTTACAATAAGAGCTGCCTGAAATACGGTCCACAGATATTTAGTCTAATCTTGATAGAATTTCAGAGTGATGCAACACCTGGTCACTTTCTTCAAGTGCCAATAATACGAAATTATGCACTTCGCAAAAAGAAAACAATGTAGTATTTTATAACTGAAATATCAACGAGTCTTAATTCGAATCTGTCAACGCATACAAATACTTAGATGTAACAGGTTTTGAAGGAATGAAACGGGATGATCGCAGAATTTAAGGAAGAAGAGACACACGGCAATCATTCGCGATCCATTAGTTTTACTAGTGTTGCATATCTAGATTTCGGCTCTAAGTAGCCGTCTTCACATATAGTTCAAATGCCTCTGAGCACTATGGGACTTAATATCTGATGTCGTCAGTCCCCTAGAACGTAGAACTACTTTAACCTGACTAACCTAATGACATCACACACATCCATGCCTGCCTGAGGCAGGATTCGAACCTGTGACCGTAGCATTGGGGGGGGGGGGGGGGAGGTTCCGGATTGACGAGCCTAGAACCACTCGGCCACCGCGGCCGGCTCTTCGCATATGCAAGAGTAAGAAAAGTTATGGAAATGCGACTGAATGCTGTGTTTGTCTCCTTCCTTGTAGTGTACGGTCCCTGTGCACAACAGTTCCTTCTGGAATCAAAGTTGATCGCAAAACTTGTACGTTTTTGGAGATGTTACTTGTGTTTTAAGAAATGCCATTAAAGGGAAAGCATCAGAAGACATTGTTAATTATGTTTTTCTAAGCGTTATTAACCGATTTTCGGAAATGGGACTATCCCTAAATTTTTGGGAAAATACACTATATTCACTTCTGTACAATAAACAGAGTAATATCAACAATAGGCGTGGCACAAGAACAGGAGTCGGAAAACGGGGTAGAATGCTTCAGATTTTTCGGTCTACATACTGATGAAAACTTGAACTGGAAGAAGCGTGTTGCTCAGTTTCTCAAACGGTTAAATTAAGCTACTTTCGTTCTTCGTATAATTGCTAGTCTTGGAAACAACATACTAACATATTTTGTGTATTTACTCTGAATAATGACTCATGTAGTCATTTTCTTGGGACATTACCAGTTAGAAATAAGGTACTGATTGCCCAAAAGTGAGCAGTAAGAATGATAAGTAATAATAGGTGATGTTCACACACGGTCGTCATGTTCATACTTATTCAAGGAGCTGTGCATTTTAACCACGATGTCACAAATTCGTCATAAATAATCCACAACAATTTGAGAAGAGTAGTCATTTACTCACCTGCAACGCTAGAGGAAGAAGTGAACTTTATTACCCATTATTAAAGCTTTCAGTGACTCACAAAGGAGTTCAATACGCTGCAAAGAATTTTTTGATCATTTGCACAATAACGTACTATGTCTGACAGGTAGCGCAGCAAGATTTAAATATAAATTAGAATTATTTTCCCTGCACAACCCAGTTCTACTACATAGGCGAACTTCTCTTTAAAAGCCGGTAGCCTCAAAAAAGAAAATGTTTTTGAATATAGTAGAGTGTGCAGGACAAATAATAATGTGGTCAGTAATGTAAACAGAAGTCTAATATACGTACCCTGTAAACTGAATAATTCCATATCATTTGCTCAGCCGTAGGCAAAGCAGATCGTAGAATTCGTTTCACAGGCGGAATACTAGGATGTACTCAGTCTTCAAATGAGACTGTTTACAAAATACTCATACGATCCGTCCTAGAATATTGCACTAGTGTGTGTGATCCTTTCCAAATAGGACGAACAACAGTACTGAACATATACAGAGGAGAGACACAGCTATGATCACAGGTTTGTCTGATCTTCAGGACTGTGTCACGGATATTCTGGAGAAACAGGACTGGCAGACATCGACATACAAAGTGTAAGGAACCAGTTTTAGTAGGCGAAATTTGGAATATCCTACAACGCCCCCTCAGGGATCGAGAGAATTGGATTATCTTAACTGCACGTACGTGAATGCAAGGAGAAAAAACGGTAATAAGTTCAGTTGGAAGTACCCTCTGCCATGCATTTCATAGTGGTTTGCAGAGTATGGATGTGGATATACAGGGTGTTCGACAATGGATGTAGTTATACAGGTGTTGGACAAAAACTTGGGAACACTGCTAGAAATACAAAGCATGCTTAATCATAAATGCTGATGCTAGCCAAACCTGCTGGGTGCGCTGTTGTATTTGATCACGAACGTCACATGTGCAATACACTTAATACCTTGCAAGTGTCAGTCATGGTCAGAAGAGTGTTCTGTGCAGCTGTAAGTGTGTTATGTCAGAAGTAAGTGAATTCATAAATGGCCAGATTCTTGGTGATTTTATAGTATTTGCTTCTGTTACCAAGTAGCTGAAGTGGCTCGTGTTTCATGAGGCAACGTATCAAAGATTTATACCGAATACAATGAGAGCGGAAACGCGTATTCTGAGTCACAATGCGAACGAAAGTGTGTGTTGTGTAACCACCGCAGATGATAAATGAAGAGGACTGTGACGAAAAATAAGGGGGCAACAGCTATAATAATCACTGCAGAACTCAAATTTCGCACTCGAGTACACTGTCAGCACCAAAACAACAGGAAGGGATCTTCATAAGCAGAGAACTGTAGGCTGATGTGGGATTTCGAAACCAAGTATTAGCGACTGCAATGGGTTTAACAGGAAAACGTGGCACTGAAGCCATAAAAACTTAAATGTGGAACAATGGAAGAAAGTAATTTGGTTGTCTGAGTCTTGTTTTACACTGTTTGCAATTGCTGCCCGAGTTAATGTTTGGCATATGCATGTCCCAAGCCTACGATACAGACAGCATGCTGCCTAGAGCGAAACATGGCGAGGGTTCGGTGATGATTTATTCAGCCATACCGTGGTATTCCTTGGACCCCATGTTTAGTCTGCAAGGTCATATAACTACCTAGGATTGTCTGTCAATTTCATGGTACAATATTTGTTCTCCAATAGTGATCTGAGGCATCGTCGATAGAGTGGACTGCGGTCGTTTGATGCAGAGCCGAGTGGAGACTGAATCAGTGGCTCAGGCGGTTCTGTGACGGTGTAGGCTGCAGATTCCTTGACTTGCGCCATCGGGTGGTGGGTTTCCGGGTTTTGCTTAATTGGTC
Source organism: Schistocerca serialis cubense (assembly GCF_023864345.2). NCBI lineage: Eukaryota > Metazoa > Arthropoda > Insecta > Orthoptera > Acrididae > Schistocerca > Schistocerca serialis. The sequence continues at coordinate 224,477,050 of NC_064640.1, forward strand.
AGGAGTCCACTACACACAGGAAGCGTCTATACGGGTAGCGGGGGCTGTGTGGAAGGGACTGGGCGGCTTCTTATGTTAATGGGCCTCAGGGAACCACAGAATGGGCGTCCGTCTAAAAGGGAGCAGGTAGAACACAATAAGTTAGTTGTAGAAAGGATCAGTATTATAGTTGTAAATTGGCGTAGCGGTGTTGGGAAAGAACCACAGCTAAGAGCCCTAATAGAAAGCACTGAAGATCAAATAGTCACAGGTACAGGAAGCCGGCTAAAGCCGGAAACAAGTTCAGCATAAATTTTTTCTAACAGTCTAACAGTTTTCAAATACGATAGGTTAAATACAATTGGTGGTGGAGTATTTACTGCTGTCAGAAGTAGTTGACTTGTAGTGAAATTGAAATAGATAGATCCTGCGAAATAGTATGGGTTGAGGTTATACTGGACAATCGGACTAAGCTATTAACTGGGTCATTTTACCGACCCTCCGACTCAGAAGATGTAGCTGCTGAACAGTTCAAAGGAAACTTGATTCTCATTTGAAATAGGTACCCCACTCATACAATTATAGTCGGTGGTGACTTTGATCTACCCTCGATTTGCTCGAAAAATTATACGTTTCAAGCAGGTGGCTGACATAGAACGTCATCCGAAATTGTACTGAATGCTTTCTCAGAAAATTATTTTGAACAGTTAGTTCATAAGCCAACTCGTGCGTAAATGGTTGCGAAACCATACTTGACCTCTTAGCAACAAATAATCCTGGACAAATAGTGAGTATCGTGACGAATACAAGGATTAGCTACCACAAGGCAGTAGTTGCTAGTCTGAATACCATAACTCCTACAACCATCAAAAAGAAACGCAACGTATATCTATTTAAAAAACTGATAAAAATGCTCTTAACGCCTTTTCAAGAGACAGTCTGCACTCCTCCCGATTTGATCATGTAAGTGTAGAAAAGTTGTGGAATGATTTACAACAGGTAATATCGCCAGCAATTGAGAGATACATACCACATAAATTAATAAGTGATGGTACTGATCCCCCATGGTACACAAAACAGATAAGATCACTGTTGAAGAAACAGCGAAAAATGCATGCCAAATTTAAAAGAACGCAAAATAACCAAGACTGGCAAAGTTTTGCAGAAGTTCGAAATATAGTGCGTACTGCAATGCGAGATGCTTTCAATAATTTCCACAACGAAACTCTGTCACGAACTCTGGCTGAAAACCCAAAGTGATTCTGGAGATACATACAGCACACAAGTGGCAAGAAGCAATTAACATGGGAACTCGGGGCAGAACGGGATACTTAAAGTTTAAGAATTTCTATAAAATAAGGGAACACAAGGAAACACTTCTTAAAGTGATAAAAAAAACACCTTGTAATGTAACCTAATGTACCTTATTTTAAAATCACTTGAAACAATACATTTTGCATTTTTTACAATTTTTCGAAGAAAGTCTTGCATATTTCCCGTTCCGCCCCACCCACGGGGCAGAATGGGATAAGGGTATTTTTTGTTAAATTATTGCATACACGTTGAATTTGAATTACGAATATCGTATTAAACTATGACAAAATGTTGTATAACAGGCAATTCAGACTGAGAAATGTGTAATTTAAATAATTAAAAAGTCATTCTTCAAAATAAGAAAATATTTTAATGTCATTCTGAAAAATGTACAATGCTTAATAACCACCAAACCACTAGCCCATTCGAGAATAGTCGCAAATCAGTATTTCCTCTTCATCTTCACTGTCTATGCCAGCATATGAATTGTGTGCCCACTCTGGCATGATATCCAGCCCTCATTAGAAACGGAGTAGAAGTCCCCGCAGTAGAGACACTCAGCATCCTCTCTCTCTGATTCTCTTTTCTCCATCACTTCTTCCTTTTATTTTTCTTAAGGTCTTTGATGTTCTCTGTTTCGGTTTTTTTGGTTGTACAGTTTGATATTTTTGCCTTAAGTTGAGCTGCACCTGACGTCTCTGTCCTGACTTTGTTTATATTTGTGCACCCTCCTCCTTTCTGTAGGCCTAGTTTATGTGTGACAGCATTCTGCAGTTCCTTCTTATAAGGAGAATCTGTTAATACGACGGTTTTTCCTTTTCGTCTTGTACTCCGCCGAGTATATTGACAGATTAGTGGGATTGGAATGACAGCCTCGGGCGATATCTGGAAAACTGTGTTGTTCGGCGAACGTAGCTGGTTGGAAGAGTCTAGCGTCCATGAACATCCAGGCTGGGTTTGCTTTCTACTTGCATCAAAATATGACGGAGCACAACGGGACACTATCCCATTCTGCCCTGTCCCGTTCTGCCCCAAGAGCACTTTTGAGGATAATAACTTTTATGGAGAGCAGTAACTAACGTATTTAAATGCATTAAATAACTAAAGTATAACAAATACCATGCAATTTAAGGGAATGTGTCATTTTAGGGTATCCAATTAACAACATACCTGGCGTTGAAACTCACCAAACGTTAGAACAACACAAGCGGTAACGTGACGGACAACAATTCACTTAGATTTCGCACTTCAAACTAAATCAGAATGGCTGCCCTCACCTCCCTTACATTCGGAGAAATAGTTACATGGCCATACAGCAGGTTGCAACACTGTGCAGTCTAGAAAAGAGTAATTTCCCATTGTGCCCTGCTATCCCGTTCTGCCCCGAGTTCCCCTACCTTCACTGCGCGATAACAACGCTGAAGTCACTAATGACACTGCCACTAAAAAACAGATATTAAACATAATTTTCAGAAACTCCTTCAACAAGGAAGACGAAGTTAATATTCCTGAATTCCTATCAAGAACAACTGTCAAGATAAGAAACATGGAAATAGATATCCTTGCTGTCGCAAAGTAGCTAGAATCACTTAATAAAAGCAAGGCTTCCGGTCAAGACTGTATACCAGTAAGGTTCCTCTCAGAGTATGCTGATACAATAGCTCCATATTTAGCAATTAGATACAACCGGTCGTTCCCAGAAAGATCCGTACCTAAAGACTGGAAAATTACTCAAGTGACACCAATACCCAAAACGGGAAGTAGGAGTAATCCATTGAATAACAGACCCATATCACTAACGTCGATTTGCAATAGGATTTTGGAACATACGCCGTATTCGGACTTTATGAAGTACCTCGAGGAAAACGATTTATTGGCACGCAGTCAGCACGAATTCAGAAAATATCATTCTTTCGAAACACAACTAGCTCTTTATACTAATGAAGTAATGAGTGCTATAGACAGGGGATGTCAAACTGATTCCATATTTTTAGATTTCCAGAAGGATTTTGACACTGTTCCTCACAAGCATCTTCTAACCAACTGTGTGCCTATGGAATATCGCCTCAGTTATGCGGCTGGATTCATGATTCCCTGTCAGAAAGGTCACAGTTCGTAGTAATAGACGGAAAGTCATCTAGTAAAACAGAAATAATATCCGGCGTTCCCCAAGAAAGTGTTACAGACCTTGTATTGTTCCTGATCTATGTTAACGACGTAGGAGACAATCTCAGTAGCCGTCTTAGATTGTTTGCAGATGATGCTGTTATTTACCGTCTTGTAAAGTCATCAGACGACCAAAACGAACGACATAATGATTTAGATAAGGTATCAGTATGGTGTGAAAAGATGCAATTGACCCTGAGTAAAGTATAGTGTGAAGTTATTCACATGAGTATTAAAAGAAATCCGCTAAATTTCGATTCACGGTAAGTCACACAAATCTGAACTGTGCAAATTCAACTAAATAATAAACGATTGCAATTACAAATATCCTAAATTGGAACGATCACATATATAATGTTGTGGATACAGCCTACCAAAGACTGAGATTCAATGGTAGAACACTTACAAGGTGTGACAGGTCTACTAAAGAGACTGTTTACACAACGCTTGTCCGCCCTATTCTAGAGTATTTCTGTGTGGTGTGGGATTCGCAACAGATGGGACTGGCCGATGACATCGAAAAAGTACCAAGAAGGGCAGCTCGTTATGTATTACCGCGAAGTTGAGGAGATAGTGCCACAGACATGATATGTGAATTGGAATGGCTATGATTAAAACAAAGGAGTTTTTCGTTGCAACGGGATCTTCTCATGAAACTTCAATACCAGCTTTCTACTGCGAATGCGAAAACATTCTCTTGGCACCCACCTACACAGGAAGAAATGATCATGACGATAAAGTAAGGGAAATCAGGGCTCGCACAGAAAAATTTATGGGCTCGCTTTCCCCGTGCACCGTTCGAGAGTGGAGTAGTAGAGAGACAGCTTGAAAGTGGTTTATTGAACCCTCTGCCAGGCACTTTCTTGTGAACAGCGGAGTAATCATGTAGATATAGATGCTGTGTTCCAAGAAGTCATGGTTCCTGTTCGCACAGCTCACATCGTCCAGGACTGGTTTGTGACCAAGAGATCGATTTGTTGCATCTTCCCTGGCCACCACAGTGACAGATCTCAGCATTATTCAGCCTTCATCGTCAAATTGGGAATGGCGTGTACGTGATCACTACTCAGTTCCATCATCACTACCTGAAGTTCCCAATATTTTTCAAGAACAATGGTACAAGATTCCCCTGAAAACCGCACAGAACCTGTACTTCGTCATTCTGTGATGACTAGAAGCTGTTCAGAATTGCAACGATTTTCCTTCACCGCGTTAGGCGTGGTAAGATGTTGTTCTTTACGTTTTTCCTTATTTGTGTCGACGCCCTGTAGATGTAGATATAGACTACTGTTGGAAATGACCAAGTTACGAAGTTCCTCCTTCTTTCTCTGCTTCTCCAGAGATGGCTGTGTACTATAAGATTGTTCAAGCGAACAGGAACGGTAGTAAATCCGTTTTATGGCTATCCGACACGCGTGAAAGCGTCGTAACGTTCCTGGAGATACGCCTTCGCGCATCCGCTACCGTTGCCCCAGCCCGCCTTCCACCGAGCACATGACCACGAGCTCACAGACACACACACACACACACACACACATACACAAGCACACGCGCACACACAGACACGCGCGCATGCGCAATCACTTCCACGTTTCTGTGTAGGAGAATACTCCTTTCCTTAGACAAAAGCACAAACCCAGCGAGGTGGCGAAGTGGGAAGATCCAGGACTCACAGTCAGGAGGACAGTGGTTCGAATCTCGGTCAGTGCATTTACGTTTAGGTTTCTTTCTCATCATTCTCCAGTCTAAGCTTATGTTTGGAAGACTGCAGGAAACCTAAATGTGGATGGACTGACTGAGATTCAAATCACTGGTCTCCTAACTGTGACTTCTGGGTCATCCCACTTCGTCACCCCGCTGGGTTTTATTAATGAAATTTGGTGAATGCGGTGGATGCCTTCTGTGTAGTTTATAACGTTTTATCTTATCACAAGTTCCTTCGCATTTGCCGGTTCACGTGAGGTAGCTATTTTTGGTGTAGTCAATCCAACATTTTCCAGTACTTCCCAAAACTTGTTCTTTCAGCAGAATCAAACAACAGATAATAAACACAATTTGCAGCACATCAGCAGTCCACATTATATTTTACGTACGATGTGGTGCAGCCATGGAAACGCTGAACTCTCATTTAGGAAGATTAACAATTCCTGATGTTTGTCTAAGTCATTTCATGCAAATGATGTTATGGTTTCTTCAATAAGGTTATGGCCAATTTCTTTGTAAACTGCCCTTTCAAGTAAGGCAGTGGCCCTTTGTAATAATTCTGATTTAAGGTACGTTAAACTCTAACCTTCATTACCACAGAGCACAGAGCGAAACATAATACTCACGAGTAAAAACATAGATTATTATCAGTGTAACAACGAGCTGGATAAAAATCTTATGAAATGTTTAAAATGCTTCATCTTTGGTGTTTCTTACTATAATTGCATTAACTAGTTTCCTGCTTGATTTTTTCCGTTCTCAGCTCAGACTTATTTCCCTATATATGCAAAGCGTGACCAGTTCTTATCAAAAGCCTTTACAAACTGCTTCAAAAGGCCCAACTTGATTTGCAGTGGACGACAAATGATTTTCTCTCGTCCAACTAAGGGGTCGTTAATGACATTCTTCCTCCCTCCGTACATGTTTTCTCACTTTGGCCGTTCTGTTCACTGAAGAGGACTGTGACGAAAAGTAAGAGGACCACAGATATAATAATCACTGCAGAACTCAATGTCGCACTCCAGTACACTGTCAGCACCAAAACAACAGGAAGGGATTTTCATAAGCAGAGAACTGCAGGCTGATGTGGAATTTCAAAACCAAGTATTAGCGACTGCAATGGGTGTAACAGGAAAACGTGGTACTGAAGCCATAAAAACTTCAATGTGGAGCAATGGAACTTTGATGTTTCTTACTATAGTTGCATTAACTAGTCTTGACTGAAAACGATAGCATTAAAATTCGTGTAAAGTGCTATTTATTTGCATAACACCGGAGAGTTTTGAGCCAAGGAGCTCAAAATTCTAAAATAGAAGATTTTAATGAAATATATGTTATACTGTTTTAATATAAGTCCATGGATAAAAATTAAACTATAATTTTACTATTCTGTTATATAAATATTATTATATCCAAAATAAATAGTCATTGATGATAAAATCCAGTCCCTGAACATTTAGGAAGCTTCTTTTCCATGACATTCTTGAATGTACTATGGAGCGTTCCATTTTATAAATTCGAGCAGTAAACTGCAGTCACGGGCATATCCGATCTTCCTTGGTAGCGTTCCTCGACAGTTTTCATATTGCAGAGTTGCCTTATTTGAGGATAGTCAAATATTCCTGCTTGAATTTTTCCGTTTTCAGCTCAGACATTTTTCCCTATATATGCAAAGCATGACCCATTCTTATCAAAAGCCTTTACAAACCGCTTCAAAAGGCCCCACTTGATATGCAGTGGACAACAAATGATTTTCTCTCATTCAACTAAGGGGTCGTTAATGACATTCTTCCTCCCTCCGTACATGTTTTCTCTCTTTTGCCGTTCTTTTTCAACACTGTTACGTTTGTTGTCTCTGGTATTCCAGAGTCACAAGAAGCACCTTGCTAACCAAGGAGAAAGTTTACCATTCATAAGTCTAGACAAATCATCCATTAATGTTTATGAGACTTAATCTTCTCAAAGTTCACAACTGTGGGTTTATGTTCTTCTTTAACTTCCCTTGAGGGACCAGCTGACATTGAACTAAATTTGTTACCATTGTGTATTAGTACAAATTTCAAACTTGCCTTGAGCTGTGCACAAACACAAGAAAATCAGCTAGTAAACGTTTAGGAAGTCCCATTTCCTCAGGTGTCCACTAATTTCGTGCAGAACACGAGATTGCCTTCTTGAGAGTATAAAAAATAAAAATGAAGGGCTTCCTGGATCAACAGGTCGTTACGACACCAGCCTGGGCAAAACCGAAAGATACGATTCCACATCCATTTGTTTAACTTTTATTCCGATTTAGATCGTATAGTATGAGATTTACGACTCTTATATAGGTACATGATACTTTGAAGTATTTACGAAATAGTAGCCTGTTCTTTTCCAAATTTACCTCTTTAGTGCGAGTTAAACCATGAAAACATAAAATTAGGAAAACTGGTCATCCTACAGATTTAATTTTACAGAAGTCTATATTTAAGAAGTATTGTTGACCTTAAAGGTTTTCATTGGACTTCATTTCCGATATATACAGTTTTTCCCATATATGACAGTTACTCACCAAAATTCCAAATGTCATATGAGCTGTAAAAAATGTAATTGTTTTTTATCAGACAATAGTCTTCAGTGTATTAAAAAACGGCAGTTAACTTCACAAGAAAATTTCTGCTTGACATAATAATTTAATACTGCAATATGTAAACAAATCTTGGGACACGCTGGATTTTTATATTTCTAAATTTTACTACAGGAATATATAAAATTTCTTTTACAAATCGCATTTTTGTAACTATAAAAGGTATAATTTTTGCATGAATCGGCACTGTTTGTAAAAACAGATGTCGTACTAATAATTATTTTGACAAAGGAAATTCTAGAACATTTTGGACAAAAATTTTGTGTTACATAGAAGTGTATGCATCCCAATTCAGATTTGGCATAGCTGTTAGCTGAGTTGACTTTCAAGATTTTGTATGTGACACATGGTGTGTAATGTTTTTGCTATCAGCAAACATCTAAAAATGAGCTCCTTCTGAGTGAAAAATGGTTTTGGTGATAAGACTACGTTTTTTTGTCTTGTTGATTGGTAAAAAAAGTTCACACTAAGAAAAAACTGTGTATTATGTGTTACTATGAGTAACAAACAAATTCTGAAATAAATCCCGAAGAAATCTTAAGAAATAGTATCTTCACAAGCTAATAAACAATCTGAGAACCTATTCATACCCAAATTAGGCGAATGCTGCCTCTTCACATTGAAACAAGATGAGTATTTACCTTTATTCTACAAATTGTTTAATCATCTCTTATAAGGGTCATTTTCTCTTGACGTTCCATTGAACTAAACCTATTACATATTTACAGCAGAGATTTATTATAAATCAGGGATATTTTGCCTCAGATGGTCCATTTTAATAGCAAGAAGGGTACCAGAATTTTTCAGTTGTATGGTAAACGGTAACCTTGGTTCCTTGATCTGGTACATTTCTGTTGGAAGCTAGTAATTCAGAAGCTTCTTTTGACGGCTTGAGATCCCTGATGGGTTATTAACTCATCCCAGTTTAAAACCTGAGGAATTAATGCCGTACCCACATAATCACTGTCATTGTCATTAGTATCAGAGGTACAACACCAGTCCTCACAAACAACAGGTTCCAGAGTGGCTTTTGTTTCAGACGTGTTCATTTCCCGGTAGTCCACAATTGTAAATGTTCTGTACAAGTTTTACAGATTTATTGTAAAAGTCTTTACAAAGTCAATAATAGGTTTTCGGTTTCCTTTCAGCATTTATTCTTTGCATATGTAGCAAAATCCATCAAAGTGATTTACGCAACTTCTTCCACTTTAACTTATATTATTTCTGTTCAACAACACAAGTGCAAAAAACTACAGCATAGATGTTTCCTAACTGAATTATCAAGCGACGTCATTCTCGCTCAGCCCTGTACGGCCTAGCTCACACAGTAACCTCCAACTCCATCTGGTGGACATTCCTGGAACTAATTTGATAGCAGACTGACAATAGTGCAAACCTACAGGAACCAATCTTCATACATGTGAATTGGAAGTGCACAAACCAGAGTTAAAAATGCACATTTCATGTTGAAGTGCATATTAAACAACAATGATCAAAAAAATAAGAGCAGATAGAGGAAGACTGATTCCACGTTTTGATTCAACGCCCCAACTGTGGCTAACAGCAATTCTAAAATACTAGATATAAAAAAACAGTTTGTTCTTGGCCTGTGTAACCCGTCCCAGTTAAAACCCTGAGGAATTAATGCCATAACCGCATAATCACTGTCATCATCATTAGTATCAGTGGGACAACACCAGTCCTCACAAACAATAGGTTTCAGAATGGCTTTTGTTTCAGAGGAATTCGTTTCCTGGTAGTCCACAATCGTAAACGTTTTGTAGAAGTTTTAGAGATTTATTGCAAAAGTCTTTACAAAGTCAGTAATAAGTTTTCGGTTTCCCTTCAGCGTTTATTCTCTACATATGTAGCAAAAACCATCAAAGTGATTTACACAACTTCTTCTACTTTAACTTATATTATTTCTGTTCAACAAGACAAGTGCAAAAAAGTACAACATAGATGTTTCGTAACAGAACTGTAATGTGACATCTTCCTCAGTCAGCCCTGTACGGTTAGAGCTCACACAGTAACCTCCAACTCCATCTGGTGAATATTCCTGGAACTAATTAGGGAGCTGACCGGCAATAGGGCAAACCTACAGGAACCAATCCTCGTATGTGTGATTTAGAAGCGCACAAACCGGAGTTACAAATGCACATTTCATCTACAAGTTCATGTTAAACAACAATTATCAAAAAAATAAGAGCAGATAGAGGAAGACTGATTTCACTTCTGAATTAACACCACAACTGTCGCTAAAATCAATTCTAAAATCCTAGATACAAAAAAACAGTTTGCTCTTGGCCTGTGTAATTACTTCATTGCTAGTTTCCCTAGAGATATCTGGTGAGTTTTTGATTCATCTCAGTTCAGTCCCTGAGGAATTAATGCCATAACTGCAGAATCACTGTCATCATCATTAGTATCAGTGGGACAATACCTGTCCTCACAGACAAAAGGTATTTTAATGGGTTTTGTTTCATACGTTTTCGTTTCCCGGTAGTCCACAATCGTAAAGTTTCACAGATTTATTGCAAAAGTCTTTACAATGTCAATAATAGGTTTTCGGTTTCGTTTCAGCTTTCATTCTCTGCATATGTAGCAAAAACTATCAATGTGATTTACACAACTCCTTCTACTTTAATTTATATTATTTCTGTTCAACAACACAAGTGCAAAAAGCTACAACATGGGTGTTTCCTAACTGAACTATTATGTGACATCATCCTTGCTGAGCCCTGTACGGGCAAAGCTCACGCTCAAATATCGAACTCCATCTGTTGGATATTTCTGGAACTAAATACACAGCTGACCGGCAATAGGGCAAACTTACAGGAACCAGCCCACGTACATGTGATTTAGAAGCGCAGAAACCAGATATAGAAAAGCACATTTCATGTAGATGTCCATGTTAAACAACAATGATTAAAAATAGAAGAGTGGATAGAGGAAGACTGATATAACTTCTTGGTTTAACGCCGCAACTGTGGCTAAAATCAATTCTAAAATCCTGGATGGAAAAACTATTTGCGCTTGGCCTGTGTAATTACTCCACTGCTAGTTTCCCTTGAGATATCTGGTGAATTATTAACTCATCCCAGTTAAAACCCTGAGGAATTAATGTCATAACCGCATAATCACTGTCATCATCATTAGTATCAGTGGGACAACACCAGTCCTCACAAACGACAGGTTTCAGAGTGGCTTTCGTTTCAGAGGTATTCGTTTCCCAGTAGTCCACAATCGTAAACGATTTTCTACAAGTTTTACAGATTTATTGCAAAAGTCTTTGCAAAGTCAATAATAGGTTTTCGGTTTCCCTTCAGCGTTTATTCTCTGCATATGTAGCTAAAACCATCAAAGTGATTTACACAACTTCTTCTACTTTAACTTATATTATTTCTGTTCAACAACACAACTGCAAAAAACTGCAACATAGATGTTTTCAAACAGAACTGTCATGTGACATCTTTCTCAGTTAGCCCTGTACGGCCAGACCTCACACACTAACCTCCAACTCCATCTGGTGGATATTTCTGGAACTAATTAGAAAGCAGCCCGGCAGTATGGCAAACCTACACGAACCAATCCTCGAACGTGTGATTTAGAAGCGCACAAACCAGAGTTACAAATGCACATTTAATGTACAAGTGCATGTTAAACAACAATGATCAAGAAAATAAGAGCGGATAGAGGAAGACTGATTTCACTTTTTGATTTAACGCCACAACTGTGGCTAAAATCAATTCTAAAATCCTAGATACGAAAAAACTGTTTGCTATTGGCCTTTGTAATTACTTCATTGCTAGTTTCCCTTGAGATATCTGGTGAGTTTTTAACTCATCCCAGTTCAGTCCCTGAGGAATTAATGCAGTAACTGCATAATCACTGTCATCATCATTAGTATTAGTGGGACGACACCAGTCATCACAAACAACAGGTTTCGGAATGGCTTTTGTTTCAGACGTTTTCGTTTCCCAGTAGTCCACAATCGTAAAGTTTTACAGATTTATTGCAGAAGTCTTTACAATGTCAATAATAGGTTTTCGGTTTCCTTTCAGCTTTCATTCTCTGCATTCCCTGAGTATCTGAAAATATTGTAACAGTTATTAATGTTGGTAATAGGTGTACAAAGCGCCAATATAGATTTGACTTCTTCAGTCTGATGCATTAAATGAATAATAATTTATTTCTGCTAAGATAGTAGATTTGCTTCCAGTAGAAATAGAGTTCGAGTAAATGATCTGGCCACTGAGATTAAGGTTGTCTGTGGTTCACATGAATCGATTGAAGCAATTTCTAGGTCGATGCTTTGAATTAGACGCAGACGAATTTCTTCCCCATGCTTACCCCACTGAGGAAGTATTCGGTACATAATCATACCATCGTCGTTGAGGATTTGAGCCCCAACGTTCCGTTATGTCTCCATCGTCTTCGTTGTACAAAGACTAGTTTCGTTGTTTAGTTAATATCTTTGGTGACCACGCTGTGCAAAACAGAATGATGGGATATTGAACTTTCCTCTTTCCCTCTACTACTCTTCTCTCAACGAAAATTAATTTTTTTGTATAATTAATATATGTGCAAAACCAGAACGCTCCACTTCCTCTAGCTAAGGAAACAGCTGCAGTGCTAGATGACACGTTACATGCTGAAATGCTAATTCGTGGGAAACCATTACTAGCTTCATACTTGCAACACCTGGCAAATTTGGAGATATATGCAAACATTGTTTTGGAATAGAAATAAGAATCCGCCAGTGCTAACAGTTGATGACACCCTTGTATCTTATTGTAAGAACGATCGAAAATACATTGCTGGCCGTTGAAACTGCTCACCAGGAAGGATAGGAAATAATGACATTTTAGTCATAGTGCGCATACAGTGGTGGTAGAATTTTACACAGTCCAGTAACATTAATGTGACCACCGCCTATACTCGACGTCAACATGCAATAACCTCTCAAAGACATTTGGTGACAGGTGGCACCACCAGCAGTGTCGTGGGGATGCGGAAAACAGTGCAGTTGTTATCGCAATAAGGAAATGGAGTGATTTATGTGATGCCGAAAAGAGTATGATGATTGGCTTTCGGGCCAAGGGCGGAAGTATTTCCGAAATGGCTATTTTTGTAAACTGTTCATTTGCCACTGTGGTTAAAGTATACTGCACATCCAGAACTGGCATTGAGGCAATTGTGGTGCACCACGGGCCATAGACAACAGAGGTGAACGACGGTGGAGGAGATGTATATGGGGGAATAGACGTGCTATTGTTAAGCAACCTAGATGACCCAAGGAGGTAGCAACAGTGTCTCCTCAACGACCGTTCAGCGAACTTCGCTGTGTATGAGCCCTGGAAGAGGTCTCTGGTTCATGCGCCCATGCTGACTGAAATTCATCGGCGGCAAAGGCTGTAATTTGCACGCCAATACTTCAACTGGCGGCCACTGAGTGTCTCGACAGCTGTCGTTTTCAGATGAGTCAAGTATAATGTTCCATAGGAATATCTGAAGGGAAACACCCTGCAACCAGGAGGGAGCTTTATGATCTGGGGAATGTTTTCAGTGGCATTCCCTGGGTAATCTCATCATTCTGGAGGCACAATATTTCAACAAAATACTTATATCCATCTGTTCCCTTCATGAATTTAGTTTTTCCTTGACTCGATGCCACCTACCTGCAGCTTGCAGTGTATGTGCGTGTTTCGAGGAGCACCAGGATGAGTATACTGTTCTCCCCTGTCGGCCAACCTCCCTGGATTGAACCTAGTTGAGAATCTGTGGGACTAGCTCGATCCCACCATGGAGCCTCAACCGAAAAACCTAGCTCAGCTGGCTATGGTGCTGGAGTCGGCATGACTCCACATCCCTCTCTGTACCCCTAGAACCTCACTGACTCCTTCTGCACATCTCACACTGCAAAAGGTGGTCATTCAGGCTTTTGTCAGGTGGTCAGTTCTGGCAGCAACGATGGCTCCAATTTGTCTGAGCATTGAGTTGCACTGAGCTTGTATGGGAGGCATTGGTGCAGCACGCTATGCTGTTTCAGTTACATGACAATCGTAGTGTCAAGTGCAAGAATCCTAGTCTCTTGGCAACCCGTGACCAAATGTATTCAATGGGCGAAAGATCTGGAGAACGTGTTGGCCAGGACTACAGTTGTACACCCTCTGTATAGAGGTAGGTTTTGGACAGTGTGGTTACATGCGTTCTTGCCTCGTCTTGCTGAAATATAACGTTTTGGAGACCTCAAATATAAGGCAATGTCATTGGGCTAAAGGAGTCGGAAATATAACGGCTGCTGACCAAGTTACCGGCTGTGAGAACCACAAGTAGACATTTCCTGTACGCATTGGCCCTCAATAGCATATTGCCAGGTATTGGTGCATGTATGACAATGATGGGAAAGCTGAAAAACCATGATGGTATACGCAGAAAGAGTGTCATGGCACCACTCCTGTGTCCAAGGTTGTCACCACACCTCCCTCTGCTGCAGTGTCAAGGGTTGCAGCAGCAATGATTTCTGCACTGATAGTCCGTAGTGCTCGAGACGTCACCTCAGTCTCCGCGTGGATACTTGTCGTGTAGTAAGCAAACCCTTTTCCTGGTACTTGGCATGTAACTTTACTTTGTGATCCTGCACAGTTGAATGAATATGCATGTCCCTCGGCCCAAGACATATGTGATTGTTGCGATCCCTCATGTCGCTGAATAGGAATCTACTAAACACATTAATTCCATATCACGTGACAATCGTGGGATGCCAACCAAGGCAAGTAGTGACATCGCTGAACAATAAACCACTGTTTCGATTGTTCACGATGCTGCCACTCTCAAATTCTGACATGTGCTGGTACACGTCTCTGTTCGTATGTGAGGCGTAACACGATCATCTCACAAGCAAACAACTTTCTGAATGAGAAACCCATATATGCAGAATGTAGGTGGTATTACTCCTACTACACTGCGTAGTGATACTACCCAGAATTCTGGTAAAAGTAATAAATTTTTACTGTAAGCGCTGAAAGTAGCATGGAGGCTACCACGGAATATTATAGTGACACCGTTGGCCACCAGCCATGCTACGTCGACAAATAAGGCAGAATAATAGATGCGAAAGTGAGTTGTGAAGCAAGTACAGCCTACGCAATGGTAAATTGCCCCACGCAGCAAAGATTGTACCTCTACATGTACAAGGATACTCTGCAAATCACATTTAAGTGCCTGGCAGAGGGCTAATCGAAACATCATCACAATTCTCTATTATTCCAATCTCTTATAGCGTGGGGAAAAAACAAACACTTATATCTTTCCGTACGAGCTCTGTTTTCTCTTATTTTATAGAGGTGATTGTTTCTGCCTATGTAGGTCGGTGTCAACAAAATATTTTCGCATTAGGAGGGGAAAGTTGGAGACTGGAATTTCGTGAAAAGATTCCGCCGTTACGAAAAACGCCTTTCTGTTAATTTTGTCGAGTCAAAATTCTTATCATTTCTGTGATACTCTCTCCCATATTTTCCGATAATACAAAACGTGCTGCCCTTCTTTGAACTTTTTCGATGCACTCCGTCAGTCCTATCTGGTAAGGATCCCACACCGCCCAGCAGTATTCTGAAAGACGACGGACAAGCGTAGTATAGGCAGTCTCCTTAGTAGTTCTGTTACGTTTTCTAAATGTCCTGCCAATAAAACGCCGTCTTTGGGTACCCTTCCCCACAACAATTTCTATGTGTTCCTTCCAGTTTAAGTTGTTCGTAATTGTAATACCTAGGCTTTTAGTTGAATTTACGGCTTTTAGATTAGACAGATTTATTGTAAACCGAAGTTTAACGAATTCCTTTTACCACCCATGTGGATGACCTCACATTTTCGTTATTTAGGGTTAACTGCCTGTTTTCGCACCATTCAGCTATTTTTTCTAAATCGTTTTGCAATTTGTTTTGATCTTCTGATGACTTTATTAGTCGATAAACGACAGCGTCATCTGCAAACAATTTAAGACGGCTACTCAGGTTGTCTGCCAAATCGTTTATTTAGATAAGGAAAGCAAAGGGCCTATAACACTACCTTGCGGAACGCGAGAAATCATATCTGTTAGACTCGATGACTTTCCGTCAGTTACTACGAACTGTGTCCTCTCTGACAGGAAATCACAAATCCAGTCACATATCTGAGACGATATTCCATAAGCACGCAATTTCACTATAAGCCGCTTGTGTGGTACAGTGTCAAAAGATTTCCGGAAATCCAGAAATACGGAATCGATCTGAAATCCCTTGTCAATAGCACTCAACACTTCGTGTGAATAAAGGGCTAGTTGTGTTTCACAGGAACGATGTTTTCTAAACCCATTTTGGCTGTGTGTCAATAAACAGCTTTCTTCGAGGTAATTCATAATGTTTGAACGCAATATATGTTCCAAAATCCTGTTGCATATCGACTATCTACCTGGTGCAACAAGAAATGCGATTCGTTCAACAGACGACCTATTCCTATTGATACGTTAAAAACTTAGTGATGCTGTGCTCACTGCAGTCATAACTGATGTCGTTTGGTGAACACATAGGGATCGTGTGACGTGGAGCTCCATGTTCAACAATGGCCTTTGAACGGTGTGCTCCGAAGCTCTTGTGCCTGCACCAGCATTGTACTCTGTCATCAGATCTGCCACGGGTCGCTGCCTATACTGGATTACATAGTGGGGGGGGGGGGGGGGGAGGGGTTCACCGACATCTCCGTTTTGTGATGAGATGTGGTCGTCCAATACCATACGCCATATTCCTTATTTCACCGTTCTTCAACCACTTTTCATAGGCTCTCACGACAGTAGTACACCAGCAGATGACCAGCTTCACAATTTCAGAGATTCTCGTGTCCAACCGCACTGCCACAACATGTGCCCTTCGTCAAAACCGCTTATATCAGTGGACTTCTGCATTTGCGGCCCGTTTCTTCTCTATAATGGCTCCCTGTTCGTCTCTCTTCTGCTTACATTTTTTCCTTACTGCGGCACGTGCTTCCAACACCACCAGGAGGCATTCAACCATGCGGTGCGCAGTGATCATAATATTTTCGCTCACTAGTGTACGTTATCCATACAGGGTGTTTAAAAAATGTGTCACATATGCATACAGGAGGTAGTAATGATCAAACCTAGAAGAAAAATTTACGTAATTAAATGTCTAATTTTGTACTTCTTGAGATCTGGAGCAGTTTACTTGTAACGAGTGGTGTGTAGTATTTAGGGGTGAACCCATCACAGTAAATTATCTCAATACGCACGTGCGGGCAGATAGAACTGCTCGAGTAATCATGGAGGTGAGACATCAGGATCGATTCGGTATCAATATATGAGTAAGAGTTGTCGGTGAGAGACTCATAGGAGCATAAACTTTATCAAACAGATTAACAGGTACTGTGTATCGCCGACTCCTGTGGGATAAATTACCACCACTATTAGCGAACGTAACCCTTGTAAAAAGGCAACGATTGTGGTTTATTCACGAGGGGATTTCACCAGTCTTCAATCCGTTGGATTTCTGGCTATGAGGACATTTAAAGGCACTGTTGCATGCCCACCCCACGTGCAGACGTTACAGCAGTGTGTGAAAAATGCATGTAACGGAATTCGAATGGAGCCAGGTCTTTTCAGAAGAGTGCGAGATTCACTGCGAAGAAGGACTGAAAGTTGTATCAGGATGCGTGAGAACTACATGCAGCACTGCCTATAGTGTCTACTTCTACGTAGCAGACAGATGAGAACGACAAGAGGTACTGGCCCACATCTCAGCAGATTTTGGTTTCCAGATATGTCATTACAGGAGCTTTACTGTCAGTTTTGACCAACACCTGTAAGAAAATGTGACACTTTTTTTAAACACCCTATATACGAGGGTTCTCCAGAAAGTAAGTTCCGATCGGTCGCGAAATGGACACCACAGTGAAAACCTGATGAAGCTTTGCACAGATGTCTTGCGTAGTGTCTATAGTATGACCGTCGATCACATCAAGACGCTCTTTTCAGCTGTGAGCGCACTGTGAGCGAGTAAAGGTGCCTAGAACAACGATGTCTCCAGCCAAGTAGGAGGGTCCGCTGAGAGGCTTCGCCTTAATGAATGCAGCCCACCTAACACAACAACTGGCACGCACTTCCTTCTTCACGGCAATTCTCAGCCGCAATCTGCAGGGGCAGTGAAGATACTCCTGCAGCCATTTCGATGGGAAGTGTTCGATCACCCACAACACAGCCCTAATTGGCTCGTCCTGAGTATCATCTCTGTTCACATGAAACGTTGGATACGAAGACAACACTTGGCAGCAGGCTAACCTCTGTAGACCAGCGTAGAGTATTATCGGAAAGCATAGGCGGCTGCCTTCTATGACGATGGTGTTGGAAATTTGGTATAACGCTCCGAAAAAGGTCTACGTCGGAGTGGTGACTATGTAAAGACGTATCTGAAAAGTGTAGCTAACTCTTGCCAATAAAATGTTTCTGATTTTCACTGTGATTTCCATTTAGCGACTGAGTGGAACTTACTTTATGGACAACCCTCATATTTCATCGACCTCTCATCTTTTTTATAAGCCAAATCCGATTGTTACTTCTAAGTGTCTATATTCGCTGTTTTCCGTAAGTTGGGAAAAATTCAGAAGATTAGTGATAATTCTGAAGACCATGCAACAGTTGGCATGGTAGTTGCTCACAAGGGAACCTCCCCATCGAACCCCCCTCAGATTTAGTTAGAAGTTGGCATGGTGGATAGGCCTTGAAAAACTGAACACAGATCAATCGAGAAAACAGGAAGAAGTTCTGTGGAACTATGAAAAAAATAAGTAAAATATACAAACTGAGTAGTCCATGTGCAAAATAGGCAACATCAAGAAGAGTACGAGCTCAGGAGCGCCGTGGTCCCGTGGTTAGCGTGAGCAGCTGCGGAACGAGAGGTCCTTGGTTAAAGTCTTCCCTCGAGTGAAAAATTTACTTTCTTTATTTTCGCAAAGTTATGATCTGTGTCTGTGTCTGTGTTATGCGACCGCACCGCAAATCCGTGCGGTTAGTAGAAGAAGGGACGTGCCTCTCCAATGGGAACCGAAAACATTTGATTGCAAGGTCATAGGTCAACCGATTCCTCAACAGGAAAACACGTCTGATATATTCTATACGACACTGGTGACGCCATGTGCGTCACATGACAGGAATATGTTGTCGACCCACCTAACTTATACACTTGGCGAATGGGTAAAAAGATTCTTCTACCTTGCCCGATACTACGGCGCAGTTTACCTCGCATCGGACGGACGGACGTACAGATAATAATTTTCTGAAAATAAAAAATTAAACTTTTCACTCGATGGATACGTTCCTGCTGCTCACACCAACCACGGGACCACGGCGCTCCTAAGCTCTCCCTATCCTTGATGTTGCCTATGTTGCGCATGGACTACTCAGTTTGTATATTTTGTTTATTTTTTTCATAGTTCCACACAACTTCTAACTGTTTTCTCGATTGACCTGTGTTCAGTTTTTCAAGGCCTATCCACTGTGCCAACTTATAACTAAATCTGAGGGGGGTGCGATGGGGAGGTTCCCTTGTCAGTAGTGGTACAGAAGATTACAGCTTCTTTTTTAAGTTGTTAATGTGTTTTTTTTAATTTCTTCAACTTTAACAGAACAGAAGGATTGAAATTAGGTACACTGTGGGTCTCAGTGCTAAATAAAGCAAACAGTGCCAACTCTTCTGCGGTACAAGCTCCATCGCTCACGTCGGCACCACTCCGCCACATTTGGAGCGGTCGGCTGACGTCACAACTCGACAGTTGCGCGGTTACCTATAAAGAGTTGCAAGTTTCGGCTATCTAAATAAGTTTACGTTTGTAATTTAACTAACTACGTCTTTATAGTTGCTAAGGATGTTTCCCGCAGTGGAAGACGAAACATTAGGACAGAAATATGTTTCAGACCCATAAAACCAACATCGCCGAGGATATGAATACCGTCATTCGAAGTTTGCATTTCTGTATTATTGGTCACTGGTATTTTTGTCACTTTTCCTTGATTTTCAGGTATCAGTGCACCAAGAAGTTTTATACCGATATAGATAACTCAAATGCTCGTTCTAAAGGACGTTCATCTGGGGAATTTGACGGTCAAGAGGTGGCGAGGTAGCGGCGTACATTTCAGGAACGAAGTACTGTACACCTGTGCACCACATTAAAATGCAGATATCTCCTCAGTGGCTTATAAAGTGAGGGCATGTGACACTATAGTCCGTCTGCCAGACCACTTGGTGGCCCTAAATGCTTTCATAAAGGGATAATTTGTGGTGTCACTGCCAGACACCACACTTGCTAGGTGGTAGCCTTTAAATCGGCCGCGGTCCGTTAGTATACGTCGGACCCGCGTGTCGCCACTATCAGTGATTGCAGACCGAGCGCCGAAACACGGCAGATCTAGTCTAGAGAGACTCCCTAGCACTCGCCCCAGTTGTACAGCCGACTTTGCTAGCGATGGTTCACTGCCTACATACGCTCTCATTTGCAGAGACGACAGTTTAGCCTAGCCTTCAGCTACGTCATTTGCTACGACCTAGCAAGGCGCGATATTCAGTTACTATTCTGAACAGATGATATTGTGAATCATGTACCGTCAAGAGCGACATCATCATTAATGGATTAAAGTTAAGTATGAAACTAATTACGTCCGCTTTCTGAATTCTCATTCCTTGTCATATTCCAGACCTCGCGTCAGTATAGTCCTTCCCTCCTCACGCCAGCCTGCGTGAGCTAAAACGCGTGCATTTCGGCCTCCCCTCGTAAAACGGTGTTGGCTCTTCAGCCAACACAACATAATTTACTTGTTGTCATGAGGTTTCTTATACTTTCATGGCAATACAAACGTAATATTACACTCGCAGGTATTAATCTCACTCTTATTCAGGGAATCTGAAACCTTTTGCGTCAAACTGGTCCAGGTAATAGTGAACCAATGGCAGGAAATACATATTTACTGTGTTACACAGCGTACACCGAATAACAACAATGTAGCTCATAGGAATTATTTAACGCGACGACGCCGGCCGGAGTGGCCGTGCGGTTCTGGGCGCTACGGTCTGGAGCCGAGCGACCGCTGCGGTCGCAGGTTCGAATCCTGCCTCGGGCTTGGATGTGTGTGATGTCCTTCGGTTAGTTAGGTTTAATTAGTTCTAAGTTCTAGGCGACTGATGACCTCAGCAGTTGAGTCGCATAGTGCTCAGAGCCATTTGAACCATTTAACGCGACGACCGTCAATTTCAATGCATGTATTGCAATCGCGCATGCAGTCCTTGGAGATTGTACCCCTTGCTGTCCGCGAAAGGATGTAATTTCAACACGATAGTGCACCAGCCCACTTCATGTCAGTGTCCATGAGCACCTGAACCTCATCGTTGCATTGGAAGGGGAGGTCCTATCCCATGGCCACCGCGATCGTCAAGACTTTGGTGTATGAAATCCCATTAGAAACGAATGAAGACTTGCTTGCTAGGGTCCAAGCTGCCTGTCTCCTGGTACAACCGACATTAGGGATCTTTGAGAGAATGTGGAAGAACTTCATGCACCACTGCCATGCATACACTGATACTGGCTCTTGTCACTCTGAATAATTACTACGAGCTACGTTGTTGTTATGCGGTGTACACATTGTATGACTATAACACAATAAATATGAATTTCCGACTATTGGTTCCGTACCTCAATGTAATCGGTTGTGGGCCCATTATCGCCTAAGGTTTGAGGAACCATGTATAATGAGCAGCTTTGATTCGAAAACAATGAACATGCAACAGAGGAATTTAAAGCGACTGAGGAGAAAGCATTCCATTTACAGAGAGTGCTCTATTCAGCGCGGTTTCCCAGACAACGGCGCTGCAATACTTTACTTTCGTAGCTGCACAAATGTTTATCTGGGCAGTGAACGCAATCCACAACACCACTACGATTCAGAAATGACGCGGCGACGGTCGTTGTAGTTTTCCACGGCCAGTTGGGTGAGCAGTGATGCTGACGCTCATTCCAGTAAACGTTGCGAGGCTGATGAGCTTTAGCGGAAGTGACGTCAGATTCGTTCCCCTTTGTTACCGTGCTATTCGCTTAACTGTTGCGGACCGCTCGCCAGTTATAGTGCGCATCGTAAGAAACAGCATCGGAGTTAGCATCATCATTATTTTAACGTCATTTAGTTTTCGGAAAAATTTATTGATGATGTTTGGTTTGGGGGGCGCTCGACTGCGCGGTCATCAGCGCCCGTACAAAGTCCCAGTTTTTACACAGTCCAATTTTTTTACACAATCCAATCTAGCCACAGTCACAAATGATGATGATGATGAAATGATGAGGACAACACAAACACCCAGCCCCCGGGCAGAGAAAATCCCCAACCTGGCCGGGAATCGAACCCGGGACCCCGTGATCCAGAGGTTGAAAAGTTTATTCTGACACAAAAATGATTAAAAGAAAACCTGAGTTTAGTGGTTGTTGAAACGCCATGCACCAAATCTAGACGCCTTGGTGATAACATTGAAGATTTGTTTTAGATGTGTTCTCACAATGAATTACATAAATTTCTTTCTATGCAGATGAATGTTATACACTCTAAGACAAAGGGAAGAAAACCCCGAATTATCCGAACGGGACGGAAATCAGTAGATGTGATTGAAGAGGAAGAGCTTCACAAACTGAGCAACTCATTAACTCGTTGGTCCACCTCTGGCCCATATGCAAGATGTCATTCCGCTTGACATTGACTGACAGAATTGTCAGATGTCCTCCTGAGGGATATCGAGCCAAATTCTATCCAACTGGCCCTTTACGTCGTCAGACTCCCAAGATATTTGGAAGGCTTCGCCCATAATGCTCCAAACGTTCTCAATTTGGAAGAGGTATAGCGACTTTGCTGGTAAAGGTAGGATTTGGAAAGCACTAAGACAAGCAGCAGAAACTCTCGTCCTGTGCGGGCGAGTTTTATTTTGCTGAAACGTAAGACCGGGATGACTTACCATGAAGGGTAACAAAACGGGACGTAGAATATCGGCGATGTATGACTGCGCTGTAAGGGTGCCGGGGATGACAACAAAATGGGTCCTGCTATGAAAAGAAATTTTTTTGGAAATTTGTGGTAAGATCGTATTGAACCAAACTGCTGAGGTCACCGGTCCCTAAACTTACACACTACTTAATCTAAATTAAACTAACTTGCGCTAAGGACAACACACACACCCATGCCCGAGGGAGGTCTCGAACCTCCGACGGAGGGAGCCGCACGGACCGTGACAAGGCGCCTCAGACCTATGAAAAGAAATGACACCCCAGACCATCAGTCCTGGTATTCCGGCCGTCCGAGAGGCGACAGTCGGGTTGATATTCCAACGCTGTTTGGGGCGTCTTCAGACACGTCTTCGGCCCGGTATCTCACTGACTAGTGTAGAATTGTCTTTCGTGATGAGTCCCGCTTCGAAATGAGCCCCGTTGAGCAGCAGCGGAAACTCGACTCGAGGGTAACAAACTACCTAACAACCAAAAGTTCCTAGACGAATACCAATCAGGTTTCCGTAAACATCGCAGCACAACATCTGCGTTAATAAAGGTGACAGATGACCTGAAACTTGCCATGGATACACAAGAGGCGATTATCATGTGCTTCTTAGACTTCATCAAAGCCTTTGACATTTCACTTGTTAAACTCAACAGCCTAAATTTCTCGCCAAGTGCTGTGTAATGGTTTCGATCAATCATGATGTCTCGCCAGCAATGTGGTGTATCAGGCTTCCCCCATGGTTTGGTATTAGGTTCTATATTCTTTTCGTGTTATATACTCTTTTCGTTGTAGGTTTGTTGTCCTACTACAAATACCGAATGTACGCTGATGCCCTTCATTTGTATCTAGGTGCAAAGCCAATAAACCTGAAGACGGCTATTGAGAATCTCAATACCTGTCTGTGTGCACTATCAAAATGGGCGCAGAATAGAGTGTTAAAGTTCAACCCCTCCAAAACCAAAACGATACTGGTTGGTAATTCTAGGCCGATTAGCGCGAATTATCGGGAATCCTTACCATCTTGAACCGTAAATGGAACAAATATCAACTTCTCTCCTTCAGCAAAGAATCTAGAACTGATAATAGTTGAAATTATAAATTGAACTGAGAATGAATGTGCAGTGTGCAAGAAGGCTTCAGCATCTTTCCAATCTGCCCAAAAACATAAAAAGCTCTTCCATCTTGAGCTGAAAAAGAAACTTGCACAAACCCTTATACTTCCAATTATTGATTACAGCGGTATTATCCTGCAAGGCCTTCCTTAAGAGAGCTCACAGCGCCTGGAGTACATGTGTTCCTCCTATCTGTGATGTTCGTCTTTTTGACCATATTTCACCATCATGTGGACAACTACCCTGGATGCGTGCAGACAAGCGCACAGATTTGCATACTCTCTTTCCTCTCCACTGTTTTATCAACGTACACTGTCCCCTACATCCCTCTTTGATCATAACGCTCTTGTCCGAACAACATGGCAGAAACACCCGTTCCCATCAGAGCAAAATCCTTTCTGTCCTAGTCCATCGTTCAGTAACTTTCTAGAAGTCCTTCTCAAGGGCAGGAACAAGATCTCCCACTATCGTCATTGTTATTATTATCGTTACTGCTATTATTGTTATTATTATTACGAGGCGTGTTTTCAAGTAAGTACCGTTTTTAAATTAAAAAAAGACATGCTAAGATATCTCAATAACTTTATTTTTGCATGAAAGCCTGTACCTTAATCTACTTTTCTACATAATTTCCGTCATTATTGAGGCACTTGTCATAACGTTGTACCAGTTTTTGAATACCCTCCTCATAGAAGTCTGCCGCCTGACTTGTTAACCACTGCATCACCACTGTTTAGACTTCGTCATCGTCTTAAAGACGGTGACCGCCCAGGTGTTTCTTCAAGTGCAGGAACAGATGGTAGTCACTGGGCGCAAGACCGGGGCTGTACGGAGGATGATCTAGAGTTTCCCATCGAAAAGATGTGATGAGATCTTTGATCTGATTCGCCACATGCGGACGGGCATTGTCTTGCAGCAAAACGATGCCCTTGCTCAATTTCCATGGACTTTGCTTTGATTCTGGTGTGACGTAGGCCACCCATGTTTCATCGCCCGTAACAATTTGGCTTAATAAATCATCACCGTCGTTGTGGTACCGCTCAAGGAAAGTCAATGCACTGTCTAAATGTTTGGTTTTGTGCACATCCGTCAACATTTTCGGTACCCAACGTGCGCACAATTTTCGGTAATTCAAGTGCTCGGTCACAATCCATGCAAAACACTACGAGAAACATTAGGAAAGTCATTCCGCAAGGAGGAAATCGTAAAGCGTCTGTTTTCTCTCACCTTATTGTCCACTTCCTGCACCAAACTTTCATTTACGACCGAAGGACGCCCACTCCGTTGTTCATCATGCACATTTGTACGGCCATCTTTAAATGCTCTCACCCACTTTCTTACCATTCCATCACTCATAATGTTTTCTCCGTAAACTGCACAGATCTCACGATGAATATCGATCGCTTTTAGGTCTTTAGCACTAAGAAATCTTATAACAGCCCGTACTTCACAGTCGGCGAGACCCACGATTATCGGAGGCATCTTAAACACTCAGTACACAACGTAAACAAGGAAGAATCAGACTGTAATGGCGCCAGTGCGTAGATTAAGGTACAGGCTTTCATGTAAAAATAAAATTATTGAGATATCTTAGCACGTCTTTTTTTAATTTCAAAGCAGTACTTACTTTAAAAAACACGCCTCGTATCTTTATTAGTGGAAGCAGCAGCAGTAGAATTACTGCCGCTATTAACATTATGAGTTCATAGTCAGTAAGGCTTACTCACATTGTCTTTACAGACAATCAGAGTATTTTAATATTATTTGTCGTATTAAAATTGCTATTTCTTAGGTAACTATGATGTAAAAAAGGTACTGTTTATGTGAAACCCTGGTACGATATAAGAGATCGGGTTAAATATATAATTTAACAAAGTAAAATAAAATAGAAACTAGAAATTGAAGAGAATATAAGACATCAGGTTAAATGGTTAAATAAATAAATTAAAATAAAGCAGAGCTAGAAATTGAAGAGAATAAAGACTCTTCGACTGTTGTACGAAAGAAAATTTGAAGGTCAGCAAAAAAACGTAGAAATCAAATCAAAGTAAAACCCATCCTGGAGATAATATATTATGCGGTGACCATAACGTAGTCTTCATGCAGTACAAACTATACAAAAGAAGTTTTAAATTCAACCTGGGATCTGAGAGATGAGCTATAACTGAATTAAACACAATGAGTAGCAGAGAAATTATAAAAATGCAGTGAAAGTGTTGCTGAAAAACAACAAATGTCGAACAATCGACCGCTGAGAAGATCTAAAATAGGTAACAGTAACTACAGCAGCGGGCGCAATTGATCGTTCAAAAATGAACCGAGGTAACCGTGTAAAAAGAGCACATAATTTCATTAACATAACGAAGAAAATACAAAACAAGCACTTGACGAAGAGGAAAAAAGCAATAGAAAAATGGGTAGAAGCAAAATGTCACGAAATTAATAAAAACTGTACAAGAGGAATCACAGAAAAGCGAACAACAAGATAAGGAAACAGTTTGCAAAATGCAAGCAACACAGCGAAATCGATCCGCTCCAAGAAAGGAAAGACATTTACAGGAAACGAAAATAAAAACATGCTAAAGAGTTGTGCCATGAGCCAGCATAATTAAAAGAAATAGAAGAAGAAGGAAAAATGGAAGTAATAGTAATGGAACCTGAATGTATGAATGAAGAATTAGAGGAATCATTAAACGATCTGAAAATTACGAGTAAAAAATGTGAAATGCTAAAAGCGCTAAGATTCTGATTTACGCTGCTGGCTATCAAAACTGTAACACCATGAAGACACCGTATAAAAAATATCAAACTGACATGCTTCGATATGAAGATTGCCGGGTGGGAGGGCTTGTGTGTTCCATCGAAGTCAAGAGCTGTACCGGCGGTAGTGTACCTACTAGCAGGGTCACCCAAGCCGGAGTGGCCTTGACGGAGGAGCCAGACAAAGTGTGCCCCATAACATAGGACTCGGAGGGTTCTAGAGGCGTAGTGAAACCAACTTCCCTAAACGAGTAAGCTCGAAACGAATTTGGGGCTCCAACCCTGTTCAGAAACCTCAACGTAAAGAAACCGGACTGATACATGGACAATGACACAGCAGTGTTAAAGGGAAGGCAAAGGCAGATGAAAAAGGGAAAATGATGTGTCTTTTGGAATCTGGAATGAAAAATCATTATACAAGGCGGGGGCCCTGAGGTCACTGCTAGAACAAATCGATAAAACCCAGGGAGGCTAGTTACACTACAGGAAATGTGATGGAATGGACACGGAATGCTTGATATGGGAATCTGGATAGTTTTCTACCATGGTCCAGAGAACAACCATGAATTTGGTACAAGGTTCGCAATAAGACAAAAATTTAAACATATAGAGGGTGGGTTTACAGGAATAACATCTATAATCTCACAAA
This sequence comes from Schistocerca serialis cubense, assembly GCF_023864345.2. Classification (NCBI taxonomy): domain Eukaryota; kingdom Metazoa; phylum Arthropoda; class Insecta; order Orthoptera; family Acrididae; genus Schistocerca; species Schistocerca serialis. The sequence continues at coordinate 224,504,433 of NC_064640.1, forward strand.
TGATATTGAAAGCTCGATTCGCAAACTATTCATTCATCGATCAATGCACATGCATCTACGGAAGTAGTAGATGACTAGGATAAATGACGCCTTCTATGAGAACCTCGAGGGAGCCTATGACGGATGCCCTGGGCATGATGTTAAAATAATTATTGGAGACCTCAATGCACAGTTAGGAAAAGAAGATCATTATCGTCCAGCAATAGGAAAGCGTAGCTTTCATGAATACACAAATGATAATGGACACATAGTTGTTCAGTTTGCACTGTCACATAACATGGCTGTAGGTAGCACTATGTTCCTACACAAAAAAATCCACAAAGCAACATGGTGTAGCCCTGATCAGCATACCTTCAACAAAAACTATCATGTAATTGTTGACGGCAGGCATTTCTCAAACTTACTAGATGTACGTACCTACATAGGAGTTGATATCGATTCAGACCACCACCTTGTAATTTCGAAATTCAGAGCTCGAGCATCTATCTCAAGGAACGTAAAGAGAACATCTTAAAGAAAGTATATGGTATCAAAGCTAAAAAATGAAGAGATTACTAAAACGTACTCTGAGAAAGCTACTGAGAATCTTGCACTATACACTCTTAGTGTAAGTGATACTCTGTATTAGGAATGGAGTGCTTGCAGGGATGCAGTCATTAAGGCAGCAGTAGAAATGCTAGGGAAAGAAGGAAAACAACCAAGGATTTCCTGGTTTGATGAAGACTGTAAGACAATAAGTCATGAGAAAAACGTGGCTTATAGGAAAGTGCTTGAGACATTGTATACACGTTTAGATGTAAGAAATTATCGAGATAAAAGGAAAGAAGAGAAGGAACAGCGTCGGAAGAAGAAAAGGGAATTTGAAAGAAAGCAGATTGAAGAAGTGGAGACAAATGGAAATACAAATGATGCCAGAAAATTCAATCAGAAAATTAATAGTGAAAGTAGAACATTTAAGCCGCGTACTAATATATGTAAAAGTAAAAATGGGAATTATTAACTTATGACCAAGAGATAGTGCAACGTAGGGTAGAAAAATGAAGAAATACTAATCCTTCCAGAAGATGATGATGAGGTCATAGTCTCCCCTCCCCTCTATCAAGGAGAAGTAGAGAAAGCAATAGTCCGACTGAAGAACAATAAAGCACCAGCGACTGATAATGTAACATCAGAACTATAGAAAGCCGAGGGAGTTGAGTTAAATCACAGGGTATACAAGATTTTGTGCCTTATCTGGGAAAAGGAAGAGTTTCCAAAAGAATGGAATGTAGGGATAGTGCATTTGATATACAAGAAAGGAGATATATTTAAATGCAGCAACTACAGACGCACAACACTCTTAAATACTACATATAAAGTATTATCAAAAATCTTGTATAGTAGACTTTCATCTATAGCAGAAAACATTATTGGAAGTTATCAGTGTGGATTCAGACCAGGAAAGTCAACTGTGAACCAGATTTTTCTCTCCCGCAAACAGTAGAAAAGACCAATGAATTTCATGCACCATCTTTCCATTGATTTCAAATCTCCATATGACACAATAAATCGGGCTAAACTTTATGAGGCAATGCGGGAATTTCGGGTGCCTGAGAAGTTGGTGATTTGATAGAGGTTACCCAAAGGCACCCTCAGTGTACTGTGCGAGTGCAGTCGAGGCTATCACCTCAGTTTCCCATACGAACTGGGCTAAGAAAAGGGAATAGGCTCTCCTGCCTACTCTTCAATTTGGCACTCGAAAAAGTGGTGCGTGAATCGGGTATCCAGACAAGAGGTACTATCTACTACCAGTCCGTACAATTGTTGGAATATGCAGATGATTTGAACCTAATGACTAGAGCATTTAGAGGACTACAAAGTGCTTTCTCAGCTCTTAAATTGAGGGCAAAGAAGATGGTACTGAAAATTAATGACGGAAAGACCAAGTATAACGGTACAAATCAGCCTTTACAGCCCACAGTAACCCTTGATGGAACGACTTTTGAGTGAGTGAAATGTTTCTCTTAGCTGGGCCCAAAGATAGAAGCAAATGACAGCACTTACACTGAAATTATGGCCCGCATAAGTGCTCCTAATCGAGGCTATTTCGAAATTCTGCGTCATTTTAAATCCAAGCTGCTATCTCGAGAGACTAAGTACTGACTTGATAAAACGCTGATACGCCCAGTACGCACATATTGTTCAGAAAAATGGACGATTGTAAAGAAGGGTGAAAGTAGACTGAGATCACACGAAACAATTATATTGAGGAGAATCTTTGGACTTGTGTATGAAAATGGGATTTGGAGAAGGCGAAGGAATGACGAGCTTATTGATTGCTATAATGAGGATGATGTGGTCAAATTCATAAAGTTGTGTAGGTTGGGATGTCTTAGACATGTACTGTATTACGGGTCGATAAGACAGATCCTGGAAGGAAAGCCTGCTGCTGTGAACTAGGAGGAAGAAGAGTAAGAGGACGATCGAGTTTGGGATGAAGTGATGAGATTGGAGAAGACACTGCCCAAGTTGGTTGCCATAACTAAAGATCTACAGCGAAGTCCAGAGAGGAATTGCGGAAAATTATCAACGGGGCCAAGTCCCATCCTGGGATGTAGTGTCAGTGCAAGAAGAAGATAAAACTATCTGAAAACTAAACAAATGTGACATGCTAAAAGCACTAAGATTCTAATTTGCGCTGCTGTCCACAAAAAATGCAACACCATGAAGCATATAATAAATATCAAACTGACATGCTTCGATATGGAGATTATCAGGATTTCAGCGTCACCGCACAACATAGGCAGGAGTAATACCATCAGCTGTTTCATTCTGTACGTAAGGAAGCACTATGCAGCGGGTTTCTCGTTCAGAAACCGCATACGGGTGTTAGTTATTTGTGAAAAAATCGTGTTACGCATCGTAAATATGTACCAGCACGTGTCGCAATTCGACAGCGGCAGATCGTGGCCCATAGAGAATGCGGATCGTGGTTCAGCGATACTGCTGCTCCCGTTGGTCGGGATTCCAAGGCGGTCATGAGAATATGGAATTGACGACTTCACAACGGCCATACTCAACACCATGCAGTATATCAACGGCCCGTCCTCGACTATCGCCCGAAAGGATAGACATATTGCATGATCGTACAGCCAAGTGACGTGCGTTGAGTCAGAAAGCGAGACAAGTATCCAGACGGGCAGTGCGACTACGTCTGAAGCAGCAGAGACTGCCAGCACGGCGACCATTGTTGCAGCTTCCGTTGACGTGGCAGCAGGAAGAGGAGCCGCGCTGTCAGTGGTGCTCCCAGCGACAACACTGGACGCAGGAGAGATTTCACGTTGTCTGTTCAGACGACTCCTAGTTCCGTGTACAGCATCGTGATGACTGTATCCATGTGGGAAGGCTCCGAAAAGAACAAGCGTTGCCAGACTCCATTTTTCATCTTCGTAACGGCTCAGTACTTGGCGTTATGGTATGGGGGTGCCATTGCGTATACTACAATGTGCCGTCTTCTGAAATTTTCCATGTTTTGAACTTTTAAGTATTAATGTTTAAATACTTATTTGCGCAATGGATTTTTATATCTGTCTGTATGATGTCGTTGACTGTAATGAAATATTAGTAACAGAATCCGCGACATGCAAACTTTAATGGCGATCGCTGAAATTCTTTATCTTTAAATAGTGTTCTCATGTATATTCTACTCTGAATAAGTATTCTACTGCAAATGCGCATAATATGCTATGTGTGAACTCCGAAATTATGGTAAGTTCTGCTTTTCTTGTCGTTGATTCGTAGATAAATGGTTAAATGAAGTAAGACTTCTACATTCATTCCTTTTGCGTTATATTTCCACTTTGTTTTATGGCACCAACTGTTGCAATATAATATTACCATTGACTGCATCACTTTTTCACTATGTTCGACACTGTTAAAAATAAAACATGTTCGATAATTTTCTTATTCAGTAGTCGACACATCTTGAGTCCTGAGTATTCTTTCAAAAATTGCTAAGTATTTCAATATGCCTACGGCACTCCAGTATCATCCGTCGTTTACGCTTGCGCCCTCTACTCGACGTCGTAGGTCGCTCTGCAGTATTGTAAAGCTACCTCGGCGTCCGCTCCAGCGGTTTAGCGTCCCTACATCGCAGGTTATGCTTTTTCACCGACTGCACCACATTGTTTCACGTGAATTGCCGATGACTGCAATACTCTTCCAAACAATTACCACTTCTTATATGTGTTCTTTATCATCAAACTGCTACATACACCGTCCACTCGTATTAATGTACCACTGCCTATGCTCGACATCAACGCCCAATAAGCACTCACAGAGGCCAGGTGGCAACAAAGGCGGTAGAACTATATAAAGCGTGTCGGAGATGGCAGGTGGGGAGGGAACCAGAAAACAGTGCACTTGGTGTTATAAAGCGAAAACGGAGCGATTTATCTCACGTACAAAAGGGCATGATCATTGACTCTCGGGTCAAGCGTGCCGGAGAGGGGGGAGGGACCGGAGAACAATGCAGTTGTTGTGATTCTTCAGTTACTCCCAGCGTATTTCTTGTTCGAACAGTCCACGGGTGTACTGCCGATGCATCGTGTCCAACGGGCACAATATTTCGGCAATCAGACATGTCGCCATCGTCAGGTGTGCTGACGAACTCAGCAGGAGCGGCCGTATTAAATCCCCTCCCCTCGCGTGGCGTTCTCTCCACGGTCCGCACCCGCGCGTCAGCGGTCTCTGAGACAGCTGTCGTCGGCGTCTGTGCTGGTGTCGGTGTAATTGCCTCATCCGCCCTAGTCGCCCATTCGTTTCCTTTGCTGAGCGTCGTTTTAATTAGACTTGATGCTGGTTCCCATGCCCTGCTGAGGTTGTAGCCGCAATCTCGGTTGATGAGTCCGTCCCTGGTACGATTTTGGATAACCTCTCTAACGACGTTGTCCCAGTATTTAGATGTCTGTGCCAAGACCCTGGTATGTTGGTGGTCCAGTTCGTGATTTTCGGACAAACATTGCTCTGCGACAGCCGACTTGTTGGGGTACCCAAGTCGAGTGTGCCTCTGATGTTCTCGGCAACGGTCTTCGATTGTGCGCACTGTCTGTCTAATATAAGTCTTCCCACATTGACACGGAATCTGGTATACGCCGGCCTTCAGCAAACCGAGATCGTCTTTGACACTTCCCAATAATGCTCGTATTTTATTTCGTGGGAAAACGACAATTCATACCCGGTGTTTTCTCAATATTCGTCCTATTTTCCCCGATAGTGCGCCAGTATACGGTATATAGGAAGTGGCTTTCTCTTTCTCCGTGACTTCTTCCGTCTCCACACGCTGTACTGTAAAGGTGGGGTGGAGAGCGCGTCTGATCTGCCATTCCTCGCGAGGGGAGGGGATTTAATACGGCCACCCGCTCTCAGGAGCTCAGTTCGTCAGTGCGCCTGACGATGGCGACATGTCTGATTGCCGAAATATTGTGCCCGTTGGACACTACGGACCCGCAGTAAACCAGTGGGCTGTTCGAGCAATGCAGTTGTTGTCATAAAGCGGAAACGGAGCGATTTGTCTGACGTACAAAAGAGGCTGATCATTGGCTTGCGTGCCAAGGGTGGAAGCATTTCCTAAACGGCTAAGTCTGTAAACTGTTCGCGTGCCGACATGATTAAAGTGTACCATGTATGGCAAAAGGGCGTTATCCAAAACCGGCGCCGAGGCAGCTGTGGTGCACCACGGGCCATACATGGCGGGGGTGAACGACGGCAGCGGAGATGTGTACAGGCAAGCAGACGTGCAACTGATGAACAACTGACCGCCCAGATAAACCAAGGGGCTACCAACAGTGGCTCCTCAACGACTGTTCTTTGAACTTTGATGTTTATTGGCCTCTGCATCTGCCACATGCTTCATGCACTCAAACTGACTGCTGTTCGTCGGTATGGAATTTGCTCGCCAGTATCACAACTGGAGGTCCACTGAGTAGCGACGGATGGCCTTTTCATATGAATCAAGTTTTATACTCCATATGATAGATGGCCATTGGCATGTACAGCCATGCAACAGTCGTTGAAAGGGTCCAGGTTTTTGTGGTATTCCGTGGGTGATCTCGTCATTCAGGAAGCCAAAATGGATCAACACAAGCATGCACCCATCCTTTGGAACCATGTCCACCCCTATACGCAGTTTGCTTTTCCACGGTACGATGGCATCTACCAGCAGTACAATGCAACGTGTCACGCTGGTTGCAGCGTACGTGCACGGTTCGAAGGGCACCGGGATGAGTTTACCGTAGCCCCCTGACCTCAAAACTCCTTGGATTTAAACCCAATGGAGAATCTGTGGGACCACCTTGATCAGGCTGTTCGCGCTATGGAGAAACCTAGCGCAGCTGGTCACGGCACTGGAGTCAGTACCTGCCAAAAGCTCATCGTCTCTCTTCCTGCAAATCTCGCAGCGGTCCGCGCTGCAAAAGGTGGTTTATTCAGGCTTTCGGCAGGTGGTCACATTAATGAGACTGGAAACTGTAAAAAGGGGGATAAGTTCAGGAAAATTTAAATACTTATTTACCTATACAAAGGTTTTAATCATTTCTCAATCAATAAAAATATGAGGTGACAGCGAAGGTTTCCGAAGACAAGGTCACTTTACAACAAAACATAATCACTTCTGGTTCGGATAGCTAGTAATTTGTACCGCAGCAGGTATTACAGTTCTGACTTGTTGAGACCACTGGCTATGCCCTATATTTAATATACCTATTTAATGTCTTCGTGACGTTATCTTTCAAATAATAAACAAAGAACGTGTTTTTTCTATGCTGTCCTGACCTAGCTCAACATGTGGGATGTTCGACTATTGCACTGGCGAGTACAATAGGATTTCACGCATTTGAAACATATGGTCACTGATCACCAAGCCACTGCCATTTCGATTTATGAACTCTGGCGTAGAGTTGAAACAGCATGGATTATTCTGCCCATATACATATATCAAAACAAGTTTTGCATCACGACGGTTACCAGAAGTACTGAAGATAGACGTTGACTGTGGATATTGTATCACAGACACAGTCCTTTTGACATTTCAGAGATGTCACTAAATCCGCCCAAAGATGTAAACAACCATGAATCAGCAGCGCCTATTAGACGGAGGGGGTCCAACAGCCGATCAGTTCCAGTCATTCCACCAGGAAGGAGGTACACAGGTCGTGTTAACTGTAGTTCAACCATGCCGAGACGTCAATACCGCGGTTCGATAGCGTCCGCATTGTTACTTTGTGCCAGGAAGGGCTCTCAAAAAGGGAAGTGTCCAGGCGTCTTGGAGTGAACCAAAGCGATGTTTTTCGGACATGGAGGAGATACAGAGAGGCAGGAACTGTCGATGAAATGCCTCGCTCAGGCCGCCCAAGGGATACTACTGCAGTGGATGACCGCTACCTACAGATTATGGCTAGGAGGAACCCTGACAGCAACCGCACAATGTTGAATAATGCTTTTCGTGCAGACACAGGACGTCGTGTTACGACTCAAACAGTACACAATAGACTGCATGATGTGCCACTTCACTTCCTACGTCCATGGCGTGGTCCATCTTTGCAGCCACGACACCATGCAGCGCGGTACAGATGGGCCCAACAGCATGCCGAATGGACCGCTCAAGATTGGCATCACGTTCTCTTCACCGATGAGTGTCGCATATGCCTTCAACCAGACAGTCGTAGGAGACGTGTTTGGAGGCAACCCGTTCAGGCTGAACGCCTTAGACACACTGTCCAGCAAGTGCAGCAAGGTGGAGGCTCCCTGTTGCTTTGGGGTGGCATTACGTGTGGCCGACGTACGCCACTGGTGGTCATGGAAGACGCCGTAACGGCTGTATGATACGTGAATACCATCCTCCGACCGATAGTGCAACCATATCGGCAGCGTATTGACGAGGAATTCGTCTTCATGGACGACAATTCGCGCCACCATCGTGCAAATCTTGTGAATGACTTCCTTCTGGATAACAACATCGCTCGTCTAGAATGGCCAGCATGTTCTCCGGACTCTAACCCTATCAAACATGACTGGGATAGATTGAAAATGGCTGTTTATGGACGATGTGACTCACCAATCACTCTGAGGGATCTACGCCGAATCGCCGTTGAAGAGTGGGACAATCTGGACCAACAGTGCCTTGATGAACTAGTGGATAGTATGCCACGACGAATACAGGCATGCATCAATGCAAGAGGACGTGCTACTGGGTATTAGAGGTACCAGTGTGTACAGCAATCTGGACCATCGCCTCTGAAGGTTTCGCTGTATGGTGGTACAACATGCAATGTGTGGTTTTCATGAGCAATAAAAAAGGCGGAAATGATGTTTATGTTAATCTCTATCCAATTTTCTGTACAGGTTCCGGAACTCTCGGAACCGAGGTGATGAAGAACTATTTGTGATGTGTGCATATTATCAAAAACCAAATCGGGTTAGAGCCACTGTTGCCTATATAAGCAAAAATCATCTACAGGAGACCCTGATTCATGTTCCGGTCGTTGCACAAATTTTAATTCATTTCTTCAGGTTCCATCATTAGCTACAGATTGATTCATTTGTACTATACTGTATACGCAAAATATAAATAAAATGTCATTATTTACTAGCCTTCTTGGTACTAGAATTCAAGTATTTACCATCATGCCTCTCACGTTAGCAGAAACATTTTACTCAGTAGACAGACTCTTGAGGGAGCAGGGGCTTATTTACACACATAGGCTATCTACGCAGTAGCCTAGGGACATGCACCAGAGTGCAATTAATGTAGCTCACAATTTAGTTGAGATGTGTAACAGTGGCTTAGATGGTCAACTACGAAATTAAATTACATGTTTCAGTTCAAGGCTTTTGACTATGTGTTTCAAGAAGAAAGCTTGCAACAGTTAGACTAGGATGAGGTGTACAGAGAACCTTATGCTAATTTAAAACTTAATCTATTTCATGGTATCTTTATGAGTATATTTGAAAACAGATTCCCTAAGAAAACAGTGAGACACGAGCTTAAGAAACCATCGAAAAAGCTAGGCTTAGTAAAGGAATAAAAATATTCTGTAAACAGAAAAGGGAAATGTATCTCATAGCTAAGAGTAATGATCCAGAAACAGTATAATATTATAAAAACTAGTGCACTGTATTAAGAAAAGTTATTAGTATATGCATTATGTCTGAGATTAGCACCTTTGTTTAAAACAATTTGGAATGTTCTTAAAAGGGAAACAGGGCAACCGAGAGCACAGGAGGATTGTATTTCTATCAAAGTCAATGAAAAGTTTGTTAACAAGAAGTCAGAAGTAGAAAATATTTTTAATAATCATTTTTAAGTGTTGTAGAGAAAATAGGATCCAGTTGTTCATTAGAAAATTCAAGACTGTATATGGAAGAGGTAATACATACGCAATTTGATAAAACTGAAATTCGAGATCCCTCTCCCACTGAAATTAGGAAAATTATACGTTCAGTCAAGGTGAAAGCTCGCATGGAATTGATAGAACTTCCAACAGAATACTGAAAGCTTGTTCCCAACATATAAGTAGGATTTTCAGCCACATATGTTGTAGCTCACTGAAACAGGCCTTTTTCCCGACAAACTGAAATAAGCTATTGTTAAACCATTGCATAAAAAGAGGATAGGTCTGGTGCTGACAACTACCGCCCAATCTTACTTCTGACAGCTTTATCCAAAATTCTTGAAAAAGTAATGTATTCAAGAGTAGACTCACACATTTGCAAAAATGAAGTACTGACATAATGTCAAACTGATTTCAGGAAGGTTTTTCAATAAAAGATGCTATATATGCTTTCACTGATCAAATATTAAATGATCTGAATAACCGAATATCACCGATTGGAATTTTTTTTAACTCTCAAAGGCTTTAGACTGTGTGAATCATGAAATTCAACTAGATAAGCTTAATTATTGTGGTATGAGTGGACAGTGCAAAAATGTTTTAATTCATATTTAACTGGAAGAACGCAGAAGGTTGAAATTAACAGTATAAATAGTCTGCAAAAATCGGCAGATTCCTCTGATTTGGGAGGTATCAAGAATGGTGTCCTACAGGGCTCAGTCTTGGGTCCCTTATTGTTCTTAATACATAATATGACTTTCCACTCTATATTCATGAAGATGCAAAGCTAGTTCTTTTGCTGATGATACTAGTATAGTAATCACACACAACAAACAAGAATTATCTGAGGAAATTGTAAATAATATCTTTCAGACAATTATTAAGTGGTTCTCTGCAAACTGACTCTCACTCAATTTTGAGAAAACGCAGCATACATAGTTTCGTACAGTAAACTGCATAACATCATTGATAAACATAGACTTTGACCAGAAATCTATTGCTAAGGCAGAATATTCAAAATTTTTTGATGCATGCATTGATGAGAAATTGAATTGATGACACGCTGAAACGTTTATGTTCAGCTACTTTTGGTATCAGGGTTATTGCAAATTTTGGCGATAAACAGACTAGTAAATTAGCCTACTATGCCTGTTCTCATTCATTGTTTTCATATGGCATCATATTTTGGGGTAAATCATCATCAAGAGAAAAAGTATTCATTGCACAAAAGCGTTTAATCAGAATAATAACTGGAGCCCACCCAAGATCATCTTGCAGATATTTATTTCAGGAACCCTGGACATTCACAGTAACTTCGCAATACATATATTCACTTATGAAATCTGTTATTAATAACCCATCCCAGTCCAAAAATAATAGCAAAGTGCATAGCTGCAACAATGGAAGAAAGGATGATCTCCGCTATTCTGGGTTAAATCTGACTTTGGCACAGAAAGGGATGCAATTACGCTGTCACAAATATCTTTGGCAGTTTACCAAATAGCATTGAAAGCTTGACAAGCAGTAAACCAGCATTTAAAACACATTAAAAGAATTTCTGTATGACAACTCCTTCTACTCAATAAATAAATTTTTGCATGTGAAGAAGTAATTGTAAAAAAAAAAGTGTAAAGAAAACTTATGTTAAACTGACACATATTCGTGATCTATGGAACAATTATTGATGTAATACAATGTAATGTAATGATGACGTAAATAAAAGGGTCATTAGTCAGAATAAGTGTGTGTGCATTCTAATCCTTGTAAAAAGTCGTCAGTGATTGTTTTACTAATGTCGTGGTCATTACTAAGAATGTTCCTATCACTTATGGTTACAAACAGCAATGGAGGAAGGTCATTTTCTAAATTGAAGTTTATAAAAAAAATAGGCTTCGAATCTCTGTATTAGAAGACAGACTCAGTATTTCGGCTTCACTCACTATTGAAAGTGGTACTTCAAGGCAACTAAGTTATGAAGAATAAGTAATTTCGTCAGTGTGAAGAGTAGCCTCAAACTAATTGCCCATTAAGACAATTTGACACTTTAATTTTAATGCTGATTGTTCGGGAAATTTTGCATTTGTATTACATTTAGGCAAAATTTGCCTGGATGTTACATTCATTTCCTTATCTTGCATTTGCCTAACAAATATGATTGCTTTTAGTCACAGTAAATTATTTTTAAAATTGAAATACCGATTTTTAGAAGAACATGTAAGTCAATCTTCTTTAAAACATATTTGTTCATATATCATAATTAATATATTAATAATTTAAATACATTTCATTTTTCATTCTCATCAGTTTATTAAATCATAAATTGTATAATAAAATTTCATATAGTTAAATAATAAATCTTAAATGCTGTATTATAGGCTTTAAATATGGAAATTACTATAAAATTGTATTTTTTCAGGTTAGCTATCACAAAAATTCTGGCGGTTGGGGCAGCACCACTAGTTCATATTCCACTTACAGCCCTTTGAGGGACTGTAGTGCACTGTTGGCACACCTAGCATTTAGTGACTGGAGCTGACCGTCTACGTACAGAAAGTAGGACAAAGAGAGTTTCTTAGAAATTGTTGTGTTGCAGCGATAAATAAGCAGCCAAGCCAGTTGTCTCAGCTCTGACTTACGAATGTTGCTATGTGCCGTTTTACGAGTACTGCAGAGTAATCTGTTCCACCCGGTTTTGCATGCAGTAGATGCAAGTGTTGCTGCTACTACACTGCCAGCAAGTTCGCCAAAGGTCATCAGATGCAAGACTAGTATTTTTGAAGGACAATCCTTTCCACCGACTAAACCTGCTGCACGAGATAGGATATAGTAAATTCTCATAATATATACGACTTGTAGAAGAATTTCTCCACAGCACGCAAGTATGAGGGAACTAACAAAAGTACAATGCCACTATTGGGTGTGGTATTATAGACAACTAACTCACAGAACCACGTATGGAAACAACACGGATAACAGCATATCGATACTTGGGTTTCATGGATGTTTCTTTACCGGAATTACTGGAAGTCGTTAGTATGGGCTACCTTATGAAAACGTGGTTCGTGCATGACGAAGATTCCACCAAAATTTGCGTCACACTGCGACACCACCTGAACCATTCCTTTCTTTCTAAGTAGAGTGGCAGTGGAGGTTCTGTAGCACGACTGGTCAGATCGCCCGACTTAAATCCACTTTTTTTTATGAGGCCAGCAGAAATCCTTAATTAATGGAGGAGAGGTTGCTCACCTTAATCTGGGACGGAGAGTACAACACGCCACGACACTGCAAGAAGGGATGGACTGTGTTCACCAATCTTTTTTCCAAGTATTCTATGTTTGCCGTGCACACTGTGGCAGTCATTTCGAACGATACTTATAAAATACCATTGCAGCTTCGGGTCTTGTATTTCTGTGTTATTTTCGAATTTACCCTTGTATTTTACTCCTTTGGTTCAACAGAAACATAGCATAGTATTTGTATTTTTCATTGTGATTTTTTGGCAACATTATTTAGCACTAACTCTAAAACTGGCGTACACCTACAGTGTCCATTCACATTAATGGGTGACCATCTATCAGAAGCCTGAAATAACCACTTTTTGCAGCGAAGACTGCTGCGAGACGTGCAGGTAGATGGTCAGGGAGGTTCTAGAAGGCACCGACAAAGATGTGGAGTCATACCGACTCCTGTGCCGTGGCCAACTGCGCTAGGGTTGTCGACTGAGAATCCATGGCGCGAACAGCCCGATCGAGGTCGTCCCACAGATTCTCGACCGGGTTTTAATCCGGGGAGTTTGGTGGCCAGCAGACTACGGTAAACTCTTATTGATGCCCTTCGATCCACGCATATACACTGCGAGCTGTTTCACACATTGCTGGTAAATGACATCGTGCTGAGGAAAAACAAACAGCATGTAGGGATGGACATGGTTCCTAAGGATAGATATACTTGTATTGATCCATTGTGCCTTCCAGAATGACATCACACAGAGAATGCCACGAAAACATTCCCCAGATCATAACGCTCCCTCTTCCGGCCTGGACCCTTCCGACAATGGTTAAAAGTTGTTTTCTTTCAGTCCGACGGAGTGTAAAACGTGATTCATATGAGAAGGCCACCCTGTCGCCATTCAGTGGATGTCCAGTTGCGGTATTGACGTGCAAATTCCAGCCTTCGTCGCCGATAAATGGTATTCGACATGGAGGTATCAAAAAGACGCCTGCTACAGAGATTCACACGCACCAACGTTGGCTGTACGGTCGCTGAGGAGACACAGTCAGTAGTCCCTTGGTTCATATAGGCGGTCAGTGGGTCAATAGTAGTACGACTATTCACCTGTACACATCTCCACATCCGTTGTTCACTTCTGGTGCACCACAGTTGCCTCGGCGGCAATTACGGACACGCCATTTTGCCACCCACGGTATGTTATAACCACGGCAGCATGTGAACAGTTTACAAACTTACCTATTTCGGAAATGCTTCCACCCTTGGCCCAAAAGCCAATGATCACGTCCTTTTGTAAGTCAGATAAACTGCTCCGTTTCTGCTTTATGTCAACAGCTGCACTGTTTCCCGGTCCCCCCTACCCTCTTCCATTTGCTGTACATAGCTCCACTGCTAGTGCTGCCACCTGGCGTCTGTGATTGGTTAGCTGGCGGGGGGCCGAGCGGTTCTAGGCGCTACAGTCTGGATCGGCACGACTGCTAAGGTCGCAGGTTCGAATCCTGCCTAGGGCATGGATGTGTGTGATGTCCTTAGGTTAGTTAGGTTTAAGTAGTTCTACGTTCTAGGGGACTGATGACCTTAGAAGTTAAGTCCCATAGTGCTCAGAGCCATTTGAACCATTTGTGAGTGGTTATTGCACATTGATGACGAGTATAGGCGGTGGTCACATTAAGTACGTGGCGTGTTTTTTAAGTAAGGTCCATTTGAACGTAAGCACACAATGAAAGGTTATTTCAAAAAAGTAAATTTATTTTCAAAAAGTATATACTTCACTCTATTTTTCGACATAGTTGCCAAGTTTGTTGAAACACGTATCATACCTCTCAACCAATTTTAAAATACACTCTTGATAAAAACTTGCCGCCTGCTCCGATATCCAAGAGTTCACTGCCGTTTTCACATCGTCGTCATTACTGTAACGGTTGCCACTGAGGTGTTGTCTGAGGTGGAGGAACAGACGTTAATCGCTCGGCGCAAGATAAGGACTGTAGGATGGGTGGTCTAAAACTTCTCAGCCAAAACTGTCCAAAAAATCGCGGGTCTGACCTGCAGTGTGAGGTCTTGGATTGTCATGGAGAAGGACAATTCCCTTTGTCAGCATGCCGTATCTTTTGTTTCGAATCGCTCTGCGTAGCTTTCTCAGGGTTTGGCAGTATGCTGTTGCATTGATAGTGGTTCCTCGTCGCATGAAGTCGACCAACAGAACACCATGCCTATCCCAAAACACCGACGCCATGATTTTGCGCTGGGACAGAGTCTGTTTGGCCTTCACCTTTACAGGCGAGTGTGTGTCTCTCCATTCCATGATCTGTTGCTTCGACTCAGGCGTGATATGCGAAATCCATGTTTTGTCTCCAATTACGATCTGACTCAAGAAGCCGTCATCTTCTTCGTGATGACGACGTACACTCAAATCTTTGGTTTTTGTGGTCCTCTGTTAGGAGCTTTTGGATCCAATGGGAACACAATCTCTTAAACTTTAGGTGTTCAGGAACAATGTTGTAAAGCACTGATCTCGACACTTCAGGAAATTCGTTTGAGAGACCTGTTATTGTGAAGCGCCTGTTCTCATGAATTCTCGTTTCAGCTGAAGCCACCAAATCGTCTGTAATCAAAGAAGGGCGACCGAAGCGGTCCTCATCATGGACGTTGTCACGGCCATCTTTGAATCTCGTACCCACGTACGCACTTTGCTTTCACTCACAACAGTATCACCGTACACTTCGCAAATCTGTCGATGAATTTTTGCAGCAGACAGGTTCCTTGGTGGCAAAAACCGTATCACTGAGCGAACCTCACACGCGGCGGGCCAGTCCATAGCCTTAAATATTTTGAAAGCACAGAACAGAACCGTACAGGTTAGCTACAGAGCTGAAACTGAGTACACTGGTTCCCGAGGCATGCGGGTACACGACGCATGCGCTCGTTGTGGCACGCGCGAGAACTACTAGTATCTACAACAAAACGTACCTTACTTAGAAAACACGCCTCTTATATACTGTTCCTATATAACTTCCTTACCGCGTGTCGACTAGCCGCGATGCACACTACCAGTTGAAGAAGAAAAAGAGGAAGAAGAAGAAGAAGAAGAAGAAGAAGAAGAAGGAGAGAGAACTGGCCGCTCTCTTTGATAGTATTCGGTCACGTAGACCGTCCCATTATACTATATCCCTTGCCTTATAATTATGGCACAGATTATTACAGTGCGCGCAAGTTGTGCAGTCTTGACGCCCTTTCCTCCTGGCTTACGCACCCAAAAACACGCTCAAAACCTCCCTTCATATTTCTCAGTTTTATGAAATTCAGTTGGAATGTCATTTCGTGGCGTACGAATTTGGGAAAAACTATTTTGGAACTGTTTCCTCGCCCTGTGTTAAGTCACGTGTTATAAAGTACAATGATGAGCCAAATCCGCGAGACTGAATGCCGCCCGGTGGTGATCCGGGTACGAAATGCGGAAAGGAAAGTATATAAGTGGAAAAGAGTCGAATGGAGAATCACTCTAGCGACGATACGAACCGCACACTGCCATAAGCGATTTTGACAAAGGGCATGTCGTTATGGTTCTGTGTCTGGGAACGAACATCTCTGAAACAGCATCTATGGCAGGTGATTGAAGGGCAGTTAAATCACAAGTGGATGAGTAGGTGTATGAAACATTCTCTGACTTCTCGCCACGTCAGTAGACGTCACACCTCATCAGACAACGTGGAGGTCAGAGGCTTGTCCATGCTGTAAGGCCCGATGGACGGTGATACGTGGCACGTCTGACGACACACTCCAGTACTGGTACAGGCACAAGTGTTTCCGAGTACATTTTTAAGAGCACATTGTTGAACATCGGGGACGTCTCCTAGTGTTCCCATCTTAACACAACGACATCAGCACTTAAGGTTTCATTGAACACGAGGTTATAGAGACTGGACCGTGGATCATTGGAAACTTCTCGCCTGATCGAATGTTCAAATTTGTGTGAATTCCTAAGGGACCAAACTGCTTAGGCCATCGGTCCCTAGACTTACGCACTACTTAAACTAACTTGTGCTAAGAACAATACACACACTCATGCCCGAGGAAGGACTCGAACCCCCGGCAGGAGGTGCCGCTGATCGAATGAATCACGCTTCTTGTTACATCGGATTCTCCGTTATCTAGGCAAACGGCTGCTTGAAACCTGGACCGCGCCACAATTGCAGGCCTGTGTGGGCAGTATTAATGGTGTAGGCGATATTCACCTGTGTAATCAAGGGCACCGTGATAGCTGTGAAGGCCAAAATCGTGGTACAGCGGTTTGAAGAGAATGGCAGTGAACTCAAGTTGACGTGTTGGCTACCGTATCCGCCTGATCAGGACCATATGGGACGCACTGCGGACGCCATAGGGCGCAAGTTCCGAGACTACAAACCACCGGCCCGTAATTTACGGGAACTGTGTGGCCACATACCTCCACAAACATACCAACGCAGAATCGCTGCAGTACTTCACTCCATAGGTGGACCAACACACTATTAAGCAGACAGTCATAATTTATTTCTTCATCAGTTTATAACAAGCATAACGGGTATAAGTGAAAATATTTCTATTGGTGTTGTATGTTTTTAGGTTGGTTAGTACCTCCAAGTGCATATGGCAAGAGCTAGCCACTAATGCGTATTTCCCTCTGGGCAGAAGGTCAGGTGTTAAGGTATGGACACGTGGATGAAAAATGGTTACTCTACACTGACAGTCGGGGTCCACTTAGTGGTGCAAAAACATTTGGGTAGTATAGTTTATGACGTGTTTGTGGGAAGGTTGTTCGAGGCAGAGAAGAAACAACTAATAGACTGATGTGTGTACATGTTAAGGTACCACATAAAAAAATATCTGTATTTATGTCCGTTACAACCTGCGTAATTTAACAAGTAGAGTTACAGGGAAGATCTAATATTCTACACACCAGTGCTGTTTTTTTTCTAGACATTCCAGCGGTATTGGTCCAAATTTAACAAATTTCTGTCCACCCCATATAAATCACATTCCACCAAGTGTCCGACAGATTGCAGGTCTCCACAGTGGCATCAAGGCTCGTCAAGTAGGGCCCACTCCCGTATTTAGTCGATTTAACGCCACCTGGTTTCTGGTAAGGTTGTAGCCTCCCATCTTACAAGGTATGTTGTCAGAAGCCAAGATTCGTAGGTTTGAGTACGTCCCCGATATTCTCTCCATTCCTGTATTTGTGAGAGTTCTGCAAAGCTTTGAACGCCCGCCGTATCAGGGACCTGTATTCGAAACGTTTACTGCCTATGGATTCCTGATATATGGAATACCAGTCATGTTCTTGATAGTCTTCTACTTCTTAGTCACCGTAAGGTTCTTCTAACTTCAGGAGGTTCGAAGTGCGGAAATCTATCTGGTTTGTTCCGATCGTTTAGCCTGTCGGTCTTGATGTTTCCATCTAGCCTACATGCTACTGTCTAATTATTGCTAATGGCACTCGAACTTTGTGCCATGGTGCTGGTTCATAGGCTGCGATTTCGTTCAGTTGTTAAAGTCTGGGCCTGAGTCGGGCCACCTTTTCAGCCAGTCTCGTTGCTGCGTCTTTGATTTCTTGCTCAATTCTTGGGATCTCGAGTTCTTCGTGTATGACGTCCGTGCTGGTCCAGGGTGGCACGTTTAGGATGAGCTTTAGTCAGCGGTTTTGGAGAACTTGCAGTGTTTGGGCGTTGGTTTTGCTTGTTATGCTCCATGAGGAGCAGCCGTAGAGCATTGCTGGTACTATTATTGATTTATAGATTTGTAGTTTTGTGGCCGGGAGCATTTCCTTGCTGGATAGAAGTGGGTACAATGCGTGTATTGCTCTTATTGTTTTTGCTTTCTTGTCTTCTACGTGTTGTTTGAAGAGCATTTTGTTATCTAGTTGGACCCCCAGATATCTCACTGACGTCTTCCACGGAATATGTTGTCCGTTGATTTCTATCCTTTCTTCTAGGATGGGTCTTCTCCTGGTGAAGAGGATGGCTTCGGTTTTTGTTGCGTTTATTTTGATATGGTTAAGTCTTGCCCACTTTTCGGTGTTGGTAACTTGTTCTTGCAGGCGTCTGATGGTTGTGTCTAGCCTTCTGTTGCTGACCAATAGTGCTGTGTCGTCAGCGAACTGTGCGAGTACTGTGTGTGGCGTGGTGGGCAGATCGTTAACGTAGACCGTGAAGAGTGTTGGGGAGATGACTGAACCTTGGGGGATTCCTTCCTCCAGGGTTTTCGTTTCTGATCGTTGGCCGTCAATTTGTACGTAGCTCTGTCTGTTGGTAAGACAGCTGTCCACTAGGCGTAGGTAGCATTTGGGTAGATCTGTGTTTTCGTATAGCTTGACGATTAGGTTGTCCACCCATACTCTGTCGTACGCTTTCTCTATGTCCTATAGGACGGCCGCCATGTATCGAGATAAGTTCATGGTTTTGGTTACATGTTCTGTTATCCGCAGCAGTTACAGTTCTGCCGATAATGTTGATTGATACGCGAATTGTTCACGTCTTATTATGTTGCCGCCTAGCAGCGGCTGGCGTATTCTAGGTACCAGTACCCTCTCCATTACTTTGCACATATTGGGAAGGAGACTGATAGGTCAATGATTTTCGGGTTTACTGGTGTCTTTTCCTTTTTTCGGTATTGGGACTACTTTGCTCGTTTTCCATGCTGTGGGGTAGTAGCTGTTGATCATGCAGACGTTTATGATTCTTGTGAGTAGTACCAAGCAAAGGTTCCTAAGATGTCTTCATGACAGCCTGATAATGTACCTGCGAGTGTAGCCAAAACTGAATTGCGAATCTTGAGTTTCAGCTTTACTTCTTCTAGGTGGACTGTATAGGATAACATTGGATCCAGCGGTAATCCCAGATATTTGGGTCTGTCGTCACGCCTTGTACACTAACCAATTATATATAGTTGTAACTTTTATTGTGGTTCATCACTGTACTCGTTTGGATGGGAATACGAGCGTTATTTCCTGAAATATTTATGTAGTGTCTCAAAATCCTTGTAGAGTTAGAAACGAGTTTCTCCGAAGGTTTTGCTCTGGCTAGTTATGGTCCAGTCAACAGCAGCGTCAATATAAGTTAAACAAGAGAGAGGACAACGCTCAACCTTGTGTTAACACAGTTTTCAATCCTATAAACTTACTGGACTTCCAGTTACGTGTAACTTGGGTTTTTCTTCCACTTGACGTATGTCTCAGTGGAATATATGGCTGCCTGCATTTGATGACGTGTTCAGGAATCTCACAACTCATACCGTATTATAGGCTGACGGGATGTCAGTAAATAACTACTTCAGCTTTGTTCTTGTATTCTCTGTCGGCGTAGGCTCTAAGTCCCATGACTGGAGTACTATTCCAGTTGTGAAGCCAGCTTGGACAGAGAGAGGAATATTCATGACAGGAGCAAAGGCGGTACAGTTAGAGAACAGAAACATACAGGCGAAGATGGCAACCATCAATACGGCTGCCGTACTGCGATGTGGAAAGCAAGGAGAAGCTACCACATGGAAAGCAAGGAGTAACTACCACATAAATAATCTCACTGCAGCAAACCATTTGAATCTATCATGTATCTATATTTTTCGGCAGTAAAACAGACCCCCAGTCGTATCTCCGAATGGGGAAAGTCTCAGAGGCGATTAATAACAGTAACCAAGAAATAATAAAGATAAAGCAAAGAAATTGCATTAAAAAGTGACAATGCAGTTCACTGGGAGTTGCTGGTAAACTGGAGAACATAAAATGGGAGACGACAAGTCTATAAATATATTAGGAATGAGTGAAATTCAATAGGAAAACAAAGGAGATTTCTGAAGCGACAAATTCTATGTAACATACTCAGGCGCTCGAAACAAAATAGTTGGTTATGCGTAAATTGAGGGATGATAAGGGGAGAAAGGAAAGAGAGAGGATCACTACTGTCAGCTGCACCGGGACATTGCGCAAATCAGCGGCGATAGGTGAAAATGTGTACCAAATTCGGGATCTCCTGCTTATTAAGCAAGTGCGCCAACCACTGCGCCATCCGGACACAGCGTTCTCGCAATTGCGCGAACTGTCTCAGTACGCCTCATGGCCGATCCACATTCCCATCGAGCGCCATCTACCCGCAGTTCCTGTCCATTTCCTCCAAGCTCGCTACTCTACGATTCCCACAGGAGGTCGGACGTATTTATGCATCCGCTGAAGAAGGTGGATCCTTTGTCCAGCTACGCTTAATTAATTACATGAATGAGTGGTGTCTGTTCTTTCGGACATGTCCCTCACCCTGTATAATTCACCGGAAATACATAATTTGAAAGGTATAATAACAAGGAATACCCTCCAATTTAAACTACAGCACTAATTTCCTCTAGCCGTTCCATTGCTGCACTTGGCAAAAGTGTGTGCATGGTCTGTGTAGAGCCCATACAAGTCGGATTCCAGTGTCGCATGAGGGCTTATCTTGTCGGCTCTACGCACACTGTTTGCATGTTGCTGCATCTGTGCACTCCCTTAATCACTCGATCTGACGTCACACATTGTTTTCTAGTGAGGCTGAAGCCTTCCATCTTACAAGTTAAGTCAGTCATAAGAATACAATTCCTAGATTTTATTGGGTCCCTAATCGCCCTACATACCTGTATAGAGGTGGAATCCAAAATTATCGGGACTGGTGCTGCCGTCTGGAAAGTAGTAGTAGATCTTTGCACCGCTAGCTGGCGAGAGCTGCATATCTGATGAGTCAAGTGTGCGGAGTGGCATTCGTCTGGGAGGGCGAGTTGCATGTCCACAGTGACTTCCGTAATACTCTGTGTCTGGTGTGTGGCGATTTTACGATGGATCCGCTAACAGAACAGCGCATCTGATGATCCAGCCTTCTTGTCACGGGTTATTACCGGCGACGATAGCTGGATTTACGGTTATGACCCAGAGACAAAGCAACAATCGTCCCAGTGGAAGAGCCCAGGCTCTCCAATACCCAAAAACGCGAGACAGCTGAAGAGCAAAATGAAGAGCATGATCATCGTTTTCTTTGATACCAAGGGAATTGTGCACAAAGAATTCGTCCCACCTAGCCAAACAGTGAATTCCGCACACTACTGTGACGTTTTGCGACGGCTCCGTGAAAATGTGCGACGACGACGGCCCGAACTTTGGCGTCAAGGGAACTGGCTGCTGCATCACGACAACCCGCCCTGCCACACGTCCTTGCTTTTTGGCAAAAAACAACATGGCGGTTGTACCCCACTGACCGTTCTCGCCAGATTTGGCACCTTGCGACTTCGCGCTATTCCCAAAACTGAAACTCAGGTTGAAAGGCCGTTGCTTCGACACTCTAGAGAGGGTTCAAGAAGCATCACTGGCGGTGATAAATACCCTCAAAGAACAGGACTTTCAGAAGCGCTGGTACCAGTGTGTACGTGCGGATGGGAACTACTTCGAGGGTGATGGTGACCATTAGTCCAAAGGTAAGTTTTTCAACAGATGGCAGCACCAGTCCCGAAAATTTTGGATAGCACCTCGTACGTCAAAATTCAGCAGTGCTTGAAATCTCTGCGTATCAGGGACCTGTATTTGAGGCTTTTAGTAAATATGTGAATCTGGTTTATGGGAAGACGGAACATGATCTTCATAGTCTGGTACTTCAGGAGGTTCGATGTGTGTAAGATGTGTAGGGCTATCTGCTTCTAAGTTTATTCTCATAGTCTCCCTTCCTTGGATAACCACATTAGACGAATAACTGTTTGCATAATGGCCAGAGGTGGACCAACTCACTATTAACATACTCAATTTGTGAAGCTCTTTCTCTTGAATAAATCATCCAATTTTCCTGAATAATTCCTTCGTGGTGCTGCGCTTTCTTTTTGTCTCATAGTGTACATTGGAGCGACAGCTTGTCTAATGTTTTAAAAGACCTGCTTTTGTAGTTAAAACTGACTATGAGAAAGAAAACGATACCGCACATTTTCAGAGCACAGAAATTTCTTCCCACAGTATGTTTTAACAGAAAACCTGCACGCTGTTGTTTATAAAATATGTAGCCTACATCCGTCTGAATGTTTATTAGAGTATTTGAAGTAAATCGGTCAAGAACTTTCCGAGATTTTTGGTAACAACGTTAAACAACGATTTGTCTTTATATAGGATGATTCAGCTACGCCTGCCTCTGGGTTTTATGCAAGCCGCAACACTTCCAAATACCACATGTTAGATTTTCATATTCTGTCGCTCATTACACGTAAACCATTAGCCCTACAGAAGAAATGAACTGAATTTTTTTTGTAGCAAATTTAATGTAATAAAATTTTTTACTGAGATCCTTTTTCGCTACAGGCCGTAATTTTCTAATTATTCAAGAAAAACGTGCAAACGTGACCTTCAAGCGCATTTTTCTTGAATAACTTGGAAACAGTACCCTCTATCGAAAACGTATCCCACTACAAAATTTAACTGCATCAAATTTACCACGAAAAGGTCTTGTTCATGTTTTCTGTAGGACTGATAGTTTGCGCTTAGCGAGCGAGAGAATAAAAAAATTTTGCGGTGGCGTTACCAGAAGAATTTGCAATCTTTAAAAAAAAAAAAAAAAAAAAAAGTAGGGGCAGCTGAATAAGTCTGTATTGTTGTTTAGATTAGATACCAGCGTCTTTATTGACTTGAACTTCTTATAAGGTTTCGCTTTTCCACACTATGGCCAGGTAATCAGTGTAGTATACAAATTTACGAGATAGAACGACGCAGAATCCTATGGTAAGACATTTTACAACGCTTAGATTTTATTGGACTTAACATTAAGTATAATTCGGGATTTTCTTCCAGTGAGTATATTTATAAGTAACATAAATGTCTGTGCATTTGATGATCCTTGATTGAATGATCTACAATCCTGCAACTCATACTGTAACATAAGCTGAGGAATGGTTAATAAATACAACCTTACCTTTATTATGGTATCCTTTTTCGGCTTATGTTTTAAGTGCCAAGACATGCACACTATTTCCGCCAGCCGCCAAGCCTGCTTAGTTTATTGGGAAGATTAAGCTTGATGTATGGATTCGATCTATATTGCGCAACAAGATTAAAGGATCACTCTTTCTAAACCCCGTAATTGTCTCCCATTGCGACACCTATGGTTAAAATTTGGCTCAAAGATGTCTACAAGCTTCTCTGTAATCGTGCAAAATCGTGGCGACCTGCAACGTAACCTTCGGTATCGGCGACTCTTCAAACAGCAAGTGTCGATAAATGCAAAAAAAGGACCAAATTTCACCACAGTTCTGCCCAACGCCACCATGCTCTCCTCACACGATGGGAAAGCCGCCACACACCCCCTCTCTCTTACCCAAATTTGATACCTTCTTTTGACGCCTCAATGGTGGAGGTCAAAACTGAGACGCCCAGCATTGAAATCATGCGGTTTTCTTATGGAAGGCTGAGAAAAACATTTCAGGTGTGGCACTACTCAGAATCGACACAAAAACGCCTCAAGGGACGGTATAAAGAGCATCAGGAGACCACCCCTTCTCTTGGGGATTTTATTCCCACACATTTCTCGATTGAAATGACATTTCGCTGTGCGATAAGCAACAGTACAACGTTCTTGACAACGTTCGACACTGCTGCCATCCCCTGGGCGTTTCAAGCCTACTGTGAGGACATCTTGGGGCTACAGCCCCATCGAACGTGATCTCACCCCTTTAGAATGTCTGCCAGCCCCTGGGCGTTTCAAACCTACTGTAAGGACATCGTGGGGCTACAGCCCCATCGAACGTGATCTCACCCCTTTAGAATGTAGCGTAACCGCAATTTTAGTTCTGCTGTACAGCTTGGAATCACCAAGGACTGTTAAAAACAGTTCGACAGTTCGACGAAGTCTGAACATGATCCGAAGCAGCAAAGTGTTCATATGTTTTTGCATCTCTCTTTTGTCTCGCTCTCCTATTGTGTGATCGGGGGTGGGGGGGTGGGGTGCAACATTAATATGTGCGTGAATAAAATGGCGAAGGGTCTCTCTAAGCGCCCCCCCTCCCCCCCCCCCCCACCCCAGTTCTGCAACACTCTAGCGCCAGAATGCAAACATCACCTGACGGACGTCCAAGGAGTTGCCTAACTCTCAGGGGCTAACGCAGTCTGTACACTGAATGTATGCCGAGGTTTCCGACAGGTGCATTTGTAACTTACTCAACTAACGTGCGTGGTTGGCACTGAAGCTGTTGCCAAACTGGGGAATCTAACAGAGACCCTTTCCTGTTTTATTCACGCACATCCTAATATTGCTCCCCCTCCTCCTCCTACCGCCGTGACCGCGCTATAGGATGACGCGAAAACGGAAGAATGAAAAACCATGTGAACACCTGCTGCTTCGGTCCACATTCAGATTTCGTCGAATTCTTGTAAACAGTCGCTAGTGATTCCAAGCTGTACAACAGAGCAAAAACTGCAGCCGGACTATACTCCATAGGGTCAGATCAAGTCCAGTGGGGTTGCAGACCCACGATGTCTTTAGAGTAGGGTTGAAACGCCCAGGGGATGGCAGCAGTGTCGAACGTTGTCAAGAGCGTCGTCCTACTGCTCACTGCACTGTGAACTGTTGTTTTCGACCGCTCAAAGCATGAGAATCAATACCCCAAGCGAAGGCATGATATCATTGACATCCTTTATGCCACTCCGTGAGACGCTTTCGTGTCGATCCATAGCGTCGGTATCTCTGAAATGTTTTTCTCAACCATCCGTCAAGAAAACACGTGATATCAAGACTGGTTGACCTAGTTTTGACCTCCACCGCTGAGGTATTAAAAGAAGAAGTGAAATGTGCGTGAGTCGTGTGTGGTGACCTTCCCATCATATGGCACGAGCATGGTGGCGCTGGGCAAAATTGTGGTGAAATTTGGTGTATATATGAAATCATTTACCCTCATTCCAACTCACATGAACTTCTATGCTGTGGCCTTTTTTTCTTTGTTTTGCCAAATTTCAAACTCATGCACGAAGATGTGAGCCTTTAATTTTGTTTCACAGTGTATTTACTACGATATTTTCAAACAGTTTGTAAGAAGTGTATCATAAAGGGCTTCGATTGTCGCATATCGTAACTGGTTTCAGTATTTCAAATGGCTCTGAGCACTATGGGACTTAACATCTATGGTCATCAGTCCCCTAGAACTTAGAACTACTTAAACCTAACTAACCTACGGACAGCACACAACACACAGCCATCACGAGGCAGAGAAAATCCCTGACCCCGCCGGGAATCGAACCCGGGAACCCGGGCGTGGGAAGCGAGAACGCTACCGCACGACCACGAGATGCGGGCGTTTCAGTGTTTCTGTTACATTGGATTCCTTACAGATCTCATAGATTTTGTTTGTTTTAATATGCTCCGTATAGTCATTCTAGACAGATTTTCCCACGACTGCTTAGGTTCTTGAAATACTCTGAAAATTTGCTACTCTGCTTGCAGCTTTCCAAGGTTTCATAAATTTCAAGCTGAAGGTACTTCTTCTTCTGTTCCTGCTGGAGACGTTATGTCTTCCTCGGTGGGGGTTTCCTGCAGCCACTGTTCGCTTAGATGGAAACCACTTTTCTTCTCTATCTTCAATAGGACTTCCAAGGTCTGCTTCAGGTTCATTGTCCTTGGTTAGGTGATACATTTTCCTAGTAGCTCCTCTCAGTTTACACATCCCCAACTACTACCACTAGAGTGAGCAAAGTCGAACTTTTCCATCGTCTTATGCAGTCATTATTTTCGTTCGTTATTCATAGCTATGGATACTTGACGCACGACCTCGGGATCGTGACTCTGGACATGTACCTCCACATGTTCCTCCACACTCTGTAGTCCAGTAAGCACTGTATTACCTCTGTGAGACTCGGATGCAGCTTTGTGTAGTATCTTGGGGAACCTCCGATAATTTTTTGCCACTACTGTGTCCAGTTCACATTCCCTTTCTCTTGTGTAGGAGTTGCCCACACCAAGGTGGAAACCCCTACTGTTTCGTCAGGATGAAGGCCGAGGAACCTGTGTGGCGTCGACAGACGCTATACAACAAGATTAAATATAATTTTTTTATTCTTCAGAACACATCTTGTCACCGTGTCTTCTGCGCCAGCTGGTAGTATCGTAAACCGGAGTGGAATCCGCTGAACAAGAGGCAGTCTCAGGACTGCCAAAGATTGCTGCATCAGCGCCGTGTGCAGGCCGGAGATTTGGAGTGCGGCGAGTTGCTCGCCCGTTGGTTCGGAAAGCTCTTCCTGTTAGCTGGTCTGCTACGGAAGAGGTTATGACTGCGGCGAGTTTGTGTTTCGCTCACACGCCACCCTGAGAGTACTCTGTCTCCCTCAGATCACTGCCCATGTTGTCCCACCAAATGTACCACGATAAAGGATACCGTGGCGTCGTGCTGAATGCTGATCCTGGCCCACCGATTTGGTAGGCCATCTGAACCGAACGATGCTGAAGGTTCAGAGCAGATGGTACCCTGAACTGGAACGTTGTTGATAGACTCATGGACAACCACTCAGTGGCGGATTCAGTACTGGATGCTGGTTCATAATCATCCGTGGCTACAGATCGGTTGTTATCACATCAGACAGCAATACTGGAACAATCTCACACAAAATGTTGCAGTGTAATAATCATACAATCGAATGCAAACGACATAAACGCCATAGATTCTATTGATCGCCTCTCTCTAGGCTAGCAGGGTGGATTATTTATGTTGTTGAGGAGCAGCTTCGCTGTATGATGTCATTTATAACGACCAAATCCATCTCGCTCATTATGAGTCATCATCGGTCTTCAATTTTGTTTTCCATATCCCGCTAGGTGAATACCGGTCTGGTCCCCACGTTCCGCCCCAGTTACACGTGTCGCAGACATTTGACACACGTTCGTACTATTTCACGATTTACACTAGACACAGACAGTTGGGGTACTCTGATTCCGTCCTGGAGGGTATGGGGTGGTGGCAGGAAGGCATCCGGCCATCCCTGACACTAACATTGCCAAATCCGTTGTAACCACGCCGACCCTGCGATCGCTGCGGCACTATGAGGTAAGCCAAAGAAAAAAAGAATCGGTCTTCATTTTTGCTGTTTTGGCTTAATCAATTTGTTTCAGTATCATAACTGCCTTGTCAAACCCCTTATAGCTGTTGTTGCATCCTATCTAGTGCTTCTTACATGTTACTAGAGTAATGGAAGCAAGATGGTCTGAACAATTTTCCGCTGAGCTCGTTCGCAATCACACACAGAAGTGTTAATGTCACACTATTGGTGACCTATTAACCATGTTTACGCTTAGCAGTGGGCCCGTGTTGATTCTTCCGTGTGCCTGAGCTATGACGGACTATAAGGACTTAGAAAAATTTTCTCTTTCCTGGTCCCTTACTATCTTGATGCGTGTTCCCGGGTTCGATTCCCGGCGGGGTCAGGGATTTTCTCTGCCTCGTGATGACTGGGTGTTGTGTGATGTCCTTAGGATAGTTAGGTTTAAGTAGTTCTAAGTTCTAGGGGACTGATGACCATAGATGTTAAGTCCCATAGTGCTCAGAGCCATTTATCTTGATGCGTAACATACGTATGCTTGGAATGCACCCCAGTCAGTCTTCTTTAAATTCCATCTTGGCAGTAGGCTGCTCTTTACATAAGACATTTTTTCTCTCCTGTGTAACCTGTGAATAATCACAACGGTCGAAATCTTCAAATGTGTGTGTATTCCTAATGGACCAAACTGCTGGGTCATCGGTCCCTAGACTTACACACTACTTAAACTAACTCAATCTAACTTATGCTAAGAACAACACACACACACACCCATGCCTGAGGGAGGACTCGAACCTCCGGCGGGAGGGGCCGCGCAATCCGTGACATGACGCTTCTGACCGCGCGGCCACACCGCGCTGGCCAATGCGGTCGTAACAAAGGCATAAACAGATGTCCACAGAGAATAGGCATATGATGAAGACACTGCTAACGATAATGTATTATATGGCGTCAAAAGCGTCTGCGGTTTGAAGGAATTCCCACGCCAGATGAAAGAATATCTGCACTGACAGACAAAAATGTTAAGCACCCAGAAGACATGGTCGAATGTCAATATAACTTTGAACACCATCGACGGGTACGTAAATAATTTGAACTGCAATTCTCTGTAACAGGTAGAATGGCCAGCAGAGTGTGTTAGTGTTTTTCCTGTTTAGTGTTGTTACCAGGCCTGTTAAAGCGTATAAAGAGCGTGAACTGCATCAGGTGGTGAGTGACTACTGCGAAAGACACGAAGGTCGTCTGAGACCGCGTTATCAGCACCTGACAGAGTTTGGAAAGGGCCGCATTGTGGGTCTCCATTTGTCCTGCTAGTCGAATCGTGCAATATCCAGATTTTTCATGCAGTCGGGTGTCAGTGGCCCGATCTTGGACTGCGTGGAGATATGAGGGCAGGCATACTCGTCATCAACTGTCGCATCTGACCACTAAAAGGAAGGAAGGATCAATACATTGCACATCAAGCTCATTGTGAATCCTTCACATCTGCGCCTGCCACCCAAGAACAAGTAAAGCACCAACTGCAACTTTCTTTGTGATTCCGGGCCACTGGTCAGGGTCTAGCAACAGCTGGACTAAGGACTTACCGTCCCACGTGTAGGGTGCCGTTAACACAGTACAAACAACTGCATTTGGAGTGGTGCCGTGACACGGAAATATGGACTGTTGATGAATGGCGTCACACTGTGTTCAGTAATGAATTGCGGTTCAGTACTACAATGGATGACCATCAACGGGGTGTATGGCAGCGACCTAGAAAGAGGTGCCATTCTTTCAATGTTTTTGCCGGCCGCGGTAGCCGAGAGTTTCTAGGCGCTTCAGCCCGGAACCACGAGGCTGTTGTGGTCGCAGGTTCGAATCCTGCCTCGGGCATGGATGCGTGTGATGTCCTTAGGTTAGTTAGGTTTAAGTAGTTCTAAGTCTAGGGGACTGATGACCTCAGATGTTAAGTCCCATAGTGCTTAGAGCCATTTGAACCATTTTTTCAATGTTTTGGAGAGGCACAGCGTTGTTACTCTGGAGTAATGGTGCTGGGAGCCGTTGGGTATGACTTCAGGCTATCGCTGTTAGTGACCTAGGGGACTGACTGCACAGCGGTACATCACGGACATCCTGCGTCCTTACGAGTTACCTCTCATACAACAGTATCTTGGTGACATTTTTCTACAGGAAAATGCTCGCTTCAGTCCGGAACCGCGGTGCTGCTACGGTCGCAGTTTCGAATCCTGCCTCGGGCATGAACGTGTGTGATGTCCTTAGGTTAGTTAGGTTTAAGTAGTTCTAAGTCTAGGGGACTGATGACCTCAGATGTTAAGTCCCATAGTGCTTAGAGCCATTTGAACCGTTTTTGAAAATGCTCGTCCACACAAAGCATGTGTCTCCGTGAAACGTCTGCGTAATATTGTGTACTCCCGTGGCCAGCAAGATCCCAAAATTGTCCCCCATAGAACACATGTGAGACCAGCTCGGGCATTAACCCTGTACCAACGCCACTATTCAGGATACCTAAAATCAGTTAGAAGAGTTGTGGGCCAGATTGCCTCACAAGAGACTACAACGAATTTATGACATGATTCCCAACCTAATCAGTGCATGTATGAAGACCAAAGGGGGTATAACGCCATTCTGAGAAGTGACTCATACTGCAAAGTTTTTTGATAATTTGACTCGATTTTGTCATCACTAAAATATCATCAGAGACTCTCTCAAACAGTAAAGTTTCATTTCGTTTCCTCCTCCTCTTTTCGGTGCTTCACTTTTTTTGTTAGGTGGTCTATCTTTATCTAATTTTTCCTTATCTTTAAACAATGGTGTCGTGGAACCACTTACAGTTGCCGTAATGCATAATTATTCACAACCTCATTATTTTGTTTATTGTCTCATCGACAACAAAGTCCGTCGAAGAGATGCATTAACTTATAGGCACTGTAACGAGCACGCGTCGATCGGCAAGACTTGTTGCTCTTGTCGACTACAATCTAGTATTGTTGGACAATTTTGAGATAAAACGTTCCTGCTTTTTCGCAAAGTTCGAAATATATTTTTTCTCCTGCTAGGTAGAGAAACTGGGCTACACTGAGTGACAAGGCGTTAGGCAGAGAGTGAGGCATGACAGGCGCCAAGGTCCTAGCGGCAGTAAGCGTGTTTTACAAGCGGAAGCCGCACCACGCGCTGTATACATACGTTACGCACATAAAGCAGACACGCGCTGTCTGAAATTTAACTTCTTGTCCACATTTCTCCTCCGTTTGCGCTCCATTTTGAATCTTCATTGTCAGTGATAGCTGTGACACTTCGAAACATTGTATCAGATTAACTATGCAGTAAATCTTCATTTTTTGGCCTTCAGGAAAATTATAATTGGAACGCTGTACGATCACCTATTTCCAGTGCTACTAAGGGAAATCGAAAGTGTCAGTCCAAAGGAGACACTAATCAATTATCACACAGCCGTGTTATTAAGCCATAGTGTTGTGGACACCCGTTCGTGTTTGTTGCAAAGACACTGATTATGTAACTAACATAAATGAGGCGCTGAGAACCACAAGATCCTAAAGCACACCGTCGTCGATTCCGCATTGAAGTGAATATCAGAGAAATCGATCAGACACCTTCTCCTGAATGTTCATATATACAATGTGGGCTACAGCACACATAAATCTTACTCACCTTAAGATCAACAGATTTCAGAAACATGCATTAATGCTACACTCTCAAAATCAACGATGACGTGCTCTGGGCCCTTCTGGTTCTCAGCACCCCAATTACTATCGTATAGGACTAACCTTTGATACTATTACACCGTTTTGCCGTAGGAAAATGCTTTCCGCTGAGTTCTGTTATATCGTCGCTCTAGTTCATTTCAAAGATATTCGAATGAGGTTCAAATCAGGACTTCGGGGAGCCTAGTCCATAAATTTACCCAGATATTCTTCAAACCATCATTTAATGCTTCTTCCTTTCTTAAAAGAAATATTATGTACCTAAGGTAGAAAATGTCTGATACTACACTGTTGCCACATGATGGAATCAAGTTACTATCTGACATGTTTTCCTAAATACCTGCTTTGATTCTACAATCCACCAAAAACAATATTCTGAACCCAATCCCTGATAACTAGCTGCAGAGCATAACGTCCACATAGTTTCAGGTTTACGAGAACACAATGAGAAATTATCATGCAATAGCCACGGACCAGATTCGTATACGTCCACATGAACGTCGCATGATATCCAGTGATTTATATTCCACAAAAACAACTTTCATTGCGCCACAGACCAACACTGGATCGTTCTGTCATTGACCAATGTACTCGAGCTGCTAAGGAAGGCCTCAGCAAGGATTAAGGAGGACGTCAATACAATACGCTTGAGAGCTACACCTGGCGAAGCGCTTGCGGGGCTAAATGATAGGATGAGGGGGTAGATATCTTCTTTGATTTAACAAGAGCTTTCGATTGTGTGGACCATGTATGAGCTGTAACATAGCGGAATTAATAGAAAAACTATATAAGTATTCATTTCACATCTTTGAAATAAGAAACAGATTGATGTCCTCCAATCTCACAAAACAGTGAACAGGTTTGAATCTGACTGGAATACTGTAAAGTAGTGGAGAGGTAGAGGGGTGGCAGCATAGGGCTCTATTCTGAGGCCCTTGCTTTTTCTTAACATGTGACAATGATCTGCCACATAACATGGCAGGCGATTCACATATATTTCTATTTGCATATGAAACAAGAGTCATTGGGAAAAACGTGGGCTATAATGTAAATGATTTAGTAACTACAGTAATGAATAACATTAGCTCGTGGGTTGCGGAAATTAGATTGATGTTCACCGGCAACAACACGACACGGAACTCTTGTGGAAATGCAATTTTATTTTCACAAGGTGACGATGTACGCAGTGAAGTCGAAAATTGCAAATTCTTAGACCTTAAGTAAACGACCTCCCACGAGCCACGGACCTTGCCTAGGTAGATCAATCTACCCGATATATAATTGTACTGTAGGTGCAACAACATCATGGGGGTATCTGTGAGAGGCCATATAGACACTTGGTTACTGTAAAGGGGCAGCAGCCTTTACAGTAGTTACAGGGACAGCAGTCTAGATGATTGACTGATCTAGTCTTGTAACATTGGGTAACATGGTCTTGCTATGTTCGTACTGCCACCAGCAGAAATAACGGGGAAATTACAGCCGTTTTATTGCTCTACTGTTTGCCTTGACTGTGGCATCCTGTTGGGTAAAATATTCCGGAGCTGAAACAGCCCGCATTCTGATATCCGGATAGGGACTACTCGGGAGGATGCTGTCACCAGAAGAAACAAAACTGCTATTCTTTGGGTCGGGGTGTGGAATGTTAGATCCCTTAGGCTAGAGATTTTAAAAACAGAAATCTATAGGTATAAGTTAAACATGAAGAGAATTAGTGAAATGTGATGGCAGCAAGAACAGTACTTCCGACCATGTCATATACGATTATCAACACAAAATCAAATAGGGGTAATGCAGGAGTAGGTCTAAAAATGGATAAGAATATAGGAATGTGGGTAAACTACTCTGAGCAGCATAGTGAACCCATTATAGTAGCCCAGACACATACAAAGCCAACGTCCGCTACAGGAGCACAAGTTTGCGTGCTTATAAGCTCCGCATAGAATGAGGAAACTGAAAGAATGTGTGAATTATTCAAACAGTTAAAGAAGACGAAAATTTAATTGTGATGGGGGACTGCAATTCTATGGTAAGAAAAGTAAGAGGAGGGAAAGTAGCAGGAGAAGATAGACTGGTGGAAAAGAATGAAAGGGTAAGTTCCTATTAAAATTTTGCACAGAGAGAAATTTAATCATTACTGTAATCTTGTTTCAGAGCTATGAAAGAAGGCTGTATTTCATAAACGTAGAAAATTAAGGAGATGTAATCTAAATAAGCTGGAAGAAGCAGAGGCTGTTGAGAGTTTCTAAGATACCGTTAGGCAATGACTGACTGAAACAGAGAAAAGGAACTCATTTGTCGAAGAATGAGCACCTTTGAGAGCTGGAGTACTGAAGCTAGCAGAGGATCGAATAGGTAAAAGGACATCGTCCAACAGAAATTCTTGGATACCCCAGGCTGTATTGATTCTAATTGAGGAACGGAGAGAATTTTAAAATGCAGCAAATTAAGCTAGAAAAAGAGAATATAATGGTCTAAAATGAGATTGACAGGAAGTGCAAAACGCCAAAGCAGAAATGTCTGGACGAAAAATCAAAGGCTGTAGAAGCGTGCATAGCTAAAGGAAAGAAAGATGCAGCCTATGGGAAAAGTGAAGAGGTCTTTAGAGAAAAAAGAAGGGTCTGTACAAATATCAAGAACTCAGAAGGCGTAGTTCCTATTCCAAAGAATGCATGTGCTGACAGGTGAGAAGTCAAGTTTCAAAATACTGACACGAATCATAAACGGAAGAATGGAAAAACTGAGTTGAAGCCGGCCTCTAGAATGATCAGTTTGGGTTTCGGAGAAATGTAGGAACCTGTGACGCAATACTGACCTTACGATGTATCTTCGAAAATAACTTCAAGAAAGGCAACTTTATATTTATAATATTAGTAGATTTAGAAAAAGTTTTGGCAATTTTGAAAGCAACACACTTTTAGAAATTACGAAGGCAGCAGATATAAAATACAGAGAGCGAAAAGTAATCCTCAAGGGCGTGTTGAAAAATAATGCCTTCGAATTTTTTATGTGAAAACTCTTAAAACTTTTGAAATATCTCAAACGTTTGTAGCATTCTACATCTTTATTCTCCATGTCTGCGTATTTATTTCTTAACGTAGTCACCCTGGCGACGAGCACATTTCTCTCACCGTCACTGTGGAACCTTTGACTTCATTGATGGAGCCATAATCTCACCTGTGCTTGCATCGTTCCATCACTATCAAAGTGAAGTTCTTGAAGGTGTTCTTTAACTTTTGAAAACAGATGAAAATCGTCTGGGGCCAAGTTGGAACTGTGTGGAGTACAATACGAGGGTTATTCGGAAATTAAGGAACGATCGGTCGCGAAATGGAAACCACAGTGAAAATACGATGACGTTTTGTACAGATCTGTTGGGCTGTGTTTCTAGTGTGCCCGTCGATCGTGTTACGTCGTTCTTTTTAGCTCTGAGCACACAGGGAGCACATAAAGATACCTAGAACAATAGTGTCTCCCGATAAGTACGAGGGCCTGGTGAGAAATTTCGCCTGAAGCTATGCAGCCAACATTACATAACTGTCGTGCGTTTTCTTCTTCAAGACAATTCTCATCCGCATTCTGCAGGGGCAATGAAGATTCTCCCGCATCGTTTTCAGTTGGAAATGTTTGATTACCGACAAAACAGGTTGCTATTGTCTCCCTCTAAGTTTCATCTCTGCTCACACGAACCGCTGGCTATGAAAACAACATTTTGGCACAGACAACGAGCTGTAGACCAGCGTAGAGAATTGGCAGAAAGCACTGGCAGCTGTCTTGTATAACGTGGGTATTGGAAAGTTAGTACAACGCTACGACAAACGTCTAAGTCGTATCGGCGACTATGGAGAAAAGTAGCTGGAAGTTGTAGCTAACTGTTTCAAATAAAACAGTTTTGATTTTCACTTTGGCATCCATTTAGCGACCTATCGTTCCTTACTTTCCGAATATCCCTCGTAGATGATAATGAACCCAAGGCGTCGGATTGCTGCAGACGTCGCAGCGCTCGTTTATCGTCTGGAATTGCCGTGCTGAAGGAGAGGGTGCTCCATGAGTGGACGAATTCTTCGAATTTGAAATTCGATTAGAGCACGCTGTTTCACACGCACCGACGTAATTTCGTTACACACCGTCATGTTACACCCTACAATTCGGAGACCTCGAGTAGCAGTGGCTGCTAATATGTAGACGTGAAAATTAAAGATGTAGCATGTTAACAACGTTTGTTTAATTTAAAAAGCTTTAGGAGACTTCACACAAAAAATACAGAGGAAAGCAACACTGCAGTTGTACGAGTAGAGGGTAATGCAAGGGAAGCACTTGTTGAGAAGAGGGTGAGATAGGTTTCTGTGCCTCCTTATTTACCTTTACAGTGAGCAAGCAATACAGGAAATCAATGCGAAATTTGGAAACAGATAAATTTCAGGGTGAAGAAATGAAAAGTTAGATGTTTGCCGATGACTCTGTATTTCTGTCAGAGATGGCAAAAGACTTGCAATACCAACTGAATGGAATGGGTAATGTCTTGGAAGGAGATTATAAGATGTTGATCAACAAAAGTAAAACTATAAAAATCTAATGCAGCTGAAATAAATCACGTGGTACTGCTGGAACAAAATCAGGAAATAGGACCCGAAAAGTAGTTGACGAGTTTAGCTCTTTGGACAGCAAAATAACTGACCACAGCCGAAGGAGAGAGGATATGTAGACTGGCAATAGCAAGAAATGTGTTTCTGAAACAGAAATTTGTTAATATCGAACACAAATTTAAATGTTACGAAGTCTCTTCTGGAGGTATTTCATTTCTTGGATCTATCGAATAACTAATGAGGAGGCACTGAATCTAAATGCAGAAAAAAAGAAATTTGCGGCACCTCTAGGCTAAAAGAAGGAATCGGTTGATGGGAATCATCCTAAGGCATCAAGGAACAGTCAGTTTGGTAATGGAAGGAAGTAAGGAGAGCAAAAATTATACAGAGTGAGACCAAGAGTTGAGTACAGTAAGCAGGTTCATATGGATGTAGGTTGCAGCAGTCACATGGAGATGACGAACCTTGCAACAGGATCGACTAGCACGGAGAACATCAAACCAGTCATAAGACTGAAGACAACAACAACAACAACAACAACAAGGTAATATTTGGTAGTACCACTTTCAGAAACTAAATGCCACTGTGTTTGCTATAATTGCTACTATCTCTGACAATGAAGCACGAAAGTTTGTTTACTTTGCATATTTTCTCTCTACTATAGCCTATACTATCATATTTTGCGGCAACACTGTGCGTTCACAAAACATAATCTCAGACCGGAAAAGAGTAGTCGAACTAAGAACAGACCATTGTTGAAGTGCCTCGGAATTCTAACTTTGCCATCCCTGTACGTATACTGCCTATGTGATTTATGATTAATGGTCTGGTGAAAATAGTTAGTCAAAATAGTTAGTCAAAACGTTTAGTCAAAATCAACTGCCACATTCACTGAGAGAACGCTAGACGGAATAACGATATGCATTTTTTAACTATTGTACAGAGAGGTGTGTGCACCATTCCACTTTCAATGGGCTTCCAGAGAAACTATAAAAATGAGTGATAATCGCCAGATACTCAAATATAAGGTTACTTATATCACGCTCCTTTCTATTCTGTACCTAATTTCGATGCAGTGGCTTAGAGCCTTGCACTACAACATATTATTGATTGCATATACTATACTAAACCATTTCTGTTTCTTTTATTCCTATAGTCTTCCTTTTGCCTTTTAAACTTCTTATTTGGTTTCTCTAAATGAAGTAATGCAAATGAGAGGGAAAAACAAACCCATAATGTTCGAATGTGTGCTGCTTGACACAATCACGGCGATGAAATATGTAGGAGTAACGTTCCAGAGCTATATGAAGTGGAACTAGCATGTGAGGATTGTTGTAGGCAAGGCGAATGGTTGATTTCGATTCATTGCGAGAATTTTAGGAAAGTGTTGTTCATCTGTAAAGGAGACCGCATATAGGACGCTACTGGTCGGTTTAAAGGAAGACATCGAAACAGTTCAGACGCGGGCTACAAGATTTTTTACCGGTATGTTCGAACAACACGCAGGTGTAACGGATATGCTTCGGGACCTCACATGGGAATGCCTGGAAGGAAGACGACGTTCTTTTCGACGAACGCTATTGAGAAAATTTAGAGAGCCGGCATCGAAAGCTGACTGGAGAACGATTCTGCTGCTTCCAACGTATATTTCGCGTAAGAACC
This sequence comes from Schistocerca serialis cubense, assembly GCF_023864345.2. NCBI lineage: Eukaryota > Metazoa > Arthropoda > Insecta > Orthoptera > Acrididae > Schistocerca > Schistocerca serialis. The sequence continues at coordinate 224,542,036 of NC_064640.1, forward strand.
ACGAAGATAACATAAGAGAAAGTAGGACTCGAACGGAGGCATATAGGCAGTCGTTCTTCCCTCGCTGTATATGCGAGTTAAACAGGAAAGGAAATGACAAATAATGGTACAGGGTGCGGGCTTTCAAAAATAAATGATGAAATGGAGTGTGGCCCTCAACTACTTACCCTCTGACTCAGAGTTGAAATATTAAAAGTTTTGGCTGGTTTCGTTGTCTAGGGGCTGGGATACGTAGTTGCCGCATTACAAGCCAAATACTGCTGAGTCTACAGTATACAATATGAATATACACATGAATCGAATGGTCGAAGGTTCCTATCACTCGGCAATTGCGAATTATAAATGTTATATAGAAATTTGTAAATGAAAGATTGCAATTAAATAAAATCTGCAAGTACTATTTTAACGACTTTAAATGAAGAGTACGATAGCAGAAGTACCTTTAAGAACTTCCTTTATTACTGCAAACACTTATTGGTGTCGATGGTCTAGCAATTAAATAAAATATAAGTTGAATAACAGGGAAACAATAGATTCCTAATTCTCCAGGCTTCCCCTGCGAGATCTTGACATGTGGAGTAATCGGGTCTACCGCCGGATGTTTGTGTCGCTCTGGCAGATCGCACTTGAAGAAGGCAACGAGTTACGTGGCCGAAATATTGTGCCAGAGCGACACAAACATCCGGCAGTAGACCCGATTATTCCACATGTCAATAGATTCCTACTTCACTTAATTAGTTATGAACAACAACATAGCTCACGAGATATTCACTTCTAAACAAATACTACGTCTTCACTGCAGAAGCCACGAAAGTCTCACAAGTGCACAAGTCGGCACTACGAAATATTTCTATCTCCCGTGAACACGAGCAAACCGCTCCACATTCTCCAAGTCTCTCCTGCGACCGTGCGTCCGTCGCGTCGTACTGTCCAGGACACTCCCGTGTCCTCTCCCGTACTGTCCAGAACTCTCCGTGTCCCGTACGACTGTCCCTCCCGCCACCCTGTCCAGAACCCCCCCCCCCCCCCCCAATCACTTTGGTAGTCGCCTCCCTTAGTAACGAGCGCGGTGATTGGCGATAGCGCTCCCATAATGTCTCCAAGCCAACGCATATTCACCAAGATTTTGAAACACATTTGAAATACTGGATTTACATTTAAATACATTGAAATTAAATAAATATTCCTACGTCTGGACCATAAACATACTCTAAACACATTATGAAATGCATAAACAAATTAAATAAACATACACTCCTGGAAATTGAAATAAGAACACCGTGAATTCATTGTCCCAGGAAAGGGAAAATTTATTGACACATTCCTGGGGTCAGATACATCACATGATCACACTGACAGAACCACAGGCACATAGACACAGGCAACAGAGCATGCACAATGTCGGCACTAGTACAGTGTATATCCACCTTTCGCAGCAATGCAGGCTGCTATTCTCCCATGGAGACGATCGTAGAGATGCTGGATGTAGTCCTGTGGAACGGCTTGCCATGCCATTTCCACCTGGCGCCTCAGTTAGACCAGCGTTCGTGCTGGACGTGCAGACCGCGTGAGACGGCGCTTCATCCAGTCCCAAACATGCTCAATGTGGGACAGATCTGGTGATCTTGCTGGCCAGGGTAGTTGACGTACACCTTCTAGAGCACGTTGGGTGGCACGGGATACATGCGGACGTGCATTGTCCTGTTGGGACAGCAAGTTCCCTTGCCGGTCTAGGAATGGTAGAACGATGGGTTCGATGACGGTTTGGATGTACCGTGCACTGTTCAGTGTCCCCTCGACGATCACCAGTGGTGTACGGCCAGTGTAGGAGATCGCTCCCCACACCATGATGCCGGGTGTTGGCCCTGTGTGCCTCGGTCGTATGCAGTCCTGATTGTGGCGCTCACCTGCACGGCGCCAAACACGCATACGACCATCATTGGCACCAAGGCAGAAGCGACTCTCATCGCTGAAGACGACACGTCTCCATTCGTCCCTCCATTCACGCCTGTCGCGACACCACAGGAGGCGGGCTGCACGATGTTGGGGCGTGAGCGGAAGACGGCCTAACGGTGTGCGGGACCGTAGCCCAGCTTCATGGAGACGGTTGCGAATGGTCCTCGCCGATACCCCAGGAGCAACAGTGTCCCTAATTTGCTGGGAAGTGGCGGTGCGGTCCCCTACGGCACTGCGTAGGATCCTACGGTCTTGGCGTGCATCCGTGCGTCGCTGCGGTCCGGTCCCAGGTCGACGGGCACGTGCACCTTCCGCCGACCACTGGCGACAACATCGATGTACTGTGGAGACCTCACGCCCCACGTGTTGAGCAATTCGGCGGTACGTCCACCCGGCCTCCCGCATGCCCACTATACGCCCTCGCTCAAAGTCCGTCAACTGCACATACGGTTCACGTCCACGCTGTCGCGGCATGCTACCAGTGTTAAAGACTGCGATGGAGCTCCGTATGCCACGGCAAACTGGCTGACACTGACGGCGGCGGTGCACAAATGCTGCGCAACTAGCGCCATTCGACGGCCAACACCGCGGTTCCTGGTGTGTCCGCTGTGCCGTGCGTGTGATCATTGCTTGTACAGCCCTCTCGCAGTGTCCGGAGCAAGTATGGTGGGTCTGACACACTCGTGTCAATGTGTTCTTTTTTCCATTTCCAGGAGTGTATATCAAAGGAATAGAACAGAGGTAAGCCAGTAGCCTAATGTCTCTGTGCTTTCTAAAACACAGTAAATAATTGACCAATTTCTCCATGAATAGTATATATCTGATATAAACAAAGACCTAGATGCATAGATGAATAAATATATTTATAAGCATGCTACTACCGTTTTTTTCGTTTAACTGTGGAGTACTTATGGCCTGACGCGTTCGATAGTAATCGGCAACTTTGACCTCAAATAACTCATGTGCTATTCAAGTTAGATGCCCGTAATTTATACTAATTTAGGTTTACACTAATAGCTTTCTAAAGACACGTTGATCGACAAAATCGGATGAACCGTTTAGATTTTGGAAATTCGTTGCTGGGTGTTACCTGTATAATTTACAGTCAGATACAAAACTTTATACTAATAAAGATATTGAAAATCTGATTACACCATCAGAATCGTCGTGCAAATAATGGAAATGTACATGTTTCTTCTTGAGGTATCATGATTCATCTGGCTACTATCAATTTCTATACGAACTGTGAAATGTCTGCCATTAAGGTTTCACAAAGTCCGCCATCTTTGGCACTTCCGGCGTGTCTCCTTCATCAACACAGCATCACCATGGAATTCCCAACCACGCGTCAGCTGGACCACGCACGGGGGCTACCCCTCTTGCTCGGCTAACGTTTCGCACCATGTGGTTGCCGAGCGGCCCGTGCGGCCACGCCAACTTCAAACTTCGAATATTTTCAGGGCTCCAGAACTCGCCCGTTACCTCACAAGGGTGGCTTGTGGAGTACGTATGTAGACGCAGACGTAGAAACTCAGTGCACAATCTAGGACTCTGGCTCACGTAGTGGAACAGAATATGACTAATAAAACTAATTAAATACTGAGGTTCACAGATTCCTTGACAGTACACTACAAAATTGTATCAGTTGTGCATCTGAACACTTGTACCCCTGTGAAGACTATCTTTCAGAAAACCCACAGCAGAAGCTTCAGTTCCTTTCGAATGCTATTCTCTTCTCTATACTGAGAAGATTCACGTCCATAGTTGGGCAGTATATGAAGTGTTTTTGATAGTGCATCCGCAGACGCATGGCCACATGTTGTGCAACTTCCCACCCAGTGTTCTCAGTGTGAGGAAGGATCTGTCCTCTGCAGTCAAAATCCTCTCTAGCTATTGGGGATGATCCTACCACTTCTAATCGTTTTCGTGCTTTATGTAATGTTAGAGCTGTTTCGAAGTTTTGTGCTCAGTAGTTTTCGGTTTTTAGATGTAGATAGAAAATTGATTGGTCGTTTTCACTGACTCTTACGTGTTCACGGAATCGTGCGATGAAATTACGTCCTGCCTGACAGATGTAGAAGTGTTTCCAGTTCCACATTTGATTTTGTAAATTCCCGGTTCTGGCTCTCAAATTACTCTGAGCATTATGGGACTTAACTTCTGAGGTCATCAGTCTCCTAGAACTTAGAACAATTTAAACTTAACTAACCTAAGGACATCACACACATCCATGCCCGAGGCAGGATTCGAACCTGCGACCGTAGCGGTCGCGCGGTTCTACACTGTAGCGCCTAGAACCGCTCGGCCTCCCCGGCCGGCTCCTGGTTCTGAGTAGTAAGTACTTCTGGAGGTTGCTAAGTGTAGTTTCGTTCTTAAATTGTTGTTAGTGCAAAAAACGACATTAATTATGGTATTTTTGAAAAGTTCGTTAATTTTGTTGTGAATGTTACCTAAATACACTGTGGATATTTATTTAAATTTAGTGTGTGTCCTGTTTTCTGTAACTAAGTGGATGTCTTCGTGTAGTGTGTCTTGTTTTGGTTTTATTCGTTTGTTATATAATTGGGTGACAATTTTACCGTCAAAGTTATTTTTGTAAGCTATATATTGTAGTATTTCAAGTCATTACGGATTGCTTCTTTATTTAGTGGTAAATTTATTAATCTGTTTATCACGGAGTTAAATATGCAAATTTATGTGAAGTCGGATGACATGAATCGGTATTTATGATACAATCGGTAGTGGTAGGCTTTCAGTATAGTTCAAAGTTGTGTTCAGTGTATCTTAGCTTACGAAATTCTTCACTAAAAATAATAATGATAATAATAACAATAATAATCCGCGCGGGATTAGCCGAGCGGTCAAAAGCGCTGTAGTCATGGACTGTGCGGCTGGTCCCGGCGGAGGCTCGAGTGCTCCCTCGGGCATGGGTGTGTGGGTTTGTCCTTAGGATAATTTAGGTTAAGTAGTGTGTAATCTTAGGGAGTGATGACCGTAGCAGTTAAGTCCCATAAGATTTCACACACATTTGAACATTTTTTTTAAAAAAATTTAAGTCTAAGATTCCTATAGAAATAGCACATTGTAACTCTCAAACTTTCTATACCCAGGTACTTGAAACTGGAAACCTACCGAAGCAGCTGTCGTAATAATTAATAAATGGTTTCAGCAGTGATACTGGAACCTTACTTACAATGTCCTTTAAAGACACTTATTTCACAGCAGGCCCAACCATCAAGGTATGTTTAACCAGTTACATGATGAACATCTCCTAAAAATTTGATAAATATCAAACTGGTGCTTCAAGGGGCAACACATTCAATTTCGTCATGGTATTTTGGGAAAAGAAAATCTGTGTTATTTTGTGAGGTCTTAGTAAATAAATACCATCTTTGCGAAATGGTTATAATTTCATTTTGGAATTTCTGACTTAGCTGGCCGCTGTGGCTGAGTGGTTCTAGGCGCTTCAGTCCGGGACCGCGCTGCTACTACGATCGCAGGTTCGAATCCTGCCTCGGACATGGATGTGTGTGATGTCCTTAGGTTAGTTAGGTTTAAGTAGTTCTAAGTCTAGGGGACTGATGACCTCAGATGTTAAGTCCCATAGTGCTTAGAACCATTTGAACCATTTTTTTCTGACTTAATTTTTTTTCTTTCTTGCCAGACGCGCGTAACAATGATAAATTCGTGCGCTGATGTGCAGTGTCAATTGAGAAGCATCCTACTACACACGTGTACTAAGTGGCAGACTTCGATTAACAACGTTACATACAACGTCGCAGTAAAATGTTACTCAGCTCCTAGCTCCACAGCGAAGGTAATTCGCCCGCCGATAAACGACCACAGAGAACTTTTATTTTGCTTATGATTTCTTATACAAATAACCAATCAGTTGTCGCAGTCTTTAGTCTTGCTTATAGTTAATAGCTGGAAGAGATTAAATAGTAACTTTAGACAGCCAATATTTGCGGTCAAATGAAAATCCTCATGGTGTAAATCAGGCTAGGCAACACCACTAGTTTATGCTTAGCGCGTGGATCGGAACTGTAGCTGATTGTCAAGTAACGTGAAAGGAATATATGAAAGGGCTATACAAAGGAAACAAACATGATGACAATGTTATGAAAGAGAAAAGAAATAGATGAAGACATATTAGGGATACGATACTGCGAGAAGAATTTGACAGTGGTCCGCAAAACCCAAGTCGGAACAACCATCTGGAGTAGACGACATACCCACAGAATTAATAAGATTCTTGGGAAAACCAACCATGAAAAATCCGTTCCACCTGCTAATCAAGATATAGAAGACAGTCGAAATATCATCTGCCATCAAAAACAATGTAGCAATCCCAATTTCAAAAAAGACAAATGCTGACAGGTGTGAATATTTTCTAACCATGCGTTTAATAAATCTTCGTAGCAAAATATTAACACAAATTATTTATAGAAAAAGGAAAGGACTGGCAGAAGCTGACCTTTGGGAAGATCAATTTGGATTACGGAAAAATGAAGGAACACGCGAGGCAATGATGACCCGACGGCTTATCTTAGAAGACTGAAGAAAAGCAAACCAGCATTTATAGCTCTCGTAGATTTTGAGAAACACTTTGACAATGTAGACTGGAATACAGTCTTCAAAATTTTGAATGTAGAAGAGATAAAATACAGTGAGCAATATGTTATCTACAACTTTTACAGAAACCAAACTACACTTACAAGAACCTAAGGACATGAAAGGAAAGCAGTTGTTGAGAAGGTAGTGAGACAGAGTTGTAGCATATCCTCGATGCTACTCAACCTGTACAGTGAACACGCAGTAAGGGAAACCAAGGAGAAATATGGAAAGGGATTAAAGTTCAGGAAGAAGAAACAAAATATTGAAGCTTGTCGATGGCATTCTGATTCTGTCAGAGACGACACAGGATATTGAAGTGCAGTTGTACGGAACGGATTGTGTATTGAAAAGAGATTTTAAGATTATCATAAACAAAACGGTATGGAGTGTAGTTTAATTATATCAGATGATTCTGAGGGAATCAGATGAGGAAATGAGATATTAAAAGAAGTGGAGAAGTTCTGGTATTTGGGCAGCAAAATAACTGATGATGATTGAAGTAGAGTGGATATGAAACGCGGACTCGCGATAGCGACAAAAGGCTTTCGCAGGGATATACAACGCTTGACAATAATGAGTGAAGCACCCAGAAGACATGGCGGGATGTCAGTGTAGCTTCATACACGTACACACCATTGACATGTAAATTATTAGTGCTACAAGTCTGTGTGACTGACAGAACGACCATCAGAATGCATTAACATTGTTCGTGTTTAATGCTGTTAGCAGGCCTGCTAGGGTACATAATGGACGTGGACATCACCAAATGTTGATTGATCACTGTGTGGGATAAAAAGATGGTAACCACTCTTGAGAGACAGCGTTATCAGCACCTGATAGAGTTTGTAAAGGGACTCATAATGGGTTTCCATTTTCCAATTGTTTCAGTAGTGCAATATTCAGATTTGTGAGGTATTCAGATGTCAGTGGTCCGATGCTGGACTGCTTGAGAACGCGAGGGCAGGCATACTCGTCGTTAATATTCTGGGCAACCACGTCTGATCAGCAAAAGGGATGATCACGGTATTGAACAGAAAGCACAGCGTAACCTCTTCACATCTGTCCCTCCATCCTGAGAACAAGTAATGGACTCCCTACTACATTCTGTGTCATCCCGCAACATACGTCAGAGACTATCAGCAGCAGGCCTAGGGAATTACAGTCCGATGAATAGGTTGCTGTCACCACCACAACATAAACGGCCGCGTTTGGAGTGGTACCGTGACCGGAAAGAATGGACTAGTGATGAATGGTGTCACACTGTGTTCAGCAATTGTTCGAATGGCTCTAAGCACTATGGGACTTAACATCTGAGGTCATCAGTCCCCTGGACTTAGACCTACTTAAACCTAACTAACCTAAGGACATCACACGCATCCATGCCCGAGGCAGGATTCGAACCTGCGACCGTAGCAGCAGCGCGGTTCCGGACTGAAGCGCCTAGAACCGCTCGGCCACAGTGGCCTGCGTTCAGTAATGAACTGCGGTTCTGCACTACCATGGATGACCATCACTGGCGAGTATGGCGGCGACCTGGAGGGTCTCATTCTTCCAGTGCTTTGGAGAGGCACAGCGGTGTCATTCCGGGCTCGTAACGTGCGGAGTCCTCGTCTGTGACGTCAGGTAACGGCTGGTAGTGATTGAGGAGGGAGCTCTGAAGGCAGAACGACACGTCACAGACATCCTGCGTCTTCACGTGTTACATCTCATGCAGTCCGGCCCCGGTAGCTGAGTGGTCAGCGCGACAGAATATCAATCCTAAGGGACCGGGTTCGATTGCCGGTTGGGTCGGAGATTTTCTCCGCTCAGGGACTGGGTGTTGTGTTGTCATCATCATCATTTTATCCCCATCGACGCGCAAGTCACCGAAGTGGCGTAAAATCGAAAGACTTGCACCCGGCGAACAGTCTACCCGACGGAAGACCCTAGTCACGCGACATTTACATTTTACCTCTCATGCAAAAGTTTCGCGATGCCATTCTTCAGGACGATTTTTTTTTTATGAACTACCTGTGTGATTTGGCCAGCAATATCCCTAGATCTGTCATCCATAGAATAATGTGTGAGACCAGCTCGGATGTCAACTCCATTCGAGTTCAGTTTCCAGGATATTGTGGACCAGTTAAAACAGGTGCGGGCCAGTTTGCTACGAGAGAGGATACAACGCCTTTAAGACACCCTTCCCAACAAAATTAGTGCATACATTGAGGTCAGAGTGGGTGTAACGTCATATTGATAAGTCGGCTCGTACTGCTATGAAGTTTGTAAATCTGGCTCGATTTTAAAATCATTGAAATAACGTCACATACCCCGTCAACCCATGAAGGTCATTTCATTTCCTCCTACCTCTATGAGTGCTTAATTTTTTTGTCAGGCAGAGTACAGGGTGTCTCAAAAATAATGATACGATTGAAAAAAATCGTTACTATTATGTTACTTGAGACATGTGCGTGAACAACGTAATGTTGGAAAGAGCAAACTCTCGAGTCTTACATGGTTCCCGCTAGGTAGCGACAGTGTGCGCCCACTTCAGTTCTAGTAAAAATGGTGTCAGGACAACAGAAAGCGTTTTGTGTTCTACGATTTGTGATGTGCGGGTCAGTAATAACTGTTCAGCGTGACTTTCGTGCTAGGTATGATGTGCATCCTCCTACAGCACAGAGCATTAGACGACGGCATCAACAACTCCGAAAAACATATTGTTTGTGTAAAGGCAAATCGCCGGGCCGTCGCAGAGTGTCTGACACAGATGTCGAACGCATGCGCCATAGTTTCACAAGGAGTCCGCAGAATTTCGTTCACCGTGCAGCTCGACAGCTCAACATGCCCCCGGTGTCCGTCTGGCGTGTGTTCCGTCGACGTTTACACATGAAACCATACAAAATTCAGCTACTGCAAGCTCTTCCTGAAGATGTCAGACAACAACGTGGAGTTCTGTAATGTCGTTCTTGGCAAGATGGAGGGTAACAGTTTTCTCCCACGCTTAGTGTTAAGTAACGAGGCAACATTCCATTAAATGGAAAGGTGAACCATCATAATCTGAGTATATGGCGTACGGAACAACCACTTAAAGTTGTACAACGTGAGAGGGACTCTCCAAAATTTAATTTGTTTTGTGCAGTTTCATTTTAAAAGATGTATAGTCCATTTTTCCTCGCCGAGAACACTGTTACAGGAAGCACATATCTCGATATGCCTCAGAACTTTCTTTTCCTTCAGTTGGAGACTGATTCGAACGACTTCATTCGCGAACAGTATGGGACACCGCCATGCTCGCTGCAGTGAGGGTACAATTTGAATACCGCTTTGACATATGCCATGCATCTCAAGGTGGGCATATTGAACACCTACGAAAAGGCACGAAAAAAAAAAGTTTTAGAGTTTCCCGTTCACCTAAAAACAAAATTCATTGTATATGTTTATTTGTTTCAGAAATATAGACGTGCCAAATCGCATGATTCTTTTTGATACGCCCTGTACTTAGCATCCAATACAAATTAAAGAGTAAGGAAGTTTTGTTAACAGTATTAATCTGGAGTGCAACCTTATACGGAAGTGAAACGTGGGCGACGAACAGTACAGGCGAATAGAGAATAGAGGCTTCTGAAATGTACTACAGAAGAATGTTGTAGATTAGATGGTCAGACTGGAAAGTTAATGAAGAGGTAATAATCGAGAAGGAATTTAGTCACAACTTGACTAAACGATCAGTTTCTACGACATATCCTGAGGCAAGAAGGAATAGTTAATTTGGTAATGGAGGGGAGTGCAGCGGGTAAAAATTGTAGAGGGAGACCCACTCTTGACTAAAGTAAGCAGGCTGAAGTGGATGTAGGATGCAATAGTTATGCAAAGATGAAGAGACTTGCACAGGATGGACTAGTGTGGAGACCTGCATCAAACCAGTCGGTCTTCAGACTGAATACCACAGCAACAAAATTGGATGATATCTGTCATAACGAATGGATAAGTAGGAGAGGATCAGTTTCATGGCCTATAACAATCCTTCAGATTATCAGCTACATCCTTTAAAACAGCTGAATTATGCAGCAGATGTTCAAAATGAGGAGGCACTTCGTTGTCAGTTCATAGAAGCCTGCGAAACCATTCAACACCGTCAAGCAATGCTTGATACTGAGTAAGTGTTTAAGAATACCACCCAGCGAAGGTCATCTGTCTCCAATTCACCCCCCCCCCTCACCCCCAGGCCGGAAACAGCGTATACAGTCTGTCTGTGTACATAGTCAATTCAGTGTGCAAGTATGAGAAACTGCTCTAAATGTTTGCGTAGCGTGTATCTGAGATGGAACCTGGGAACCACCCTAGTATTCACCTAGTGGGATGAGAAAACCGCCTAAAATCCACATCCAGGCTGGCTACCACACCGAAACCTCATTTTTAATCCGCCAGGCGGTTTCCATCAAGGCCGGCATACTCCCCGTCTCGGAGCGGAGCGTTCACACGCGCGGCTACCCGAGCGGATACTGTGTTTAAAACAGTCAATGAGCCGATGAACGCATGTGTTTGTGTGGAAGCGAGCTGAGGATATTTTAAACATTTTTCACGCTTTTCCTGAGTTGAGAAATTTGTATCACGCTCTTCCATATATAACTTAAAAACGAAAGACTTTCGGACCTATATCTATACCCTATGTTGGTTGGAGGAATCCGTTCACAAAGCTTAATGCCCTTGTGATACATCCTCTATTGTAACTGCACAATAGTTTTCCTGGGTGAATTGAATCATATGGAAAATGAGATGCAAAAAGAGGACAGGTGCTGGAAAAAAAGATGTTTAAACAGTTATTAACAACTGCAAATTTTCATCCCGACCCAAAACATTTTTTATGGTAGGCTGTAATAACGGAGACGGATAATTAACATCCACAATGGTCCTAGTAACCGCGGCCTTTGTATCAAGTGGGAGTGCTTTTTGCCATTACATTATCTATGCTGTTATCTCCACAGGTAATTGTTTAAATCGTGTTACATTAAATACAAGAATGATATTGTTAATAACGTAAAACATACAATTACTGATTTTCCTCTTTACTTCACGGGACCTAAACGCACAACCAGTTTCGAGAATACCCTGTATTATACAGGGTGTTAAGAAAAGGTACTGCCAAACTTACAGGAAACATTCCTCACACACAAATAAAGAAAAATGTTATGTGGACATGTGTCCAGAAACGCTTAATTTCCATGTTAGAGCTCATTTTAGTTTCGTCAGTATGTACTGTACTTCCTCGATTCACCGCCAGTTGGCCCAATTGAAGGAAGGTAATGTTGACTTCGGTGCTTGTGTTGACATGCGACTGATTGCCCTATAGTACTAGCATCAAGCACTTCAGTACGTGGCATCAACAGGTTAGTGTTCATCACGAACGTGGTTTTGCAGTCAGTGCAATGTTTACAAATGCGGGGTTGGCAGATGCCCATTTGATGTATGGGACAATAGCCGTGACGCGGTACGTTTGTATCGAGACAGATTTCCAGAACGAAGGTGTCCCGACAGGAAGACGTTCGAAGCAATTGATCGGAGTCTTTGAGAGCACGGAACATTCCAGCCTATGACTGGCGACTGGGGAAGACCTAGAACGACGAGGACATCTGCAATGGACGAGGCAATTCTTCGTGGAGTTGATGATAACCCTAATGTCAGCGTCAGAGACGTTGCTGCTGTACAGGGTAACGTTGACCACGTCACTGTATGGAGAGTGCTACGGGAGAACCAGTTGTTTCCGTACCATGTACAGCGTGTACAGGCACTATCAGCAGCTGATTGGCCTCCACGGGTACATTTCTGCGAATGGTTCATCCAACAATGTGTTAATCCTCATTTCAGTGCTAATGTTCTCAATACGGATGAGACTTCATTCGAACGTGATCAAATTGTAAATTTTCACAATCAACATGTGTGGGCTGACAAGAATCAGCACGCAATTGTGCAATCACGTCATCAACACAGATTTTCTGTGAACGTTTGGGCAAGCATTGTTGGTGATGTCTTTATTGGGCCCTATGTTCTTTCTTTGTGTGTGAGGAATGTTTCCTGAAAGTTTGGCAGTACCTTTTTGTAAAACCCTGTATCCACTTCTGGAATCGTCAGCGTGGGGGCTATCTGTAGTATTATGATTTTAGCGATCCTACAAGATGAAAATTTATTCAGTATTCGTACCCTATACTTCTGATTTACACCTAAGTGAGCCAAGGCTATGGAAATACCGATCCGTATAAATGTGGAGTATTGTTGAGGGGGATGGTTGCAGTGATTTGCAACACATGAAGCTTCCTGTCAAACTGAGCTATCCGAGCACACCTATAGGTAAAGCTCAAACTTCAGTCTTACATCTACATTCATACTCTGCAAACCACCGTGAAGTGCATGGCGGAAGGTACTTCACATTGTACCAGTTATTGGGACTTCTTCTCAATCCACTCACGCATGGAGCGCAGGGAGAATGATTATTTAAATGCCTCTGTGCAGTTGTAATTAATCTAATTTTGTATAAATTTAAGGTGGTTGTGGGAGAAAGGAAAGGAAAGAGAAGGAATTCACGATGTCAGCTTCATCGGAACATTATGCAGAGTCAGTGGCGTCGAATGAAAATGTGTGTCAGACCGGGATTCTAAACGGGGATATCTTGCTTAGTAGGCACCTGCGTTAACCGCTGCGCCACCCGCGAACTCACTCGATACGCCTCTCGGCCGACCCACATTCCCACCTATCACCATCTCTCCACAGACCCCGCCCATGTCCTCCATGCTCGCTACTTTGAGATTCCTGCTGTAGATCGAACGTGACTATGCATCTCGCACTGAAGACGGTGGATTCATAGCCCATCGAGGCGACTCAGTTGTATGAATGTGTCGTGTGTCTTCTTTCGTCCGAACGAACAGACACCACGCATTTATATAATCTAATATTGTCCTCACAAGCCTCATGGAAGCAATACGAAGAGGGTTGTAGCATATTGCTGGATTCACTATTTAAAGCTGATTCTTGAAAATTTGCAAGTAGACTCTCTCGGGATAATTTGCATCTCTTCGGGTACCTGTCAGTACAGTTTCTCCAGCAACCCTGTGACACTCTACCACGTGTCAAACAAACAGTAACCATTTGTGCTGCTCTTCTCTGTATATGTTCAGTATCACCTGTTGGTTCTATTTCGTACGAGTCCCACACATTTGGGCGATATTCTAGGATAGGTCGCACAAATGATTTGCAAACAATCTCCTTTGTAGACTGATTGCATTTCCCAAGTATTCTACCTATGAACTGAAGCCTGCCATCTGCCTGACCTACGACTGAGCCTCTGTGAAAAATTCCATTTCATATCCTTGCAAAATATTACACCCAGATATTGGTATCAGTTGAACGATTCCAACTGTCACTCGTTGATAGTGTACTCGTAGGTTTATACGTTTCTTCTATGCCTCTGTTGTACCTTCCATTTCTCTTGCATACATTTATGGACTAGCACCCAATTTCGATGTGTCAGGAAGCTTGATTTCTGCACATGCTCCTAAACAGAGTGAAAGATTCGTTCTTCACATAATCTTTTCACCCCAAAATGTATCTTCACCCAATAGCGGCGTGTATACTGATTTGATACTTCCTCCTTCATTAAAACTGTGTACCAGAAAATAAGTCAAACCCATAACCTTTGCCTTTGACAGGTGAATTTTTCTATCATTGTCATTAAGCCATTGTTTGACATATTCTCTTTCCATTAAATGCTATCCTAGCACAGTATCCAGATACGTCTCTCAATAATAAAACTGTAGCAAATAAATACGAATACTGTGAAAAAAGTAGTAGGCTCTAATAATTGCAAAATATCTACAAATATTGACGTGTGAGACAGTGCTCTTTGGTAATTACGTCTTATATAACTTAATGATTCACTTTGAATGTAACAAACTACTTAGAAAAGAGAGAAGAGCTAAATTATCACCTGTGAAATTGTCCGCAGAAAGATACATTTTAGAAACAAATAGTTATTCTAAAATTTGGCCGCATTAGTGACAGTGGCACGGATAGTGCTGTTTGTAGCTGTTTGTAACTAGCTAGTCCAACGATCCAGCCTACTCCGGGTCGCTACAAGTCAGAATGGGCGAGAGAAATGTTTAAGGAAAGGGTAGAACCACGCCTGGGCGTACAGTGATAGTATTGACAGGTGGTTTATTCACGCAGCCTTATACAGCACTCCGGCCGGCCTCAGGATCGTAATGTGTGTATGCAAACACAGTTGACTGCGGAATGTGCTGCCACTCCTATTATGCCGGTGACGTCCACTGTCCTGGGTCGCAGGCGGCTGCTACCATCCAGCGAAGAACAAGCGCTGTCTGCCCAGGCCCTCCGAAATTTGGCCAGCTATGCACCCCCACGAGTACTCCTTGTCCACATGTCGCGCTCATGGGTGCAATAGCCGACACTAGATGTCCTGATGACAAACAGCAATGCCCCGGAACCCCCAGGGGTAGACCAGGACAGTGCCGGTGACGTCTAGGTGGCTAGAAGGCCGCGAGGGAGTGGCTAGGAGGCCGCAAGGTCGTTCCTCCCCCAGTCATACCATAGGCAGCTTGCAGTTCGTCAGCCAAAGTCCCTCAGAGGGCAAAGGTTGGCCTGACACAAGCTCTCCGCATCGGTAGAATTTGCCAAATCCCGCAGTCGCCCTGGCACAAGTACTTCGAGCCTTGTATTGGAATTCGTGTTAATCAGCGAGCAGGGAGCCAACATATCTTCATCGTCCAGGACTAGCTTTGGTTTCTCTAGAACACAAAAGCCCTTCATTCTCTCCTGTTCGTGATGCAGACATAATGGCAACATGAGTGAATGCCTTAGCTCGATTATTTATACCCTTGTATCTAAGATCGTGACATAGTCCTATCGCGTGAAGGGGAATGGGTAGGTTTGCCATACTCTTGTCCTGTCAGCTTTTCCTTCGCTCGCTCAGCCTCGAGCACGAGTTGTTAGACCCGGTTAAATTAGCGACGCGTGAGTTTCTCTGCAGCACGCACTTGCTCTGAGTTACAAAATATTACCTCACTCTTCGTCACACTGTGTTGTGGCGTCCACAGTCCTATGCATCTCGGATGTGACCAGTGTCACAAGCCCCGTATGACTGGAGTGTTTTGACGTAATGTCAACAGTACTGTCCAGTGGCTTATTTGATTAGCACACCAGCCAATATGGCCTCTACTGCCTCGCCGTGTCTGGAATCAAACTTTAAAAACTTACAATTCGCGCGCCAAAATTTTTGAGGTGCAGCACTGTCTAGTGCTTCATCATGTAAAAGGTTGTTTTATTCTCGCTCATCCATGACACATACTAAGACAAAGAAAACTGCGAACCACGAAGAAATTATCCGATGCCGATGGAAATCGGCATATACGATGTATATGTAGAGATAAACAAATGATTACAGTTTCAGAGAAATTGGATGATTTGGTCAAGAAAAAGAGCTTCACAAGCTGAGGAGGCCAATAATACAGTGGTGCACCTCTGGCCACTATGCAAGCAGCTGTTCGGCTTGGTATTGATTGACAGAGTTTCTGCATGTCGTCCTGAGGGATATCGTGCTAAATTATGTCCAATAGGCGCGTTAGGTCGTCAAAATCCCGAAGTGGTTGGAGGGCGCTGTTTATAATGCCCCAAACGTTCTCATTTGGGAAGAGATCCGGTGACCTTGCTGGCCAATGTAAGGTTTGGTAAGCACAAAGACAAGTAGTATAAACTCTCGTCATGTACAGGCGGGCATTGTCTTACTGAAATGTAAGTCCAGGCCACCCTGCCATGAAAGGCAACAAAACGGGGCGTAGAATATAGGCGATATACCGCTGTGCTGTAAGGGTGCCGCTGATGACATTCAAAGCGGTCCTCCTCTGAAAAGAAAGGGCAGCCCATATCATCGCTTCTGGCTGTTGGGCCGTATGGAGGGCGACAGTTAGGTTGGTTGGTGTGTGAGATTGAAGGGACCAGACTGCGATGGTCATCAGTCCCTAGCGACAGTCAGGTAGGTACCCCACCGTTGTCCTGGGCGTCTCCAGATACTGGCTGGAGTAGAATTGTCTTCAGTGATGAGTTCCGCTTCGAACTGAGCCCCGATGACCAGCGAAGATGTGTCTGGGCAACTGTGAGACACAACCTGACTGCCGCCTTCCATACGGTCCGACAGCCAGGAGTGAGGGCCTGGATTGCCATTTCATTTCATAGCAGGATCGCTTTGGTTGTCATCTACGGCACTGTTACATCGCAGCGGTATGTTAACGATATTCTACGCACCGTTTATTTGCTCTTTATGGAAAGCCGTCCTGGGTTAACATTTGAGCAATATAATGGCCATCCACACACACGGTTGGTGCTTGTACTGCTTGTCCTCGTGTTTCCCAAACCCTATTTTGGCTAGCAAGGTCGCCGGACCCCTCGCCAGCTGAGAACGTTTGGAGCATTTGTGAGTAGAGCCTTCCAACTAGCTCGTAATTTTGAAGATCGTGGCTGGACAGAATTTGGTCCGATATCCCTCAGGAAGACATACGAGGTGTGTTTTTTAAGTAAGGTCCGTTTGAACATAAATACACAACGAAAGGTTATTTCAAAAAAGTAAATTTATTTTCAGAAAGTACATACTTCACTCTATTTTTCGACATAGTTGCCAAGTTTGTTGAAACACGTATCATACCTCTCAACCAATTTTAAAATACCCTCTTCATAAAAACTTTCCGCCTGCTCCGATAACCAAGAGTTCATTGCCGTTTTCACGTCGTCATCATTGTAACGGCTGCCACTGAGATGTTGTTTGAGGTGGAGGAACAGATGGTAATCGCTCGGCGCAAGATCAGGACTGTAGGGTGGGTGGTCTAAAGCTTCCCAGCCAAAACTGTCCAATAAATCGCGGGTCTGACCTGCAGTGTGAGGTCTTGCATTGTCATGAAGAAGGACAATTTCCTTTGTCAGCATGCCGCGTCTTTTGTTTCGAATCGCTCTGTGTACCTTTCTCAGGGTTTGGCAGTATGCTTCTGCATTGATAGTGGTTCCTCGTTGCATGAAGTTGACCAACAAAACACCATTCCTATACCAAAACACCCATGCCATGATTTTGCGCTGGGACAGTCTGTTTTCCTTCACCTTTACAGGCGAGTGTGTGTGTCTCCATTCCATGCTGGTTGCTTCGATTCGGGCATGATATGCGAATCCAATGTCTTGTCTCCAGTTACGATCTGACTCAAGAAGCCGTCGCCTTCTTCGTGATTACGAGTCAAGAACTTCATCGCACACTCAAATCTTTGGTTTTTGTGGTCCTCTGTTAGGAGTTTCGGGATCCAGCGGGAGCACAGTTTCCTAAACTTTAGGTGATCAGAAACAGTGTTGTAAAGCACTGATCTTGACGCTTCAGTAAATTCGTTTGAGAGACCTGTTATTGTGAAGCGCCTGTTCTCACGAATCCTCGCTTCAACTGAAGCCACCAAATCGTCTGTAATCAAAGAAGGGCGACTGGAGCTGTCCTCATCATGAACGTTGTCACGGCCATCTTTGAACTCTCGTACCCACTTACGCACTTTGCTTTCACTCATAACAGTATCACCGTACACTTCACAAATCTGTCCATGAATTTCTGCAGCAGACAGGTTCCTTCCAGACAAAAACCATATCACTGAGCGACCCTCACACGCGGCGGGCGAGTTGATAGTCTTAAACACTTTGACAGCACAGAACAGAACCGTACAGGTTAGCTTCAGACCTTAAACTGAGCGCAGTTGTTCCCGAGGCATGTCGGCGCACGACGCACGGGCTCGTTGCACTACAAGTGTCTACAACAAAACGGATCTTACTAAAAAAAAAAAAAAAAAAAAAAAAAAACACGCCTCGTACAACAACTCTATCAATCAATGCCAAGCAGAATAACTGCTTGGATAAGGGCCAGAGGTGGATAAGTCTATTACTGACTTGCTCAATTTGCGAAGCTCTTCTTCTTGAATGCATCCAATTTTTCTTAAATTGTAATCAGTTGTTTGTCTCTACATGTAAATCATATTTCTGCTTGTGTTAGAGCGTATATGTCCTTTCCCCGGGATGTTCCATTTCTTCAGTTTGTCCTTTGCTCTGTGGACGACAGTTTGAAACTAGTTGAGCGATTTCGATGAGACCAGGTTTCTTCATTGCCATGGGATGCGCTCTCTTTGCGGCCAACACTTTTCAGATAGTTGGGAAATTTATAGTTTTATAGTTCAAACCAGCTTTCATTATATCTATGTTGAGTAGGTCTTTATGGTACAGGAAACAGTTAACAGACGTCACAGTTAGTGGCGAAGAATAACTTTCATGAAGGCGATGATGGCCTCTCAGTACTTGGAGAAATCTTGCGTCACAGCACAAATCGAGCTGTACTTGCAACGGAATGACGTTTGTGTGTCTACTTTCGTCTCAGATCTATGAGTATCTTTCTTTTAGGGTAACACTGGTCTTTCTGGCTGGAAATGATTTTTACCATATGGGTCAACTGAGCAGCGTAGCACTATGACAGATGTGCTTACTGCTTTAAGGTGAGAGAGCCCTCCCCGACCCACTCCCCGTAATCCTCTCAGTTTGTAAAGTAGTGGGTTGTGAGACGAGACCGTTACCTTGAAACTGTAACTGTGGTTTTGAAGTGGAATTCGTAGCTGCATTTCTAAACCCGAAGTTTAGGTGAGTCGTTGTGTGTCACATCTTTTCAAACCCACTTCATTTACAGTTTCTGTGATATTTTATTGCTTTTTTTTTATAAAAAAACGCATTCTGGGTTTTCAAGGTTGTTATCCATTGACATAAAAACATCGCAACACGAAGAAGGGGTTGTGCGACATAAACGAAAGTTGGTAGACGTGTTTCTACAAGAACATCTGGCCACGAAGCTAAAATAAATCTGCGAAATCATGAAAACAGCGGGCTCTGTACAGTTGTATTAACTCAAGGAAAGAGAGAATGCGTCTGTAAATCTCTGTTCCCAAAAGAAAGAAGAAAGATGATTTAATGCATCGTGATCAGGAAAGACAAAATGTACTTATCAGCATAATTATGTTCTACAACGCATTTGTAGTGAGTTACAGACGCTGCAAAAAACATTATTTCGTGTCCTTCCACCGATACATTCTATTGTGACACATTTGTTGTAAAGGCGCTTATACCATCCATATGTAGTACTAAACAAACGTGTCTAGGCCTGAAATACACAGATGGTACCTGTTATCGTACACGGTAACTGGATGTGCGTATACCAAAGGCTGAAACACCCTCAAGCACAGCGAGTAGTGAACGGCGAAACAAGGCAAGTAGCTGGTCGCATATGAAACATTTATACATTGTTCAAACGGATAAGAATGTGACATGTTGTTCAGGTATGGTGGTACAACGAAAAAGCGCTTGGCGTGAAGCTGCACGCCTGTATAGGCAAGGTAGAATGCTAAAAATTATTGACTGCCCCTATTAATGAAAACTTGAACTGGGAGAAACTTATTACTGAGCTTCTCAACAGTTAAGTTCAGCTAATTCTGTTCTTCTAAGTGGTAGCCTTCGAAACAAAAGATCAATCTCCTAACATATTTTAGATATTTACAATAAATAATGTCTTATGGACTAATTTTCTGGGGTCATTCGTGACTTAGAAAGCAAGCACTGATCGCGTAAAAGCAAGCAGTAAGTATAATTTGTGGTATTCTCCCTCAGTCATCTTGTAGGTACCTCGTAAAGAAGTTACGTATTTTAACTTCAAAAAATATAGGGTGTTTAAAAAAGTAACACATATTTTTACAAGAGGTAATATTGGTCAAAACCAGAAGAAAACTTCCTATAACGACATGCTCGGACACCAGTACCTATTGAGATATCAGGCAATTTGTCCTGTCACTCCCATCTGCCTGTTTTGTAGAAGTAAACACTATAGGCAATCCTGAATGCGATTACCACAAATCCTTTCGAAGAAGGGCTGAAGGATGTGTTCAGCCCTTCTTCGAAATAAATCACGCACTTTTCAAACACACCTGGCTCCATTCAGATTAAGTCACATGCGTTGGTCAAAGGCTCCTATAACGTCGGCACATTTACTTCGAATTGGGCATACACCAATGCCCTTAAATGTCCCCATAACCAGAAATCCAACTAATTCAGGACCACTGAACAGACGGACCATGCTACCGGACCTTCTTAACCAACCTTTCGCCCGTGAAACGTACGTACTTTCGTACGATCCGTAGAAAAGGGTGAGATGCTCCGTCGTGCGTAATCACTGTCGTTCTCTTCCTGCAAAGGTAACGTTCTCCTATAATGCTGGTAATTCATCGCGCAGAAATCGGTGATACATAGTACCTGTTAATCTGTTGGCAAAGTGTATGGTCCCATGAGTCTGTCATTGACAATTCCTGCCCATATATCGATGCTGAAGCGATCGTGGTTCCTCACTTCCATGGCTGCCCACACGTGTGTATTGTGGTAATTTACTTTGTTATTTCTTGTGAGCCTTCGAATACTACACAATACTCATCACAGGTACAGTGAGCCATATCTCAACAGCTGTTGGTTTCCAGACGTATGTTATAGGAACTTTTGTTATAGTCTTCGTGCTTGTCAAACCCTACCTTGCCCAGCAAGGTCGCCGGATCTCTCCCCAAATGAGAAAATTTTGAGCATTATGGGCGGGGCCCTCCATCCAGCTCGGGATTTCGACGATCTAATGCGCCAGTTGGACAGAATTTGGCTCGATATCCTTCAGGAGGACGTTCAACAACTTTATCGATCAATTCCAAGCCGAATAACTGCTTAGATAAGTGCCAAAGGTGGACCAGTCTATTATTGACTTGATCAATTTGTGAAGCTCTTTCTCTTGAATAAATCATCCATTTTTTTCTGAAACTGTAGTCATTTATTTGTCTGTACATTTACATCACATCTACCTATTTCCGTCACATGCGGATAGTTCCTTCGCGGTACGTCGTTTTTCTTTGTCTTAGAGCGTACAATAGTCTCTTGCTGTAGGCAGGTGTTAATCCCCAACGGATGCTGGTCAGTTAACATAAACACTGATTTTCAGACTCAGTGTGTGACGCGATATTATCCATGCAACAACGGTGACTGAATGACCCAGCGTCCTAGAACTTCTTGCAAATCACGCTGGTTACACTAATGGAAAATGTGCTCCTAGCAGAACGCCGAGCCCCGTGATTCATATATGGGGGCCTAAAATATATCAGTTAGTGAGTACGCCATCTTTTGGACGACTGCTTCCCAAGAAGGTAGATCTAACGTTGAAGTTCATGGCACTGGCCTATCCGATATGCCTGTCAGAACGTCCCCTATGATGTGGCTACTGTAAGTTTTGTAGCGCTTAGCGTGCAATTCAGAAACAACACTTGGTGCGACATGTTTATTATCTAGATCCAAGGAAGTATCTCCCAATGTTTGTTACAAATGATTACAAACATCTTCTATAAACGATAACAGACGTTGCAGTACTCTTACCAAGCATCGGATACAGACATGACTCTATAGCCGAGGCCACTATTGGACACTAGTGCGGTGAAAGTCAACCACGAGACAACCAATCTGACACACGGCTGTGAGAGATCATTACTAATTGGAGGGCAAGGTGAGGAGAGATAGCAAACTACATTTTCTGATTATCAGACTTTGTGTAAATGTCTTTCATTAAATTCCAAATCTGTCCAACGAATCTCATCGAGCGAGCGCATGTGATGCTGTACCGGTGATCCGTCTGCACGTGGAATCTCTTTGACATTCCTTGGGCGGAGTAGGTTATGTGCTGGCACCGCGTTTCATCCTCTCTCTTTGTCATTAGTGAAATAAATACAATATTTCACTTCATATGCACTCATGCCAGACAAAATAATGGCTCCAAGCACTATGGGACTTAACATCTGAGGTCATCAGTCCCATAGAATTAGAACTACCTAAACCTAACTAACCTAAGGACATCACACACATCTATGCCCGAGGCAGGATTCGAACCTGCGACAGCAGCAGCAGCGCGGTTCCGGACTGAAGCACCTAGAACCGCTCGGCAACAGCGGCCGGCCATGCCAGACATATACAGGGTGATTCAAAAAGAATATCACAACTTTAAAAATGTGTATTTAATGAAAGAAACATAATATAACCTTCTGTTATACATCATTACAAAGAGTATTTAAAAGGTTTTTTTTCAATCAAAAACAAGTTCAGAGATGTTCAATATGGCCCCCTCCAGACACTCGAGCAATATCAACCCGATACTCCAACTCGTTCCACACTCTCTGTAGCATATCAGGTGTAACATTTTGGATAGCTGCTGTTATTTCTCGTTTCAAATCATCAATGGTGGCTGGGAGAGGTGGCCGAAACACCATATCCTTAACATACCCCCATTAGAAAAAATCGCAGGGGGTAAGATCAGGGCTTCTTGGAGGCCAGTGATGAAGTGCTCTGTCACGGGCTGCCTGGCGGCCGATCCATCGCCTCGGGTAGTTGACGTTCAGGTAGTTACGGACAGATAAGTGCCAATGTGGTGGCGCTCCATCCTGCTGAAATATGAATTGTAATTGAAATTGAATAGCTCTGCGAGTCGATTTTCCTGGGCTGCGAACAAATGCTTGCTGGATGCGTGCTACATTTTCATCACTCATTCTCGGCCGTCCAGAACTTTTCCCTTTGCACAAACACCCATTCTGTGTAAACTGTTTATACCAACGTTTAATACATCACCTATCAGGAGGTTTAACACCATACTTCGTTCGTAATGCACGCTGAACAACTGTCGTCGATTCACTTCTGCCGTACTCAACAACACAAAAAGCTTTCTGTTGAGCGGTCGCCATCTTAGCATCAACTGACACCGACGCCTAGTCAACAGCGCCTCAAGCGAACAAATGTACAACTAAATGAAACTTTATAGCTCCCTTAATTCGCCGACAGGTAGTGCTTAGCTCTGCCTTTTGTCGTTGCAGAGTTTTAAATTCCTAAAGTTGTGGTATTCTTTTTGAATCACCCTGTACATTAGTCACATTGTAGTCACAGCACTCACACTGAGCTGTACGATGTACCGACCACCTGACTTCGTATATGCCGACAAGACAGCCGTGTGTTAGCATCGTCGGCCCAAGTACAATCTCCTGGAATACTGCTAGCTGATGGACATCTGAACAAGTGCTGCTCTCCCTATGTAGCCCGTTGCTGTCATTTTTATGTAACAAGGGTTAAAATAAGTCCCCTCTGTATCCCTCCCACTGGTGTATGTGGTGCTCTATTTCTTTGTGGATCGTTCTTTGTGAGAGTACCAATATCACGAACTTCTCTGACTCACAGTTTATGTAATTTCCAGAAAAAATTGTTTTACTTCTCTTATTTAATGGGAATTTGTTTATTTACAGTTAATTTGACCAATAAATGCATAATGTATGTGACGATACAAAAAAACTGGTTGGTGCGTGACGTACATTGTGAGGTGGCACATGGGATAAGACACCACACGCGTTTTGAGTAGAGAAGTTTCTGTAACGGAAGATCCTTCAAAAGTTGGTGGAAGACGATGTGTTGGAAGGTTGACATGCTTGTTGGCACTCAGTGAATAGCGTATAAAAAATTGTATGTAAGATGATTGCCTCATTATTTCTACTACACACTTACACTCCACTGACGGCACCGACGTTGCACTTGGAAAGAGATGTTTACCTACCTATATGAATATTCTCCAGTATAACTTTTCTATGGTTAGTGAAGGTTACTTCGTCAGTAAACAAGGTACACGACATCTCCAGCATTAATGAAACCTTACAAAGTGCCAAGTAGCTGGTCGCGTATGAAACATTGTTCAAATGGATAAGAAGGTAACAAAATCGTTGGCCGGCCAGTGTGGCCGTGCGGTTCTAAGCGCTTCAGTTTGGAACCGCGTGACCGCTACGGTCGCAGGTTCGAATCCTGCCTCGGGCATGGATGTGTGTGATGTCCTTAGGTTAGTTAGCTTTAAGTAGTTCTAAGTTCTAGGGGACTGATGACCTCAGAAGTTAAGTCCCATAGTGCTCAGAGCCATTTGAACCATTTGAACAAAATCGTTTTCAAGTAGCTCTTTGGCCGAGCTGTTCTAGGTGCTTCAGTCCGGTACCCCGCACTGCTGCTACGGTCGCAGGTTCGAATCCTGCCTCGGGTATGGATGTGTGTGATGTCCTTAGGTTGGGTTGGGTTGTTTTGGGGAAGGAGACCAGACAGCGAGGTCATCGGTCTCATCGGATTAGGGAAGGAAGTCGGCCGTGCCCTTTCAAAGGAACCATCCTGGTATTTGCCTGGAGCGATTTAGGGAAATCACGGAAAACCTAAATCAGGATGGCCGGACGCAGGATTGAACCGTCGTCCTCCCGAATGCGAGTCCAATGTCTAACCACTGCGCCACCTCGCTCGGTGCGATGTCCTTATAGTCCAGTCAAATTGCAGATATACCTTGCAAAAGGTGGGGTAGAAGAGTTTATTTTTTCAACTCGTTCATATGGTTTGAAAGATTAGAAAACCGATTTTGCCAACAAAATTTCGCTCGGGAAAACTTTCTGCAGTCAAAAAACTTGGAAAATTTCGGCCTTTTTTCAGTTTTTTTCAAAATATCTCAGTTTCATTTGCTCCAATCGCTTTAACGTCTATTTTCTTTTTTAAAGAGCGCACAGTTCTCTACAAATTTGATTCTTGCCATTTTTTTCTACTCCCAATATCTAAGGAGCTACAGCGCCTCAAATAATACCAATTTTTCAAATTTTGAGCGTATTGGCAAATACCTTATTTTTTAACAGTATTTTTTCAGTTTCTGTTTGTGTAGTATAAATACATTATACATCATGTTATATGTTGGAACTTACCACCTCACTTTCAAGTATTCAATTTCTCTGTATGCAACATGAGGATTGCTGGGCACCCAACTATTGTGATTCTTACATCACTACCTTAAGTTCACTATGGGCCACCTCAGCCCTGGTATTTGTAAAACTATAAATATAAAAATACATCATTAAGAGACTTAGACACACACACGCACACGCACACACACACACACACACACACACACACACACACACACACACACGCACGCACACGCACACACACGCACACACACACATACATATACACACGCACACAAAATAAATTGTCTCAGGAAACTGAACTGTTATTAGCTGCAATAGGCAACCTAATTAGGTAGGTAATTATTCTTGTGTATAAAAGCCACACAGTTGACATTAAAAATAAGTAGCTTTATTACAATTAAAATGCATTGTCAGTTACTAAAAAATGTTGACAGTTCTGGGTATGTAATACTTGTAATATCGCACATTAGCGCACTTGATACAGATATGAGCATCACTTCCAACGTTTTGATGGTCCAGGTTCCTCAGTGTCACCAGAAATACCTTGAGTTACGGATTCATGGTCTGTACCTAGAGTTGATCCCAAATTGACCTCTTCTTTAAACAGCGAGTCAGCCTCAGCAAGTTCGTTGATTTCGTCGGCGGTTTCCTCAACATCCTCCATAACATCTTCTTCACTGTCTTCATATAAAAATTTTGGCACGTTTTCACATTTGACCCCAATACATTTCTTGCAAACTGAAGAACATTTCAAACCCGCTTTTCTGCAGGAGCACGCACCGCCACAATTCAGCTTGCATGAGCATGAAACAATGTGAAGAAGTGGTTCAGGTGCTGGATCTTGGCTCATTATAACGGGTATTGGACCGTGGTCACTGTGATTCCAGCCCCATTTTTCAGGGGGCTTCCAGTTTCCCATCCAACTTTGGACTTGTTCGTAAGTCCGCAACGAATGATGTTGTGCAGCATCTAGTGTAGGTGGCAACCGTGTAAGATTCAGTTTGCTTTTTGTGGCAGACTTGGCGAATAGCTGGTACCGCAAATGGTCTAGTGTGTGGGAATTGCTGACACCTCCACTATACAATGCAATAGTAACCTGTTCTGTTGCTGTTATTATTTCTTCACGGGTAGCATGTGGTTTATTGAACGTGCAAAGCGCTGAGGTTAGGTGTTCATTTTTCGCAACAATATTGCAGCACTTAATTTTTCCTTGACCAAAAAAAGCGGATGTTGTGTCACATCCGCTAAAGGCGTGAGTGAACAGAATATATTCACTGTCAAACTTGTAAGATGCAGTGGAAAACCACTTGTCCTCTGCATTTCCTCTTCCTGGCTTTAAGAAAAATAAGTTTTCAATGCCTTACCCCAAACCGGTCATGAGCACAAGCAGGTCAACATCTTCTCCGACAATGATAATACTTCCAAAATCTTTGGTTCTTGAAATGACAGATGTTACAATCATAACGTCAGCATCTTCTTGTGCCTGGTGCACTTCAACGCTACACTCCAGAAATTCCTTTTTAAGAAGTGTGATCAAACGCATCTTGTTTCGTTCGTTGTACAAGAACTTGTCCTGAGGGACTTGGTTCACCATCTCTGATTCAACCACAACCTCAACCGAAGTATGTTTTTGGACCTACAAATCCTCTCAGCACTCTTTGTGCTACATTTGTCTCCCTCACATGGATACCCATCAAATACAAAAGCAAATTGAGGTCCAAATTGACGTTGTAGGTAAGAAACATAGCTTTGGGCTATTGACTTGAAGCAAACATTTCGAGTCCAAGTCACTTTGTGGATAAGGTACCCTCCATCAAAATTTCATTTGGCATATGGCAGTCTTAACTGCTTGGTTAACAAGTCATCAGAATTCCCTTTTCAACATAAGAAGCATTTCTCTTTGAAACTGAACTGACCTTTTTCCTGCGACCGACGTAGCACGCCTGTTGGTTCCTGAGGATGTCAAAGGTTAGCTGCTATCATTCTCTCATTAATGTACTTCTTGTAGCATATTTCATGCACCATCACTTCACTGAGCGTTTCCAAGAAACGGGTGTGAGCAGACTCCCTGCGTTTAGCACTACAATCGTTAAGTGTGCTCAGTCGTTTCTTTTTCTCATTGCATCCACCACTCACCATAGTTTTTTCTCAAATGAAACACAAATTCATGTCAGACATACTCATTTTCAGCACCACAACATATACTGAATGGACGCGACTCCAAACTGTAGGACCCTTATTGTTGTGTGCTAATAGCTGTCAGCGCATTGTGAACAATCACTAGAGATAATTGCCTTCCGCCCGCCAAAGAATAAATACGCTTTTGTCCGCTAAAGAACAATTCCTACATACTTTTTCTTATAACTGATCATTAACGGCAATCAACTGTAGAAAATTTACAGCACCTGCGTGCAATCGTATTACATATTGTAACACAAATAAACTTCACGCAATCCGACGTGAATGTGTTCGTAGTTACTGAATATGATGCTGTTTGTCCTGGCCCTGCAGCAGAGTGAGATGGTAAATTCCAATGAATAACATTACGAGTAATATGTTTATACTACACAAATAGAAACTGAAATAACAGTGTTCAAAAATTAGGTAATTTGCCACTTTGCTCGAAATTTGAAAAATTGGTATTTTTTGACACGCTGTAGCTCCTTAGATATTTGGAGTAGAAAAAAAGGTAAAAATCAAATTTGTAGAGAATTTTGTGCTCTTTAAAAAAGAAATTAGACGCCAAAGCGATAGGAGCAAATGAAACTGAGATATTTTGAAAAAACTGAAAAAAGTGCGAAATTTTTGAATATTTTTGACTGCAGAAAGTTTTCCCAAAAGAAATTTTGTTGGAAAAACTTGGTTTTCTAACCTTTCCAACAATATGAACGAGTTAAAAAAATAAAATCTTCTACCCCACCTTTTGCAAGGTACAGGCTTTTTTTCTGACAGTTTCACTGGACTATTAGGTTAGTTAGGTTTAAATAGTTCTAAGTCTAGGGGACTGATGACCACAGATGTTAAGTCCCATAGTGCTTAGAGCTATTTGAACCATTTTTGATATGATACAGATGGAGTATTTGTCGGTGAATAATATAGTGTTCATTAGATCTAATAATGTCACTTTCTCTCGTAACAGATGAGAAGGAAATGTGTCAATCAATAGCTACGGCTGCTAGAAAATGAACTTCGCCATTTATTCCGGCCACGAGTTTATTTCGAACAAGTTTGTGAACTCATTTGTACCGTGTGACACTTAAATCATGTAGGAGCTTGGTAAATTGTTGTCCTGGTGGTTGTTGTCTATGCAGGTAATATTCTCCATACATAAGGATCATTTCGACTTTCTCAGCCATTCTAAACACCAAAAAATCTAACTTGCTCCGTACAGTTGACTTCAGTGGTGCACTAGCACAAGACTATGGAAAATGGTTCAAATGTTCAAATGTGTGTGAAATCTTATGGGACTTAACTGCTAAGGTCATCAGTCCCTAAGCTTACACACTACTTAACCTAAATTATCCTAAGGACAAACACACACACCCATGCCCGAGGGAGGACTCGAACCTCCGCTGGGACCAGCCACACTGGAAAATGGTTCAAATGGCTCTGAGCACTATGGGACTTAACATCGGAGGTCATCAGTCCCCTAGAACTTAGAACTACCTAAACCTAACTAACCTTCGGACATCACAAACATCCATGCCCGAGGCACGATTCGAACCTGCGACTATAGCAGTCACGCGGTTCCGGACTGAAGTGCCTAGAACCGTTCGACCACCGCGGCCGGCGACCATGGAAACATAAGTATGAACATGGCTACTTGATACTCTCGAGGTTAAGGTTCAAGTATCTTGCTAGTAGTGGTTCCAATGGCAGGGATAACACCCGTTGAGTGTAATTATCATAGCTCTTTTTTTTTATTTGGCCTTCAGGATGAATACACTATTTAGCCATCCATAATTATAGTATTTAGCCTTCGACGATTACACTACTTAGCCACCAACAATTACAAAAAATTGTTTTCACAGAACATGTAAATGAACATGTGATTTTAAAATAACTGAACAATATTTCTTTACAGTATAGCAGAAATAAAAAAGGAATGACTTCTTACTTTCTAAATGCAGAAATAATAAACAAATTTTTCGTTACAAAACATGTTTACAACAGGTTTGTGCAATCAGTATCCTTTGAGACACAAACAATTTCGTTGAATTAACCACTACAATTTTTTAAACATGACTGCGTAGTCAGCGACCATTTACAAATTAAAGCAATTACAGCTCTGAGTTGTAATTTCTTTAACTTTAACCAATAAAAAATGGTAATTACGCCTGGTCTGCAGCTCTGTGGACATATGTTAAAATTGCTAACTGCAGTTAATCTTATCTGAAATCTAACAACTGCTTTACCATTCTTTAGTAAAGGACCAAGAATGTTTGCAGGGAACGGCACCCTAAGCTTTATCGATTCTGTGAGGAATTATTCCCCATGTTGTTCGAAGTAGGAACAAGCGAAAATTAAATATAACTCATGAACTGTTTGCTATGGAGTACCGCAGTAAGCTCTACATCGAATAAAGTCGCCTCTACTATCAGTTTCGTCAAAAATGTGCGTTGCTGCATTTAATAAATGTACAAGTGATGTTCGTAAACGTATTTCCATCGTTTTTCGAATTACTGTGTAAGTTAACTTTGTGAGCCCCTTACTGTACTTCACTTTTTTGAAAAAAATACTTCAATTGTAGGTATCGTTTCGAAATTACTCTGTCTTGTTTTAGATGATTCATCCGGTGTGCCCTCTACCTAACCTAACCTAAAGCATTTTTCAAAGTAGCACATGGCTCGAGCCATCTAGAATTTTGCGGTCATTTAATATTATGCTATCCAGTTCCTCAGCAAATGTTTATTTGAAGGATTTCTTAACATTTCGACAGCGCGAGTAGAAGTATTATAAAATAAACATTGTGAGCCTTCTTTGCTAGTAAATGTTGGTGGATTACGTGTGGTGAGATGAAACTACCACGCCTTCACTGTGGTTTGCAGAGTGTGGATGTAGATACACATTATGCAAACAACGGTTATTCAGTTACGAGCTCAAACGTGTTTCAGCAATTTTGCACCATCCTCAGTGGATATTCTTATTACCGGTACGGTCTTATACTCCACATTGTTAGTTATTGTAAGACCATCTTCTCTTTATTTACAAGATGTAAACGATAATTGTTTAAAACGTACCACAGTAGTGTAGAGGGAGTCGAGACAAACAATTTGATACAGGACACTTCCGGTCTATCAAGTCGGAAAAATATCTCAAATTGGCGTGCAAAAACCATTTAAGCTACAGCCCATGCACATAGCGAGAGATTCTCAATATTCTCTCGCTCTCTTCACGCAAAGTATTAGTCCTAGAGAAAAAATTAATAGGACCTTTCCTGTAGGAGCTTTAATTTGATTTTAAACTGAGATACGTTTTCGCTATTGCCGTACTTATCGAGTTTATCAAGAAAAACATAAAAAGTGACCTTCAAACGCCAACTCACCCTCTCACCGTTAGTCCTTTTGGAATATTGTTCACGGTACTCCATCCTACCACTGTACAAAGATTTGCGACTATGTGAATTATTTTCTATGGTTGACGTTTTTGATGTTCATTGATTGGGCTATTACGCCACCGGCTTAGTGGGCTATTTCGTTATTAATTTAAACTTTCCAGTAAGGGCAATGAAAGAAAAAAGACGTTTGTAAACGTTACGCAAAACCTAATTTCGTTTAGAATTCGATCTAATCAAACCCTTACAAGCATTACGCTTTCTTAGAAAGGTTAGACAAAACGATTTAATTGCTAATTTGAATCTGCTAACATTCACAAAATTGTGATATAAAATTCACACAAACGTCAGTTTAGCAATTTGTAAGGGCACGTCTAAGCTCGTGGCGTAATCAAAAGGTCGAATATGGCAAATAATTTGCGTAGTCAAATTTTTAGTACAGTGGTCCTAGACTAACTCGAAAGTAAAGGCCTTCGGCGGAAACGTGCACCAGTACAAAATTAAACTAAATCAAATTTACTACAAAAAGGTCATAATATTTTTTCTCTAGGACTAACAGTTTTCGCGAAGAGAGCAAGAGAACAATGAAAATCTCACGCGATGCCTATGTATTGTCGCTTAGGTGATCTTTGTAGACCCATTTGATGTAGTTTCCCGAACTGACAGACCACAAGCGTCCCATATCAAATTCTTCGTCTCGACTTGCCCTACACCAGGGTTTCCCAAATTGTGTTCCGCGGAACAGCAGTGCTCCACGGGAAGTGCAGAAGTGCGCCGCGAAAAACTATTAACAACTTGGAGGATTTTTGTCTCGCCATTTTGACGATACTAACTACGTTTTTTTTAATTTTATTATGATTTCTGTAGTTATGATTTCAAATTGAAGTAATCACTGAATAAAACCAGTTTTTCTCGTTTTTAAAAATAAATAAGGTGTTCCATCAAAGTACCAGGATTCTCAAAGTTTGGGAACCCCTCCTCTACACCACCAAGGTACGTTACAAACAGTTATCGTTTATACCCTGTATAGATTTCTATGCCGTAGTTATGTTCATGCCACTGATCCCCGCCTGCTTGCTCATCTGAAACACACGCAGAGAGACGGCACATAATTTTACTGAATCACATTCCGAAATACAAACTCTGCAGGTTCACAAAGACACATCCATGTCTGAGCTTGAAAGTGTAATTCAGTACCTCTTTTTTTTCCTGTAACAGACGAGCGTGCGCATGAGGACAGAGGACAATTGCCACGAAAATAGCTGTGGCAAGCTGTAAAATTGCAGAAAGATGGTCACGCACTGCCTAACAGTCTGGAGAACAAGACCGTAATAAAGCACCTACCGAGGATAGCCCCCAGGGTGCCGAAACATATTTGGATATAATAGACGGACCAGAGTTCTCATGATTGCCGCGCGTGTTCATTATTTGCAGTGTGGTGTTTCATTTAATGGTGCTGTTGCAGGGTACTTACGCGATGCTGTACACCAACATGATAGTGAATGTGACGATACACCACTGCGCCGACACGGTGGGTGGTCTCAGCCTGGCCGTTTACCAGCTGGTGCTGCTGTTCGGGGCGCCGGGCGTGCTCATGCTCTTCTGCTACAGCTGCGTCATTGTCGAACTCTGGAAGAGCACGCGCAACATGTAGGTCCTGACCAACAGCATCAGGTACGCATCTACTGAAATTCTTGTGTGTCCGGCTACACAACACGCACTTCTATTACTTATTTCCGCTCCTTGCCTTTTTCTTTGCCGTCAGAATCTTAATCCCCATCGTTTGTTACTTCTTAAAATGTCAGAAAAGTTGAGAGGAATTAGCAGTAAAGTGACAATTAAGAAATAACCAATGTCAGTTGCTCATGGAATGGTTGTTGGACCTACGCGCGCGGGACATTCCATTTCGAAAATCGATAGGTAATTCAGTATTCCGAGATTCACAGTGTCAAGAGTGTGCCGAAAATACCAAATTTCAGGCGTTATTCTCAGCACGGACAACGCAATGACCGAGGGCTTTCACGTAATGACCGAGAGAAGAAAATCCTAAGAAATTTTGGTCTTACGTCAAAGCGGTAGGTGGATCAAAACAAAATGTCCAGACACTCTGTGAGCAAAATGGTATTGAAACAGAGGATGACAGACTAAAGGCCGAAATACTAAATGTCTTTTTCCAAAGCTGTTTCACAGAGGAAGACTGCACTGTAGTTCCTTCTCTAGATTTTCGCACAGATGACAAACTGGTAGATGTGGAAATAGATGACAGAGGGATAGAAAAACAAAATCGCCCAAAAGAGGAAAGGCCGCTGGACGTGATGGGATACCAGTTCGATTTTACACAGAGTACGCGAAGAAACTTGCCGCCCTTCTTGCAGCGGTGTACCGTAGGACTCTAGAAGAGCGTAGCTTCCAAAGGATTGGAAAAGGGCACAGGTCATCCCCGTTTTTAGAAGGGACGTCGAACAGATGTGCATGATGCAGGGAATGGCAATTGAATCTCAATGTAGACAAGTGTAATGTGGTGCGAATACATAGAAAGAAAGATCCTTTATCATTTAGCTACAATATAGCAGTTCAGCAACTGGAAGCAGTTAATTCCATAAATTATCTGGGAGTAGGCATTAGGAGTTATTTAAAATGGAATGATCATATAAAGTTGATCGTCGGTAAAGCAGATGCCAGACTGAAATTCATTGGAAGAATCCTAAGGAAATGCAGTCCGAAAACAAAGGAAGTCGGTTACAGTACACTTGTTCGCCCACTGCTTCAATATTGCTCACCAGTGTGGGATCCGTACCAGATAGGGTTGATAGAAGAGATAGAGAAGATCCAACGGAGAGCAGCGCGCTTCGTTACAGGATCATTTAGTAATCGCGAAAGCGTTACGGAGATGATAGATAAACTCCAGTGGAAGACTCTGCAGGAGAGACGCTCAGTAGCTCGGTACGGGCTTTTGTTGAAGTTTCGAGAACATACCTTCACCGAGGAGTCAAGCAGTATATTGCTCCCTCCTACGTGTATCTCGCGAAGAGACCATGAGAATTAAATCAGAGAGATTAGAGCCCACACAGAGGCATACCGACAATCTTTCTTTCCACGAACAATACGAGACTGGAATAGAAAGGAGAATCGATAGTGGTACTCAAAGTACCCTCCGCCACACACGGTCAGGTGGCTTGCGGAGTATGGGTGTAGATGTAGATGTAGATGTAGAGCAGCGGCGTTTGAGTAGAGTTGTCTGTGGTAACACACAAGCAACGCTGCGTGAAATAACCGCAAAAATCAAATTGGGACGTGCGACAAACGTACCCGTAGTTCAGTGCGGCGACATATGCCGTTAACTGGCTAATGCAGGAGACGACCGACGCGAGTGCCTCTGCTAACACCACGACATCGCCTGCAGCCGTCTCCTGGGCTGGTAATGGAATGAGTGTTTGGCGTCATGGGCCGGGAGGCCCCTTACGGGGCAGGTCCGGCCGTCTTGGTGCAGGTCTCATTACATTAGACTCCACATTGGGCGACCTGCACGCCAGATGGGGATGAAATGATGATGAAGATAACACAACACCCAGTCCCGGAGCGGAGAAAATCCCCGACGCAGCCGTCAATCGAACCCGGTTCCCTTAGGACGGCAGTCTGTCACGCTGATCATTCAGCTATTGGGGCGGACTCCTGGGCTGGTGACCATATCGTTTGGACTCGAAGATTAGAAAACCATGACCTGGTCAGATGTGTCCCGAGTTCAGTTGGTAAGAGCTGATGGTAGGGTTCGGGAGTGGCGCAGACCCCTCAAAGCTATTGACCCAAATTGTGAACAAGGCACTGTGAAAGCTGGTTGTGGATCTACAATGGTATGGGCTGTGTTGCATAGAATGGAGTGAGCCCAGAACCTATCACTGACTAGAAATGGTTCCATTCGGCTACCTGGGGAGCATTTGCAGCCATTCATGGACTAAATGTTCCAAAACAACGATGGAATTTTTATGGGTTACAATGCGCCATGTCACCGGATAATGACTGTTCGCGACTGGTTTGAGGAACATTCTGGACAATGCGAGCGAACGATTTAGCCACCCAGATCGTAGCAAGCAATATGAAATTAATTTAAGGCTGTTGTAATACAATGCAGTGAGTCAATGACATCCAAACATTTAGTAAACGTTTGTGAACATGTCTCCTACTGCGTAATGCATTTGAAGATAAGTAAAGTTACTGTTACGAATCAATTAATCATTCACTCTCACAGACAACTGCAACAACACTTCGTCAGGCAGTTGCGGTGTTACAGTTTTAGGATTTCTGAGTGCAGCAACAATCCGAAGATTAGATTAGCTTAGATTAATTATTCATTCCATAGACCCAAACATGTCAGATAAACACATTACAAAATTGTAATTAGAAAAACTTGAGTTTCATTAATTTTAATGATCCTCAGTCAATAAACAGTAAAATTATATACATTAATTAAATTTCAACTTCTAATATTTACAGGTTTAATACATGCATCTGCTTTCATTAAATTCATCATTCAGACATTTGCTAGTTTCTTGGCTATTACAACCAAGTATTGTCAAAAATTAAAGTAAATTATTCATTTCAGTGATCCTCAGTTAAGAACAGTCAGATTATGGACAAGATTTAAAATTAAACTTTCACTATTTACAGACTTAAGACTTACATCTGCTTTCCATACATCCATCATTCACACAGTAGGTAGTTACTTGGCTGTTACAACCAAGTATTGTCAAAAATTAAAGTATAATAAAATTTCATTAAAATGGTCTACTGCACTTGTTGAGAAACTCATGGATGGAATAGGAGTTGCCCACCAAAAATTCTTTCAGATTATGTTTAAATTGTGCCTTGTTTGAAACTAAACTCTTAATGGTTGCTAGTAACTTATTGAAAATATGCGTTGCTGAATACTGGACTCCTTTCTGGGCAAGAGTAAGTGATTTTAAATCTTTATGTATATTGTTCTTATTCTTAGTATTGATACTGAGTACTAAGCAGTTAGTTGGAAAAAGAGATGTATTATTTACAACAAACTTCATTAAGGAATAAATATACTGAGAAGCTGTGGTTAATATGCCCAATTCTTTGAGTAGGTTTTGACATGATGTTCTTGGATTTACACTACTCATTACTCTTATTATACGCTTCTGTACTCTAAAATTTTTTTCTCTGTTTGTGGAGTTACCCCAAAATATGATACCATATGACATAATGGAGTGAAAATAAGCAAAATATGCCAGTTTTTTTATATTTATATCGCCTATGTCTGACATCATTCGCATTGCATACACAGACTTGTTTAGGCGCTTTAGCAGTTCGTTAGTACGTTGCTCCCAACTGAATTTATTATCAAGTTGTAATCCCAAGAATTTTACACTCTCAACTTCTCCTATTTCCATGTCATCATATTTTATACACACACCAGAAGGAAATCTCTTGGAAGTTCTGAATTGCACATAGCAGGTCTTTTCAAAGTTTAATGACAGTGAATTGGTTATGAACCACTTATTAACGTCAGTAAAAATTTGATTAGCTGCTCTTTCTAAATTTATATTTGATTTATTATTTATTGCAATGTTTGTATCATCTGCAAATAAGACAAACTTGGCGTCTGGTAATGTAACAGATGCAGGTCATTAATATACACAAGAAACAGTAGTGGACGTAGTATGGAGAGAAATGGAGAGAAACAGAGAACAGACACGAAGTGTTCCGAATGGTGGCAACTTTTAACGACCAGCAGCTATTTCGGGGCCGGTGGCCAACTTACCTTGCCCTAACTATAGATAGTGCCAAATAAGTTGACATTCAGCGCGGTGGCTGATGGAGCGACAATGAATGAGAAAAGCCTTTACGATCGCTCCCATCAGCCACCGCGCCGAGAGTCAACTTAGTCTGCGTGTATAGTACTGTGAGCTCGTAACATACTAATTTATGTAAGTTATCAATTGACAATAACATCCCCACATATGCGGTCCTAGGCTCCGCCCCACAGCACCAGTATTGGCTCATGAGCAAAAACGTTTGACGACCACTGCTGCAGAGACATTGGTATGACCTCTACTTTGGCGAGGTAAAGTTGAGTGCTGAGGATTCCTGGAAGCCGTCATAAGTGTTGTCATGAAAACATCATTAGTAAAACATTCATTTATTGTTCATCAACTTCAAAATCGTGATGATACTCAGAGAAGTACATAAGCTGTACACAGTCTGCGAGGGGGCACGGCAGTCAGTGGGAAGGCTGGCAGTATCGTGCGACCGGTGGTGATGACGGCAGCGATTCTGCAAGGAAACTGACCGCGGCAGCGGGCGGCGGCTCGCAGTGCAGACAAGAGACTTCCTTCCAGCACAGGAAGGGCGCGTGGAATTACGCCGTGGATCCAGAATGGATACGATGGCTCACGGCAGCAGCAGTGTCTGCCCACACGAGCAGAGTAAAGCCGTCGGCACACGGACCATGCTGTCGAACGTTAATGTTGAGCGTGCCAAGTTCGACGTGCTGCTGAACGCTCAGGAACGATGCGACTTGCACATAAGGTACGTGGGCCCCAACGTGGTATACGCGATCGCAATGCACTCCAGCGGTAGTTGAGGGTTGTTTCTAGTTCGCAAATCACACTGTTTACTCAACGGACTCGCGTAAAATTCCCACGTTAGCTCTATTAAAACGCACGTTTCCTCTATCGTCCACGAAAAGGAAAGTACCATGTCCAATCAATAAGCACACAGGCTTATAAAAGATCCATTACAAACAGTGCGGTACAAATTTGGAATACTTCTCTGCATAAGATAAACATTATTTCATCATTCCCACATTTTCGTGAAACCCCACGGTCAGTCTTACTTGATCACTATTCCTACACAGCAGCAGAATCTTTGCAACATGTGAATTACGAAGCGTGAAAGAAAAAAGGCGCAAAATATCTTTACACAGATAGCTCAAGCTGTCCTGTTGATTAAGCCAATCGAACAAAGTCACCCCTCAAAATAAGGTGAATTTATATATACATAACATCAAATATTATAGTATATACTTATATTAAACTAATAATAAAGTATCAGAACCTAATAAAAACGCGAATGTTTGGAAAAAAAGTTCGGAAGTGTCCATACGCGAACCAGGGCCCTATTAAACAATTCATCACCAGAGAGTGACGCTACTTATTATGCTAATCCAACAACACACCTGTTAAATCTAATCACATTCTCTTACGGCGTGCTGAAAACTTTAATCGTAGATATGTTACTAATTGAAATTTAATTATAACAAATTGTACCAAGAACAATGCGTTTTCGATGGATCTTCCGTGTGTCGCTGCCTTCAAATAGCCTACTCTCATAATACGCAAGTTACAATCATTCTTTTGCCACGAATATGATGTTTCTCATTATTTTATTGCAACGAATCACACAGTTAATGAGTTTTCCAGTGATTCTCAATTTACTGGTGCTCAGAAACGGCATATATACATATAGGCTTGAAATCAATGCCAATATGGCGCCTCACAACTCTGTACTGAAGGGAGGTGGCGTGCGTGTGACGTAGGTGGCGTTGTGCCATCTCATTAGTCAACGCTCAGACGCTCGCTCAGAATATCTGACATGCCAGATACTGCTCTGCACGATCGGAAAGACTCCCGAACGTGCTGTTCCATGCTATGACGTCAGAAACTCAGCACTCTCAACACTCAACGTTCGGATGCACGAGTCCGTGTGCCGACAGCTTAAGCCGTCGGCACACGGACCGTGCTGTCGAACATTAACGTTGAGCGTGCCAAGTTCGACGTGCTGCTGAACGCTCAGGAACGATGCGACTTGTGCATACAGTACGTGGGCCCCAACGTGGTATACGCAATCGCAACGCACTCCAGGGGCAGCTGAGAGATATTTCTAATTCGTAAATCAGACTGTTTGCTCAACGGGCCCGCGTAAAATTCCCACGTTAGCTCTATTAAAAGGCACATTTCCTCCATTGTCCACGAAAAGGAAAGTACCATGTCGAATCAATAAGGACACAGGCTTATATAAGTTCCATTACAAACAGTGCAGTACAAATCTGGAATACTTCTCCGCATAAGAATAATAAATAATGTTTATTATTTCATCATTACCACATTTTAGTAAAACCCCAAGGTCAGTCTTACTTTATCACTTTTACTACCCAGTAGCAGAAGCTTTGCAACATGTGAATTATGAAGCGTAAAAGAAAAAGGAGCAAGATATCTTTATACAGGTAGCGCAAGCTGTCTAGTAGATTACGCCAATCGAACAAAGTTACCCCTCAAAAAAATGGTGAACTTATATTTACATAACATCAAATATTATAGTATATACTTATATTAAACTAATAATAAAGTATCAGAACCTAATAAAAACGCGAATGTTAAGATAAAAATTTAGATGGGACAAGACGCAAACCACTGCCCCAACAAACAACGCACTTCAAGACAAGGATTCTTCTCATTACGCTAAGCCAACAACACAGCCTCTCCATCTAATCATAGTATGTTACCCTTGCTGAAAACCATAATCGTAGATATGTTACTAATTTAAATTTAAGTATAACAAATTGTACCAAGAACAAAGCGTTTTGGGTGGATCTTCAGTGTGTCGCTGCCTTCAAATAGCAAACTCTCATAATATGCAAGTTACAATCATTCTTTTGCCACGAATATGATGTTTCTCATTATTTTGTTGGAACGAATCACAGAGTTAACAACGGGTTTTCCAGTGATTCTCAATTTGCTGGTGCTCAGAAACGGCATATGTAGATATAGGCTCGAAATGAATGCCAATATGGCACCTCACAACTCTGTAATGAAGAGAGACGGCGTGCGTGTGACGTCGGTAGCGTTGTGCCATCTCATTGGTCAACCCTCAGACGCTCGCTCAGAATATCTGACATGCCAGATATTGCTCTGCACGTTCGGAAAGACTCCCGAACGTGCTATTCCACGCTATGGCATCAGAAACTGGGCACGCTCAACGCTCA
This sequence comes from Schistocerca serialis cubense, assembly GCF_023864345.2. Taxonomy (NCBI): domain Eukaryota; kingdom Metazoa; phylum Arthropoda; class Insecta; order Orthoptera; family Acrididae; genus Schistocerca; species Schistocerca serialis. The sequence continues at coordinate 224,582,042 of NC_064640.1, forward strand.
ACATTCGGATGCACGGTCCGTGTGCCGACGGCTTTAAGGAGTTTTCCTGTACAGGCGATGGTGCCTGCACAGCCCCAGGCTTGAACAGTAGGCCGCCTGCTGGGTACGAGTCCGGCAGCGGTTAAGGTAGGCCCCCAGGTGGCACTATGGTTGGAGGGCGTTAAGTCCACAGCACTGGACTTAACGTGAACAGTAGTCCCGCAGCTAGCAGTGGCAGAGTCAAGAGGAGATGACCTCTTGCTCCTTGTAGACTCGCGAACTGTCATAGAACCTCCTCAGAGCTAGTGGCTGGTAGACTGAAATACCTCTGACTACAAATGACGATTACTTATACAGGCTTGGGCCATCCTTGTTTAGCTAAAGCATCGGTTTCTATCACGTAAGTCATAACAGGACTGTGGCTCTGATGTAAAGCAGTCTAACTCATCCAGTGGCTTCTCTTTTTCGCTGCATTGACAATGTCATGACCGTGGTCCCTCTGCCGTGCTGGGTTATGAAGTAACTGCTCTGTGACTCAGGGGCAGTACTTATCATATCAGCAAGTTGCCCCTGATGTAACTTCACCTGGCCAGCCCGTAGCTTCTTGTATTAGCCATGGCAGGTGTCTCAATGTTACTCACTCATACCCAGCAAATACCTAAGAACATAGCACAAGCTCCTAGGGATATTATGAAAATTTTCTTGCCAGTGCTACAAACTAGGTGCCAGTTTAATTGGTAACAACTTCAAAATAGAAGCCCAGAGAACGGTTCCTAACTAAATATTGACAACAACAGTTCAGTATGTCTCACTGAAGATACAGCACACAGTTCCTAGCCATGCCTTCAAATGCAAGATCATGGACAGTTCACTGGGAGGCCAAATCTGCTAAAAAACAAATCGCGGATCAAGACTAGGCGACTGTGATTTCTAAACGAGATCTCATATCCATCACCTGAGTGGCCGGGTACATTACTCGAGTTCCAGCATATTTTCGCAGCTTTCCACAGAGAGAGAATTTTGAAGTACAAATAGGTTATGGAAATACTCATATAGTCACACTTTGACAAAATTAGCAAAAGCCATTTCCTTGTATGTGAAACCGAGGACTTTGATTGGGATCAGGTGTCTAAACATGAATGCTAAATGGGTGGCTATTAAGAAGAATGCAGCAAGAAGAAACCTGCTCGGAGCTAAGTCTCTTTTAGCATTCACAGATTCAACCTATTGCGCTAACATCGTTTAAACCAAACGATTTTTTTCGTTGTGTATCTGATGTGACCCCCCCCCCCCCCACCTTAAACCATAGACCTTGCCGTGGGGAGGCTTGTGTGCCTCAGTGATACAGATAGCCGTACCGTAGGTGCAACGGAGAGGTATTTGTTGAGATGCCAGACAAACGTATGGTTCCTGAAGAGGGGCAGCAGCCTTTTCAGTAGTTGCAGGGGCAACAGTCTGGATGATTGACTAATCTGGCCTTGGAACACTAACCAAAACGGCCTTGCTGGTGATGCGAATGGCTGAAAGTAAAGGGAAACTACGGCCGTAATTTTTCCCGAGGGCATGGAGCTTTACTGTATGGATAAATGACGATGGCGTCCTCTCGGGTAAAATATTCCGGAGATAAAATAGTCCCCCTTTTGGACCTCCGGGCAGGGACTACTCGGGAGGATGTCGTTATCAGGAGAAAGAAAACTGGCGTTCTACGGATTGGAGCGTGGAATGTCAGATCCCTTAATCGGGCAGGTAGGTTAGAAAATTTAAAAAGCGAAATGGATAGGTTAAAGTTAGATATAGTGGGAATTAGTGAAGATCGGTGGCAGGAGGAACAAGATTTTTGATCAGGTGAATACAGGGTTATAAAAACAAAATCAAATAGGGGTAATGCAGGAGTAGGTTTAATAATGAATAAAACAATAGGAACGCAGGTAAGCTACCACAAACAGCATAGTGAATGCATTATTGTGGCCAAGATAGACATGAAGCCCACGCCTACTACAGTAGTACAAGTTTATATGCCAACTAGCTCTGCAGATGACGAAGAAATTGAAGAAATGTATGATGAGATAAAAGAAATTATTCAGATAGTGAAGGGAGACGAAAATTTAATAGTCATGGGTGACTGGAATTCGATAGTAGGAAAAGGAAGAGAAGGAAACATAGTAGATGAATATGGATTGGGGGTAAGAAATGAAAGAGGAAGCCGCCTGGTGGAATTTTGCACAGAGCACAACTTAATCATAGCTAACACTTGGTTCAAGAATCATAAAAGAAGGTTGTATACATGGAAGAAGCCTGGAGATACTGACAGGTTTCAGATAGATTATATAATGGTAAGACAGAGATTTAAGAACCAGGTTTTAAATTGTAAGACATTTCCAGGGGCAGATGTGGACTCTGAAAACAATCTATTGGTTATGAACTGTAGATTAAAACTGAAGAAACTGCAAAAAGGTGGGAATTTAAGGAGATGGGACCTGGATAAACTGACTAAACCAGAGGTTGTACAGAGTTTCAGGGAGAGCATAAGGGAACAATTGACAAAAATGGGGGAAAGAAGGAGGAGGAGGAGGAGATTAGTGTTAGACGTCCCGTTGACAACGAGGTCATTAGAGACGGAGCGCAAGCTCGGGTGAGGGAAGGATGGGGAAGGAAAATCAGCCGTGCCCTTTCAAAGGAACCATCCCGGGGGAAAGAAATACATTAGAAGAAGAATGGGCAGCTTTGAGGGATGAAGTAGTGAAGGCAGCAGAGCATCAAGTAGGTAAAAAGACGAGGGCTAGTAGAAATCCTTGGGTGACAGAAGAAATATTGAATTTAATTGATGAAAGGAGAAAATATAAAAACGCAGTAAATGAAGCAGGCAAAAAGGAATACAAACGTCTCAAAAAGGAGATCGATAGGAAGTGCAGAATGGCTAAGCAGGGATGTTTGGAGGACAAATGTAAAGATGTAGAGGCTTATATCACTAGAGGTAAGATAGATACCGCCTACAGGAAAATTAAAGAAAAGAGGACCACTTGTTTGAATGTCAAGAGCTCAGATGGAAACCCAGTTCTAAGCAAAGAAGAGAAAGCAGAAAGGTGGAAGGAGTATATAGAGGGTCTATACAAGGGCGATGTACTTGAGGACAATATTATGGAAATGGAAGACGATGTAGACGAAGACGAAAAGGGAGATATGATACTGCGTGAAGAGTTTGACAGAGCACTGAAAGACCTGTGTCGAAACAAGGCCCCGGGAGTAGACAACATTCCATTAGAGCTACTGACGGCCTTGGGAGATCCAGTCCTGACAAGACTCTACCATCTGGTGAGCAAAATGTATGAGACACCCTCAGACTTTAAGAAGAATATAATAATTCCAATCCCAAAGAAAGTAGGCGTTGACAGATGTGAAAATTACCGAACTAACAGTTTAATAAGTCACAGATGCAAAATACTAATGCAAATTCTTTACAGACGAAAGGAAATACTGGTAGAAGCAGACCTTGGGGAAGATCAGTTTGGATTCCGTGGAAATGTTGGAACACATGAGGCAATACTGACCCTATGACTTATTTTAGAAGCTAGATTAAGAAAAGACAAACCTACGTTTCTAGCATTTGTAGACTTAGAGAAAGCTTCTGAGAATGTTGGCTAGAATACTCTCTTTGAAATGCTGAAGGTGGCAGGGGTAAAATATAGGGAGTGAAAGGCTATTTACAATTTGTACAGAGAACAGATGGCAGTTATATGAGTCAAGGGACATGAAAGGGAAGCAGTGGTTGGGAAGGGAGTGAGACAGGGTTGTATCCTCTCCCCGATGTTGTTCGATATGTATATTGAGCAAGCAGTAAAGGAAACAAAAGAAAAATTCGGAGTAGGTATTAAAATCCATGGAGAAGAAATAAAAACATTAAGGTTCGCCGATGACATTGTAATTCTGTCAGAGACAGCAAACGACTTGGAAGAACAGTTGAACGGAATGGACAGTGTCTTGAAAGGAGGATATAAGATGAACATCAACAAAAGCAAAACAAGGATAATGGAATGTGGTCGAATTAAGTCGGGTGATGCTGAGGGAATTAGATTAGGAAATGAGACACTTGAAGTAGTAAATGAGTATTGCTATTTGGGGAGCAAAATAACTGATGATGGTCGAAGTAGAGGGGATATAAAATGTAGACTGGCAATGGCAAGGAAAGCATTTCTGAAGAAGAGAAATTTGTTAACATTGAGTATAGATTTAAGTGTCAGGAAGTCGTTTCTGAAAGTATTTGTATGGAGTGTAACCATGTATGGAAGTGAAACATGGATGATAAATAGTTCAGACAAGAAGAGAATAGAAGCTTTCGAAATGTGGTGCTACAGAAGAATGCTGAAGATTAGATTGGTAGACCACATAATTAATGAGGAAGTACTGAATAGGATTGTGGGGAAGAGGAGTTTGTGGCACAACTTGATTAGAAGAAGGGATCGGTTGGTAGGACATGTTCTGAGGCACCAAGGGATCACCAATTTAGTATTTGAGGGCAGCGTGGAGGGTAAAAATCTTAGAGGGAGACCAAGAGATGAATACATTAAGCAGATTCAGAAGGATGTAGGCTGCTGTACGTGCTGGGAGATGAAGAAGCTTGCACAGGATAGAGTAGCATGGAGAGCTGCATCAAGCCAGTCTCAGCACTGAAGCCCACAAGAACAAAAACAACAATTTGATGCGAAACATTACTATGGTGAAAATGGTGTTTATGATATCCTGATAATTATTTTAATCGATAAACATACGCAACTACGTGGAACTGCAAAACTGTCTGTGAACGTTCTCATAATTCGTACAGTCATATTCTATTTTTTAATCATATTAGTGTGAAGCGCTTTCAGCTTGACTAATTCGAAGAGTAGTTGTTTTAAAACTATCAGAGTTAAAAAGTAGAACTATTAATGGTCAGTGCGAGAAGTAACCAAGGAACCAACACCACGCTTACCACTTAGCACTACAGTGCTGTCTTCCCAGTGACGCCAAGAGGTGCTGACCATTGGTAGCATTCACAGCGGGCAATGCTGTACACTACTAGATGCACAAGCTAGTCAATTTGTCCTTGTACTTCAGCTCCCCTAATAACAATTTACTTGGCCTTTTCAGGTTTTTCTTCCCATGTCAGGTCCTTGTCAGGACCTGGCGGATTCTGTGCCACAGGTCAATTTCTGTACTTGTTTTTTTAGACTGTTGTGCGGATTTCCTCAGTTTCCAAGGTAAATTTTGTTCATCGATGAAGTACATTTCAACAAAGACTGTGTTTTGAATACTTGAAATAGCCACATTCGGGGTCAAGAAAAACCCAAAGCCACATGTACACAAAGATTTCAACACTCCTTTGGCATCAGTGCCTGGGCAAGTGTCTATGATGGTCATGTGATTGGGCCATACATCCTTCCACCCCACCTAATGGGTGCCAGGTACTTGATGTTCCTGCAGCAGGTGTTGGTGGAGTTTTTGGAAGATGTGCCATTGGAGATTCAGAACAAGTTGTGGTTCCAGCATGATGGTGTGGCAGTATATTTTACAGTTCTCGTCCAAAATCATTTGAATATAATCTACAGGGATAGGTGGATCAGTCGAGGTGGACCACAAGCTTGGCCACCGAGATTCCCCGATTTAATCCTTTGGACATTTTCTTGTGGGGCCACATGAAGATTCTTGTTTATGAGACCCCTGTCCAGTCAGAGGAAGATCTAATTGTATGGATCATGGGTGCAGCAGATGTCATTATCCATACATCACACATTTTGGACAGAGTTTGTGCAAACTTGCTGTGCAGATAAACTGTGTGCACTGAACATGGTGGCCGGCTGGCGTGGCCGAGAGGTTCTAGGCACTTCAGTCTGGAACCGCGAGACCACTACGGTCACAGGTTTGAATCCTGCCTCGGGCATGGCTGTGTGTGATGTCGCTAGATTAGTTAGGTTTAAGTACTTCTAAGTTCTAGGGGACTAATGACCTCAGATGTTAAGTCCCATAGTGCTCAGAGCCATTTGAACCATTTGAACATGGTGGTCATCATATCAAAAAGCTGTTGTAACACTGCAATTAATAGGAGTGAAATCTGTTTGTGTTGTTTCCTCGTAAAATGGAAACAAATGTTTCTGGACATGGGTTCCTATGAAAAACTTGATAAGTTCCCTCTAAAACCTCTAGAAGTGTGTAATGCGAATTGTGAAACCCGCTCTATCTGTTGGGTCTACTCTATATTGCTTCAACACATTGGTCCATGCCTTTCTAGTGAACTGACTCCCATTGTCACTTATTATTATGTACTTTGGTAGGCATGAATTATGAAAATAGACTTTGGCCAACTTTCCTTCCAACTTCACCTCCTGTTGCTTTCCTCAAAGTATTGAGAGACTAACTCAATTGCCACAAATACATATGTCATTGCACCACTAGATTTCGGGAGTGGGCCCAGGAGATTTACCGCAATTGCTTCCTTGGGTTCCTTTGGCAGTACTACAAGCACAAACCCTTTGTGCTGTACTGTAACAGTCTTCGTTTTCTGAAATGTCTCATAATTCTTCAACAGTTTCTTTATCCATCTTGTCATGTCAAAAAACTAGCAATCTTGCCATGATTTTTCCATATATTTCCTGAGACCAAAATGTCCACAGCTGAGATTGGTATACCATATTATGAACGTTATACTTTGTTCCAGAATGCACACCCTCCATTCCTCCTCATTTACATTGTTTCTATGGCATAACACTCCATCATGCAAAAGGTAATATGCCATGATCTTGTCTTCCCCAGTGCTATTCTACTTACTTTTAAGTAGCACTAACTTTTCACCCTCATTTGCTCTCTTAGATGTTCCTTACCACTCTGCACGCTGCCCCTTCCTGTATAACCCCTTTTATCAGATAAATCTTGCTTTTTGTTGGCAAAGGAGGTGCAAAATGTTCTTCTAATCCTATATGCATTTGAGATAGCGCATCTGGCACTGTCTGTGAAGTTCTTGGTATGCATTGAATATCGAAATTAGATTCTCATGGAGCAAGCATCCATCACATTGATCTGTTATGCCACAGTCTGCATGTTAACATAGATGACAAAGCCTTGTGATCTGTTACTACAATAAATTTTCGTCTTCTCAAATAATGTCTAAATTTAGCAAAATGATACACTACTTCTGATGCTTCCTTCTCCATTATTGACTACTTCTGTTCTTGTTCATTCAACACCTGACTACCAAAAGCAATGGTTCTAATTATTCCTTTCCTTTTTTCTCATGTTTTTTATATAAATGGACCCCTAGTCCATAATCCAAAGCATCACACCCCAAGTAAAATGCCTTTGACATATCTGGATGAGCTATTTTGGAGCATTACAAAGTTTTTGTTTTATTTTTGCAAAATCCGCAGTACCCTCCTCTGTCCATGACAATGCATTGCTTTTCTTCAGCCATCTATGCAGTGCTTTGCTATTTAATGTTTGCTCACCAATGAATCAACAGTAGAATCCACAGAGACCAATAAAACTTATCACCTGCTTCCTGTTTATCGGTATCTGAAAATTTCTTATTGCTGTCAGCTTCTCTGGGTCGTGGTTTTATTCCTTCTGGCCCAATAATATGTCCCATGAAAGGTATTTCCAGTCTTCTGAATTCTGACTTCTGAAAATTAAGGATGGCACCTGCACATTCACAACTTTCTAACATTTCCTCCAGAGTGCTTAAGTCTTCCTCCCACATTTCACTGGCTACAAACATGTCATCTAAATATATCATAATTTTCTTCAGCAAATCTTCTCCTAGCATTTGGTCTAGCATTGTAATAAAATCAGACAGGGATATGTTCAGTCCAAAAGGCAGCACTCTATATTGATAATATCTTCCCTTGTACGAAAATGCTGTAAATGGCCTTGACTCTGGGTCTAGCAGTATTTGATGGTATTCAGACATCAAATCCAGATTTGTAAACATCTTTGCTCGTTTAAATTTCTGCAACAGTTTGTCTATGTTCTTTGATTGTTTCTTTTCTGGTTCAGATACCTTGTTTGCTTGTCATGCACCCAACACAAGCCTTACACTCCCTCTTCTTAGCCACAGTAACTAATAGGCTGTTGTATTGACTTTTAGATCTGTCTATTACTTCATTTGTTAGGATCTACTGCAGTTTCCTCTCTACTACTTCTTTTCTTGCATGTAGTATTGGATAAGATGGCTTAAAATATGGCTTATGCAGCTTTAATTTTATATGATATGCTAAGCCTTTTATTATTCAGGATCTGTTTCCAAAAACTTTTCTGTATCTTCTGATTAATTTGGATAGCCGTTCAGCTGCTCTTTTATCAATATTCTTAATTCCATGTATTTTTTTGCTGACTTCTTCCCATGTGAGCTCACTTGCATCATTTGTACTGACAGATGCGGATTGCTAAATTTTCCTCTTCCATTACATCTTCACAGGTTGCTACTTAGCAACGTGGGAAAAATCTAGTACTCTATCTAGTGTAATTTTGTCATTGAAACTTATCTTCTCTTTTTCTCCATCGTAAAGTCTCGCCTTATTTTCTCTACTTATTTCTACTTCGTGCTCTGTCAACCAGTCTGACTCTATAATGACTTCTTGCAAATTAGGCATGACTACCACATCCATTCTGTATATGTCTCCTTCAGTCTCAGCCTCCACCATTACTTGACAATTCACCACATTCCCGTATCCATCAACAGCTTCTTTTATTGTAAACTCCATATGTTGTTTCCTGATTTCAGTAGCTCATTATATATGTTGTTAGCTATATCATGCAGCTGGTTTCCCAAATTGACTACAGACCTAGTTGCACACCCACGTATTTTAACTTCAATTATTGGAGTAATTATCACCTTATCTTTTACTGTTTCCTCTAGTGGGTCTTCTAGTTCATCATTTAGATGTTCAGCCTTTATGGCATAAATATTTATTTCTTCATTGTCTGCGTTTACAGGCCCTGCCATGTATACTTCAGGTCGGGCCACTCCTGAAACACCTACATGTTTTCCGTTCCTCCATTCTCAGAGGGTTCTGCTCCACTTCCCTGCCCCCATCCACTGCAGCTATCTTTGTGCAAGCTGCACCTTTCTTCCTCTCTTCTACCTGTCCTTTGATCATCATGAGATCTGAAAGCATAACTACCATGTTCTTGGCCTCTACCATTTCTCTGTGTTCCGGCGTAATGTCAAGTGCCAACACAACCATCAAGAAAGGAAGAGCAGAGAGGGCTGTGAGACGACATCAGCCAATAGCACACTGACAGACCCCTCTCTAGGACATCAGCAAGACATAAGCGGCATCTAGGCCAAGAGAATATAAGTACCGCTCTGTCTGGCTGTAGCTTGAGTTGAAGACAAGCCATCCTATTAATGCTACAGCAGTGACTTATGACTTATGAAATGTATTGTTTTGCTTGTATTGGAATTGTATTTGCTGAAGAGCTTGCTTGTGTTTGTCTATTGCCCCTTGCTTAAAACATGTCAGTATCTCACAAAGTTAATTATTGTAATCATTTTAATCATTTCCTTTTGTAATAAAGTCCATTAATATGATTTGCTTGAATTGTTGTCTAGTGATCCTAGAAATCAGCTTTCCTAGGCACCCTATATTAGACGAGCTGGCAGAATACAACACTCTGTTCATTCTGCCACTACTGTTAGTAGCATGTCCCATGATGTGGGGCTGCACTACTGGAATGGTCTGTGTTCACTTGTGGCAACCTATCTGCACACTCTAATTGCTCAAATATAACCCTGGCCTGGCCCACGGAGTCAGTAATGGTTACTATTAAATGACTACATACTTCACGTGGCAGCCTTTGTATCACCCCAATTGCACCACATTTTTCTCATCTGATTCCTCTCTAATTCCTTTTCAAAGAACTCACTGTAAGTTCTTCCTCATTCTCTTAATATGGAAATTTCCATATAAAGATTAATATGTCATCCTGTTTGTTCTTGGGCCAATACTTTTTTAGGAGCAGCTTCTTAAATTCTGCATACGTTAAATGTTCCATATCTAACCATATGCCCCAGTCATATGCTTCACCCTCTATTTGATTTATGATGTAAGCAATTTTAGTTCCTTATCCTGTAATTTTGGTAATGATCTCTGGAAATTCCTTATAAATGCAGCAGGGTGTAACTTGCCTTTGTGGTGGAATTTACTGAACTTACAACTGTTTATGAACTCCACTTGAGGGTCACTACTGCAGTTTAGGCACTTAATGTTTTATTTCACTAATTAGTTTCTCAGTTACAACCGGCTTGATCTTTTGCTCAATATTTTTTTGTACTTTCTACATTTCTGCTATCATCTCCCCTGTGACTTTCACCATCTTCTCAACCTCTTCTACTCATTTATTAGTTTCTTCTCATCCTTGTGCGATCATATTTGCCAAAACCCATATTGTGTTTATCTCTAGTGTTATGTTATCCTGCATCTGTTTTTGTTGTTCTTTTATTTGTTTAACTACTATTGCCTGTTTTCTGAATTGTGATTTTATTTCATTGTTTACTTTTTCATGTTCTTCCTTCCCTTTCATTTTAATTCATTATCCATCTTTTCCTCCCATGCTTTAAATCTTGCCTCAAAACTTGTGAATCACAAATTGTTTTCCCTGATCTTCTTCAAGTGCTTTAATGTCTGATTTGAGTTTGCTTAATATTAATGATTTAATTTCCTTGTTTGACTTTTAATTTCTTCTATTTGCTTAATTATTTTTCTGTTTAGTGACCATTACATTTCTTTTACTCACTTATCTACTTTTTCATCTAATTCCTTGACTGCCTTCATCATTAGTTGTAAATCAAAACCAGTTCCTCCCCTTAGCTCTGGGGTTTCTTCGAAAATGTTGTACTAACTATCTTTGCTTGCCTCCATAGCTTCTCAATTTTCCATTTTGGGTGTGATCATGGCTTTTGTGCCAAATGCTTGGGGTGTGGCCTGAATTCCTGCACTTTCCCACTCCATGCTATCTTCAAAGAATAATTTTTTTGAGTTAATTAACAGATTTTCCTCCCCATCGGATTCATTTTCTTGTTTCATTTCACTCCCTGGTAACCAGTTTTCCTGTTGCTCTACATTTGACTGATATTTGCCTCCTCTGAAACACTCTCCTGTTTGATTTCCTCTACATGCAATGTTGGCTCATTTTACACTATTTGAAATTTACTGCTACTTTTCTGTATCTGATCCCAAATTTACCAATATTCACTGTTCTAAAATTTCGCTGTTTTGTCACACACATACTTCATAGCCTATACAGCAACTGTCATTGATTACTTTTTGTCACACTATTTATCAATTTCTACTGCATAATTTTTTGCTTAATGGCTTACAGCAACTTGCAACTTGTTTTGTACTTCTGCTGCTGCTGTTGGCCACTGTACTGCTAGCTGCTGATTTTTGTGATGTGGCATCTGCTTGATCTGCTAATCATCAGGTAGCCTGGCTTCTTCTTCTTTCTTGTAGCAGCTCTTCTGTCATATCCTAAATGTTTAGAAAATTGTTCCTTCCTTTGTTCTTCTTATGAGCACATCTGAGAATCATGCAGTCCATGTTGTCATGTGTTGTTACATGTAAGCTGCCCCCTATATGTATCTCAGTTTGCTTGCAATGTTTCACTCTGGCTGCTTGACATTTTCAAGGCTATCAAACATCTAGACAACTAGTTTTTTGAGTGGCAATCATACTCTCAAAGTACATGCAACTGTATTTAGAGTCTCTACTGTGTAAATTACAACACATGTCCTATCTACTTCATTCAAACTAATGCGAAACAATCCCATAAAAAAGTTAGGAAAGTGATTGATGTTGTCAACTAGATAACACACTGGTATGAAGCACTTGATTTTATTTGTTTCTTGATTGCAAATCAATTTCACATGGTTTCTAACTGCACTTGCACTACACTTGCATATCCTCCTCATTCATAATATCAAATGTGTTAGTCATTGACATTCTTTTTCTGTGCAGTCTTCTTTTCCAAATTAAATATTTCATAATTGATGAATTAATATTTTTAACACAGTTCTCATGATGGTGCTCTCATACATATTCACATCCTGCTCACATGAAGGCTACAAGTATGGCTCGAGTGCAACTGACTGCCTACCACCAGCCAGTCTCTAGAACGAGCTTGTACCTTCCAGAACTATGGGGCACCCTATCAGTGATGCCACTGCACTGTAGCAAAGAGGTACACTGTGCTGTAGCATAAAGTATAGGGGTAGATTCAATCTGGCAAATGCCACATTTACATCTCTACCCTTACAAGGTCACTGGATGTGTAAGGTGAGTTGCCTGGGGAATGAACTTTGTGTAGCAGATCACTTTCACCAGAAAAGACTGCAATTTCTTCCAGATTTTTGACCCAGCAGTTTCTCAATAGCATTGATATGCTCTGTCATCAGCATGATCCCTTTGCTGCTTAACATATGCCCCAATACTGCACAGGATCTTGCATTACTCCAGGTTACAATTCAGTCTGTTCTCTAACAGCTGCTAAAACAATGTTTACAAGTTTTACGTGAGTTCATTCATGGTAGCACCAGTCACCTAAATGTCATTTAAATAGTTTATGCACTTTGGAATACCTTGAGTTAGTTGCTGTGTGTATCTTCGGAAACTTACTGTTGCTGAGGCAACCCCCAAAACGTTGTCTCTTGTAATGAAACATTCTAAAATGCTTTTTTTTACCAAGGCTTCTCATGTATCTGCATCTAGAGGTAGCTGCAAGTATGCATCCTTCAAATCAGTCTACGTAAAATATTGTGCCCCTGCTAACTTTCTAACAAGGTCCTGGTCAAGGAACTGGGGAAATGTCGATCCAACTTTGTGCATTAATCATGGTCTTAAAATCACTGAAAATTCTGATGAACCTATTCTCTTTCTTTATAATGGCCATGAGTGTCACCAAGAACTATCGAAGACTGGTGTAATTGCTCCACACACCTGTAATGTGGATAAGTTGGCCTTTATGGCATCCAGCATAGGTACAGTGGACTGCATGAGTGACATATGAACGTTAAACTCTTTAGCCATACCCAACGTTGATCGGAATAACTGCTGATAATTTTGTGATAATGGTTCTAAAATCTAGAATTGTATTGAGCTTGATGCCAGCTTCACATCATCCAGTACTCAAAAACTGAATGCAGTGAATGCATCTAAACCAAAAATGTTTACAGCTGGCAGTGAAATTATGATCAACAAGGTGATGTGCCATTCCATATCCTAGTATTCTGCCCACACAGCAGTTTGTCCTCTCAAAGGAATCTTTTGCTGGCTATATCAAATAACCTGCCACTGCGGCATCTGCAGACAGATGGAGCCCAAACTCTGATAGGTTTCCCAGTTAACCAAAGGAATTACTTCCTCTGTGTGAACTTAGAACTGTGTTGTAACACCACTGGTATTTAATTCAAACAAGAGGTTATTAGGTGCTCGGCCGGGTTCTGCCAACACAAGGGTTAAAGCAAGCACAGATGCTTGGTCAGGTACTGCACCCAGAATGTAGTGGCAAACACCAGCATGTTGACTCATCACTCCGTTGTCCTGTCCTGGCACAGTACTGCTAAGAGCCCTCACTTGAGACATGCAAAAAAAGTGGACACTGGCAATGCCCATGATGAAGCCAACAGTTTGGACAAGACTTAAATGGCTATGGGAGTGAATCCAATGTTGAGGTGGGGTAGCATCTTGTGATCTGCTGTAGATACAGAAAGGGAGGGTCCATACTTTTGCACAATCTTGTGCAAACTGTTACTACTGCTAAGTAACAAAGCACTCAGGACTGCGGGATCTGACATGTTTCTTACCTCGAATACAGCGTAAATCTACACAAGTAGTTTTTCCACCTCTCTACAGTGCCGTGAGACATAGAAAACTGTGGAGACAGGGGTAATGGCTGCTTGCAGATGTTCGCCCCACTGGCTGCATGCTTGCGTTTTGGACCAGCTCTACATCTCGCTTGACAGCTCTTGCATCTGCTCCTGCTGTAGTAGTTGACAGCAGTTGCAGTTTCATATGTTCCTGCTGTTGTGCCTGTAGCATTGTTTTATGCTGCCAAAGGCTCCAGAAACTTTTGATCCATTGTTATGAATTTATGCACATGCAAGAATCAGCCTCTTCACCACTTTAGTAACACACTACCCAGGTGAGGGAATGCCACGAGTGAGTTTCTGGCAAGTGGCCAAAAGGACCAAGTGGATGATGGGAAAAAATGTACACACATCCGAAAGGGCAAATTGAGAGTAATCCAAAATGTGAAAGCCTAGAATCATCAACAACGTACAAGCAATGCCAATTCTGGATTGCCAACACTGATCAGTTGCAAACTGCTGATATTGACTGTTGTGATGTAGTTCTTTCATGTCGTTATCATTAAAAAGTAGTTGTTAAGCAAATAATTGTATAAATAAAAATAACACTAGAAAACTGCAGCTATTTTGTGTAGTTTTATGGAAGGAGATACACACCAAGTTTCGCCATACCAGAAGCTGACCAACAGCTGCATGTTAAGCTGTGCAACATTACTGAGGACAATGTAGCCAGACAGATTTCACCATGCTTGTCTTACAGGTCTTTGTTTATTTAGTATTTCAACATATAGCAGTGATAATATGCCCCTCAGTACAGCTGATTATTTGAAGATGACATTACCATAAAAATTGGTAATAGCTGTTGAACATGCTTGGGATTATGACTGAAAATGAAATGGTTTTGTAATAACTTGCAATCACTGATGCTCCACATCCATATGGTTAATTTAAACTCCTGATGGAAAGTGCTGGCTAGCCGTTCAGTCTCATCGTGACTTGTTTGTGTAAAATGACTGAAAACATTTAATCCACAAGAAACAAAGACATTGCACATAATATAAATAGAATTACATTTCAATCACAGATGCGTATGTTGAGTTAACTTTGTTTAAAGGTGCAATTTTTTTTAATCAGGAGACCATTCTGCTCAGTTTTTTAGGAAAAGTATGAAAGTATGTTAAGTTAAAGTGTCACTCTTGTATTTAGGGTTAAAACAGTGTGTCTTTATTTTTTATTCTAAATTATTTTCATCTATACTCTGTGAGCATGATATGTAGAGGTCATCTATTTAAAAAACTATTATAAACATACTCAATAAAAGACTGTACTTTTCAGCACAAACAGAATTTCCAGCCGTCAAGAGAACACATTGACAGCCTCACAAAGCAGCAGACACACAGTGACTAGAAGACGAAACAGGGCTGACACAGCATGCACCACAAGGAAGCAGGTACATCAGTCAACTAAATGCTACCACTGATTGAGTACTCACAAAATTCTCTAGTGCATGGCTTGGAGGCAAGAGATACATTGCATAAAATTCAACATATGCAATTAAACATCATTAAAAAGTAGAAGACATTGAAACTTAATTCAGGTGAACACAGATTTTTTAGTTACTGGTCTCTAATTCTGATGTATAGACTTGTCCAGTCAGTTTATAAACATTTACTAAATTTTACAAGTGGAGATAATTTATTTCTCTGCATAATTATATGTACGAGGGCAGTTCAATAAGTAATGCAACACACTTTTTTTCTCGGCCAATTTTGGTTGAAAAAGCCAGAAATTTCTTGTGGAATATTTTCAAACATTCCCGCTTCATCTCGTATAGTGTCATTGACTTCCGGCAGGTGGCAGCGCTGTACGGAGCTGTTAAAATGGCGTCTGTAACGGATGTGCGTTGCAAACAACGGGCAGTGATCGAGTTTCTTTTGGCGGAAAATCAGAGCATCTCAGATATTCATAGGCGCTTGCAGAATGTCTACGGTGATCTGGCAGTGGACAAAAGCATGGTGAGTCGTTGGGCAAAGCGTGTGTCATCATCGCCGCAAGGTCAAGCAAGACTGTCTGATCTCCCGCGTGCGGGCCGGCCGTGCACAGCTGTGACTCCTGCAATGGCGGAGCGTGCGAACACACTCGTTCGAGATGATCGACGGATCACCATCAAACAACTCAGTGCTCAACTTGACATCTCTGTTGGTAGTGCTGTCACAATTGTTCACCAGTTGGGATATTCAAAGGTTTGTTCCCGCTGGGTCCCTCGTTGTCTAACCGAACACCGTAAAGAGCAAAGGAGAACCATCTGTGCGGAATTGCTTGCTCGTCATGTGGCTGAGGGTGACAATTTCTTGTCAAAGATTGTTACAGGTGATGAAACATGGTTCATCACTTCGAACCTGAAACAAAACGGCAATCAATGGAGTGGCGCCACACCCACTCCCCTACCAAGAAAATGTTTACAGTCTTCTGGGACGCTGAAGGGGTTATTCTGTTCTATGTCCTTCCCCATGGTCAAACGATCAACTCTGAAGTGTATTGTGCTACTCTTCAGAAATTGAAGAAACGACTTCAGCGTGTTCGTAGGCACAAAAATCTGAACGAACTTCTCCTTCTTCATGACAACGCAAGACCTCACACAAGTCTTCGCACCCGAGAGGAGCTCACAAAACTTCAGTGGACTGTTCTTCCTCATGCACCCTACAGCCCCGATCT
Source organism: Schistocerca serialis cubense (assembly GCF_023864345.2). Classification (NCBI taxonomy): domain Eukaryota; kingdom Metazoa; phylum Arthropoda; class Insecta; order Orthoptera; family Acrididae; genus Schistocerca; species Schistocerca serialis. The sequence continues at coordinate 224,598,564 of NC_064640.1, forward strand.
TGCACCATCGGATTTCCATATGTTTGGCCCAATGAAGGACGCAGTCCGTGGGAGGCACTATGCAGATGATGAAGAAGTTATTGATGCAGTACGACGTTGGCTCTGACATCGACCAGTGGAATGGTACCGTGCAGGCATACAGGCCCTCATTTCAAGATGGCGTAAGGCCGTAGCATTGAATGGAGATTATGTTGAAAAATAGTGTTGTGTAGCTAAAAGATTGGGGAATAACCTGGTGTATTTCAATGCTGAATAAAACAACCCCTGTTTCAGAAAAAAAATGTGTTGCATTACTTATTGAACTGCCCTCGTACATGCAGTAATTAAGTACCAAAATAAATATGGTGTATTGTGAATTCTGAAGAATTTAAACATATTATGACTTCGAAACAATCAACAATAACTTTTTCTCCTCGTGTAAAATCTATTATGATGCTCAATAAAAGACATAACACAAGTAATGGTTGGTCTATCTTATGGCACTGAAACAAAACACTCGTCAAATCTTCAGTTTGATTTCAGTATAAGGAATAGTTATCCTCATATTATACGACATTGACACACTTCTTCCAAACACAAATTGAGCACAAAGGAAATTTTTGCCACAAAATAGTTTTCATTTTACATTGAGATGATCATATGGCATAATTGGTCAGGAGATCCTCTCTACAGTTATTAGGCTGGCAAGTGTTTCTGTCACTGCAAACTGGTTCTTGCAACCTCTTTTAATGACTTAGTAAACATTTAGAGCCACTTTAGGTTTGCTGGTTTAAAATAGCTGATGGCAGTGAGTCTGGCTGCAATTGACGGTTGTCCCAACATGTGTAGATCAATGCACAATTGTTTCTTGTTTGTGCCCAAAATAAATATTTCAGCAACTTGAATGGAAGAAAAATACTTATAAAAATTACTTATGATACAAACTTCCTTCTTTGTTGTTAAAGGAAAATATGATATGTGATTTAATTCAATTTTAGAGATATGTATTATATAAGATACATTAAGTAAGTGACGCTCAGCTATAGAAATATGAAGACATATTCATATGAAAAAACTCTCTGTTACAGACATCTACAAAACACTAAAACTAGAAAACACTGAGATGCCAGATTAGTTTAATATTATAGTTCAAGCTTTTTTGAACACTTCTGGCCCTTGTCATCAGAAGTCAAACTTCTATCAGGACACTTCTTAGAACAATTCTTATAGCATGTTGTTGTTGTGGTCTGCAGTGCAGAGACTGGTTTGATGCAGCTCTCCATGCCACTCTATCCTGTGCAAGCTTCTTCATCTCCCAGTAACTACTGCAACCTACATCTTTAAGAATCTGTTTAGTCTATTCACCTCTTGGTCTCCCTCTACAATTTTTGCCCTCCATGCTGCCCTCTAATACTAAATTGGTGATCCCTCGATGCCTCAGAATATGCCCTACCAACCGATCCCTTCTTCTAGTCAAGTTGTGCCAGAAATTTCTCTTCTCTACAATTCTATTCAATACCTCCTCATTAGTTATGTGGTCTACCCATCTAATCTTCAGCATTCTCCTGTAGCACCACATTTCGAAAGCTTCTATTCTCTTCTTGCCTAAACTATTTATTGTCCACATTTCCCTTCCATACATGGTTACACTCCATACAAATACTTTCAGAACCGACTTCCTGACACTTAAATCTATACTCGATGTTAACAAATTTCTCTTCTTCAGAAACGTTTTCCTTGCCATTGCCAGTCTACTTTTTATATGCTCTCTACTTCGACCATCATCAGTTATTTTGCTCTCCAAATAGCAATACTCATTTACTTCTTTAAGTGTCTCATTTCGTAATCTAATTCCCACAGTATCACCCAATTTAATTTGACTACATTCCATTATTCTTGTTTTGGTTTTGTTGATGTTCATCTTATATCCTCCTTTCAAGACCATGTCCATCCCGTTCAGCTGCTCTTCCAGGTCCTTTGCTGTCTCTGACAGAATTATAATGTCATCGGCGAACCTCAAAGTTTTTATTTCTTCTCCATGTATTTTAATTCCTACTCTGAATTTTTCTTTTGTTTCCCTTACTGCTTGCTCAATATACAGACTGAATAACATCGGGGATAGGCTACAACCCTGTCTCACTCCCTTCCCAACCACTACTTCCCTTTCATGCCCCTTAAATCTTATAACTGCCATCTGGTTTCTATACAAATTGTAAAAAGCCTTTCACTCCCTGTATTTTACCCCTGCCACCTTCAGAATTTGAAAGAGAGTATTCCAGTCAACATGGTCAAAAGCTTTCTCTAAGTCTACAAATGCTAGAAATGTAGGTTTGCCTTTCCTTAATCTATTTTCTTGCATGTGCTTCATAAATAATTGTTAATTATAGGAAAGTGAAAAGGAGACACATAAACAAACAATGGTTCCACAAATTATCCAATTTTGAAATAGTGACACCTATTTCTGAGTTCCATAGAAACTTGTAATCAATTCATCAACACAATGTTACAGAAAAAAGTGTTCAGAATGCTGTTCTTGTGTCCATATATTATATAGCATGTCTCTGCAATAATCTGTGAATCTTCTGTTGCTCTCCTGTGTTTTCCATCAGTTTATCCTTCAAAGCAACATTCCCAATTTTCCAGTGTTGTAATGTGAGCCATGTGCATGAGGTATTTTACATGACCAAAAATGCAGGAATCCATGGAATAAGTCCAGCGATCTAGGACTATGCACTAGTGTATTAACCAAATTTTCAGCCACAGTTAAAATGAGACATCTTATAAAAGATCAGGAAGAACACTTTGCTACAAGTGAAGATACTTCATAAATGTTAATCTATGTAGCAAGAATTAAGGTCCATTTACACAGTGAGAGAGTAATCTCACACGGATACTCAGTAAGATGTACTGCTGATATTGTGAAGTGTGCATTATAAACATTACAGTCAGTCCAAACATATCAGTTATGGAATTAAAAATACCATCTCAGCTGAATCTGTTCTTTAAAAGAAGATAATTATGTTTAATAATAAATTGTGGCAGAGCAGAAATGCAGTTGGAAGGCAATTCTGCATTGTTGAAGTCCTACACATGATGGGGATGGTATGAGTAGAGTAATTGGCAATTTAATATCTGATACATGATACTGTGCCTCAGTACAAATGAAGTTCTCCTAGTGAAAATCATCAATCTATACCCTAGATATTTTAACAACTTTTACTCTACACCAAGTGGTATGATTTTAGCCCCACATTTTTAAAGACTAAGGAGACACCATGTTATATCAATTAAGGCACCATTATAGCATTTTGTCCATCATGATGATGATATATGAAGTATTATCAAACAGCCTCCCTTATGCTATTAAACAACCAACATAGTTTTTAAGAGGAAGAGCCTATACATATTGAGTCTATAACATAATCTAGTTAACTGGAAAACAAAAAGAATTCAACAAACCTACATTTCTAACAGTCAAAAATTATGGCATGCTAAAACTTTTCTTGGAGTCAGTAGACAAAAACTATTGGAAATTATGAAAGAGAAAGGAGTTCCAGCCCATATGTTAAATGCTGTTAGAAATCTCTGGCCCAAGAGAAACAGTAAAGCGGAGGTAATGTGGGAAAAAAGCAAATAACTGTAAACCAATACTTCAGATAAACATGTCTTTTATCATCTGCACTGTTGTTTAAGTTTTACATATAAATTGTTATTTGTAACTGTAAAGAAAGTCTTGGCTCTGAAATCTAATACAGAGCAGTACCAAAGGTGGACTTATTTGCTGTAGATGACCAAGTAATCACAACATAGTCAGAAGATGATTTACAAAGACCAGTCCATGAACTGCGCGCGCGTACACACGCGTTTTTGTTCTCCAAAAAACTGAGGCCAATTGAGATTTGTCAGGAAGTTTGTATAATGTATGGAAATGATGAACTGAGTGAAGCTGAAGTGAGACAATAGTGCATCACATTTAACAATGGCCAGCCATACTAATCTTCAGGAGAAAGTGTGAAGTGGCCCAGAATTGTCAGTGCTGAACTGGTGGAGAAAATCAGTGATAATATTTGCACATGTGAAACATTAAAGAAATCGAGGAGAGTGATATAAATCAAAACATCAAGGAAAGTTACATTCCAAGGTTTTTTTTTTTTTCATTCATGACAATACATGACCTCACACAGTGATTTAGACTCAAAGGATCTCGAATGGCTTTGGTTGGGAGCATTTTAGTCGTCCACTGCACATTCTGGAACTTACTGTGAACAATTTCCACTTGTTTCCACACATGAAGACCTGGCCTGCAACACAGGGCTTCGATGATGACAAGAAACTGTACAAAGGTGTCCAAACAGAGTTGAAGTCTCAGGTGGCAACATTCTACAATGATGGTATTAACAAGATGGTGTATCATTACGATAAGTGCATTAATTTGTACGGAAATTATGTTGAGAAATAACTGAACAATGTGCATTTCAAATGTAAGTAATAAAATAAGTTTCATTTCTTTTTTCTTTTTTTTTTTTTAATTCTAAAAACCAAGTTACTTTCTGAATAGCCCTTGTATTTTCACATTTAAGGAAATTTGTGGCTTAAAAAATGTTTCAAGTCAAATGAAGAGACTATGAGAACCATTAGTGGCTATTTTACACACCCTCCAAAATAAATCTTCAGGGGTGGACTCTCCTAATTGGAAAAGTAAAGTGCACAGCCATAAGAGGACGATGTTGAAACATAAGTGCACTTTTTATCTAACAAATACTGTGTTACACTGCCAGGCCAAAAAGTTGTCACATTGCTCTCATAGTGTCTCACTAACAATTAAGAATAGCTGCTGAATCCCAACACCAGGTGCAATATGATTCATGATTAACTTCTTGGTTGAATGGTCAGTTTCAAGAAGTGTTATGTTTACTGCATCACTGTCAAACCATTGTGCAACAAAAGTAAAGTTGTATGATACAACTATCTGTGAAATCCCAAAGGTTAGGTTCAGCCACCTGAACTGGAAAAGTATATTCTATCCTTTGCACCCATAGGCACCTTTCCTTCACGAATTGCATGCAGTGTGTGTTTGTTAAGTGTAATTGTTAAGAATAGAATAGGTGACTGTAATGGGTGTAAGTGTAGTGTGGTGTCACATATGTGTTGGAAGATGGTAAGAGAAGAAAGAGGGTGAAATCTGCCACCAACACAGCACCTACTAATCTCAAATACTAATGGGTTCAACAAGTTTAATGTCCTCATCTAAAATGTATTTTCCATATTCCATCACAAACCATTACTTTTGCCTACATATTTAAAATATATGAAACTTTAGAGAAGATAAAGGCCCATTTTCTTGTAACAACATTTGTTGTTTATTGGATACATGGGATATTCTTGAGTTTTTCAAATTATTGTAACTGGTGAGGAAATTTGAAATAAAGCACACTCTCTTAATGTAATGCCATCACAGTTTGGCACGGATCACTCTTCATCCAGCTTTCACAGTTTGTCATGGCTGGTAAAGCACATTGCACATTGGTAATCTCATGTCAACATTGATATTTCTTGGAAAATACTGAGTGGAATACAAACAGTGGAATAAACAGAGATAACAGCTCACTGTATAATGTAGACAGCTTACAAACTAGTGTTGTTCTTCAGAGCACCCACAAAGCTAGTAAAAAAAAAGGGGGGGAGGATTTATAGGCTGATCTTTTCAGCATTTTATAGATCCAGCTTGTGCTCCATTCTTTTTCCTTCTTGGAGAAGCTTCAAAGCTGATCTTAAAGCAAACATATTCTGCCAAAATTGTTTACAGGTGAATGAAGGCTGTTGTTGTTGGAATATTTAATTCTTGTACAGCAAACTCTTAGCCTCATGATATTTTGACATATAACTCATGCATTAATTTCATGTTCTTTATCACAGTAAGATTGCTATATCAGGTGTTATTGTGTTGAGTTTGACAACTCAGGTACGGGAAAAAAATAAGGGAGTGGAAATACTCAAGTACAGCATTGTTTTTCAGTTATTTCTTCAGGGCACGTGGTTACCTTTCCTTTTCATACACAAAGTGTCTGCTGAAAATTTATCTTTTCACACCCCGTAGAACTATTACTTATCTATATTTTTTAGCGTATCTTTTCCAACATCAGCCACTGAGGATTAAATATTGAACAATGATACAAAATTTGTACATTTTTGGAGAAATCTCAGCAATGTGATCACAGCAGTTGTGACAATTTGTGGATGTCGACAGATATATAACTTACACTGTTGATTTATGCCACTGCTGCTCAGCCTCTAACAAAAACTCTCGAACCTGTCTCTACTGAGAGGTTCTATTTACACCTAATTATTAAGAATAAGATATGCTCTATTGTTGCAGTAGAAAAGCCATAGGTTCTACAGTTCATTAAGCACAAAAGTGCTTTAAACGACTCTGAAAACTGATATGTAAATGCTCCATGATTATTTCATTTCATCCTTTGCATTCGTATCCCTTATTCAGCTCATACAAAACATAATGCAGACAAATCTGTCACCCAATCACAGCAGACTATAAGGCTACAACATATACTCAGTACTATTTGTTCACTTTTATTTTGACTGGTCGTCCTCGGTCAGAATTAGTCCAAGTCAGCAGTGTTAAGGTAAACAGTGTAAGTTTTTCCAGCTTTGTAAACAATCAAGTTGGTGTCATGCTAGCAGCTTTAGTGTCATCATTGCTGATTGTTGTCTGTTATTTTATAATACTGTTTGAGAATACTGAAGGAAATGTAGTTGCAGGTTATATTAAATATCAAAGAGGTCTCTCTGCAGGCTGATTTATAATGAATAGCTGCAGAACAACTATCTGTACCAACGACATACAGTATCCCGTTACATGACGTCTTTTGCTGATACATCTGCAAGGAATGTCGATTCATCTGATTAGTCTAGGGATATGAAAATCCTGCAGAAATGACAAAGCAGAAGAAAATAATGTGAACTTTTTGAATTTTAACAATGCAATGCAAAAGTGGTGGTTTTTATAAATTGTCACTAAATTTGACATTTTTCCTGTTCCTACATATAAATGTTGTAAATCTGAGGATGGGAGTTCATGAACATTGGTAAATGATAATTACTGAATGGTGAAATTGGATTTTATCTTTCTTCTCAAATTTGAAAATTGCATATAATTTTAAAACAACAGTTGATTTCCCAAATAAAGAACTATCGCTCTAGATATGTCGTCATGCAGACTATATTCCTGTAGCAGTTTTAGTTGCTGAGGTGATATTTCCCTGTTTTTGAGAGTTCTTTAATGTGATGCATCAATCAAACTAGATACTTTGGTAGTACCGCCAAACAGGGTGATTTCGGACAGTTTTGTCGTTATTTTGATTGTAACTTTTGTATATATTGTTAGATTAAATTGATTGTTATGGAAGTGGTAGGGTATAAGTGTAACGAATAAAATATCCCAGAACCAGAAAGTGTATGTGTAGGTATATTTATCTGAGGCAGTTAAATAAAGTGTCCGAAGTCACCCCATGGATTGGGGTGATTTCAGACACGTGTTTTTTAAATCTCTGTCCGAAGTTACAGAATATAGAGGGCTAATTCGGACAGTTACTGCCTTTTTTAAAAATTCTACATGCATTTTATTTCATTTGGGTGACATTTTACACATTTTAAGGTAGCCCTTTGTTACAAATAAGTGATATAGAACGATATAATGAATTTTATGTATTACAGATAAGTTCTGGACCAGCTCGTTTAATATTTTTGCTTAAGTGAACAGAAAGATCTTCTGACTGTCATTTGAGGAATAAATGCACCCATTCTTCTCCTGGCAAATTATTACGAAATTTCTTCTCTTTTCAGCCAGATTTATCAAGGTAGCCTTTAACTAAATATCTAATATCTTATTTAGTGAAGGGAAATCGGCAATGTGCAGCCCTCAAGATACCTTGCTTCAACAGTTCTTCTTCTTCTTATCTTCTTCTTCTTCTTCTTCTTCTTTATTTAGCATTGGCTGTCCTCCCATTTTTTTCGGATGTGCTTTTTGCACTTAATTTTTTAGTGTTGATTTAGGTATACCATACAAATCTGAAGCTTTTCTGTATGATAATTTACCACTCTGAATATCACGAACATCTTTATCTAAAAGTTCTGGATCATAATTACACCGTACTGTAGCACCTCTCCTGCTCTTATACGTTCTTGGCATTGTCCAAAATCACCCCACACAGTACACAGTTTTACAAAAACCATCATTATTTTATAACCTTGCACAAGAAACTCGACAAACTTGTACAGAAATTGTCTCAATGCTGTTAGCTACTGAGCGCATCAAGAATTATGGTTACAATAACTTCCTGCTCGGTGCAACAATAGAAAGTTTCCACTTTAAGATAATGCATGGATTTTTAACACTGAGACTGTTCATCAATTATTCCCCTATGGAAAAAATTGACACAAAAGAAAAGTTGTGGGAAGTGATAAATGCTATCTTGCACTTAAAATAACTGGTGCACAGACGTTAAAATAAGTAACTCTTTGTTTCTGCGCAGTGGCAAAGAGCAAATAAGCCATACTGTCTGAATTCGCCCCGGTGTCCAAAATCACCCCGTTTGATGGTACGCTAGTATAAACATGAAATCACAGAATTCTGCAGTATAGCTTTGCAAACACTTAAGTCAACATAGCATCTGATACTTTTCAACCTAACTTACGTTCTAGCCTACACAACGGATCATGTTGTTACCTCAATCTTCATTCAATCAACAGTAAAAATAATAGTGTATAAATATTGAAATAAATAATCAGTGTTGTGTTTTACTGCCATAAAAATGTTTGAATGAAATTGTATCTTTTTCTGTGATTGGCTGATAGCAGCTGGATAAAACATTAACTGTATTTATAAGTTAAACACGAAGATTGCTTCATTAATGTACAAAAAATAACTTTTTGCTATTAAACTAGTAAGCTTTTGAGAAATATGCATAATTCAGAAAGAAATAAGCATACTTCAGAAAGAGGTGAAGGAAATACTGAAATGCCCTGTATTGCACTTTCGAATTAGTCTAATTTCTTTTATGGCTACAGATCCATTCATTAAGTCTGTGTTCACAGCTCTATGTTCTTGTTTCAACTATGGGAAGATAGTTAACTCTAGTAATGCTGACTTTGCAAAGAGTCTGTTATGTGTACCTAGAATGGCAGATCTCATCTGTGTAAGATATTCTAAAGGGATACAATATCATTCACAATATAGTGGAAAAGCAAATTTTTATGCCAGCAAGATTTGTGGACATCGCAAAATGTCTGGTGTTATGCTGAAGTCAGTTTCTGTCTTCTATGTTCGAGTTTAGACTCAGTGGCGGGGGGGGGGGGGGGGGGGGGGGGGGCTGTTTCACACTACAGTGAAGTACTCACATATCGCTGGCATAAAGTCTCAGAAGAGAACTTTCAAGGTTACGGCAATGCTTTCTCTTAATATTTTTAGTGGTGTCTGGTTACAAAACTATTTTTTTCTTTAACTGATTAGATTTAATGGGTTTAATATAAATGATTTCTCTTTAAATAAAAATTAGGTTAGTAAATATAATGTAATTGCTAATTATATTTACATCTTCAACATAACACTGGAAAACAACGAAATAAGACAAAAATAAGAACATACTGCAAGCCAAAGAAGGCAAAAAAAAAAAAAAACACTGACAGAAAATAATACCAACAGGCAAAAAGTAACAATGAAATTGGCCATAAAATATAACAATTTTATCCTGTACATAGTGAAGGTGACTCTTCCCCTCTTGCAGCAAGTATTTACAACCGACAGACATAAACTCATTAAAAATTACACACTCGTCTCTCATACTCTGTTTTGATTTAACTTGTGATGATCTTTTACATTCTGCCTGCTGTCTCCATTGTACAATGTGTGTTTCTGCCATGTCCATCTCTTACTTTGTGAGATCTGCTGTTCTGAGAGTACCATATGTTTGTTATTTTGCATCTTGTTCCCATAATGTCAATTTCCTCTTTGCCTGCTCCTTTACTTCACCTTTACCTTTGATAGGTACCTCTCTTTCCGCCTGTGTCAGGCTTCTTATTTTTTATTTTTAATTTCACCCTATGCTTTTCATTTTCCTCCTCTATTTTCTACAAGTGTGCTCTATTTTTGTTTAGATTGTTGTTCTCTTGTAACTTCACATCCTTTTCTCATAGTCAACTCCAATAACTTTTCTGCAACTTGTGATTTCTTCCTCTTCCTTCACAAGTAAAAAAGAAATTGCTGGAAATGGGAAAGAAACTTCTGAAAATGGAACCTGATGTTTAACATTAATTTGACAACAGTTTTGACACACGTCATGGTTTCTATATGTTTTTGTTGGTCTTTATTACATAAGAGGTGCAAAGATGGAACAAATGTCATTAAACAACACAATAAGGCAATTCTAGCAGTCTTTCTTGGTCTACAAAGTAATGCTCATAATAAAAGTATTGTCCAAACAATATAGTAAAACCTTCAACCAGAATTCAGTGCAAGTTATGCACCTTGACATACTATGGCCTTTTCAATTACACAGCATTTTTTTTTTTTATTGTTTTGCTTTCAAGTATTTTCCTATTCCCTCTGTCGAATCTTCTCCATATTTGTAAGAGTGTGTTTTGACTTTCATTCCTTTCTGTCCTGGCCTTCAGTTGGCTATAGTAGAAGTTCACTCTTTACATATTTTTTTCTATGCTGAGCTGTAGGTGTTATACGCTTTGCCTTTGTCATTTTGTGGTATCATTCTCATCAGTTTGTGTGTGTGTGTGTGTGTGTGTGTGTGTGTGTGTGTGTGTGTGTGTGTGTGTGTGTGTGTGTGTGTGTGTGAAATTTAAATATCGTAGTGTGCATGTTATTCCATTTTCCCCTAACCTGATAACTTCCAGTTTGAATTACATATATGTTGATAACAACTAGTTTACAATATAGACAGGTAAAATGAATTGTATTTTCCCACAGCCAGTTCCAAGTGTAAAGAAAAGTTTCACTGATGTATGGATTTAAAATGTTAATTTCCTTTTTTTCCAGGTTATCAAAATGCTGATTTTGGTAGTAGTACTTTTCCTCCTATGTTGGGGACCAAGAATAATAATGAACATGCTTACTAAAATTGGTCTACAAAGTTTTACTCCAACTGAGTACACAATGAGGGTTGTGTTCAACATCCTGCCAGTCATTCATGCTTGCTTTAATCCAGTAATATACTCTTTCATGTCAAAAAACTTCCGCCGTTCACTGAAAAGACAGTTTGAGACTCTTGGCTGCAGAAGAAATTTGTCCAGGCACAGGAGCAGCAGTTTCAGAAGCAGCAGATTGCATCATGGCACAATCACACAACAGAAAAGCATCAGACCGCGATACACACTGTCCTCATCATCGAGCACATACAATGCTGATGTCACCAGACACACTGAAATGGAAAACACAGATTCTGTCAACAGTACAGTGGTCTGATGAGAATTATGCTTAATAAATCCCTGTAATTGCTATTATAATTATAATAAAACGACAGAACAGTGTGCATTAAATACATTTTGTTTCTTGTTCTGTGTATGCCCCTTGGAGTTTTACAGTGTTCTTTTCTTCCTGGTGATTTATTTCTTGGGCTTAACATCTTTATTCTATGAAAGAGACTAAAATAAAAACACAAAACTTCCTTTTCTCTCAATATCTTTATAAATACAAAAAAGATGTCACGGCAGGAAATGTAACAAAATAAGCTTTACAACAACAACTTTAGTGTAACATTTTCTTTTATTTTACATGTTACACACACAGCAAGATCCTATTGAAAGTATGTTCAATGATCAATAGTAGTTGCTATATGTGAGTATAAAAGATGCAATTGCTATGGAAAATATGGGCAATCATTATTTCACAACAGTGAAAAGTACTGGATTTAAACCTGTACTCATGGTTTCCTACTGTGTGTATCACATGTGTCAACACAGAGCAGTTTTTACAAAATATTTGACAAACCAGTCATATGTCTGCCGTAAAGTGTTACAGTTAAGATTAAATAAATACACCGAAATGATTTTTTTTTTTTAAATTACAGGTTGAGGCATGAACTGTACTCCATGAAAACACTCTCTCTCTCTCTCTCTCTCTCTCTCTCTCTCTCCCCCCCCCCTGCCTCTCCCCCCCCCCCCCTCCCCGCTTCCCTTCCTTCTTTTCTTTCTTGTCAACTGGTATCTCATATCACATATTATGATTTTTATTATACAGATATATTTGTTGGTTTTCTAACATCTTTAACATGAAAGATCAGCATTTGAGCAAAACGGAAGACACACAGCTGTTACCAGGTTCCTCTCAGCCTACAGAAATCAAGAGTTTCTTTACATGAATAAAAATGATTAACTGTGTCAGTCACTATTTAATTTTTAGTTTTTTGGTTGGCACTACAAAATTTGACTACATGGCTCCCATCATCCAGTACCTGCAATTTAAAATACAAACAGCAGGTTCCACATGTATGTCAACAGCACATAGCAGAGAGCCCCTAGGCTGTAGAATTAATCAAAAATTGACCCCAATCTTAGTTTAAGGGAAACTATTCACTGAAGAATATCTACAGACAAATAGATTAAATTTAATATATCAGTATCCCAAAATAAAGAAGTTGCTCTGCTTCATAAGTTTAATTTATCTACCAATATTTGAATGGAGAAGTCTTTCATAGTTACAAAGCACAAATTGGTATATTTGCCACAAATAAAATGCTATATGTACAACTGATGTGCGCACTGTGCAAATCTGATAACCAGGGCTGCACAGGTGTCAAAATATTAAATGATCGATAAACTGGAACTTTTATACTATAATTATTACACAAGATGTTATTAGCAAATTGATGTTAAAATGAATGAAAGTTAATTAAAGTCAATTACATGTGCCCTACAACAGTTACTCTGATAAATGAACATACATTAGTGAAATTAAATAGTCCACTTTAAAAAATATGAATGTATGACACACATTGACAAATAAATACACTGATGAACCAAAATATTTTGACCACTGATCACAGCAAGATTGTTCATTGGAGGCATGTGACATGGTAAGGAAACTATATAGATGGAGCAGAGAAGAATGGGAAACCAATCTAGTGGGGATAAGGAAATGCAAATGGGGAAATCCACTGACATAAGCAACTTTGACAAAGGGCCAATTGTTACAGTCTGGCACCTCGGTACAAGCGCCTCAGAAATATTGAAGCTGGTTGGCTGTTCACTTGCTACTGGCACAGGCATCTATGGAAAGTGGTTGAAGAAGTGCCACATCTGATGAAACCATACAGTTTTGTTGCAGACAGAAGTATTTTGGTACACACTATTTGGCACACATGCTGAACACGGGACTCAACAGCTGATGACTTCTATGGTTACCCATGCCTTGCTGACCCATCAACATTGTCAATTACAACTGTAGTGGATATGGTATCACCCATGTCAGACTGTGGATCGATGGAAACTTGTTGCCTGGATCCAGGCTAGTGGGGGCAGTATTATACTATGGGAGACATTTACTGGGCTTTCACAAGACTTGTGGTAGCAATCCAAGGCACGACAGCTGTGGACTATGTAAATGCTGTTGTGGATCATCTGCATCATTTCATGCTTGATGTCTTCCCCAATGGCAGTGGCATCTTCCAGCAGGATAACTTTCTGAATCGCAAGGCCAGAACCATGCTACAGTGGTTTGAGAAGCATGATGGTCAACTGACATCGATATCTTGGCGATCTGATGGAACGCATCTGGGATACTATTGGGTGCTCCACACCGACAAACCACTAGCCCGTAGTTTACAGTGCATAGGCATTTGGTGCCACATACCTCCAGAAACGTACAAAATACTTTCCATGCAAAATTACTGCTGTACTGCATTCCAAAAGTGGACCAACAAGCTGTTAACCAAGTGGTTATAACGATTTGGCTCATGAGTGTAAGTGAGCCCTGTGAATGCAAAAACCTACAACATATTCATGAATTTAAAATTAAAGAAAAGAATGCTTTCACTGACAGTCATAATAGGCTCAATGCACAGAAAATGAACATCATGTACAAACACTAGTACATCAATAACCTATAAAGTGGCTTTTAAAGATGATTTCAGCCATACACAAATCAAAATTGAAAGTTTTGGCAACAGTAACTGTGGTGCAGTTTAGGCATGTACAAATGACACTTGCCACATTAACAGGGACTTTAAGCACATAATCATCAAGACTATATTTCAGTTAAAATAGCTTTGCTATTGATGTTTCAATTAGTTGAATGGTAGGGGCCAGTCACCATCCAGCTGTTCTTTCTCAGGCACAACATGCTTGTTGTGTTGCCTCTTTTGAAGGTACATGCAGAGCACTGTCAAACAGTGCTTGCTGCTTGAGGGTAACACTGCCCCCTGGCACTCTGATCTTCCAGTCACAGTATCAGGGTTTTTTGCCCTCTGTATACATAATCACCTGTTATTCAGAGCATTATATAACCTTGGATGAGAAACATTTTATTTTATAGCACAATTACTTTATATAGCTATATGCTTCCTTAGACAGAGTCATTATACATAACACTGTCTAATGTTTTAACATCAAATGTTTAATGTCAACACAAGTAACTACAGTTTCAACTGCTCCCAAAACTAATCCTTATTTAGCCACAACTAGCTCCAATGGAGTGGTAAATTAGAATACTTTTCTTAGTAAGAAGGAAGGACAGAAAGGTACCGAAAAAGGACCAAAACAATCACAAAAGAAGTGGAGACATCTGTCATCAAATCTCCTTCAGCCCTAACAAATTATTGGACAATACAGAAAAGAAATCTTCCAGGACAAACATCTGGTGTTCATGATAATGATTTCTTACAGCCAGGCTACAAAAATAAGAAGATTCCAAGGTAAGTAGAAATTTGTGTTTCTCCATTAACACCACCATTAAGTGCATAAAATAGCAATATTTAACAATTCAGTGTTATTATGTTCATTTCTTCAACAATAAGGTGAATGAAATACAGATCATAGCTATGATATCCTCATCACATGTGGTACATTAGTGAATAAACACTGGTAAAAGAAACATAACTGTCATGCCTTGTTATACCAAATTTCAAATTAATCAAACAGTTTCCAAGCAGAAACTAAAGGCAAATGGAGGAACTTATATATACATGAAAGATATTGAAGGAATTCCTCATATTTTGTATAAATGTTTTGTACAGAGGAATACATAGAGTTATTATGGGCTGAACTACTCTATTTCATCATCTTTGTAATATATTCATTTTTCCGTAATGGATGAAGGAACACCTGGACTGTCATGTATTCCTGTGGAAGGAATTGCAGCACCCAATCACTATTTCTCATAACAAATTTATTTTATTATCCTTTACCAGTTTTGGGTGTTCTCAGACCCACCTAACATAAATCAAATACTAGGTCTAATATTTGTTATTACCACACACATTTTCTTCTTCCTTTTCTAAGTGTAAAAACAGAAATATGGGCACAATGGACTGTTAACACAGACTTCATGTCTTTTAAATATGAGTGTGCAGCACAAAAGACAAATGTAAAGAACAAAGATTATACCTATTACTGTGCACCTTCCATGTATGTGTGTACAAACACCCAAAACTGATAAAGGTCAATAAAATACATTTTTTCACATAAATAGTGACTGGTTGTTGCAATTCCTTCAGCAGTAACATTTGTTAGACCTATAACATATATCCTAAGACTTCGGTTGCAACCTTCATGACAACACATCTATGATACTTGAAAAAATAGTCTGTATACCTAATGCACTCATTTAATCTGAACTTAAGCATAGTGTTTTTCACCAAAATAATATCACATGTAAACTTGATATTTACTAATGTTGGTCTCAAGTATATTCTCATACCACCAGCAGTCTCAACAAAAGAGAAAATTTAACTGCTCTCTGAATGTAATTAATGTAGGTATGTTGGAAAATATGTTCCTTATTATACCTACAATATTGCCTCAGTCTGAACTGTCATCAGCAAACTTAACTCCAGAATGCAGACTGTATAATTACAACAATATTTTTGATTTCGTTTGTATTTTTGTAAAAAAGAGAAAAATTGAATAATTGGTTTAAACATTAGTCTGTAGATAAAATATTTGACATTTCCATATAGACCTCCCAAGATCTATTTGCCTACACTGCATTTCACAGGAAAGAGCCAAACACAAAACTAAAACTGTTCAAATTTCAAATAGTGCTAGAGCACCTAATTTATAAAAAAAGTCATGAAATTACCCAAGAAAGCTGACTACAACATGCTAATTCAATATAATACAATAAATGTGAACCTGTGGAGAATATTCCAAACACCTTAAAAAAAAAAAAAAAAAAAACGAACACTAAGCTTCAGAGAATAAATCTCTCTAGATTCTGAAAATGAAAATACTAACAATGGCTATGATGTTGCTATTAATTTTTTTTAAAAATCGGTTAATGCAAATAAACTCAAGTGAAAAAATGAGAGTATACCTACAGTATGCCTTGATGATATAGTAATTAGTATAAAAATTGATATGTAAATGAACTAAGAAAATGAAACCTGCCAGAGACTGTGTTCAGAATTTTTCCCTATTCTTTTCCCTCAAATGTTCATTTTATTAGTGAGCTTCTGTCCGATATTATCAATGTCTAATTTGATAACAGAATATATCCTGCTCCATTAAACATAGCAAGTCATTGTCATATGTCTCTACAAAAAATGTAAAAGCACTATCATTGCTAATTACTGACCTACAGGTGGGAAGAAGTTTGTTGAAATTGTTAATTATATCAAGTATGGTCAGATTGTTTACTCCCAGACATACAAGCATTATAAGATCTAAGGACAAATAAACAATGAAAGTGAATTTAATTTAATAATCTACACAAAGACAATACATTCACTGTGTAGTATGAAACCAATGGCATCATAAATATCATTAATCTTTTTATAACAAAATTTAACAGTCTGCATAGAGTCTGAACTCAAAGAAACTAACTGCTACCAAGTAAAATATGCAAGAAACAAATATAAAGATGTTGAAACAAAAAAATGTACACCGCAGTAAATCTCACAGTTACCTTCTCCAAGAAAATAAATAAAAATATGACACTATCAATAAAAAGTAGTACAAATAACAACGCAGCTGCATATATCGCACACCTCACTAAAAATTGCAAATTTGTTGAGGGACTAGAGAACCAGATTTTCATTCCATACAAAAGTTAGCTACCTTTGAGCACAACTTAAAATGATTACTAACAACACATAGCATAAACAAAAATTTATAAATCTGGTAACCCATAATGAGTCTGTTGCAAGACTTCTCAAAGAAAATATTGAAGTTGTATTACCAACTTCTTAAAATTTTACATATTTCCATGAACAGTGTGTCTACCTTCAATAAGAGTACATTAATATAAGTAGTATTATCTACACTAAATACATAATGATGCACACCTAATTCTAGAGCTTTTAAGTTTTTTGATCTTAAGTGCTTTCAATATAAATACCCCTGTTTTTGTGTGATGTACATCAATGTTTCATGTATGTATGGGCCACAGAGTGTCATTTCCATGCATAAAAAGTAATTCATATAAGCCTGTTCCCTTATCTTTAACAGTAATCAGCGTAGGGGGTATCACTTAGTCTGTCTTTCTGAACTATTACACCATCAAATAACATTACACAATCACAGATAGCTGAAAAACATGAAAGGAAACACACTTAACAATTATCAGGTAAGATTTGTTACAATTACAATTACAGCCACCTAACAATAAGGCCACATTCATCAAATGTATAGTACCAATCACAAAAAGAAACACAGAATAGTAACAGATGCAGCTAAAAAATTTTATACACCTAAAGATACAGACGTATTTTTCAGTCCATCCCTCCCCCCCCCCCCCCCCCCCCCACGCACACACAGGACAGGATTAAAGTATTTCTGTAATTTATATAAAATACAGGATATGGAATCACTTCACATACATGGGGAACCTGAATTCATGGGATAAATTTCAGAGTTTTTTAGGAATGTTTTTGGAGTATTTTCGGAATATTTTCTGAGTATTTTGGTATTGATTTATTTATTTTATGGCCCTGAGCACTATGGGACTTAACATCTGAGGTCATCAGTCCTCTGGAAAGTAGAACTATTTAAACCTAACTAACCTAAGGACATCACACACATCAATGCCCGAGGCAGGATTCGAACCTGCGACCATAGCAGTCGCGCGGTTCCGGATTGAAGCGTCTAGAACCGCTCTGTCACCGCGGCCGGCTCTTCACATATGCAAGAGTAAGAAAAGAAATGGAAATGCGACTGAGTACTGTGTTTGTCTCCTTCCTTGTAGTCTACGGTCCCTGTGCACAACAGTTCCTTGTGGAATGAAAGTTGATCGCAAAACTTGTACGTTTTTGCAGAAGATGCTTGTGTTTTAAGAAATGCCATTAAAGGGAAAGCATCAGAAGACATTGTTAATGATGTTTTTCATAGGGTTATTAACTGATTCTCTGAAATTGGACTCTCCCTAAATTTTTGTGAAAATACTCTATATTCAGTTCTGTCCAATAAACAGAGTAATATCAACAATAGGCGTGGCACAAGAACAGGAGTCGGAAAACGGGGTAGAATGCTTCAGATTTTTCGGTCTACATACTGATGAAAACTTGAACTGGAAAAGCGTGTTGCTCAGTTTCTCAAACGGTTAAATTAAGCTACTTTCGTTCTTCGTATAATTGCTAGTCTTGGAAACAACATACTAACATATTTTGCGTATTTACTCTGAATAATGGCTCATGTAGTAATTTTCTTGGGACATTACCAGTTAGAAATAAGGTACTGATTGTCCAAAAGCGAGCATTAAGAATAATAAGTAATAATAAGTGATGTTCACACACGGTCGTCATGTAGGTACTTCTTCAAGGAGCTGTGCATTTTACATCTACATTTACATCTACATGATTGCTCTGCAATTCACATTTAAGTGCTTGGCAGAGGGTTCATCAAACCACAATCATACTATCTCTCTACCATTCCACTCCCGAACAGCGCGCGGGAAAGACGAACACCTAAATTTTTCTGTTCGAGCTCTGATTTCTCTTATTTTCTTTTGATGATCATTCCTACCTATGTAGGTAGGGCTGAACAAAATATTTTCGCATTCGGAAGAGAAAGTTGGTGACTGAAATTTCGTAAATACACTCCTGGAAATTGAAATAAGAACACCGTGAATTCATTGTCCCAGGAAGGGGAAACTTTATTGCCACATTCCTGGGGTCAGATACATCACATGATCACACTGACAGAACCACAGGCACATAGACACAGGCAACAGAGCATGCACAATGTCGCCACTAGTACAGTATATATCCACCTTTCGCAGCAATGCAGGCTGCTATTCTCCCATGGAGACGATCGTAGAGATGCTGGATGTAGTAGTCCTGTGGAACGGCTTGCCATGCCATTTCCACCTGGCGCCTCAGTTGGACCAGCGTTCGTGCTGGACGTGCAGACCGCGTGAGACGACGCTTCATCCATTGCCAAACATGCTCAATGGGGGACAGATCCGGAGATCTTGCTGGCCAGGGTAGTTGACTTACACCTTCTAGAGCATGTTGGGTGGCACGGGATACATGCGGACGTGCATTGTCCTGTTGGAACAGCAAGTTCCCTTGCCGGTCTAGGAATGGTAGAACGATGGGTTCGATGACGGTTTGGATGTACCGTGCACTATTCAGTGTCCCCTCGACGATCACCAGTGGTGTACGGCCAGTGTAGGAGATCGCTCCCCACACCATGATGCCGGGTGTTGGCCCTGTGTGCCTCGGTCGTATGCAGTCCTGATTGTGGCGCTCACCTGCACGGCGCCAAACACGCATACGACCATCATTGGCACCAAGGCAGAAGCGACTCTCATCACTGAAGACGACATGTCTCCTTTCGTCCCTCCATTCACGCCTGTCGCGACACCACTGGAGGCGGGCTGCACGATGTTGGGGCGTGAGCGGAAGACGGCCTAACGGTGTGCGGGACCGTAGCCCAACTTCATGGAGACGGTTGCGAATGGTCCTCGCCGATACTCCAGGAGCAACAGTGTCCCTAATTTGCTGGGAAGTGGCGGTGCGGTCCCCTACGGCACTGCGTAGGATCCTACGGTCTTGGCGTGCATCCGTGCGTCGCTGCGGTCCGGTCCCAGGTCGACGGGCACGTGCACCTTCCGCCGACCACTGGCGACAACATCGATGTACTGTGGAGACCTCACGCCCCACGTGTTGAGCAATTCGGCGGTACGTCCACCCGGCCTCCCGCATGCCCACTATACGCCCTCGCTCAAAGTCCCTCAACTGCACATACGGTTCACGTCCACGCTGTCGCGGCATGCTACCAGTGTTAAAGACTGCGATGGAGCTCCGTATGCCACGGCAAACTGGCTGACACTGACGGCGGCGGTGCACAAATGCTGCGCAGCTAGCGCCATTCGACGGCCAACACCGCGGTTCCTGGTGTGTCCGCTGTGCCGTGCGTGTGATCATTGCTTGTACAGCCCTCTCGCAGTGTCCGGAGCAAGTATGGTGGGTCTGACACACCGGTGTCAATGTGTTCTTTTTTCCATTTCCAGGAGTGTAGATCTAGCCGCGACGAAAACGTCTTTGCTTTAATGACTTCCATCCCAACTCGCGTATCATATCTGCCACACTCTTTCCCCTATTATGTGATAATACAAAACGAGCTGCCCTTTTTTGCACCATTTCGATGTCCTCCGTAATCCCACCTGGTAAGGATCCCACGCCGCACAGCAATATTTTAACAGAGGACGAACCAGTTGTAGTTTAAGCTGTCTCTTTAGTGGACTTGTTGCATCTTCTAAGTGTCCTACCAATGAAACGCAATCTTTGGCTTGCGTTCCCCGAGATATTATCTATGTGGTCTTTCCAACTGAAGTTGTTCGTGATTTTAACACCCAGGTACTTAGTTGAATTGACTGCCTTGAGAATTGTACTATTTATCAAGTAATCGAATTCCAACGGATTTCTTTTGGAACTCATGTGGATCACCTCACACTTTTCGTTATTTAGCGTCAACTGCCACCTGCCACACCATCCAGCAATCTTTTCTAAATCGCTTTGCAACTGATACTGGTCTTCGGATGACCTTACTCGACGGTAAATTACAGCATCATCTGCGAACAACCTAAGAAAACTGCTCAGATTGTCACCCAGGTCATTTATATAGATCAGGAACAGCAGAGGTCCCAGGACGCTTCCATGGGCAACACCTGATATCACTTCAGTTTTAACTGTGATGTCACAAATTCGTCATAAATAATCAACCACAATTTGAGAAGAATAGTGATTTACACATCTAAAAAACAATAGGAAAAAATGTACTTTAGTAACTGTTATTAAAGCAGTCAATGGCTCACCAAGGAGTTCAACGCCCTACAAAAAAATTTTTGATCATTTGCACAATAGCGTAATATATCTGACAGGTAGCGCAGCAAGATTTAAATAAAAATTATAATCATCTTCCCTGGACAACCCAGTTCTGCTTCATGGGCGAACTTCTCTCAAAAATCCGGTAGCCTGATAAAGGAAATATTTTTAAATGTATTTGAGTGAGTACGACAAAATAAATGTGTTCATTAATGTAAACAGTCGTCACATATACGGACCCTGTAAACTGAATAATTCCGTATCATTTGCTGCGCTGTAGGCAAAGCAGATCGCAGAATTCGTTTCACTGGTAGAATACTAGGAAGTACTCAGTCTTCAAATGAGACTGCTTACACAACACTCATACGACCCTTCCTAGAATATTGCTCTAGTGTCATAGTTCGCAGTGATAGATGGTAAATCATCGAGTACAACAGAAGTGATATCTGGCGATCCCCAAGGCAGTGTCATAGGCCCTCTGCTGTTCCTGATTTACATAAATTATCTAGATGATAATCTGAGCAGTCCCCTTAGATTGTTTACAGACGACGCTGTACTTTGCCGTCTACTAAAATCATCAGACGATCAATACTAATTACAAAATGATCTAGAGAGAATTTCTGTATGGCGCGAAAAGTGGCAATAGGCACTAAACAGAGAAAAGTGCGAGTTCACCCACATGGGTACTAAAAGAAATCCAATAAATTTTTGGTATACGATAAATCGCACAAATCGTAGGGCTGTCGAATCGACTAAATACTACGAGCAACTTAAATTGGAAAGACCACATAGATAATATTGTCGGGAAGGCGAAACAAAGGCTGCGCTTTGTTGGCAGAACACTTAGAAGATGTGACAAACCCACTAAAGAGACAGCCTACACTTGTCCGTCCTCTGCTGGAATATTGCTGCGTGGTGTGAGATCCTTACCGGGTGGAATTGACGGAGGACATCGAAAAAGTGCAAAGAAGGGCAGCTCGTTTCGTGTTATCGCGCAATAGAGTGAGAGTGTCACTGATACGATACGCGAGTTGGGGTGGCAGTCACTGAAACAAAGGCGGTTCTCTTTGCGGCGAAATCTATTTACGAAATTTCAATCACCAACTTTCTCTTCCGAACGCGTAAATCTTTTTTTGACACCCACTTACGTAGGGAGAAATGATCATTATAATAAAATTAGAGAAATTAGAGCTCAATCGGAAAGATTTAGGTGTTCCTTTTTCTCCGCGCCATTCGAGAGTGGAATGGTAGAGAAGTAGTATGAAAATGGTTCGATGAAACCTCTGCCAGGCACTTAAGTGTGAATTGCAGAGTAACCATGTAGGACAGGTAACGGAAGTTCTGGAGAAACTGGACTGGCAGACACCTACATACAAAGTGTCAGGAACCAGTTTTAGTAGACGAATTTTGGAATATACTACAATGCCCCTATAGAGATCGAGTGGACAAGATTAACTACAGAGAGTATAAAGGCGTATTAACAGTCATTTTTCTCGAAATCTGTACGTGAATGGAAGGAGAAGAAACCCTAATTAGCTCAGTTGGAACTACCAAATGGTTCAAATGGCTCTGAACACTATGGGTCTTAACTTCTGAGGTCATCAATCCCGTAGAACATACAACTACTTAGACATAACTAACCTTAGGACATCACACACATCCACGCCCGATGCAGGATTCGAACCTGCTGCGGTAGCGGTCGCGCGGTTCCAGACTGTAGCGTCTAGAACCGCTCGGCCACACAGGCCGGGTGGAAGTACACTCTACCATACACTTCATAGTGGTTTGCAGAGCATGGATGTAGATATACAGGGGTTAGACAGTGGATGTAGATATACGGGTGTTGGACAAAAACATGGAAGCACTGCGAGAAATACAAAGCATTCTTGAACAGAAATGCAGATGCTAGCCAAACCTGCTGGATTAGCTGTTGTATTTGATCACGAGCGGCACCCGTGCATTGCCCTCAATACGTTGCACGTGTCAGTCGTGGCCAGAAGAGTGTTTTGTATAGCTATAAGTGTGTTATGTCAGAGGTAAGTGAATTCATACATGGCCAGATTGTTGGTGATTTTATGTATTTGCTTCCGTTACCAAGTAGCTGAAGTGGTTGGTGTTTCATGAGGCACCGTATCTAAGATTTATACCGAATACCGATAGAGTGGAAACGCGCCCTCTTAGTCACAATGCGAACGAAAGTGTGTGTTGAGTAACCATCGCAGATCATCATTAAAGAGGACTGTGACGGAAAATAAGAGGACAAAAGCTGTAATAGTCACTGCAGAACTCAATATCGCATTCGAGTACCCTGTCAGCACCAAAAGCCAGGCAGGGGTCTTCATAAGCAGAGAACTGCAGGCCGATGTGGAATTTCAAAACCAAGCATTAGCGACTGTAGTGGGTGCAACACGAAAATGTGGTACTGAAGGCATAAAACCTTAAATATGGAGCAATGGAAGAAAGTCATTTGGTTGGCTGAGTCTTGTTTTACGCTGTTTCCAATTTCTGCCTGAGCTAATGTCTGGCATATGCATGTGCCAAGCCTACAATACAGACAGCTTGCTGTCAAGAGCGAAACATGGCGAGGGTACGGTGATAATTCGGTCAGCCACACACTGGTATTCCTCGGACCCCATGGTTACTCTGCAAGGTCACATTACTGTGAAGCATTGTGTGTCAATTTTGTCTGATCAGATCCATTTCATGGTACAATATTTGTTCTCCAATAGTGATCTGCAGCATCGTCGATGTACCGCTCTGTGGTCCTTTGGTGCAGAGCCGAGTGGAGGGACTGAATCAGAGGCTCAGGGGGTTCTGTGACGGTGTAGGCTGCAGATTCCTTGACTTGCACCTTCGGGTGGTGGGTTTCCGGGTTCCGCTTAAAAGGTCAGCAGTCCACTACACACAGCAAGCTGCTACACGGGTAGCGGAGGCTGTGCGGAAGGGACTGGGCGGTTTTTTGAGATTAGGGGGACTCAGGGAACCACAGAAAGGACGTCTGTCAAAAATGGGGCAGGTAAAACACAGTAAGTCAATTGTTGAAACGATCGGTATTGTGGTCGTAAATTGTCGTAGCTATGTTGGGAAAGAACCAGAGCTCCAACCCCTAATACAAAGCACTGAAGCTCAAATAGTTATAGGTACAGAAAGCTGGCTAAAGCCGGAAACAAGTTCAGCAGAAATTTTTTCTAACGATCTTGTAGTTTCCAGAAAAGATAAGTTAAATACAATTGGTGGTGGAGTATTTATTGCTGTGAGAAGTAGTTTGCCTTGTAGTGAAATAGAAATACATAGTTGCTGCGAAATAGTATGGGTAGAGGTTAGACTTGACAACTTGACTAAACTATCAATTGGGGCCGGCCGCAGTGTCCGAGCGGTTCTAGGCGCTTCTGTCTGGAGCCGCGCGACCGCTACGGTCGCAGGTTCGAATCCTCCCTCGGGGATGGATGTGTGTGCTGTCCTCAGGTTAGTTAGGTTCAAGTAGTTCTAAGTTCTAGTTGACTGATGACCTCAGATGTTAGGTCCCATAGTGCTCAGAGCCATTAGAACCATTTATTAATTTGGTCGTTTTGCCGACCCACCGACTCAGAACATACAGTATCTGAACAGTTCAAAGAAAACTTGAGTCTCATTTAAAATAGGTACCCTATTCAAACAGTTATAGTCGGTGGTGACATTATTCTACCCTCGATATGCTCAAAAAATTATACGTTAAAACTGGCGCCAGGCATAAAACGTCATCCGAAATTGTACTGGGCTTTCTCAGAAAATTATTTTGAACAATTAGTTCATAAGCCCACTCGAAGCGTAAATGTTTGTGAAAGCATACTTGACCTCTTAGCATTAAATAATCCTGGACAAATAATAAGGCAGAAATCCCAAAGAAATTCTGATCATACATAAAGCACGCCAGTGGCAAGACGCAATCAATACCTCCACTACGCGATAACAACGGTGAAGTCACTGATGACAGTGCCACTAAAGCACTGTTATTAAACACGATTTTCCGAAACTCCTTCAACAAAGAAGACGAAGTAAATATTCCTGAATTCCAATCAAGAACAACTGCCAAGATGAGAAACATAGAAATAGATATCCTCGCAGTCGCAAAGCAGCTAGAATCACTTAATAAAAGCAAGGCTTCCAGTCCTGATAGTAGACCAGTCAGGTTCGTCTCAGAGTATGCTCATACAATAGCTCCATATCTAGCAATTATATACACCCGCTCGCTCACAGAAAGATCCGTACCTAAAGACTGGAAAATTACTCAAGTGACACCAATACCCAAAACAGGAAGCAGGAGTAATCCGTTCAATTACAGGCCCATATAACTAACGTCGATTTGCAGTAGGGTTTTGGAACATATACTGTATTCGAACATTATGAAGTACCGCGAAGAAAACGCTTTATTGACACGTAGCTGCCTTCCACTGTGGCCAAGAAGTTCTAGGCCCTACAGTCCGGAACTGCGCGGCCGCTGCGGTCGCCGGTTCGAATCCTGCCTCGGGCATGGATGTGTGTGATGTCCTTAGATTAGTTAGGTTTTACGAAGTTCCAAGTTCCAGGGGACTGATGATCTCAGTTGTTAAGTCCCATAGTGCTCAGTGCCATTTGAACCATTTTTGACACGTATTCAGCACGGATTCAGAAAATATCGTTCTTTTGAAACACACTAGCTCTTTATAGTCATGAAGTAATGAGAGCTATCGACAGGGGATTTCAAATTGATTCCATATTGTTAAGTTTCCAGAAGGCTTTCGACACCGTTCCTCACAATCCTCTTCTAACGTAACTGCATGGCTATGAAATATCGCATCAGTTGTGCAATTGGATTCGTGATTTCCTGTCAGAAAGGTCACAGTTCGTAGTAATAGACGGAAAGACATCAAGTAAAACAGAAATAATATCCGGCGTTCCCCTAGGCAGTGTTATAGGCCCTCTATTTTTCCTGATCTGTATTAACGACATAAAAGACAATCTCAGTAGCCGTCTTAGATTGTTTGCAGATGATGCTATCGTTTACCGTGTTGTAAAGTCATCAGATGACCAAAACAAATTACAAAATGATTTAGATAAGGAATCTGTATGGTGCGAACGGTAGCAATTGACCCTGAGTAAAGTAAAATGTGAAGTTATTCGCATGAGTACTAAAAGAAATACGCTGAATTTCGTTTCGCGGAAGTCACACAAATCTGAAGGATGTAAATTCAACTAAATAATTAAGGATTGCAATTACAAATATCCTAAATTGGAACGATCACATAGATAATGTGGTGGGTAGAGCCAACCAAAGCCTGAGATTCAATGGCAGAACACTTAGAAGGTGCGACAGGTCTTCTAAAGAGACTGCTTACACCACGCTTGTCCGCCCTGTTCTGGAATGTTTCTGTGCGGTGTGGGATCCGCATCAAATGGGACTGGCGGATGACATCGAAAAGGTATAAAGGAGGGCAGCTCGTTTTGTATTACCACGAAGTTGGGGAGATAGTGCCGCAGACATGATACGTGAATTGTGGCAATCACTAAAACAAACGCGGTTTTTCTTACGATGGGATCTTCTCATGATATTTCAATCACCAGTTTGCTACTCCGATCGCAAGAACCCACCTCCATGGGGAGAAATGATCATCACGATAAAATATGACAAACCTGGGCTCGCACAGAAAAATTTAAGTGCTCGTTTTCCCGCGCACCGTTTGAGAGTGGAACGGTAGAGAGACAGCTTGAAGATGGTTCATTGAACCCTCTGCCAGGCACTTTCTTATGAACAGCAGAGTAATCATGTAGATGTAGATGTAGATGCTGTGTTCCAAGAAGACATGGTTCCTGTTCGCACAGCTCACATAGTCCACGACTGGTTTGTGACCAAGAGAATGAGTTGTCGCATCTCCCCTGACCACCACAGTGACAGATCTCAGCATTTTTGAGCCTTCATCGTCAAATTGGGAATGAAGTGTACGTGAATACTACTCACTTCCATCATCACTACCTGAAGTTTCCAATATTTTTCAGGGACCATGGTATAAGATTCCCCTGAAAACAGCACAGTACATGTATTTCGCCGTTCTGTGATGACTAGAAGCTGTTTTTTCCGTCGCCGCGTTAGGCGTGGCACGATGTTGTACTTTACGTTGTTCCATATTTGTGTCCACGACATGTGGATGTTGATATAGACTAGTTCTAGAAATAACCAAGTTACGAAGTTCCCCCTTCATTCTCTGCTTCTGCAGAAATGGCTGTGTAGTATAAGATTGTTCAAGGGAACAGGAACGGTAGTAAATCCGTCATCTGGCTATCCGACACACGAGAAAGCGTCGTAACGTTCCTGGAGGTACGCCTTCGCGTGTCTGCTACCGTCGCCACCAAGCACATGACCACGAGCTCACAGTCACACACAAACACACACCCACACACACACACACACACACACACACACACACACACACACACACACGCACGTGAGCACACACAGACACGCGCGCATGCGCATGCGCAATCAAGTCCACATATCTGTGTAGGAGAATACTCCTTTCCTTAGACAAAAGCACAAACCCAGCGAGGTGGCGAAGTGGGAAGACACAGGACTCACAGTCAGGAGGGCAGTGGTTCGAATCTCTGTCAGGCCATCCACGTTTAGGTTTCTTTCTCAGCAGTCTCCCATCCAAGCTTATGCTTGGAAAACTGCAGGAAACCTAAATGTGGATGGACTGATAGAGATACAAACCACTGATCTCCTAACTGTGACTTCTGGGTCATCCCACTTCGTCACCCCGCTGGGTTTTATTAATAAAATTTAGTGAATGCGTTGGATGCCCTCTGTGTAGTTTATAAGGTTTTATTTTATCAAGACAACCTTCGCATTGGCCAGTTCACGTGAGGTAGCTATTTTTGGTGTAGCCAACCCAACATGTTCGAGTACTTCAAAACTTGTTCTGTCAGCAGAATCCAACAACAGATAATAAAAAATAATTGCAGCACATCAGCATTCCACTGGACTCTCGTTCAGGAAGATTAACAATTCCTCATGTTTCTCTAACTCATTTCATGCAAATGATATTACAGCTCCTTGAACAAAGTTATGACCAATTTTCTAAACTGTCCTTTCAAGTAAGATAGTGCCCCTTTGTAATAATTCTGATTCAAGGTACGTTACATTCTTACCTTCATTACCACAGACCACAGAGCAAAAGTTAATACTCACGAGTAAAAACATAGATTATTATCAGTGTAACAATTAGCTGGCAAGAAATCCTTTGAAATGTTTAAAATGCTACAACTTTGAAGTTTCTTACTATAATTGCATTATCTAGTGTTGACTGAAAACGATAGCATTAAGATTCGTGTAAAGTGCTATTTATTTGCATAACACAGGAGTGGTTTGAGCTGATTTTCTAAGAATTTGATGCCCTGAATTCAAACAATTCATTAATATTTGCTAAGGAGCTCAAAATTCTAAAATACAAGATTTTAGTGAAATATATGTTATAATGTTTAATATGAGTCCATGGATAAATATGAAACAATAGTTTTACTATTGTATTATATAAATATTATTCTATACTAAATAAAAAAAGTCATTGATGTAAACATCTGGTCCCTGAACATTTAGGAAGCTTCTTTTCCGTGACGTTCTTGAATGTATTATGGAGCGGTCCAATTTTAAATTGGAGCAGTAAACTGCCATCACGTGCGTATCCAATCTTCCTTGGTAGCATTCCTCGACAGTTTTCATATGCAGAGTTGGCTTATTTGTGGATAGTCAAATATTCCTGCTCGAATTTTTCCGTTCTCAGCTCAGACATTTTTCCCTGTATATGGCAAAGCGCGACCCGTTCTTATCAAAAGCCTTTACAAACTGCTTCAAAAGGCCCAACTTGATATGCAGTGCACGACAAATGATTTTCTCTCGTCCAACTAAGGGGTCGTTAATGACATTCTTCCACCCTCTGTACATGTTTTCTCTCTTTGGCCATTCTTTTCCAACACTGTGATGTGTTTTGTCTCTGCTATTCCAGAGTCACAAGAAGCACATTGCAAACCAAGGAGAAAGTTTACCGTTCATAAGTATAGACAAACCATCCATTGATGTTTATGAGACTTAATCTTCCAAAAGATCAAAACTAAGGTTTTATGTTCTTCTTTCATTTCCCTTGAGGGAGCAGCTGATATTGAACTAAATTTGCTACCATTGTGTATTAGTACAAATTTCAGACTTGACTTTAGCTGTGCACAGAAACGAGATAATCCACTAGAAAACATTAAGGAAGACCCATTTCCTCAGGAGTCCACTCATTTCATGCAAAACACGAGATTGTCTTCTTGAGAGTAGAAAATATAAAAATTATTGGCTTCCTGGATCAACATGTCGTTACGACACCAGCCTGGGCAAAACCGAAAGATACGATTCCACATCCATTTGCTTAACATTTATTCCGATTTTGATCGTAAAGTATGAGATTTAGGACTCTTATACAGGTACACGATACTTTGACGTATTTATGAAATAGTATTCTTTTCCAATTTTCACTCTTTAGTGTGAGTTAAACCATGAAGACATAAAATTATGAAAACTGGTCATCCTACAGATTTCACTTTACAGATGTCTATATTTAAAAGGTATTGTTAACCTTAAAGATTTTTATTGGATTTAATTTCATATATACAGTTTTCCCCGTATATGACATATACTCAACAAAATTCCAAGTGTCGTATGAGCTGTAGAAAAACGTAATTGGTTGTTTATCAGACAATAGTCTTCAGTGAATACCAGATATCGTTCTAATAATTATTATGACAAAGGAAATTCTAGAACATTTTGGACAACAATTTTGTGTTAAATAGAACCAAATCAGATTGGGCATAGTTGTTAGCTGAGTTGACTTTTAAGCTTTTTTATGTAAGACACGTGTGTAACGTTTTTGTTATCAGCAATCAACTGAAAATGAGCTCCTTCTGTATAAAAAGAGGTTTTGGTGATGAGACTACGTTTTTTTGTCTTGTTGATGGGTAAAAAAGTTGACACTAAGAAAAAACTGTGTATTATGTTTTACTATGGGTGACAAACTAATTGTGAAATAAATCAAGAAGAAATATTAAGAAATAATATCTTCACAAGCTAGTAAACAATCTGAGAACCTATTCATACCCAAATTAGGTGAATGCCGTCGCTTCTCATTGAGACAAAATGAGTGTTTACTTTTATTCTACAAATTGTTTAATCATATCTTGAAAGAGTCATCTTCTCATGACGTTCTGTTGAACTAAAACTATTACATAATTACAGTAGAGATTTATTTCAATTGGAATGGCTCGTTTGGGATATTTTGCCTCAGATGAACCATTTCTAGAGCAAGAAGGGTAGCATACTTTTTCTGTTGTATGGTAAAAGGTAACTTTGGTTCCTTGATCCAGTAAATTTTTGTTGGAAGCCAGTAATTCAGAAGCTTCTTTTGACAGCTTGAGATCCCTGGTAGGTTATTAACGTATCCCAGGTTAAACCTTGAGGGATTAATGCCATACCCACATAATCACTGTCATCAACATTACTATCAGAGGGATAACACCAGTCCTCACAAACAACAGGTATTGGCGTGGCCATTGCTTCACACGTTTTCGTTTCCCGGTAGTCCACAATCGTAAATTTTCTGTACAAGTTTTACAGATTTATTGTAAAAGTGTTTACAAACTCAACAATACGTTTTTGGTTTTCTTTCAGCGTTTATTATCTGCATATGTACCAAAAACCATCAAAGTGATTTATGCAACTTCTTCTACTTTAACTTATATTATTTTTGTTCAACAGCACTAGTACAAAAAACTACAGCATAGATCAAGCGATGTCATTCTCGCTCAGCCCTGTACGGCCAGAGCTCACACAGTAACCTCCAACTCCATCTGGTGGATATTCCTGAAACTAATATAAAAGCAGACCGGCAATAGGGCAAACCTACAGGAACCAATCCTCGTACATGTGATTTAGGAGTGGACAAACCAGAGTTGCAAATGCACATTTAATGTAGACGTGCATGTTAAACAACTATGATCAAAAAAAGAAGAGCGGATAGAGGAAGACTGATTTCACTTTTTGATTCAACGCCCCAACTGTGCCTTAAATCAATTCTAAAATCCTAGCTATAAAAAACGGTTTGATTTTGGCCTGTGTAATTATTTCATTGCTAGTTTCCCTGAATATCTTAAAATGGCGGGAACAGTTATTAACGTTGATAATAGGTGTGCAAAGCGCCAATATAGATTTCACTTCTTCATTCTGATGCATTAAATGAACAATAATTTATTTCTACTAAGATAGTAGATTTGTTTCCAGTAGAAATAGAGTTCCAGTAAATGATCTTTCCACTCAGATTAAGGTTGTCTATGGTTCACTTGAATCGATGCAAGCAATTTCCAGGTCGATTCTTTGAATGAGACGCAGACGAATGTCTTCCCCATCCTTCTCCCAC
The DNA here is from genome assembly GCF_023864345.2 of Schistocerca serialis cubense. Classification (NCBI taxonomy): domain Eukaryota; kingdom Metazoa; phylum Arthropoda; class Insecta; order Orthoptera; family Acrididae; genus Schistocerca; species Schistocerca serialis. Next base: position 224,630,506 of record NC_064640.1, read on the forward strand.
TGAGGAAGTATTCTGTACATAATCATACCGTCGTCGTTGAAGATTTGAGCCCAACGTTCCGTTTTGTCTCCATCGTCTTCGTTGTACAAAGACTAGTTTCGTTGTTTGGTTAATATTTTTGGTGACGACGCTGTGCAAAACAGAATGATGGACTATTGAACTTTCCTTCTTTCTTTCTACTGCTCTTCTCTCAACGAAAATTAGTTTCGTTGTATAATTTATATCTCTGCAAATCCAGAACGCTCCACTTCCACTAGCTAGGAAACAGCTGCAGTGCTAGATGACATGTTACGTGCTGAAATACTAATTCATGGGAAACCATTACTTGCTCCATACTTGCAATACCTGACAGCTGTGGAGATGTATGCAAACATTGTTTTGAAATAGAAATCAGAATCCGCCAGTGGTAATAGTTGATGACACCCTTGTAGCACATTGGAGGAGCGATCGAAAATACGTTGCTGGCCATTGAAACTGCTCACCAGGAAGGATAGAAAATAATGACATTTTACTCATAGTGCTAATAAAGTGTAGTAGAAAGACAACGTGAATGAATCTGTAGGTGATTTGGAAGCATACAGGTTCCGAAATTTTGCAAAGTCCAGTAACATTAATGTGGCCACCGACTATGTTCGACGTCAACATGCAATAACCACTCAAAGATTTGAGGTGACAGGTGACACCACCAGCAGTGTCGGGGGGATGCGGAAATCAATGCAGTCGTTATCGTTATGCGGAAATGGAGTGGTTTATATTATGCCCAAAAGGACATGATCATTGACTTTCGGAACAAGGGTGGAAGTATTTCCGAAATGGCTATTTTTGTAAACTGTTCATGTGCCACTGTGGTTGCAGTATACCATGCACTCAAAACCAGTACTGAGGCAACTGTGGTGCACCTGTAGATAACAGAGGTGAACGACGGCTGCAGAGATATGTATGGGGGAATAGACGTGCAGCTGTTAAGCAATTGACCACCTAGATGACCCAAGGAGGTATCAACAGTGTCTCCTCTACGACCCGTCAGGGTACTTCACTGTATATGAGCCCTGGAGCAGGTCTCTGGTTCATGCACCCATGCTGACTGCTATTCGTCGGCGACAAAGGCTGTAATTTGCACGCCAATACTTCAACTGGCGGCCACTGAGTGTCTCGACAGCTGTCCTTTTTAGATGAATGACGTATTAGGTTCCATAGTAACGTCTAAAGGGAAACACCCTGCAACCAGGAGGGAGCGTTATGATCTAGGCAATGTTTTTAGTGGCATTCCCTGGATAATCTCATCATCCTTGTGGCAGAATATTTCAACAAAGTACTTTTATCCATCTGTCCCCTACATGAATTTTGTTTTTCTTGACTTGATGCCACCTGCCGACAGGACAAAGCACTGTGTCAAATAGCTTGAAGTGTATGTGCGTGTTTCGAGTAGCACCAGGATGAGTATAATGTTCTCCCCTGGCTGCCAAGCTCCCTGTATTGAACGTAGTTGAGAATCTGTGATACTGGCTCGATCCCACCAGGCAGCCTCAACCGAGAAACTTAGCACAGCTGGCAATGGCCATGGAGTCGGCTCGACTCCACACCCCTCTCTGTACCCCTAGAACCTCACTGACTCCTCCTGCATATCTCACACTGCAAAAGGTGGTAATTGAGGCTTTTGTCAGGTGGTTAGTTCTGGCAGCAACGATGCCTCCAATTTGTCTGAGCATTGAGTTGAACTGAGCTTGTATGAGAGGTATGGGTGCAGCACACTATGCTGTTTCAGTTACATGACAATCGTGGTGTCAAGTACAAGCATCCTAGCCTCTTGGCAACCCGTGACGAAATGTATTCAATGGGCAAAAGATCTGGAGAACGTGTTGGCCAGGACTACAGTTGTACACCCTCTGTATAGAGATTGGTTTGCACAGTGTGGTTACATACGGTCTTGCTTCGTGTTGGTGAAGCATAACGTTTTGGAGACCTCAAATATAAGGCAACATCTTTGGGCTTAAGGAGTCGGAAATGTAACAGCTGCTGACCAACTTACCGGCTGTTAGAACCAGAAGTAGACATTTCCTGTACGCATTGGCCCTGAATAGCGTGATGCCATGTATTGGAGCATGTATGATAATGATTGGAAAGCTGAAAAACCATTATGGTATAAGCGGAAAGAGTGTCACAGCGCCACTCCTGTGTCCAAGGTTGTCACAACATCTCCCTCTGCTGCAGTGTCAAGGGTTGCAGCAGCAATGGTTTCTGCACTGATAGTCCGTAGTGCTCGAGACGTCACCTCACTCTCCGCGTGGATACTTGTCGTGTAGTAAGCAAACCCATTTCCTGATTCTTGGAATGTAACTTTACTTTGTGATCCTGCACAGCTGAATGAATATGCATGTCCCATGGGCTCCAGACATATGTGATTGTTGCGATGCCTCATGTCGCTGAATAGGAATCCACTAAACGCATTAACTCCATATCACGTGACAATCGTGGGATGCCAACCAACGCAAGTAGTGATATCGCGGAACGATAAACCACTGTTTCCAATGTTCAGGATGCTGGCACTGTCGAATTCTGACATGTGCTGGTAGACGTTTCTGTTCGTACGTGAGGCGTAACACGATCATCTCACAAGCAAACAATATACTGAATGAGAAACCCATATATGCAGAATGTAGGTGGTATTACTCCTACTACACTGCGTAATGGCACTACCCAGAATTCTGCAAAAACTAATAAATCTTTATTGTAAGCGCTGAAAGTAGCATGGAGGCCTCCACCGAGTATTATAGTGACAGCGCTGGCCATCAGCCATGCTATGTCGACAAATAAGGCAGAATAATAGATGCGTAAGTGAATTGTGAAGCAAGTATATCCTACAAGGATACTCTGCAAATCACATTTAAGTGCCCGACAGAGAGCTAATCGAACCACCATCACAATTCTCTACTATTCCAATCTCGTATGGCGTGCACAAAGAACAAACATCTATATCTTTCCGTACGAGCTCTGATATCCCTTATTTTATCGTGGTGATCGTTTCTCCCTATGTAGGTCAGTGTCAACAAAATATTTTCGCATTCGGAGGAAAAAGATGGTGTTTGGAATTTCGTGAGCAGATTCCGTCGCTACGAAAAACGCCTTTCTTTTAATTTTATCCACACAAAATTCTGTATCATTTGTGTGACACTCTCTCCCATATTCTGCGATAATACAAAACGTGCTGCCCTTCTTTGAACTTTTTCGATGTACTCTGTCAGTCCTATCTGGTAGGATCCCACACCGTGCAGCAGTATTGTAAGAGACAACGGACAAGCGTAGTATAGGCAGTCTCGTTAGTAGTTCTGTTATATTTTTTATGTGTCCTGTCAATAAAATGCAGTCTTTGGGTACCCTTCCCCACAACATTTTCTGTGTGTTCCTTCCAGCTTAAGTTGTTCGTAATTGTAATACCTAGGCTTTTAGTTGAATTTATGATTTTTGGAGTAGACAGATTTATGTGTAACCGAAGTTTAACGAATTCCTTTTAGCACTCATGTGGATGACCTCACACTTTTCGTTATTTAATGTCAACTGCCAATTTTCGCACCATTCAGATATTTTTTCTAAATCGTTTTGCAATTTGTTTTGATCTTCTGATGACTTTATTAGTCGATAAACGACAGCGTCATCTGAAAACAACTTAAGACGGCTGCTCAGGTTTTCTCCCAATTCGTTTAGATAGATAAGGAACAGCAAACGGCCTATAACACTACCTTGGGGAACGCGAGAAATCATTTCTGTTTTACTCGATGACTTTCCGTCAATTACTACGAACTGTGACCTCTCTGACAGAAAATCACAAATCCAGTCCATTTCACTGCAGGCTACTTGTGCGGTACAGTGTTTAAAACATTGCGGAAATCCAGAAAGATGGGATCGATCTGAAATCCCTTGTCAATAGCTCTAATCACTTCATGTGAATAAAGAGCTAGTTGTGTTTCACAGGAACGACCTTTTCTAAACCGATGTTGAACGTGTGTCAATAGACAGTTTTCTTCGAGGTAATTCATAATGATGTAGCAATTGGGTCGTTTCCACTGCACTGAAGCAGGTCTCTCTGTTTTGGGCAGTGTGACTAGACAACAGGTTTTAGAGGAACAAATGGGCAGTAATGGAGTATAAATGAGGGTGAATTTGAGGATAGGACGTTATTCGAGTCAGGGACTTGGTAATTGCTGAGTAGCCGCACTACAATGCTGGAGCACCACTGGCCAATCAGACGGCTGGGCAGCGCCAGGAGCAGCCAATGGTTCGAGCCCAGGCTGTGTCTGCCGCCACACTCGGTCCTTTGTGAGACTTGGCGTCATAGTCCTGCTGGCTTGCTGCTCCTGTCTGCTGCTGCAAATGATGAGACCCTGGAGGTAGTCGACATCACACCGTCAGCCGCCGTCTGTCGTCTGTCTGAGGGACATAGGTTCAGACCCACGCACAACCGCCTCCACAACCGCAGAGCAAGGAGTAGCCAGGTCGCCTTCTGGCGTGTCACTCCCCTGGGAAGCGCCGCTGTCTTAGCTGCCTGTGTCCTCGCCCTCGCTGGTTACTTTTACCCATTCTACATACTACCTTTTCACAATCTTCATAATAGCGACAATAGCACCGTAATTAAATTTTGTCACTGGTTACATGACAATCGTCATTTGCTTCCATTAACACTTTTTGCTCATTACACTCATTTACATGGAACGTAATCGACAACACACTCAATTATCGGTGGCCGCAGGAAAATCTGCACGCTACAGTGGAAACCAATTTACAAGTTCTTTTTACGATCAATGGTGTGACATGATCGGTAAAATGCTGATAGGTTCAATCAGTTTAGAAGAGCGAATAACAAGACAGAATGATTTGCATGTTGAAAGTTTGAGAAAGTTCTCTTAGGCTCAGGAACTGCAATGTACTTCCAGCATTATGGAGACCATCTACATTTTACCAGACGTATGAGAAAACGTCTCAGCCGCACTTCCCTAGTCGCTGGTTTGGTTGTAGCAGTCTAATTAACTAGCCACTACGATCGCCAGGTATTACGTCGTTAGATTTTTGACTTTGAGGTTGGATGAAGTCTCAGATGTACAAGCGAATGATATGTACGTGAGATGAACCGTATGGTTGCATCATGGGCATTGCTACCCTCATTAGGGAACATGCTGACACAGTGACAGTTAACACATGTTCTCCAAGAGTGAACAAATGCAGTGAAGATGGCACTGGGATACTCGAACAGTGACTGTACACCGTACATCAGCTGTGATGTGACGTGTACGATAATACTTGGAGATGAATGTGCTAAGAAACAAATTTTTAGCTGATACTTTGTTAAACTAATAATGTTATATTTACTAACTGTTGTAAATGAGTTAAGTTGGCAATTTATTGAAGAACACAGAAAATAAATAACGATGTACATTAAATGTGTTCTGTCTCGAAAGTAATTCGGAATAGGACATATGTCTGTATGAAGTTTTTTGCTTCAAACGATCGTTGCTGTGACCTTCATCAATATAAACCATTCCTCCTGGGACACCCTGTGCCCCAGGGAAGTGTGTTGGGGCCCTTGCTTTTCAAGTTGAATATTATTGACAGTGCAGAATATATTAACGGTAACCTCAGACTTTTTGTAGATGGTGTAGTTATTTACAATTAGGAGCTGCCTGACATAGGGTTCACAGATATTCAGTGTTATCTTGATTGAATTTCAGAGTGATGCAACACCTGGACACTTGCTTGAAATGGTAAGAATGCAAAATTACGCACTTCGCAAAAAGAAAACAATGTAGAATTTTAGAACTACAATATCAACGCCTCTTAATTGGAATCTGTAAACACATAAAAATACTTCGATGTAACAGTTTTTGTCGGTATCAAACGGGATGATCGCAGAATTTAAGGTAGAAGAGACACACGGCAATCATTCACGACCCATTAGTTTTACTACTCTTGCCTATCTAGATTTCTGCTCTAAGTAGCCGTCTCCATATATGCAAGAGTTATAAAAGTAACGGAAATGCGACTGAGTGCTGTGATTCTCTCCTTCCTTGTAGTCTACGGTTCCTCTGCACATCAGTTCCTTGTGGAATCGAAGTTGGTCGCAAAACTGGTATGTTTTTGCAGATGATGCTTGTGTTTTAAGAAATGCCATTAAAGGGAAAGCAATAGAAGACATTGTTAATGATGTTTTTATAAGGCTTATTAACTGGTTCTCTGTAATTGGACTCACGTTAAATTTTTGGGGAAATACACTATATTTAGTACTGTACAATAAACAGAGTAATATCAACAATAGACGTGGCACAAGAACAGGAGTCAGTAAACAGGGTAGAATGCTTCAAATTTTTGGGTCTCCATACTGATGAAAACTTGAACTGGAAGAAGCGAATTGCTGAGTTTCTCAAACAGTTAAGTTCCCTTACTTTTGTTCACCATGGCACCATCGCACCGTAAGGTGTGATGGCGCGCGTCTGATGGCCTGCATTTAGAGTGAGGGCGCCACGTGGTTCCAGCGGCCAATAGCGGCGCCCCTGATCAACACCGACTCAAAGGAAGGCCTCGGCGCTTGTTGGTGATGTCACGTCAACAAGGCACGGTGAACGCCAGGTCTGCTGTAGGCAGAAACGCCTGGGCGTGCTTAACACTGTTGTTATTGTAGTGGTCTTCAGTCCTGAGACTGGTTCGATGCAGCTCTCCATGCTACTCTATCCTGTGCAAGCTTCTTCATCTCCCAGTACCTACTGCAACCTACATCCTTCTGAATCTGCTTAGTGTATTCATCTCTTGGTCTCCCTCTACGATTTTTACCCTCCACGCTGCCCTCCAATACTAAATTGAAGATCCCTTGATGCCTCAGAACATGTCCTACCAACCGATCCCTTCTTCTAGTCAAGTTGTGCCACAAATTTCTCTTCTCCCCAATCCTATTCAATACCTCCTCATTAGTTATGTGATCTACCCATCTAATTTTCAGCATTCTTCTGTAGCACCACATTTCAAAAGTTTCTTTTCCCTTCTTGTCCAAACTATTTATCGTCCATGTTTCACTTCCATAGATGGCTAGACTGTATACAAATACTTTCAGAAACGACTTCCTGACACTTAAATCTATACTCGATTTTAACAAGTTTCTCGTCTTCAGAAACGCTTTCCTTGCCATTGCCAGTCTACATTTGATATCCTCTATACTTCGACCATCATCAGTTTTTTGCTCCCCAAATAGCAAAATTCCTTTACTACTTTAAGTGTCTCATTTCCTAATCTAATTCCCTCAGCATCACCCAACTTAATTCGACTACATTCCATTATCCTCGTTTTACTTTTGTTGATGTTCATCTTTATCCTCCTTTCAAGACACTATCCTTTCCGTTCAAGACACTATCCATTCCGTTCAACTGCTCTTCCAAGTCCTTTGCTGTCTCTGACAGAATTACAATGTCATCGGCGAACCTCAAAGTTTTTATTTCTTCTCCATGGATTTTAATACCTACTCCGAATTTTTCTTTTGTTTCCTTTACTGCTTGCTCAATATACAGATTGAATAACATCGGGGAGAGGCTACAGCCCTGTATCTTTCCCTTCCCAACCACTGATTCCCTTTCATGTCCCTCGACTCTTATAAGTGCCATAAATGGTTTCTGTACAAATTGTAAATAGCCATTCGCTCCCTGTATTTTACCTCTGCCACCTTCAGAATTTGAAAGAGAGTATTCCAGTCAACATTGTCAAAAGCTTTCTCCAAGTCTACAAATGCTAGAAACGTAGGTTTGCCTTTCCTTAATCTAGCTTCTAAGATCAGTCGTAGGGTCAGTATTGCCTCCAGTGTTCCAATATTTCTACGGAATCCAAACTGATCTTCCCCGAGGTCGACTTCTACTAGTTTTTCCATTCGTCTGTAAAGAATTCGCGTTAGTATTTTGCAGCTGTGACTTATTAAACTGATAGTTCGGTAATGCTCTCTCTGCTGCTGTGTCAAGGGTTACAGCAGCTATGGTTTCTGCACTGATAGTCTGTAGTGCTCGAGACGTACCTCACTCTCCGCGTGGATACTTGTCGTGTAGTAAGCAAAGCCATATCCTGGTTCTTGGCATGTAACTTTACTTTGTGATCCTGCACAGCTGAATGAATATGCATGTCCCACGGACTCGAGACATATGTGATTGTTGTAATCCCTCATGTCGCTGAATAAAAATCTACTGAACACATTAATTCCATATCTGCGTGACAATCGTGGGATGCCAACCAACGCAAGTAGTGATATCAGGGAAAGATAAACCGCAGTTTCGAATGTTCACGATGCTGCCAGTGTCGAATTCTGACATGGGCTGGTAGACGTTTCTGTTCGTACGTGAGGCGTAACACGATCATATCACAAGCACACAACATTCTGAATGAGAAACCGATATATCCAAAATATAGGAGGTATTACTCCTACTACACTGCGTAGTGTCACTACCCATAATTCTGCTAAAAGTAATAAATCTTTATTGTAAGCGCTGAAAGTAGGATGGAGGCCTCCACCGAGTATTATAGTGACAGCGCTGGCTACCAGCTACGTCGACAAATAAAGCAGAATAATACATGCGTAAGTGAGCTGTGAAACAAGTATTGCGCAGCGCAATGGTAATTTGCCCCACGCAGCAAAGAATCTACATCTACATCTACAAGGATACTTTGCAAATCACATTTAAGTTCCTGGCAGAAGGCTAATCCTACCACCATCACAATTCTCTAGTATTTCAATCTCTTATAGTGCGCAGAAAATACAAACACCTATATCATTCCGTACGAGCTCTGATTTCTTTTATTTTATCGTGATGATCGTTTCTCCCTGTGTAGGACGATGTCAACTAAATATTTTCGCATTCGGAGGATAAAGTTGGTGATTGTAATTTCGTGAGAAGATTCCGTCGCTACGAAAAACGCCTCTGTTTTAATTATGTCCAGCCAAAATTCTGTATAATTTCTGTGACACTCTCTCCCATATTTTGCGATAGTACAAAACGTGTTGCTCTTCTTTGAACTTTTTCGATGTACTCCGTCAGTCCTATCTGGTAAGGATCCCACACCGGGCACCAGTATTGCAAGAGACGACGGACAAGCGTAGTATAGGGAGTCTCCTTAGTAGTTCTGTTACGTTTACGAAGTGTCCCGCCAATGAGGCGCAGTCTTTTGGTAGCCTTCCCCACAATATTTTCTATCTGTTCCTTCCTGTTTGAGTTGCTCGTAATTGTAAGGCCTAGGCTTTTAGTTGAATTTACGTCTTTTAGATTAGACAGAAGTTTAACGAATTCCTTTTAACACTCGTGTGGATGACCTCACACTTTTCGATATTTAGTGTCAACTGCCCATTTTCGCACCATTCAGATATTTTTTCTAAATCGTTTTGCAATTTGTATTGATCTTCTGACGGTGTCATCTGCAAAGAACTTAAGACGGCTGCTCAGGTTGCCTTCCAAATCGTTTATATAGATAAGGAACGTCAAAGGGCCTATAACACTACGTTGGGGAACGCGAGAAATCACATTTGTTTTACTCGATGACTTTCCGTCAATTTCTACGAACTGTGACCTCTCTGCCAGGAAATCACAGATCCAGTCACATAACTGAGACGATATTCCTTAAACACGCAATTTCACTACAAGCCGCTTGTGCGGTACAGTGTCTAAAACTTTCCGGTAAAACCAGAAGTATGGAATCGATCTAAAATCCCTTATCAGTAGCACTAAGCACTTCATGTGAATAAAGAGCCAGTTGTATTTCACACGAACGATGATTTCTAAACCCATGTTGACTGTGTGTCAATAGACAGTTTTGTTCGAGGTAATTCATAATGAAGTAGCAATTGGGTCGTTGCCAGTGCACTGAAGCAGGTCTCTCTGTTACGGGCATTGTGACTAGACACCAGGTTTTAGAGCAACTAATGGGCAGTAATGGAGTATAAACGAGGCTGAATTTGAGGATAGGACGTTATTCGAGCCAGAGACTTGGTAATTGCTGAGTAGCCGCACTACAATGCTGGAGCACCAGCGGCCAATCAGACGACTGGGCAGCGCCAGCAGCAGCCTATGGTCCGAGACCAGGTTGTCTCTGCCGCCACTCTGGGTCTTATGTGAGACTTGGCGTCATAGTCCTGCTGGCTTGCTACTCCTGTCTGCTGCCGCAAATGATGAGACCCAGGGAGGGACTCGACGTCACAACGTCAGCCGCCGTCTGTCGCCTGTCTGAGGGGTATGGGTTCAGACCAACGTAAAACCGCCTCTGTAACCGCAGAGCAAAGAGCAGCCAGGTCGCCTTCTGGCGTGTCACTCCCCTGGGAAGCGCCGCTGTCGCAACAACCTGTGTCCTCGCCCTCGCTGGTTACTTTTACCCATTCTACATACTACCTTTTCACAATCTTCATAATAGCGACAATAGCACCGTAATTACATTTTGTCACTGGTTATATGACAATCGTCAGTTGATTCCATTAATACTTTTTGCTCATTACACACGTTTATATGGAACGTAATCAACATCACACTCAATAATTATCGGTGGCCGCAGGTAAATCTGCACGCTACAGTGAAACTCAATTTACAAGTTCTTTTTACGATCATTGGTGTCACACGATCGGTAAAATGCAGTTTAGAAGAGCGAATAACAAGACTGAATGATTTGCATGTTGAAAGCTTGACAGCGTTCTCTTGGCCTCAGGAACTGCAATGTACTTCCAGCATTATGGAGACCCTCTTCATTTTACCAGACGTACGGGAAAACTCCTCAGCCGCTCTTCCCTAGTCGCTGGTTTGGTCGTAGTACTCCAATTAACTGGCCAATAAGATCGCCAGGTATTACATGATTAGATTTTTGTCTTTGAAGTTGGATGAAGTCTCAGATGTACAAGCGAAAGATATGTACGAGAGATGAACCGCATGGTCGCATCATGGAACATGCTGAGGCAGTGACAGGTAACACAACATGTTCTCCAAGAGTGAACAAATGCATTGAAGTTGCCTCTGAGCACCATGGGACTTCACATCTGAGGTCATCAGTCCCCTAGATCTTAGAACTACTTAAACCTAACTAACCTAAGGACATGACACACATCCATGCCCGAGGCAGGATTCGAACCTGCGACCGTAGCAGTCGCATGGTTCCGGACTGAAAGGCCTAGAACCGCTCGGCCACCGCGGCCGGCGCATTGAAGTTGGCGCTGGGATACTCCAACACTGATTGTACACCGTACATCAGCTGTGATGTGACGTGTACGATAATACTTGGTTATGAATGTGCTAAAAATCGTATTTTTGAGCTGATACTTTGTTAAACTAATAATGTTATATTTACTAACTGTTGTAAATGCGTGAAGCTGGCAATTTATCGAAGAATACAGAAAATAAATAACGATGTACATTGAATGTGTTCCGTCTCGAAAATCATTCGGAATAGGGCATATGCCTGTATGAAGTTTTTTGCTTCAAATGATCGTTCCTGTGATGTCCCTTAATATTGACGATTCCTCCTGGGACACCATGTTCCCCCTGGAAGGTGTGTTGGGGCCCTTGCTGTTCATGTTGAATATTAATGACAGTGCAGAAAATATTAACGGTAACCTCAGATTTTTTGTAGATGGTGTAGTTATTTACAATAAGAGCTGCCTGAAATACGGTGCACAGATATTTAGTCTAATCTTGATATAATTTCAGAGTGATGCAACACCTGGACATTTTCTTCAAGTGCTAAGAATGCAAAATTATGCACTTCGCAAAAAGAAAACACTGTAGTATTTTATAACTAAAATATCAACGAGTCTTAATTGGAATCTGTGGTGTCACCGCCAGACACCACACTTGCTAGGTGGTAGCCTTTTAGCCGGCCTGTGTGGTCGAGTGGTTCTAGGCGCTTCAGTCTGGAACCGCGCGACCGCTACGGTCGCAGGTTCGAATCCTGCCTCGGGCATGGATGTGTGTGATGCCCGTAGGTTAGTTAGGTTTAAGTAGTTCTAAGTTATAGGGGACTGATGACCTGAGATTTTAAGTCCCATAGTGCTCAGAGCCATTTGAACCATTTTGGTAGCCTTTAAATCGGCCGCGGTCCGCTAGTATACGTCGGACCCCCGTGTCGCCACTATCAATGATTGCAGATCGAGCGCCGCCACACGGCAGGTCTAGACAGACTTCCTAGCACTCGCCCAGTTGCACAACCGACTTTGCTAGCGATGGTTCACTGACAAAACACGCTCTCATTTGCCGAGACGATAGTTTAGCATAGCCTTCAGCTACGTCATTTGCTACGACCTAGACAGGCGCCATATTCAGTTACTATTGATATTGTGAATCATGTACCGTCAAGAGCGACAGATTAAAGTTAAGTATTCCACCAGCTACGTCCGTTTTTCTAAAGTCTAATTTCCTCGTCCTGTTCCAGACCTCACGCCAGCCTGCGTGAGCTAAAACGCGTGCCTTTCGGCCTCCTCTAGTAAGACGGTGTTGGCTCTCCTGCCAACCACAACAGAATCTGTCATCACATACAAAAACTTGGATGTAACAGGTTTTGAAGGAATGAAACGGGATGATCGCAGAATTTAAGGAAGAAGAGACACACGGCAATCATTCGCGACCCATTAGTTTTACTACTGTTGTATATCTAGATTTCGGCTCTATGTAGCCGTCTTCACATATGGTTCAAATGGCCCTGAGCACTATGGGACTTAACATCTGAGGTCATCAGTCCTCTAGAACGTAGAACTACTTAAACCTAACTAACCTAAGGACATCACACACATCCATGCCCGAGGCAGGATTCGAACCTGCGAACGTAGCAGTCGCGCGGTTCCGGACTGAAGCGACTAGAAGCGCTCGGCCACGACGGCCGGCTCTTCACATATGCAAGAGTAAGAAAAGAAATGGAAATGCGACTGAATGTTGTAGTTGTCTCCTTCCTTGTAGTCTACGGTCCTTGAGCACAACAGTTCCTTGTGGAATCAATGCTGATCGCAAAACTGGTACGTTTTTGCAGATGATGCTTGTTTTTTAAGATATGCCATTAAAGGGAAAGCATCTGTAGATGTTGTTAATGATGTTTTTCAAAGGGTTATTAACTGATTCTCGGAAACTGGACTCTCCCAAAATTTTTGGGAAAATACACTATATTCAGTTCTGCACAATAAACAGAGTAATATCAACAATAGACGTGGCACAAGAACAGGAGTCTGTAAACAGGGTAGAATGCTTCTGAATTTTGGGTCTACATACTGATGAAAACTTGAACTGGAAGAAGCGTGTTGCTGAGTTTCTCAAACAGTTAAGTTCAGCTCCTTTTGTTCTTCGTATAATTGCTAGTCTTGGAAACAATATACTAACATATTTTGCGTATTTACTCTGAATAATGACTCATGTAGTAATTTTCTTGGGACATTACCAGTTAGAAATAAGGTACTGATCGCCCAAAAGCGAGCAGTAAGAATAATAAGTAATAATAAGTGATGTTCACACACGGTCGTCATGTAGGTACTTCTTCAAGGAGCTGTGCATTTTAACTGGGACGTCACAAATTCGTCATAAATAATCTACCACAATTTGAGAAGAATAGTGATTTACACACCTACAAAACTATAGGAAAAAGTGTACTTCATTACCCATTACTAAAGCAGTCAGTGCGTTACAAAGGAGTTCAATGCGCTGCAAAACAATTTTTCATCATTTGCACAATAACGTAAAATATCTGACAGGTAGCGCTGCAAGATTTAAATAAAAATTATAGTCATCTTCCCTATACAGCCCAGTTCTACTTCATGGGCGAACGTCTCTTTAAAAGCCGGTAGCCTGAGAAAGGAAGTACTTTTAAATATAGTTGCGTAAGTATGACAAAATAAATGTGTTCATTAATGTAAACAGTCATCACATATTGTAAGTAGGCTGTTTAGGTTTTTTATTGGTAACGCCACCTCTGTATAAAGATCACTGGCTGTGCTGTGTGCAGTCTGTGTCTAGTTTGCACTGTTGTCTGCCATTGTAGTGTTGGGCAGCGGCAGCTGGATGGGAACAGCGCATAGCGTTGCGCAGTTGGAGGTGAGCCGCCAGCAGTGGTGGATGTGGGGAGAGAGATGGCGGAGTTTTGTAATTTGTCATGAACTGCTAGATATATGATGATATTAAGGTAAATACATTGTTTGTTCTCTATTAATATCTTTCATTTGCTAACTATCCCTATCAGTAGTTAGTGCCTTCCGTAGTTTGAATCTTTTATTTAGCTGGCAGTAGATTTTTGTGAGGTAAGTGATTTGTGAAACATATTGGTTAATGTTAGTCAGGGCCATTCTTTTGCATCCTGGCAGGGTCGCCATATGAAACGTCCCCTTTGAACTATTTATACAAGACTGTGCTTAAACTGACACACAATATTTTTTTAGCGCAACGCAATCTGACTTTCAGTAATCCCTACAAAAGAATGGCCCTGACTAACATTAACCAATATGTTTCACAAATCACTTACCTCACAAAAATCTACTGCCAGCTAAATAAAAGATTCAAACTACAGAAGGCACTAACTACTGATAGGGATAGTTAGCAAATGAAAGATATTAATAGAGAACAAACAATGTATTTACCTTAATATCATCATATATCTAGCAGTTCATGACAAATTACAAAACTCCGCCATCTCTCTCCCCACATCCACCACTGCTGGCGGCTCACCTCCAACTGCGCAACGCTACGCGCTGTTCCCATCCAGTTGCCGCTGCCCAACACTACAATGGCAGACAACAATGCAAACTAGACACAGACTGCACACAGCACAGAAAGAGATTTTCATACAGAGGTGGCGTTACCAATAAAAAACCTAAACAGCCTACTTACAATATACACTCCTGGAAATTGAAATAAGAACACCATGAATTCATTGTCCCAGGAAGGGGAAACTTTATTGACACATACCTGGGGTCAGATACATCACATGATCACACTGACAGAACCACAGGCACATAGACACAGGCAACAGAGCATGCACAATGTCGGCACTAGTACAGTGTATATCCACCTTTCGCAGCAATGCAGGCTGCTATTCTCCCATGGAGACGATCGTAGAGATGCTGGATGTAGTCCTGTGGAATGGCTTGCCATGCCATTTCCACCTGGCGCCTCAGTTGGACCAACGTTCGTGCTGGACGTGCAGACCGCGTGAGACGACGCTTCATCCAGTCCCAAACATGCTCAATGGGAGACAGATCCGGAGATCTTGCTGGCCAGGGTAGTTGACTTACACCTTCTAGAGCACGTTGGGTGGCACGGGTTACATGCGGACGTACATTGTCCTGTTGGAACAGCAAGTTCCCTTGCCGGTCTAGGAATGGTAGAACGATGGGTTCGATGACGGTTTGGATGTACCGTGCACTATTCAGTGTCCCCTCGACGATCACCAGTGGTGTACGGCCAGTGTAGGAGATCGCTCCCCACACCATGATGCCGGGTGTTGGCCCTGTGTGCCTCGGTCGTATGCAGTCCTGATTGTGGCGCTCACCTGCACGGCGCCAAACACGCATACGACCATCATTGACACCAAGGCAGAAGCGACTCTCATCGCTGAAGACGACACGTCTCCATTCGTCCCTCCATTCACGCCTGTCGCGACACCACTGGAGGCGGGCTGCACGATGTTGGGGCGTGAGCGGAAGACGGCCTAACGGTGTGCGGGACCGTAGCCCAGCTTCATGGAGACGGTTGCGAATGGTCCTCGCCGATACCCCAGGAGCAACAGTGTCCCTAATTTGCTGGGAAGTGGCGGTGCGGTCCCCTACGGCACTGCGTAGGATCCTACGGTCTTGGCGTGCATCCGTGCTTCGCTGCGGTCCGGTCCCAGGTCGACGGGCACGTGCACCTTCCGCCGACCACTGGCGACAACATCGATGTACTGTGGAGACCTCACGCCCCACGTGTTGAGCAATTCGGCGGTACGTCCACCCGGCCTCCCGCATGCCCACTATACGCCCTCGCTCAAAGTCCGTCAACTGCATATACGGTTCACGTCCACGCTGTCGCGGCATGCTACCAGTGTTAAAGACTGCGATGGAACTCCGTATGCCACGGCAAACTGGCTGACACTGACGGCGGCGGTGCACAAATGCTGCGCAGCTAGCGCCATTCGACGGCCAACACCGCGGTTCCTGGTGTGTCCGCTGTGCCGTGCGTGTGATCATTGCTTGTACAGCCCTCTCGCAGCGTCCGGAGCAAGTATGGTGGGTCTGACACACCGGTGTCAATGTGTTCTTTTTTCCATTTCCAGGAGTGTACATACCCTGTAAACTGAATAATTCCATATCATTTGCTGCGCTGTAGGCAAAGCGGATCGCAGAATTCGTTTCATTGGTAGAATACTAGGAAGTACTCAGTCTTCAAATGAGACTGCTTATACAACACTCATACGACCCTTCCTCGAGTATTGCTCTAGTGTCACAGTCCGTAGTGATAGACGGTAAATCATGGAGAACTACAGAAGAGATATCTGGCGTTCCCCAAAGCAGTGTCATAGGCCATCTGCTGCTCCTGATTTACATAAATTATCTAGGTAATAATCTGAGCCCCCTTAGATTGTTTGCAGATGACACTGTAATTTGCTGTCTAGTAAAATCATCAAACGGTCAATTCTAATTACAAAATGATCTAGAGAGAATTTCTGTATGGCGCGAAAAGTGCCAATTGGCACTAAACAGAGAAAAGTGCGAGGTCATCCACATGGGTACTAAAAGAAATCCAATAAATTTTGGGTATACGATAAATCGCACAAATCTAAGGGCTGTCAATTCCACTAAATACTACGAGCAACTTAAATTGGAAAGACAACATAGATAATATTGTGGGGAAGGTGAAGCAAAGACTGCGCTTTGTTGGCAGAACACTTAGAAGATGTGACAAACCGAATAAAGTGACAGCCTACATTACACTTGTCCGTCCTCTGCTGGAATATTACTGCGTGGTGTGAGATCCTTACCAGGTGGGATTGACGGAGGACATCAAAAATGTGCAAAGAAGGGCAGCTCGTCTCGTGTTATCGCGTAATAGGGGTGAGAGTGTCACTGATACGATGCGCGAGTTGGGGTGGCAGTCACTGAAAATAAAAGACGGTTTTCTTGGCGGCGAAAGCTATTTACAAAATTTCAATCACCAACTTTCTCTTCCGAACGCGAAAATATTTTTTTGACACCCACCTACGCAGGGAGAAATGGTCATTATAATAAAATAAGAGAAATTAGAGCTCGATCGGAAAGATTTAGGTCTTTCTTTTCCCCACGTGCCATTCGAGAGTGGAATAGTAGAGAAGTAGTAGGAAAATGGTTCGATGAAACCTCTGCCAGGCACTTAAGTGTGAATTGCAGAGTAACCACGTAGATGGTGATGTAAATCCTTTCCAAATAGGACGAAAAGAGTACTGAACATATACGGAGAAAGACAACAGCAATGATCACATGTTTGTTTGATCTACAGGACAGTGTCACGAAAATTCTGGAGAAACTGAACTGGCAGACACCTACATACAAAGTGTCAGAAACCAGTTTTAGTAGACGAATTTTGGAATATACTACAACGGCACTACAGGGATCGAGAGGACAAGATTAAGTTAACTACGGAGAGTTTAAAGGCGTATAAACAGTCGTTTTTCTCGAAATCTGTACGTGAATGGAAGGAGAAGAAACCCTAATTAGTTCAGTTGGAACTACCAAATGGTTTAAATGGCTCTGAGCACTATGGGTCTTAACTTCTGAGGTCATCAGTCCTCTAGAACATAGAACTACATAAACCTAACTAACCTATGGACATCACACATCCATGCCCAATGCAGGATTCGGACGTGCAGCCGTAGCGGTCGCGCGGTTCCAGACTGTAGCGTCTAGAACCGCTCGGCCACACAGGCCGGGTCAAGTACACTCTACCATACATTTCATAGTGGTTTGCAGAGTATGGATGTAGATATACAGGGGTTCGACAATGGATGTAGATATACGGGTGTTGGACAAAAACATGGAACCACTGAGAGAAATACAAAGCATTCTTGAACATAAACGCAGATGGAGGTCAAACGTGCTGGGTGCGCTGTTGTATTTGATCACGAACGGCACCTGTGCAATGCCCTCAATACGTTGCAAGTGTCAGTCGTGGCCAGAAGAGTGTTTTGTGTAGCTGTAAGTGTGTTACGTCAGAGGTAAGTGAATTCATACATGGCCAGATTGTTGGTGATTTTATGTATTTGCTTCCGTTACCAAGTAGCTGAAGTGGTTCGTGTTTCATGAGGCACCGTATCTAAGATTTATACCGAATACCGATAGAGCGGAAACGCGCCCCCTTAGTCACAATGCGAACAAAACTGTGTTGAGTAACCATCGCAGATCATCATTAAAGAGGACTGTGACGAAAAATAAGAGGACAAAAGCTACAATAGGACAATATCGCACTAGAGTACCCTGTCAGCACCAAAAGCCAGGAATGGGTCTTCATAAGCAGAGAACTGCAGGCCGATGTGGAATTTCAAAACCAAGCATTAGCGACTGCAGTGGGTGTAACAGGAAAATGTGGTACTGAAGCCATGAAACCTTAAATAAGGAGCGGTGGAAGAAAGTCATTTGGTTGGCTAAGTCTTGTTTTACACTGTTTCCAATTTCTGCTCGAATTAATGTCTGGCATATGCATGTCCCAAGCCTACAATACAGACAGCTTGCTGTCAAGAGCGAAACATGGCGAGGGTTCGGTGATGATTCGGTAAGCCATACCCTGGTAGTCCTTGGTCCCCATGGTTACTCTGCAAAGTCATATTACTGCCAAGCATTGTGTGTCAATTTTGTCTAATCATATCCATTTCATGGTACAATATTTGTTCTCCAATAGCGATCTGCTACATCGCCGATGTACTGCACTGTGGTCCTTTGGTGCAGAGCCGAGTGGAGGGTCTGAATCAGAGGCTCAGGTGGTACTGTGACGGTGTAGGCTGCAGATTCCTTGACTTGCGCCATCGGGTGGTGGATTTCCGGGTTACGCTTAATAGGTCAGCAGTCCACTACACACGGCAATCTGCTACACGGGTAGCAGGAGCTGTGCGGAAGGGACTGGGCGGTGTTTTTAGATTAGTGGGACTCAGGGAACCACAGAAAGGGCGTCCGTCTAAAAGGGGGCAGGTAAAACACAGTAAGTTAGATGTTGAAACGATCGGTATTGTGGTTGTAAATTGTCGTAGCTATGTTGGGAAAGAACCAGAGCTACAAGCCCTAGTCTGCAGCTCGTGGTGGTGCGGTAGCGTTCTCGCTTCCCGCGCCCGGGTTCCCGGGTTCGATTCCCGGCGGGGTCAGGGATTTTCTCTACCTCGTGATGACTGGGTGTTGTGTGATGTCCTTAGGTTAGTTAGGTTTAAGTAGTTCTAAGTTCTAGGGGACTGATGACCATAGATGTTAAGTCCCATAGTGCTCAGAGCCATTAGAACCATTTATTAATTTGGTCGTTTTGCCGACCCATCGACTCAGAACACACAGTTGCTGAACAGTTCAAAGAAAACTTGAGTCTCATTTAAAATAGGTACCCCATTCATACAGTAATAGTCGGTGGTGACCTTAATCTACCCTCGATATGCTGGAAAAATTGTACGTTAGAACTGGCGGCAGGCATAAAACGTAATCCGAAATTGTACTGGGGCATTCTCAGAAAATTATTTTGAACAATTAGTTCATAAGCCCACTCGAAGCGTAAATGCTTGTGAAAGCATACTTGACCTCTTAGCATTAAATAATCCTGGACAAATAATGAGGCAGAAAACCCAAAGAAATTCGGTCATACATAAAGCATACCAGTGGCAATACGTAGTCAATACCTTCATTGCGCGATAACAACGGTGAAGTCACTGATGACAGTGCCACTAAAGCACTGTTATTTAACACGATTTTCCGAAAGTCCTTCAACAAGGAAGACAAAGTAAATATACCTGAAATCCAACAACTGCCAAGATGAGAAACATAGAAATAGATATCCTCGCAGTCGCAAAGCAGCTAGAATCACTTAATAAAAGCAAGGCTTCCAGCCCAGATGGTATACCAGTCAGGTTCGTCTCAGAGTATGCTGATACAATATCTCCATATTTAACAACTATATACACACGCTCGCTCACACAATGATCCGTACCTAAAGACTGGAAAATTACTCAAGTGACACCAATACCCAAAACAGGAAGCAGGAGTAATCCGTTCGTTACAGGCCCATATCACTAACGTCGATTTGCAGTAGGGTTTTGCAACATATACTGTATTCGAACATTATGAGGTACCGCGAAGAAAACCGTTTATTGACACGTAGACGCCTTCCAGTGTGGCCAGCGGTTGTAGGCCCTTCAGTCTGGAACCGCGCGGCCGCTACGGTCGCAGGTTCGACTCCTGCCTCGGGCATGCATGTGTGTGATGTCCTTAGATTAGTTAGGTTTTACGAAGTTCTAAGTTCCAGGGGACTGATGATCTCAGTTGTTAAGTCCCATAGTGCTCAGTGCCATTTGAACCATTTTTGACACGTAGTCAGCACGGATTCAGAAAATATCGTTCTTTTGAAACACACTAGCTCTTTATAGTCATGAAGTAGTGAGAGCTATCGACAGGGGATTTCAAATTGATTCCATATTGTTAAGTTTCCAGAAGGCTTTCGACACCGTTCCTCACAATCGTCTTCTAACCTAACTGCGTGGCTATGGAATATCACATCAGTTGTGCAATTGGATTCGTGATTTCCTGTCAGAAAGGTCACAGTTCGTAGTCACAGACGGAAAGACATCAAATAAAATAGAAATAACATCCGGCGTTCCCCAAGGCAGGGTTATAGGCCCTCTATTTTTCCTGATCTGTATTAACGACATAAAAGACAATCTCAGTAGCCGTCTTAGATTGTTTGCAGGTGATGCTGTTATTTACCGTGTTGTAAAGTCATCAGATGACCAAAACAAACTACAAAATGATTTTGATAAGGAATCTGTATGGAACGAAAAGTAGCAATTGACCCTGAATAAAGTAAAATGTGAAGTTATTCACATGAGTACTAAAAGAAATACGCTGAATTTCGTTTCGCGGAAGTGACACAAATCTGAAGGGTGTATATTCAACTAAATAACTAAGGATTGCAATTACAAATACCATAAATTGGAACGATCACATATATAATGTTGTGGGTAGAACCAACCAAAGCCTGAGATTCAATGGCAGAACACTTAGAAGGTGCGACAGGTCTTCTAAAGAGACTGCTTACACCACGCTTGTCCGCCCTGTTCTGCAATGTTTCTGTGCGGTGTGGGATCCGCATCAGATGGGACTGGCGGATGACATCGAAATAGTATAAAGGAGGGCTGCTCGTTTCGTATTACCGCGAAGTTGGGGAGATAGTGCCGCAGACATGATACGTGAATTAGAGTGGCTATCATTAAAACAAAGGCGGTTTTTATTGCGATGGGATATTCTCATGATATTTCAATCACCAGTTTGCTACTCCGATTGCGAAAACCCACCTACATAGAGAGAAAGTATCATCACTATAAAATAAGAGAAATCAGGGCTCGTGCAGAAAAATTTAAGTGCTCGTTTTTCCCACGCACCGTTTGAGGGTGGAACGGTAGAGAGACAGCTTGAAGATGGTTCATTGAACCCTCTGCCAGGCACTTTCTTGTGAACAGCAGAGTAATCATGTAGATGATGATGCTGTGTTCCAAGAAGACATGGTTCGTGTTCGCACAGCTCACGTCGTCCAGGACTGGTTTGTGACCAAGAGATTGAGTTGTCGCATCTTCCCTGGCCACCACAGTGACAGATCTCATCATTATTCAGCCTTCATCGTCAAATTGGGAACGAAGTGTACGTGATCACTACTCACTTCCATCATCACTACCTGACGTTCCCAATATTTTTCAGGAACAATGGTATAAGATTCCCCTGAAAACGGCACAGAACCTGTATTTCGCCGTTCTGTAATAACTAGAAGCTGTTTTTTCCTTCGCCGCGTTAGGCGTGGTAAGATGTTGTATTTCACGTTGTTCCATATTTGTGTCCACGCCCTGTAGATGTAGATATAGACTAGTGCTAGAAATGACCAAGTTACGAAGTTCCTGCTTCTTTCTCTGCTTCTGCAGAGATGGCTGTGTACTATAAGATTTTTCAAGGGAACAGGAACGACAGTAAATCCGTCATCTGGCTATCCGACACACGAGAAAGCGTCGTAACGTTCCTGGAGGTACGCGTTCACGTGTCTGCTGCCATCGCCCCAGCCTGCCTTCCGCCGAGCACATGACCACGAGCTCACAGTCACACACACACACACACACACACACACACACACACGTACACACGCACACGCGCACACACAGACACGCGCGCATGCGCAATCACGTCCACATATCTGTGTAAGAGAATACTGCTTTCCTTAGACGAAAGTACAAACCCAGCGAGGTGGTGCAGTGGGAAGACACAGGGCTCACAGTCAGGAGGGCAGTGGTTCGAATCTCTGTCAGGCCATCCACATTTAGATTTCTTTCTCAGCAGTCTCCTATCCAAGCTTATGCTTGGAAAACTGCAGGAAACCTAAATGTGGATGGAGTGATAGAGATACAAACGACTGATGTCCTAACTGTGACTTCTGGGTCATCCCACTGCATCACCCCACTGCGTTTTATTAATGAAATTTGGTGAATGCGGTGAATGCCCTCTGTGTAGTTTATAACGTTTTATCTTATCACAAGGGCCTTCGCATTTTCCGGTTCACGTGAGGTAGCTATTTTTGGTGTAGCCAACCCAACATGTTCGAGTACTTCAAAACTTGTTCTTTCAGCAGAATACAACAACAGATAATAAAAAATAATTGCAGCACATCAGCATTCCACATTGTATTTTATGTACGATGTGGTGCAGCCATGGAAACACTGGACTCTCGTTCAGGAAGATTAACAATTCCTCATGTTTCTCTAACTCATTTCATGCAAATGATATTACAGCTCCTTGAACAAGGTTATGACCAATTTTCTAAACTGTCCTTTCAAGTAAGATAGTGCCCCTTTGTAATAATTCTGATTCAAGGTACGTTACATTCTAACCTTCATAAGTTAATACTCTCGAGTAAAAACATAGATTATTATCAGTGTAACAATTACCTGGCAAACAATCCTATGAAATGTTTAAAATGCTACAACTTTGAAGTTTCTTACTATAATTGCATTAAATAGTCTTGACTGAAAACGATAGCATTAAGATTCGTGTAAAATGCTATTTATTTGCTTAGCACTGGAGTGTTTTGAGTTGATTTTCTAAGAATTTGATGCCCTCAATTCAAACAATTAGTTAATATTTGCCAAGGAGCTCAAAATTCTAAAATACAAGATTTTAGTGAAATACATGTTATACTGTTTTCTTATAAGTCCATGGATAAAAAATGAAACAATAGTTTTAGTATTGTATTATATAAATATTATTCTATACTAAATAAAAAAGTCATAGATGGTAACATCCAGTCCCCGAACATTTAGGAAACTTCTTTTCCATGACATTCTTGAATGTATTATGAAGCGGTCCATTTTTAAATTCCAGCAGTAAACTGCCATCACGTGCATATCCGATCTTCCTCGGCAGTTTTCATATACAGAGTTGCATTATTTGTGGATCGTCAAATATTCGTGCCTGAATTTTTTCGTTCTCAGCTCAGATGTTTTTCCCTATATATTCAAACCGTGGCTCGTTCTTATCAAAAGCCTTTACAAACTGCTTCAAAAGGCACAACTTGATATGATTCAACGAAGGGGTTGTTAATGACATTATTCCTCCCTCTGAACATGTTTTCTCTCTTTGGCCGTTCTTTTACAACACTATGATGTGTTTTTTCTCTGGTATTCCAGAGTCATAAGAAGAGAAAGTTTACCATTCATTGATGTTTATGAGACTTAATCTTCTCAAAGATCAAAACTATGGTTTTACGTTCTTATTTCATTTCCCTTTAGGGATCAGCTGGCATTGAACTAAATTTGTTACCATTGTGGATTAGTACAAATTTCAAATTTGCCTTGAGCTGTGCACAAACACAAGAAAATCATCTAGAACACATTCAGGAAGACCCATTTCCTCAGGTGTTCACTAATTTCGTGCAGAACACGAGATTGTCTTCTTGAGAGTATAAAAAATAAAAATGAAGGGCTTCCTGGATCAACAGGTCGTTACGACACCAGCCTGGGCACAACCGAAAGATACGATTCCACATCCATTTGTTTAACATTTATACCGATTCAGATCGTATAGTATGAGATTTATGACTCTTATATAGGTACACGATACTTTGAAGTATTTACAAAATAATAGCCTGTTCTTTTGCATTTTACCTCTTTAGTGCGAGTTAAACCATGAAGACATAAAATTATGAAAACTGGTTATCCTACAGATTTCACTTTACAGCAGTCTATATTTAAAAAATATTGTTAACCTTAAAGGTTTTTATTGGATTTCATTTCATATATACAGTTTTTCCCGTATATGACAGTTACTCACCAAAATTCCAAATGTCGTATGAGCTGTAGAAAAAAGTAATTGATTGTTTATCAGACAATAGTCTTGAGTGTATTCAAAAACTGTAATTAACTTCACCAGAAAATTTCCACTTGTCTTAATTATTTAAACCTGCAATATGTAAACAAATCTTGGGACATGGTGGATTTTTGTATTTCTAAATTTTGCTACAGGAATATATAACCACAAAAAGGTATAATTTTTGCATAAATCGCCACTGTTTGTAAAAACAGATGTCATACTAATAATTATTTTGACAAAGGAAATTCTAGAACATTTTGGAAAAAAATTTTGTGTTACATAGAACTGTATGCATCCCAAATCAGATTGGGCATAGTTGTTAGCTGAATTGACTTTCAAGATTTTGTATGTGACACATCGTGTGTAATGTTTTTGTTATCAGCAGTCATCTAAAAATGAGCTCCTTCTGAGTGAAAAGAGGTTTTGGCAATGAGACTACGTCTTTTTTGTCTTGTTGATTGGTAAAAAAGTTGACACTAAGAAAAAACTGTGTATTATGTTTTACTATGGGTGACAAACTAATTGTGAAATAAATCAAGTAGAAATATTAAGAAATAGTATCTTCACAAGCTAGTAAACCATCTGAGAACCTATTCATAGCCAAATTAGGCGAATACTGCCTCTTCTCATTGAAACTAGATGAGTATTTACCTTTATTCTACAAATTGTTTAATCATATCTTGAAAGAGTCATTTTCTCATGACGTTCCGTTGAACTAAACCTATTACATAGTTACAGCAGAGATTTATTATAACTGGAATGGCTCATCAGATATATTTTGCCTCAGGTGGTCCATTTCAATAGCAAGAAGGGTACCAGCCTTTTTGTGTTGTATGGTAAAAGGTAACCTTGGTACCTTGATCCGGTACATTTTTGTTGGAAGCCAGTAATTCAGAAGCTTCTTTTGACGGCTTGAGATCTCTGGTGGGTTATTAACTCATCCCAGTTTAAACCCAGAGGAATTAATGCCATACCTGCATAATCACTGTCATTGTCATTAGTATCAGAGGGACAATACTAGTCCCCACAAACAACAGGTTTTGGAGTGGCTTTTTTTTCAGATGTTTTCATTTCCCTGTAGTCCACAATCGTAAATGTTCTGTACAAGTTTTACAGATTTATTGCTTTACAAAGTCAATAATAGATTTTCGGTTTCCTTTCAGCGTTTTATTCTTTGCATATGTAGCAAAAGCCATCAAGGTGATTTACGCAACATCTTCTAGTTTAATTTATATTATTTCTGTTCAACAACACAAGTGTAAAAAACTACAACATAGATGTTTCCTAACTGAATTATCAAGCGATGTCATGCTCGCTCAGCCCTGTACGGCCTAGCTCACACAGTAACCTCTAACTCCATCTGGTGGATATTCCTGGAACTAATTAGAAAGCAGACCCGCAATAGTGCAAACCTACAGGAGCCAATTCTCATACATGTGAATTACAAGTGCACAAACCAGAGTTACAAATGCACATTTCATGTAGATGTGCATATTAAACAACAATGATCAAAAAAATAAGAGCGGATAGAGGAAGACTGATTTCACTTTTTGATTCAACGCCCCAACTGTGGCTAAAATCAATTCTAAAATCCTAGATATAAAAAAAAAAAAAACAGTTTGTTCTTGGCCTGTGTTATTACCTTATTACTAGGTTCCCTTGAGATCTCTGGTGTGTTATTAACTCATCCCAGTTTAAACCGTGAGCAATTAATGCTGTACCAGCTTAATCACTGTCATCATCATTAGTATCAGAGGGACAACACCAGTTCGCACAAACAACAGGTATCGGAGTGACTTAAGTTACAGACGTTTTCGTTTCCCGGTAGTCCACAATTGTAAATATTCTGTACACGTTTTACAAATTTATTGCAAAAGTCTTACGAAGTCAATAATAGGTATTCGGTTTCCTTTCAGTGTTTATTCTCTGCATATGTAGCAAAAACCATCAAAGTGATTTACGAAACTTCTTCTATTGTAACCGATATTATTTCTGTTCAACTGCACTAGTGCAAAAAACTACAGCATAGATCAAGCGACGTCATTCTCGCTCAGCCCTGTACGGCCAGAGCTCACACAGTAACCTCCAACTCCATCTGGTGGATATTCCTGAAACTAATTAGAAAGCAGACCGGCAATAGGGCAAACCTACAGGAACCAATCCTCGTACATGTGATTTAGAAGTGCACAAACCAGAGTTTCCAATGCACATTTCACGTAGAAGTGCATGTTAAACAACAATGATAAACAAAAAGAAGAGCGGATAGAGGAAGACTGAATTCACTTTTTGATTCAATGCCCCAACTGTGGCTAAAATCAATTCTAAAATCCTAGATATAAAAAACAGTTGGTTTTTGGCCTGTGTAATTATTTCACTGCTAGATTCCTTGATTGTCTTAAAATGGCGTAACAGTTATTAATGTTGATAATAGGTGTGCAAAGCGCCAATTTAGATTTGACTTCTTCATTCTGATGCATTAAATGAACAATAATTTATTTCTAATAAGATAGTAGATTTGCTTCCAGTAGAAACAGAGTTCGAGTAAATGCTCTGTCCATTCAGATTAAGGATGTCTATTGTTCACTTGAATCGATGCAAGCAATTTCCAGGTCGATTCTTTGAATGAGACGCAGACGAATTTCTTCCCCATCCTTTTGCCTCTGAGGACGTATTCTGTACACAATCATATCGTCGTCCTTGAGGATTTGAGCCCCAACGTTCCGTTATGTCTCCATCGTCTTCGTTGTACGAAGACTAGTTTCGTTGTTAGTTAATATCTTTGGTGAGCACGCTGTTCAAAACAGAAGATGGGCTATTGAACTTTCCTTCTTACTTTCTACTGCTCTTCGCTCAACGAAAATTAGATTCGTTGTATAACTAATATATGTGCAAAAGCAGTACGCTCCACTTCCACTAGCTAGGAAACAGCTCCAGTGCTAGATGACACGTTATGTGCTGTAATGCTAAATCATGGGAAACCATTACTTGCTTCATACTTGCAACACCGGGCAACCGTGGAGATATATCCAAACATTCTTTTGGAATAGATATCAGAATCCGCCAGTGGTAATAGTTGATGACACCCTTGTAGCACATTGTAAGAACGATCGAAAATACATTGCTGGCCATTGAAACTGCTCCCCAGGAAGGATAGAAAATAATGACATTTTTCATAGTGCTTATACAGTGTAGTGGAAAGAATACGTGAATAAATCTGTAGGTGATTTGGAAGCATACAGGTTCCGAATTTTGCACGGTCCCGTAACATTAATGTGGCCACCGCCCATGTTCTACGTCAACATGCAATAATCTCTCAAAGTCTGGCCAATCAGACGACTGGACAGCGCCAGCAGCATCCTATGGTTCGAGACCAGGCTGTGTCTGCCGCCACACTGGGTCCTTTGTGAGACTTGGCGTCATAGCCCTGCTGGCTTGCTGCTCCTGTCTGCTGCCGCAAATGATGAGACCCAGGGAGGGACTCGACGTCACAACGTCAGCCGCCGTCTGTCGCCTGTCTGAGGGGTATGGGTTCAGACCAACGTAAAACCGCCTCTGCAACCGCAGAGCAAAGAGCAGCCAAGTCGTCTTCTGGCGTGTCACTCCCCTGGGAAGCGCCGCTGTCGCAACAACCTGTGTCCTCGCCCTCGCTGGTTACTTTTACCCATTCTACATACTACCTTTTCACAATCTTCATAATAGCGACAATAGCACCGTAATTACATTTTGTCACTGGTTATATGACAATCGTCAGTTGATTCCATTAAAACTTTTTGCTCATATAGACACGTTTATATGGAACGTAATCAACAACACACTTAATAATTATCGGTGGCCCCAGGAAAATCTGCACGCTACAGTGGAACCCAATTTACAAGTTCTTTTTACGATCACTGGTGTGACACGGTCAGTAAAATGCTCATAGGTTCAATCAGTTTAGAAGAGCGAATAACAAGAAAGAATTATTTTCATGCTGAAAGCTTGAGAGCGTTCTCTTGGCCTCAGGAACTGCAATGTACTTCCATCATTATGGAGACCCTCTTCATTTTACCAGACGTACGAGAAAACTTCTCAGCCGTTCTTCCCTAGTCGCTGGTTTGGTCGAAGTAGTCCAATTAAGAGGCCACTAAGATCGCCAGGTATTACATCACTAAATTTTTGACTTTGAAGTTGGATGAAGTTTCAGATGTACAAGTGAAAGATATGTACGAGAGATGAACCGCATGGTCGCATCATGGACACTGCTACCCTCATTAGGGAACACGCTGAGACACTGACAGGTAACACAACATGTTCTCCAGGAGTGACCAAACGCAATGAAGTTGGCGCTGGGATACTCGAACACTGATTGTGTACCGTTCATCTGCTGTGATGTGACGTGTACGATAATACTTGGAGATGAATGTGCTATATTTTTGAGCTGATATTTTGTTAAACTAATAATGTTCATTTACTAACTGTTGTAAATGAGTGAAGCTGTCAATTTATTGAAGAAAACAGAAAATAACGATGTACATTAAATGTGTTCTGTTTCGAAAATCATTCGGAATAGGGCATATGCCTGTATGAAGTTTTTTGCTTCAAACGATCGTTCCTGTGACATGCCTGAATATTGACAATTTCTCCTGGGACACCATGTTCCCCAGGAAGGTGTGTTGGGGCCCTTGCTGTTCATGTTGAAAATTAATGACAGTGCAGAAAATATTAACAGTAACCTCAGAGTTTTTGTAGATGGTGTACTTATTTACAATTACGATGTGCCTGAAATACGGTCCACACATACTCAGCCTAATCTTGATAGAATTTCAGAGTGATGCAACACCTGGACACTTGCTTCAAATCCTAAGAATGCAAAATTACATACTTCGCAAAAATAAAACAATGCAGTATTTTATAACTACAGTATCAACGAGTCTTAATTGGAATCTGTCAACACATACAAATACTTGGATGTAACAGGTTTTGAAGGAACGAAATGGGATGCTCGCAGAATTTAACGAAGAAGAGACACACGGCAATCATTCGGGATCCCATTAGTTTTACTACTAATGCATATCTAGATTTCGGTTCTAAGTAGCCGTCTTCACATATGGTTCAAATGGCTCTGAGCAAATGGACTTAACATCTGAGGTCATCAGTCCCCTAGAACGTAGAACTACTTAAACCTAACTAATCTAAGGACATCACACATATCGAAGCCCGAGGCAGGATTCGAACCTGCGGCTGTAGCAGTCGCGCGGTACCGGATTAAAACGCCTAGAACCGCTCGGTCACCGCGGCCGGCTCTTCGCATATGCAAGAGTAAGAAAAGTAATGGAAATGCGACTGAATGCTGTGTTTGTCTCCTTCCTCGTAGTCTACGGTCCCTGTGCACAACAGTTCCTTGCGCAATCAAAGTTGAGCGCAAAACTGGTACGTTTTTGCAGATGATGCTTGTGTTTTAAAAAATGCCATTACAGGGAAAGCATCAGAAGACATAGTTAATGATGTACATAGTTAATGATGTTTTTCAAAGGGTTATTAACTGGTTCTCGGATATTGGACTCCCCCTTAATTTTTGGGAAAATACTCTATATTCAGTTCTGTACAATAAACAGAGTAATATCAGCAATAGACGTGGCACAAGAACAGGAGTCAGTAAACAGGGTAGAATGCTTCAGATTTTTGTGTCTACATACTGATGACAACTTGAACTGGAAGAAGCGTGTTGCTGAGTTTCTCAAACAGTGAAGTTCAGCTACTTTTGTTCTTCGTATAATTGCTAGTCTTGGAAACAACATACTAACATATTTTGCGTATTTACTCTGAAAAATGACTCATCTAGTAATTTTCTTGGGACATTAGCAATTAGAAATAGGGTACTGATTGCCCAAAGCGTGCAGTAAGAATAATAAGTAAAAATAAGTGATGTTCACACGCGGTCGACATGTAGTTACTTCTTCAAGGTGCTGTGCAGTTTAACTGTGATGTCACAAATTCCTCATAAATAATCTACCACAATTTGAGAATGATAGTGACTTACTCACCTGCAACACTAGAGGAAAAAGTGAACTTTAGTACCCATTATTAAAGCTTTCAGTGACTCACAAAGAAGTTCAATACGCTGCAAAGAATTTTTTGATCATTTGCACAATAGTGGAAAAAGTGAACTTTATTACCCATTATTAAAGCTTTCAATGACTCACAAAGGAGTTCAATAGGCAGCAAAGATTTTTTTTGATCATTTGCACCATAACGTACTATGTCTGACAGGTAGCGCAGCAAAATTTAATCATTTTGCCTGGAGAACCCAGTTCCACTTCATGGGCGAACTTCTCTTTAAAAGCCGGAAGCCTGAGAACGAAAATATTTTTAAATGTAGTTGAGTGAGTAGGAAAAAAAATAATGGGTTCATTAACGTAAACTGTCGTCATATAAACGTACCCTGTAAACTGAATAATTCCATATCATTTGCTCAGCCGTAGTAAAGCAGATCGCAGAATTCGTTTCAGTGGTAGAATACTTGGATGTACTCAGTCTTCAAAGGAGACTGCCTACGAAACACTCATATGACACTTCCTAGAATATTGCACTAGTGCAAGTAATCCTTTCCAAATAGGATGAACAAGAGTACTGAACGTATACAGAGAAATGACACAGCAATGATCACAGGTTTGTCTGATCTGCAGGGCAGTGTCACGGAAATTCTGGAGAAACTGGACTGGCAGACATCTACATACAAAGTGTAAGTAACCGGTTTTAGTAGACGAATTTTGGAATATACTACAACGCCCCTACAGGGATCGAGAGGATAGGATTAGCTTAACTGCAGCGCGTATAGAGGCGTACAAACGTCATTCTTCATGAAAACCGTACGCGAATGCAAGGAGAAGAAACAGTAATTATTTCGTTTGGAAGTGCCCCCTACCATACATTTCACAGTGGTTTGCAGAGTATGGATGTGGATATACAGGGTTTTCGACATTGGATGCAGATATATAGGTGTTGGACAAAAACATGGAAGCACTGCGAGAAATACAAAGGATGCTTGAACATAAATGCAGATGCTAGCCAAACCTGCTGGGTGCGCTGTTGTATTTGATCACGAACGGCACCTGTGCAATGCCCTCAATGCGTGTTCTGTGTAGCTGTAAGTGTGTTATGTCAGAGGTAAGTGAATTGATAAATGGCCAGATTCGCAGTATTTTTATGGTATTTGCTTCTGTTACCGAGTAGCTGAAGTGGTTCGTGTTTCATGAGGCGCCGTATCAAAGATTTATACCGAATACAATGAGAGCAGAAACGCGTACACTGAGTCACAATGCGAACGAAAGTGTGTATTGAGTAACCACCGCAGATTATCATTGAAGAGGACAGTGATGAAAAATAAGAGGATAAAAGCTATAATAATCACTGCAGAACTCAATTTCGCACTCGAGTACACTGTCAGCACCAAAACAACAGGAAGGGATCTTCATAAGCAGAGAACTGCAGGCTGATGTGTGATTTCGAAACCAAGTTTTAGCGACTGGAATGGGTGTAACAGGAAAACGTGGTGCTGAAGCCATAAAAACTTAAATGTGGAACAATGGAAAAAAGTCATTTGGTTGGCTGAGTCTTGTTTTACACTGTTTCCAATTGCTCCGCGAGTTAATGTCTGGTATATGCATGTCCCAAGCCTTCGATACAGACAGCATGCTGCCAAGAGCGAAACATGGCGAGGGTTCGGTGATGATTCGGTAAGCCATACCCTGGTATTCCTTGGTTCCCATGGTTACTCTGCAAGGTCATATTACTGCCTAGCATTGTGTGTCAATTTTGTCTGATCAGATCCATTTCATGGTACAATATTTGTTCTCCAATAGTGATCTGCAGTATCGTCGATAGAATGGACTGTGGTCGTTTGGTGCAGAGCCGAGTGGAGAGTGTGAATCAGAGGCTCAGGCGGTTCTGTGACGGTGTAGGCTGCAGATTCCTTGACTTGAGCCATCGGGTGGTGGGTTTCTGGGTTTTGCTTAATTGGTCAGGAGTCCACTACACACAGGAAGCTGCTACACGGGTAGCGGGGACTGTGTGGAAGGGACTGGGCGGTTTTTTAGGTTAATGGGCATCATGGAACCACAGAAAGGGCGTCCGTCTAAAAGGGGGTAGGTAAAACACAGTAAGTTAGTTGTAGAAACGATCGGTATTATAGTTGTAAATTGGCGTAGCAGTATTGAAAAAGAACCAGAGCTACGAGTCCTAATAGAAAGCACTGAAGATCAAATAGTTACAGGTACAGAAAGCTGGCTAAAGCCGGAAACAAGTTCAGCATAAATTTTTTCTAAAGGTCTAACAGTTTTCAGAAAGGGTAGATTAAATACAATTGGTGGTGGAGTATTTACTGCTGTCAGAAGTAGTTGACTGTAGTGAAACTGAAATAGATAGTTCCTGCGAAATAGTATGGGTAGAGGTTATACTTGACAATCGGACTAAACTATTAACTGGGTCATTTTACCGACCCTCCGACTCAGATGATGTAGTTGCTGAACAGTTCAAAGAAATCTTGATTCTCATTTCAAATAGGTACCCCACTCATAAAATTATAGTCGGTGGTGACTTTGATCTACACTCGATTTGCTCGAAAAATTATACGTTTACAGCAGGCAGCTGACATAGAACATCATCCGAAATTGTACTGAATGCTTTCTCAGAAAATTATTTTGAACAGTTAGTTCATAAGTCAACTCGAAGCGTAAACGGGTGCGAAAGCGTACTTGACCTCTTAGAAACAAATAATCCTGGACAAATAGTGAGTATCGTGACGAATACAAGGATTACCGACCACAAGGCAGTAGTTGTTTGTTTGAATACCACAACTCCTACAATCATCAAAAAGGAACACAGAGTATATCTATTTAAAAAAACTGATAAAAATGCTCTTAACGCCTTTTTAAAAGACAGTCTACACTCCTACCGATCTGATCATGTATGTGTAGAAAAGTTGTGGAATGATTCAAATGGTTCAAATGGCTCTGAGCACTTTGGGACTTAACATCTATGGTCATCAGTCTACCAGTTGTGGAATGATTTCCAAAAGATAATATCGACAGCAATTGAGAGATACATACCACATAAATTAATAAATGATGGTACTGATCCCACATGGTACACAAAACGGATCAGATCACCGTTGAAGAAACAGCGAAAAATGCACGCCAAATTTAAAAGAACGCAAAATAACCAACGCTGGAAAAGTTTTGCAGAAGTTCGAAATATAGCGCGTTGTTCAATGCGAGATGCTTTCAATAATTTCCACAACGAAACTCTGTCACTAAATCTGGCAGAAAACTCAACGAGATTCTGGTGATACATAAAGCACACTAGTGGCAAGACGCAATTAATAGGGGAACTCGGGGCGGAACGGGATACTTAAGGTTTAAGAATTTCTATAAAATAAGGGAACACAAGGAAAAACTTCTTAAAGTGATAAAAAACACCTTGTAATGTAACCTAATGTACCTTATTTTCAAATCAATTAAAACAATACATTTTGCATTTTTTACAATTTTTCGAAGAAAGTCTTGCATATTGCGCGTTCCGCCCCACCCACGGGCAGAATGGGTAAGGGTACTTTTTGTTAATTTATTGCATACACGTTGAATTTGAATTACGAATATCGTATTAAACTATGACAAAATGTTGTATAACAGGCAATTCAGACTAAGGAATGTGTAATTTAAATAATTAAAGAGTCATTCTTCAAAATAAGAAAATATTTTAATGTCATTCTGAAAAATGTACAATGCTTAATAACCACCAAACCACCAGCTACTAGCCCTTTCCACAATAGTCACAAATCAGTATTTCCTCTTCATATTCACTGTCTATGCCAGCACATGAATTGTGTGCCCACTCTGGCATGCTACCCAGCCCTCATTAGAAACGGAGTAGAAGTCCCCACAGTAGAGACACTCAGCATCCTCTCTCTCTGATCTCTCTTCTCCATCACTTCTTTCATTTATTTTTCTTAAGGTCTTTGATGTTCTCTGTTTCAGTATTTTGGGTGTACAGTCTGATATTATTGCCGTAAGTTGCACTGCACCTGACGTCTCTGTCCTGACATTGTTTATATTTGTGCACCCTCCTCCTTTCTGTAGGCCTAGTTTACATGCGAAAGCATTCTGCAGTTCCTTCTTATGAGGAGAATCTGTTAATACGACAGTTTTTCCTTTTCGTCTTGTACTCCGCTGAGTATATTGACAGATTAGTGGGATTGGAATGACAGCCTCGGGCGATATCTGGAAAACTGAGTTTTTCGGCGAACATAGCTAGTTGGGAGAGTCTGGCATCCACGAACATCCAGGCTGGGTTTGCTTTCTACTTGCATCAAAATATGACGGAGCACAACGGGACACTATCCCATTCTGCCCTGTCTCGTTCTGGCCCAAGAGCACTTTTGAGGATAACAACTTTTATGGAGTGTAGTAACTAACGTATTTAAATGCATTAAATAACTAAAGTATAACAAATACCATGCACTTCAAGGGAATGTGTCGTTTTAGGGTATCCAATTAACAACTTACCTGGCGTTGAAACTCACCAAACGTTAGAACAACGCAAGCGGTAACGTGACGGTCAACAATTCACTTAGATCTCGCACTTCAAACTAAATCAGAATGGCTGCCTCACTTCCCTTACATTCGGAGAAATAGTTACATGGCCATACAGCAGGTTGCAACACTGTGCAGTCTAGAAAAGAGCAATTTTCCATTGTGCCCCGCTATCCCGTTCTGCCCCTAGTTCCCCTACCTTCATAGCGCGATAACAACGCTGAAGTCACTAATGACACTGCCACTAAAGAACAGATATTAAACATAATTTTCAGAAACTTCTTCAACAAAGAAGACGAAGTTAATATTCCTGAATTCCTATCAAGAACAACTGCCAAGATGAGAAATATAGAAATAGATATCCTTGGTGTCGCAAAGTAGATAGAATCACTTAATAAAAGCAAGGCTTCCGGTCCGCATTGTATACCAGTCAGGTTTCTCTCAGAGTATGCTGATACAACAGCTCAATATTTAGCAATTAGAAACAACCCGTCGTTCCCAGAAAGATCCGTACCTAAAGACTGGAAAATTACTCAAGTGACACCAATACCCAAAACGGGAAGTAGGAGTAATCCATTGAATAACAGACCCATATCACTAACGTCGATTTGCAATAGGATTTTGGAACATACGCCGTATTCGGACTTTATGAAGTACCTCGAGGAAAACGATTTATTGACACGTAGTCAGCACGAATTCAGAAAATATCATTCATTCGAAACACAGCTAGCTCTTTATACTAATGAAGTAATGAGTGTTATCGACATGGGATATCAAACTGATTCCATATTTTTAGATTTCCGGGAGGATTTTGACACTGTTCCTCACAAGCATCTTCTAACCAACTGTGTGCCTATGGAATGTCGCCTCAGTTATGCGGCTGGATTCATGATTCCCTGTCAGAAAGGTCACAGTTCGTAGTAATAGACGGAAAGTCATCTAGTAAAACAGAAATAATATCCGGCGTTCCCAAGGAAGTGTTACAGACCTTCTATTGTTCCTGATCTATGGTAACGACGTAGGAGACAATCTCAGTAGTCGTCTTAGATTGTTTGCAGATGATGCTCTGATTTACCGTCTTGTAAAGTCATCAGATGACCAAAACGAACGACAAAAAGATTTAGATAAGGTATCTGTATGGCGTAAAAAGTGGCAATTGACCCTGAGTAAAGTATAGTGTGAAGTTATTCACATGAGTACTAAAAGAAATCCGCTAAATTTCGATTCGCGTTAAGTCACACAAATTTGAAGGGTGTAAATTCAACTAAATAGTAAAGGATTGCAATTATAAATATCCAAAAACTGGAACGATCACATAGATAATGTTGTGGGTAGAGCCAACCAAAGCCTGAGTTTCAATGGCAGAACACTTAGAAGTTGCGACAGGTCTTCATCTACATCTACATTTATACTCCGCAAGCCACCCAACTAAACAGACTGCTTACACCACGCTTGTACGCCCTATTCTGGAATGTTTCTGTGCGGTGTGGGATCCGCATCAGATGGGACTGGCGGATGACATCGAAAAAGTATAAAGGAGGGCAGCTCGTTTTGTATTACTGCGAAGTTGGGGAGATAGTGCCGCAGACATGCTACGTGAATTGGAGTGGCAATTGTTAAATCAAAGGCGCTTTTCGTTGCGATGGGATCTTCTCAAGAAGTTTCAATCACCAGATTGTGAAAACATGCTCTTCGCACCCACCTACATAGGGAAAAATGATCATCACGATAAATTAAGAGAAATCAGGGATCGCACAGAAAAATTTAAGTGCTCGTTTTCCCGCGCTCTGTTCGAGAGTAGAACAGTAAAGAGACAGCTTGAAGGTGGTTCATTGAACCCTCTGCCAGGCACTTTCCTGTGAACAGCAGAGTAATCATGTAGATGTAGATGCTGTGTTCCAAGAAGACATGGTTCCTGTTCGCACAGCTCACATAGTCCAGGACTGGTTTGTGACCAAGAGATTGAGTTGTCGCATCTCCCCTGGCCACCACAGTGACAGATCTCAGCATTATTCAGCCTTCACCGTCAAATTGGGAATGAAGTGTACGTGATCACTACTCACTTCCATCATCACTACCTGACGTTCCCAGTATTTTTCAGGAACAATGGTATAAGATTCCCCTGAAAACGGCACAGAACCTGTATTTCGCCGTTCTGCGATGACTGGAAGCTGTTTTTTCCTTTGCCGCATTAGGCACACACACACACACACACACACACACGCGCGCACACACGCACACACACACACACACACACAGACACGCGCGCATGCGCACGCGCAATCACTTCCATATTTCTGTGTACGAGAATACTCCTATCTTTAGACAAAAGCACAAACCCAGCGAGGTGGCGAAGTGGGAAGACCCAGGACTCACAGTCAGGAGGGCAGTGGTTCGAATCTCAGTAATTGCATTTACATTTAGGTTTCTTTCTCGTCATTATCCAGTCTATGCTTATGCTTGGAAGACTGCAGGAAACCTACACGTGGATGGACTGACTGAGATACAAACCACTGGTCTCTTAACTGTGACTTGTGGGTCATCCCACTTCGTCACCTCGCTGGGTTTTAGTGATGAAATTTGGTGAATGCGGTGGATGCCCTCTGTGTAGTTTATAACGTTTTATTTTATCACGAGGGCCTTCGCATTGACTGGTTCACGTGAGGTAGCCAATTTTGGTGTAGGCAACCCAACATGTTCGAGTGCTTCCCAAAACTTGTTCTTTCAGCAGAATCAAACAACAGATAATAAACAATATCTGCAGCACATCTGGAGTCCAAATTGTATTTTGCTGGACTCTCGTTCAGGAAGATTAACATTTCCTGATGTATCTCTAACTTATTTCATGCAAGGGATGTTATGGCTCCTCGAACAAGGTTATGACCAATTTCTTTGCTTCAAATGGGTCTGAGCCAAATGGGTCTGAGCACTATGGGACTTAACTTCTGAGGTCATCAGTCCGCTAGAACTCAGAACTTCTTGAACCTTACTAACCCAAGGACAACACACACATCCATGACCGAGGCAGGATTCGAACCTGCGACCGTAGCGGTCGCGCGGTTCCAGACTGTAGCGCCTGGAACCGCTCGGCCACCTAGGGCGGTACCATTTTCCTTCTACCCTGCCCTTTCAAGTAAGACAGTGACCCTTTGAAATAATTCTGATTCAAGGTTCGTTACATTCTAACCTTCATTACCACAGACCACAGAGCAAAAGTTAATACTCACGAGGAAAGACATACATTATTATCAGTGTAACAATGAGCTGGCTAAAAATCCTATGAAATGTTTAAAATGCTCCAACTTTTATGTTGCTTACAATAATTGCATTAACTAACATTGAGTGAAAATGATAGCATTCATATTCGTATAAAGTGCTATTTATTTGCATAACACCGGAGTGTTTTGAGCTGATTTTCTGAGAATTTGATCCCTTAAATTCAAACATTTCATTAATATTTACCAAGGAGCTCAAAATTCTAAAATACAAGATTTTAGTGATTTATTTGTTATACTGTTTTAATATGAGTCCATGGATAAATATGAAACAATAGTTTTACGATTGTATTATATAAATATTATTCTATACTAAATAAAAAAGTCACTGATGAAAACGTCTAGTCCCTCAACATTTAGGAAGCTTCTTTTGTATGACATTCTTGAGTGTATTATAGAGCGGTCCATTTTTAAATTCCAGGAGTAAACTGCCACCACGTGCATATCTGATCTTCCTTGGTAGCGGACCTCCGCAGTTTTCATATGCAGAGTTGCCTTATTTGTGGAACGTCAAATATTCCCGCTTTAATTTTTCCGTACTCAACTCCTCAAATATTTTTCCCTGTGTATGCAAAACGTGACCCGTTCTTATCAAAAGCCTTTACAAATCGGATCAAAAGGTCCAACTTGATGTGCAGTGGAGGAAAGATGATTTTCTCTCGTCCAACTGAGGGGTCGTTAATGATATTCTTTCTCCCTTCGTGCATGTTTTCTCTCTTAGACCATTATTTTCTCTAACACAGTAATGTGTTTTGTCTCTGCTATTCCAAAGACACCAGAAGCACTTTGCAAACCAAGGAGAAAGTTTACCATTCATAAGTCTAGACAAACCATCCATTGACGTTTATGAGACTTAATCTTCTCAAAGATCAAAACTATGATTTTATGTTCTTCTTTAACTTCCCTTGAGGGAGCAGCTGACATTGAACTGAATTTGTTACCATTGTGTATTAGTACAAATTTCAAACTTGCCTTGAGCTGTGCACAAACACAAGAAAATCATCTAGAACACATTCAGGAAGACCCATTTCCTCAGGTGTTCACTAATTTCATGCAGAACACGAGATTGTCTTCTTGAGAGTATAAAAAATAAAAATGAAGGGCTTCCTGGATCAACAGGTCGTTACGACACCAGCCTGGGCAAAACCGAAAGATACGATTCCACGTCCATTTGTTTAACATTTATACCGATTTAGATCGTATAGTATGAGATTTACGACTCTTATATAGGTAGGCGATACTTTCAAGTATTTATGTAATAGTATTCTTTTCCAAATTTACCTCTTTAGTGCGAGTTAAACCAAGAAGACATAAAATTATGAAAACTGGTCATCCTACAGATTTCACTTTACAGAAGTCTATATTTAAAAATAATTGTTAACTTTAAAGCTTTTTATTAGATTTCATTTCATATATACAGTTTTTTTCGTATATCACATGTATTCACCAAAATTCCAAATGTTATATGAGCTGTAGAAAATCGTAATTGATTGTTCATCAGACCATAGTCATCAGTGTATTCAAAAACCGCAGTTACCTTCACCAGAAACATTTCTGCTTGACATAATAATTTAATACTGCAATATGTAAACAAATCATTGGACGTGTTTTTTTTTTTAAATTTCTAAATTTTATTTCAGGAATATATAAAATTTATTTTGCAAATCGCATTTTTGTAACCGTAAAAAGGTATAATTTTTGCATAAATCAC
Source organism: Schistocerca serialis cubense (assembly GCF_023864345.2). NCBI lineage: Eukaryota > Metazoa > Arthropoda > Insecta > Orthoptera > Acrididae > Schistocerca > Schistocerca serialis. Next base: position 224,670,619 of record NC_064640.1, read on the forward strand.
CACTGTTTGTAAAAACAGATGTCGTTGTAATAATTATTTTGACAAAGAAATTCTAGAACATTTTGGACAACAATTTGTGTTATATAGAACTGTATGCATCCCAAATCAGATTGGACATAGTTGTTAGCTGAGTTGACTTTTAAGATTTTGTGTGTGACACATCGTACATAATGTTGTTGTTATCAGCAATCATGTGAAAATAGGCTCCTTCTGTGTAAAAAAAGGTTTTGGTGATGAGACTACATTTTTTTTATCATGTTGATTGGTAAAAAGTTGACACTAAAAAAAACTGTGTATTATGGTTTACTATGGGTGAGAAACTAATTGTGAAATAAATCAAGAAGAAATATTAAGAAATAGTATCATCACAGGCTAGTAAAAAAAGTGAGAACCTATTCATGCCCAAATTATGCGAATGCTGCCACTTCTCATTGAAACAAGATGAGTATTTACCTTTATTCCACAAATTGTTTAATCACATCTTGGAAGAGATATTTTCTCTTGACGTTCTGTTGTACTAAAGCTATTATGTAGTTACAGTAGAGATTTATTTCAATTATTTCAATATCGTCATGGATATTTTGCATCTAATGAACCATTTCAAGAGCAAGAAGGATAGCATACTTTTTCTATTGTATGCTGAAAGGTAACTTTGGTTCCTTCATCCAGTAAATTTTTGTTGGAAGCCAGTAATTCAGAAGCTTCTTTTGACGGGTTGAAATCTCTAGTGGGTTATTAAGTCATCCCAATTTAAACCCAACGGAATTAATGCCATAACTGCATAATCACTGTCATCGTCATTAGTATCAGAGGGACAACACCAGTCCTCCCAACCAACAGGCATCCTAGGGGCCTTTGTTTCAGACGTTTTTGTTTCCCTATAGTCCAGAATTGTAAATGTTCTGTACAAGTTTTACAGATTTACTGCAAAAGTCTTTACAAAGTCAATTATAAGTTTTTGGTTTCCTTTCGGCGTTTCATCTCTGTATATGTAGCAAAAACCATCAAGGTGATTTACGCAACTTCTTCTACTTTAACTTATATTATTTCTGTTCAACAACACAAGTGCAACTCACAGCATATTTGTTTCCTAAGTGAACTGTCATGTGACATCATCCTCGGTCAGCCCTGTATGGCCAGAGCTCACACAATAACCTCTAACTCCATCTGGTGGATATTCCCGGAACTAATTAGAGAGCAGACCGTCAGTAGGGTAAACCTACAGGAACCAATCCTCGTACGTGTGATTTAGAAGTGCACAAACCAGAGTCACAAGTGCACATTTCATGTAGAAGTGCATGTTAAACAACAATGATCAAAAAAATAAGAGTGGATAGAGGAAGACTAATTTCGCATTTTGATTCAATGCCCCAACTGTGGCTAAAATCAATTCTAAAATCCTAGATATAAAAAAACAGTTAGTTCTTGGCCTGTGTAATTAAGTCATTGCTAGTTTCCCTTGAGATCTCTGGTGAGTTATTAATTAATCCCGGTTTAAACCCTGAGAAATTAATGCCACACCTGCATAATCACTCTCATCATTATTAGTATCAGTGGGAGAACAACAGTCCTCAGAAACAACATGTATTGCAGTGGCTTTTGTTTCAGACGTTTTCATTTTCCGGTAGTCCACAATTGTAAATGTTCTGTACAAGTTTTACAGATTTATTGCAAAAGTTTTTACAAAGTCAATAATAGGTTATCGGTTTCGTTTCAGCGTTTATTCTCTGCATATGTAGCAAAAACCATCAAAGTGATTCACGTAACTTCTTCAAGTTCATCTTATATTATTTCTGTTCAACAACACTAGTGCAAAAAACTACAGCATAGATGTTTCCTAACTAACTTATCATGCGACATCAATCTCGCTCAGACCTGTACCGTCAGAGCTCACAAAATAACCTCCAACTCCATCTGGTGGATATTCCTGGAACTAATTAGAAAGCAGACCGGCAATAGGGCAAACCTACAGGAACCAATCCTCATGCATGTGATTTAGAAGTGCACAAACCAGAGTTACAAATGCATATTTCACGTAGAAGTGCATGTTAAACAACTATGATCAAAAAAATAAGAGCGGATAGAGGATGCCTGATTTCACTTTTTGATTCAATGCCCCAACTGTGGCTAAAATCAGTTCTAAAATCTTAGATATAAAAAAACCAGTTTGTTCTTGGCCTGTGGAATTACTTTATTGCTAGTTTCCCTGAGTACCTTAAAATGGCGTATCAGTTGTTAATGTTGATAATAGATGTGCAAAGCGCCAATATAGATTTGACTCCCTCCGTCTGATGCATTAAATGAATAATAATTTATTTTGCTAAGATAGTAGATCTCCTTCCAATAGAAATAGAGTTCGAGTAAATCATCTGTCCATTCAGGTTACGGTTGTCTATGGTTCACTTGAAACGATGCAAGCAATTTCCAGGTCGATTCTTTGAATGAGACGCAGACGAATTTCTTCCCCATCCTTCTCCCACTGAGGAAGTATTCGGTACATAATCATACTGTCGTCATTGAGGATTTGAGCCCAAACGTTCCGTTTTGTCTCCATCGTCTTCGTTGTACGAAGACTAGTTTCGTTGTTTAGTTCATATCTTTGGTGACCACGCTGTGCAAAACAGAATGATTGGCTATTGAACTTTCCTTCTTTCTTTCTACTGCTCGTCTCTCAACGAAAATTAGTTTCGTTGTATAATTAATATCTGTGCAAAACCAGAACGCTCCACTTCCACTAGCTAGGAAACAGCTGCAGTGCTAGATGACACGTCATGTGCTAAAATGCTAATTGATGGGAAACCATTACTTGCTTCATACTTGGAACACCTGACACCTGACACCTGACAGCTGTTGGAGACCTCAAATATAAGGCAATATCACTGGCCGTAAGGAGTCGGAAATGTAACGGCTGCTGTCCAAGTTACCGGCTATGAGAACCAGAAGTTGACATTTCCTGTACGCATTGGCCCTGAATGGCATGATACCAGGTATTGGAGCATGTATGACAGCGATGGGAATGCTGAAAAACCATTATGGTATACGCAGAAAGAGTGTCATGGCGCCACTCCTGTGTTCAGGGTTGTCACCTTACCTACCTCTGCTGATGTGTCAAGGGTTGCAGCTGCAATGGTTTCTACACTGATAGTCCGTAGTGCTCGAGACGTAACCTCTCACTCTGCGTGGATACTTGTCGTGTAGTAAGCAAACCCATTTCCTGGTACTTGGCATGTAACTTTACTTTGTGATCCTGCACAGCTGAATTAATATGCATGTCCCACGGGCTCCAGACATATGTGATTGTTGCGATCCCTCATGTCGCTGAATAAAAATCTACTGAACACATTAATTCCATATCTGCGTGACAATCGTGGATGCCAACCAACGCAAGTAGTGATATCGGGTAACAATAAACCACAGTTTCGAATGTTCATGATGCTGCCACTGTCGAATTCTGACATGGGCTGGTAGACGTTTCTGTTTGTACGCGAGGCGTAACACGATCATGTCACAAGCAAACAATATTCTGAATGGGAAACCCATATATACATAATGTACGTGGTATTACTCCTACTACAATGCGTTGTGACACTACCCAGAAATCTGGTAAAAGTAATAAATCTTTATTGTAAGCGCTGAAAGTAGCATGGAGGCCACCACGGAGTATTATAGTGACAGCGCTGGCCATCAGCCATGCTACGTCGACAAATAAGGCAGAATAATAGATGCGTAAGTGAGTTGTGAAGCAAGTATAGCTTAGCGCAATGGTAAATTGCCCCACGCAGCAATGAATCTGCATCTACATCTATGAGGATACTCTGCAAATCACATTGATGTGCCTGGCAGAGGGCTAATCTAACCACCATCACAATTCTCTATTATTCTAATCTCGTATATCGTGCGGTAAGAACGAACACCTATATTTTACCGTACGAGCTCTGATTTCCCTTATTTTATCGGGGTGTTCGTTTGTCCCTATGTAGGTCGGTGTCAACAAAATATTTTCGCAATCGGAGGAAAAAGTTGGTGATTGTAATTTCGTGAGAAGATTCCGTCGCTACGAACAACGCCTTTCCATTAATTTCGTCCAGCCAAAATTCTGTATCATTTCTGTGACATTCTCTCCCATATTATGCGATAGTACAAAACGTATTGCCCTTCTTTGAACTTTTTCGATGTACTCCGTCAGTCCTATCTGTTAAGGATCCCACACCGCGCAGCAGTATTGTAAGAGACGACGGACAAGCGTAGTATAGGCAGTCTCCTTAGTAGTTATGTTACGTTTTCGAAGTGTCCTGCCAATAAGGCGCAGTCTCTTGGTAGCCTTCCCCACAATATTTTCTATGTGTTCCTTCCAGTTTAAGTTGTTCGTAATTGTAATACCTAGGCTTTTAGTTGAATTTACGTCTTTTAGATTAGACAGATTTATAGTGTAACCGAAGTTTAACGAATTCCTTTGAGCACTCATGTGGAGGACCTCACACTTTTCGTTATTTAGGGTCAACTGTCAATTTTCGCAACATTCAGATATTTTTTCTAAATCGTTTTTCAATTTGTTTTGATCTTCTGATGTCTTTATTATTCGATAAACGACAGCGTCATCTGCAAAGAAGTTAAGACGGCTGCTCAGGTTGTCTTCCAAATCGTTTATATAGATAAGGAACATCAAAGGGCCTATAACACTACGTTGGGGAACGCGCGAAATCACATTTGTTTTACTCGATGACTTTCCGTCAATGACTACGAACTGTGACCTCTCTGACAGGAAATCACAAATCCAGTCACATAACTGAGACTATATTCCGTAAACACGCAATTTCACTACAAGCCGCTTGTGCGGTACAGTGTCTAAAACTTTCCGGAAAACCAGAAATATGGAATTGATTTGAAATCCCTTATCAATAGCACTAAGCACTTCATGTGAATAAAGAGCCAGTTGTGTTTCACAGGAACGCTGTTTTCTAAACCCATGTTGACTGTGTGTCAATAGACAGTTATCTTCGAGGTAATTCATAATGAAGTGGCAATTTGGTCGTTGCCACTGCACTGAAGCAGGTCTCTCTGTTATGGGCAGTGTGACTAGACACCAGTGCACGCTACAGTGGAACCCAATTTACAAGTTCTTTTTACGATCACTGTCTGGTGTGACACGATCGGTAAAATGCTGATAGGTTCAATCAGTTTAGAACAGCGAATAACAAGACAGAATGATTTGCGTGTTGAATTCTTGAGAGCGTTCTCTTGGCCTAAGGAACTGCAATGTACATCCAGCATTATGTAGACCCCTTTCATTTTACCAGACGTATCAGAAAATTTCTCCGCCGCTCTTCCCTAGTCGCTGGTTTGGTCGTAGTACTCCAGTTAACTGGCCCATAAGATCGCCAGGTATTACATCATTAGATTTTTGACTTTGAAGTTGGATGAAGTCTCAGATGTACAAGCGAAAGATATGTACGAGAGATGAACCGCATGGTCGCATCATGGACAGTGCGACCCTCATTAGGGAACATGCTGAGGCAGTGACAGTTAACACAACATGTTCTCCAAAAGTGAACAAATGCATTGAAGTTGGCGCTGGGATACTCGAACACTGATGGTACACCGTACATCAGCTGTGATGTGACATGTACGATAATACTTGGAGATTAATGTGCCATAAAACATATTTTTGAGGTGATACTTTGTTAAACTAATAATTTTATATTTACTAACTGTTGTAAATGAGTGGATCTGGCAATTTATTGAAGAATACAGAAAATAAATAACGATGTACATTAAATGTGTTCTGGCTCGAAAGTCATTCGGATTACGGCATATGCCTGTATGAAGTTTTTTGCTTCAAACGATCGTTCCTGTGATTTCCCTTAATATTGACCATTCTTCCTGAGACACCATGTTCCATAGGAAGGTGTGTTGGGGCCCTTGCTGTTCATGTTGGATATTAATGACACTGCAGAAAATATTAACTGTTTTTGAAAGCAGTCCAGAGACAGGTAGTGCTATTTTTATTGTTTTCTACAAGAATTGGCTAGCAACCACAGTTTAGTCAACATTCAGCCGCCTTTAGTGAATTAGCAGTCTAGTTAAAAGTTGATTAACTCTCTACAGTAAATTGATTTCTTAGGATGGATAGGATGTGTGACTGCTGTGTACGGACGCTGGATGAGCTGACCACTGTTCGCGAACGGCTGAACGTGTTGATGGCCGCGGTCAGCCGTCTTCAGGCTGCTGCCTCGGAGGGTAGCGGCAGTGGGGAGTCTGGTGCGTCGCATGGTACACCCCAGTGTTACATGCTTCACCCACTGTCTCTGCTGTCGAGACATCTTCGCGGGTACCGGGCGCGGTTGGGTCACCCTCTCCCCAAGGGGAGTGGCGGGTTCAGCGGCGTTCACGGCGCACGAGGTGGAGGGTCAATGTGGAGGCTGGCCGTGTGGCATCGCCCGCTCTACCTGTTAGTGGACATGTGGCCGCTCCTTCAGCAAGGTCCGAGCAGGCACACGGAGGGAGGGGTTTATTAGTTATTGGGAGCTCCAACGTTAGGCGGGTGATGGAGCCGCTCAGGGAAATAGCGGAAAGGTGTTTCACTCTGTCTGCTTGCCGGAGGGTCTATTCCGAGATGTGGAGGAGGCCCTGCCTGCGGCGATAGAGAGCACTGGGTGCACCCGACTGCAAATTGTTGCTCATGTCGGCACCAATGACTCCTGCCTTCTGGGTTCAGAGGTCATCCTCAGTTCGTACAGGCGGTTGGCGGAATTGGTGAAGGCGGAAAGCCTCACTCGCGGGGTGGAATCAGAGCTAACTATTTGTAGTATAGTTCCCAGAACCGATCGCGGTCCTCTGGTTTGGAGCCGAGTGGAAGGCTTAAACCAGAGGCTCAGACGATTCTGCGGAGATCTGGGGTGCAAATTTCTGGACCTCCGCTATCGGGTGGAGAAATGTAGGGTCCCCCTGAATAGGTCAGGCGTGCACTACACGCCGGAAGCGACTACAAGGGTAGCGGAGTACGTGTGGAGTGCACATGTGGTTTTTTTAGGTTTGACAATTCCCTCCCTAGGCCCGTCAAGACGCCTCCTGAGACGCGGCAAGGTAGGAGTAGGCAAAATGCAACAGGGAATAACAATATTAATCTGCTAGTAGTAAATTGCAGGAGCGTCTATAGAAAGGTCCCAGAATTGCTCTCATTAATAAACGGTCACAAAGCCCATATAGTACTAGGGACAGAAAGTTGGCTGAAACCAGACGTAAACAGTAACGAAATCCTAAACTCAGATTGGAATGTATACCGCAGAGACAGGCTGGACAGTGAAGGGGGAGGCGTGTTTATAGCGATAAGAAGTGCAATAGTATCGAAGGAAATTGACGGAGATCCAAAATGTGATATAATTTGGGCGAAGGTCACGGTTAAAGCAGGCTCAGACATAGTAATTGGATGTCTCTATAGGCCCCCTAGCTCAGCATTTGTTGTGGCTGAGCACCTGAAGGATAATTTGGAAAATATTTCGAGTAGATTTCCCCACCATGTTATAGTTCTGGGTGGAGATTTTAATTTGCCGGGTATAGACTGGGAGACTCAAACGTTCATAACAGGTGGCAGGGACAAAGAATCCAGTGAAATTTTTTTAAGTGCTTTATCTGAAAACTACCTTGAGCAGTTAAACAGAGAACCGACTCGTGGCAAAAACATATTAGATCTTCTGGTGACAAACAGACCCGAACTATTTGAAACAGTTAACACTGAACAGGGAATCAGCGATCATAAAGCGGTTAACGCATCGATGATTTCAGCTGTAAATAGAAATATTAAAAAAGGTAGGACGATTTTTCTGTTTAGCAAAAGTGACAGAGTACCTGACGGCTCAACACAAAAGTTTTGTCTCAAGTACAGATAGTGTTGAGGATCAGTGGACAAAGTTCAAAACCATGTTACAATATGCGTTAGATGAGTATGTGCCAAGCAAGTTCGTAAGAGATGGAAAAGAGCCACCGTGGTACAACAACCGAGTTAGAAAACTGCTGCGGAAGCAAAGGGAACTTCACCGCAAACATAAACATAGCCAAAGCCTTGCAGACAAACAAAAATTACGCGAAGCGAAATGTAGTGTGAGGAGGGCTATGCGAGAGGCGTTCAATGAATTCGAAAGTAAAGTTCAATGTACTGACTTGGCAGAAAATCCTAAGAAATATTGGTCTTATGTCAAAGCGGTAGGTGGATCAAAACAAAATGTCCAGACACTCTGTGACCAAAATGGTACTGAAACAGAGGATGACAGACTAAAGGCCGAAATACTAAATGTCTTTTTCCAAAGCTGTTTCACAGAGGAAGACTGCACTCTAGTTCCTTCTCAAGATTGTCGCACAGATGACAAAATGGTAGATATCGAAATAGACGAGAGAGGGATAGTGAAAAAATTAAAATCGCTCAAACGAGAAAAGGCCGCTGGACCTGATGGGATATCAGTCCGATTTTACACAGAGTACGCGAAGGAACTTGTCCCGCCGGCCGGAGTGGCCGTGCGGTTCTAGGCGCTACAGTCTGGAGCCGAGCGACCGCTACGGTCGCAGGTTCGAATCCTGCCTCGGGCATGGATGTGTGTGATGTCCATAGGTTAGTTAGGTTTAATTAGTTCTAAGTTCTGAGCGACTGATGACCTCAGAAGATAAGTCGCATAGTGCTCAGAGCCATTTGAACTTGCCCCCATTCTTGCAGCGGTGTACCGTAGGTCTCTAGAAGAGCGTAGCGTTCCAAAGGATTGGAAAAGGGCACAGGTCATCCCCGTTTTCAAGAAGGGACGTCGAACAGATGTGCAGAACTATAGACCTATATTTCTAACGTCGATCAGTTGTAGAATTTTGGTACACGTATTATGTTCGAGTATAATGACTTTTCTGGAGACTAGTAATCAACTCTGTAGGAATCAGCATGGGTTTCGAAAAAGACGGTCGTGTGAAACCCAGCTCGCGCTATTCGTCCTCGAGACTCAGAGAGCCATAGAGACAGGTTCACAGGTAGACTTCCGCAAGGCGTTCGATACAGTTCCCCACAGTGTTTAATAAACACAGTAAGAGGATATGGACTATCAGACCAATTGTGTGATTGGATTGAAGAGTTCCTAGATAACAGAACGCAGCTTGTCATTCTCAATGGAGAGAAGTCTTCCGAAGTAAGAGTGATTTCAGGTGTGCCGCAGGGGAGTGTCATAGGACCGTTGCTATTCACAATATACATTAATGACCTTGTGGATGACATCGGAAGTTTAATGAGGATTTTTGCAGATGATGCTGTGGTGTATCGAGAGGTTGTAACAATGGAAAATTGTACTGAAATGCAGGAGGATCTGCAGCGAATTGACGCATGGTGCAGGGAATGACAATTGAATCTCAATTTAGACAAGTGTAATGTGCTGCGAATACATAGAAAGATAAATCCCTTATCATTTAGCTACAAAATAGCAGGTCAGCAACTGGAAGCAGTTAATTCCATAAAGGAGCTGTGCATTTTAACTGTGATGTCACAAATTCGTCATAAATAATCCACCACAATTTGAGAAGTATAGGGATTTACTCACCTGCAACGGTAGAGGAAAAAAGTGAACTTTATTACCCATTATGAAAGCTTCATTGATTCACAAATGAGTTCAATACGCTGCAAAAAAATTTTTGATTATTTGCACAATAATGTACTAAGTCTGACAGGTAGCGTAGCAAGATTTAAATATAAATTAGAATCATTTTCCCTGGACAACCCAGTTCTACTTCATGGGCGAAATTCTCCTTAAAAGCAGGTAGCCTGAGAAAGAAAATATTTTTAAATGTAGTTGAGTGAGTAGGACAAGCCGGCCGAAGTGGCCGTGCGGTTAAAGGCGCTGCAGTCTGGAACCGCAAGACCACTACGGTCGCAGGTTCGAATCCTGCCTCGGGCATGGATGTTTGTGATGTCCTTAGGTTAGTTAGGTTTAACTAGTTCTAAGTTCTAGGGGACTAATGACCTCAGCAGTTGAGTCCCATAGTGCTCAGAGCCATTTGAACCATTTGAGTAGGACAAAAAATAATGGGTTCACTTACGTAAACAGTCGTCATATATACGTACCCTGTAAACTGAATAATTCCATATCATTTGCTCATCCGTATGCAAAGCAGATCGCAGAATTCGTTTCATAAGTGGAATACTAGGATGTTCTCAGTCTTCAAAGGAGACTGCTTACGAAACACTCATACGACACTTCCTAGAATATTGCACTAGTGTGTGTGATCCGTTCCAAATAGGACGAACAAGAGTAGTGAACGTATACAGAGAAGAGACACAGCTATGATCACAAGTTTGTCAGATCTGCAGGATAGTGTCACGGAAATTCTGGAGAAACTGGACTGGCAGACACCTACATACAAAGTGTCAGGAACCAGTTTTAGTAGACGAATTTTGGAATATACTACAACGACCCTACAGGGATCGAGAGGACAGGATTAGGTTAACTGCAGCGCGTATAAAGATGTATAAACGGTCATTTTTCACGAAATCCGTACATGAATGGAAGGCGAAGAAACGGTATTTAGTTCAGCTGGAAGTACCCTCTGCCATACATTTCATAGTGGTTTGCAGATATACAGGGTTTGTAGATATACAGGGTTTCGACAATGGCTGTAGATATACAGGTGTTGGACACAAACATGGAATCACTTCAAGAAATACAAAGCATTCTTGAACATAAATGCAGATGCTAGCCAAACCTGCTGGATTAGCTGTTGTATTTGATCACTAATGGCACCTGTTCGATGCCCTCAATTCGATGCAAGTGTCAGTCGTGGTCAGAAGAGTGTTTTGTGTAGCTGTAAATGTGTTATGTCAGAGGTAAGTGAATTCATATATTGCCAAGTTTTTGGTATTTTTATGGTATTTGCTTCTGTTACCAAGTAGCTGAAGTGGTTCGTGATTCATGAGGCACCGCATCAAAGATTTGTACCGAATACAATGAGAGCGGAAACGCATCCTCTGAGTCACAATGCGAACGAATATGTGTGTTCAGTAACCACCGCAGATGATCATTGAAGAGGACTGTGACGAAAAATAAGAGGACAACAGATATAGTAGTCACTGCAGAATTCAATGTCGCACTCGAGAACCCTGTAAGCACCAAAACAACAGGAAGCGGTCTTCATAAGCAGAGAATTGCAGGCTGATGTGGAATTTCAAAACCAAGCATTAGCGACTGCAATGGATGTAACAGGAAATTGTGGTACTGAAGGCCTAAAACCTTAAATATGGAGCAATGGAAGAAAGTCAATTGGTTGAGTGAGTCTTGTTTTACACTGTTTCCAACTGCTGCCCGTGTTAATGTCTGTCATGTGCATGTCCCAAGCCCATGTTATAGATTGCTTGCTGCAAAGAGCGAAACAATGCGAGGGTTTGGTGAAGATTTGGTCAGCCATACCCTGGTATGCCTTGGACCCCATGGTAACTCTACAAGGTCATATTACTTCCAAGGATTGTGTGTCAATTTTGTCTGATCAGATCCATTTCATGGTACAATACTTGTTCTCCAATAGTGACCTGCAGCATCGTCGATAGAACAGGCTGTGGTCCTTTGGTCCAGAGCCGAGTGGAGGGACTGAATCAGAGGCTCAGGCGGTTCTGTGACGGTGTAGGTTGCAGATTCCTTGACTTGCGCCATCAGGTGCTGGGTTTCCGGGTTCAGCTTAATAGGTCAGGAAGGTGCTACACAGGTAGTGGGGAATGTGTGGAAGGGACTGGGAGGTTGTTTAGGTTAGTGGGCCTCAGGGAACCACAGAAAGGGCGTCTGTCTAAAAGGGGGTAGGTAAAACACAGTCAGTTAGTTGTAAAAACGGTCAGTATTCTACTTGATAATTGTTGTAGCTGTGTTGGGAAGGAACCAGAGCTCCAAGCCCCAATAGCCAGCAGTGAATATCAAATAGCTGGCTAAAGCCAGAAACAAGTTCAGCAGGAAGGAGACAATCTCAGTAGCCGTCTTAGATTGCTTGCAGATGATGCTGTTATTTGCCGTCTTGTAAAGTAATCATATGACCAAAACGAACTGCAAAATAATTTAGATAAGGTATCTGTATGGTGTAAAAAGTGGCAATTGACGTTGAAGTTATTCACCTGAGTACTGAAAGAAAACAGCTAAATTTCGATTCAAGGTAAGTCACATAAATCTGAAGACTGTAAATTCAACTAAATAATTAAGAATTGCAATTACAAATACCCTAAATTGCAACGATCACATAGATAATGTTGTGGGCACAGCCAACCAAAGACTGAGATTCAATGGCAGAACACTTAGAGGGTGCGACAGGTCTATTAAAGAGACTGCTTACACCACGCTTGTCCGCCCTATTCTCGGGTGTATTTGTGGGGTGTGGGATCCGCATCAGATAGAACTGGCGGATGACACCGAAAAAGTACAAAGGAGGGCAACTCGTTTTGTATTACCGCGAAGTAGGGGAGACAGTGCCGCAGACATGATAAGTGAATTGGTGTGGCAATCATTAAGACAAAAGCGTTTTTCGTTGCGAAGGGATCTTCTCATGATATTTCAATCACCAGCTTTCTACTCCTATTGCGAAAACATTCTCTTGGAACCCACCTACATAGGGAGGAATGATCATCACGATAAAATAAGAGAAATCAGGGATCGCACAGAAAAAATTTAAGTACTCGTTTTCCCGCGCACCGTTCGTGAGAGGAACGGTAGAGAGACAGCTTGAAGGTGGTTCATTCAACCTTCAGCCAGATACTTTCTTGTGAACAGCAGAGTAATCATGTAGATGTAGATGCTGTGTTCCAAGGAGACGTGGTTCCTGTTGTACTTTACGTTGTTCCATATTTGTGTCCACGCCCTGTAGATGTAGATATAGAGTAGTGCTAGAAATGACCAAGTTACGAAGTTCCTCCTTCTTTCTCAGCTTCTGCAGAGATGGCTGTGTGCTATAAGATTGTTCAAGAGAACAGGAACGGTAGTAAATCCGTCATCTGGCTATCCGACACACGAGAAAGCATCGTAACGACTCTGGAGGTAACCCTTCGCGTGTCTGCTACCGTCGCCCCAGCCCGCCTTCTGCCGAGCACATGAGCTCACAGTCACACACACACACACACACACACACACACACATACACACGCACACGCGCACACACACAGACGCGCGAGCATGCGCAATCGCTTCCATATTTCTATGTAGGAGTATACTCCTTTCCTTAGACAAAAGCACAAACCCAGAGAGGTGGCGAAGTGGGAAGACACAGGACTCACAGTCAGGAGGCCAGTGGTTCGAATCTCTGTCAGGCCATTCACATTTAGATTTCTTTCTCAGCAGTCTAATATCCTAGCTTATGCTTGGAAAACTGCAGGAAACCTAAATGTGGATGGACTGATAGAGATACAAACCACTGATCTCCTAACTGTGACTTCTGGGTCATCCCACTTCGTCACCCCACTGGGTTTTATTAAAGAAATTTGGTGAATGCGATGGATGCCCTTTGTGCAGTTTATAACGTTTTATTTTATCACGACAGCCTTCGCATTGGCCAGTTCACGTGAGGTAGCTATTTTTGGTATAGCCAACCCAACATGTTCGAATACTTCAAAACTTGTTCTTTCAGTAAATCCAACAACAGATAATAAAAAATAATTGCAGCACATCAGCAGTCCACATTGTATTTTATGTACGATGTGGTGCAGCCATGGAAACACTGGACTCTCGTTCAGGAAGATTAACAATTCCTCATGTTTCTCTAACTCATTTCATGCAAATGATATTACGGCTCCTTGAACAAGGTTATGACCAATTTTCTAAACTGCCCTTTCAAGTAAGACAGTGCCCCTTTGTAATAATTCTGATTCAAGGTACGTTACATTCTAACCTTCGTTACCACAGAGCACATAGCGAAAGATAATACTCACGAGCAAAAACGTAGATTATTATTAGTGTAACAATGAGCATTAAGATTCGTGTAAAGTCCTATTTATTTGCGTAACACCGGAGTGTTTTGAGTTGATTTGCTAAGCATTTCATGCCCTGAATTCAAACAACTCATTAATATTTGCCAAGGAGCTCAAAATTCTAAAATACAAGATTTTAGTGAAATATATGTCATACTGTTTTAATATAAGTCCATGGATAAAAAATGAAACAATAATTTTACTATTGTATTATATAACTATTATTCTATACTAAATAAAAAGGTCATTGATGATAACATCCAGTCCCTGAACATTTAGGAAGCTTCTTTTCCATGACATTCTTGAATGTATTATGAAGCGGTCCATTTTTAAATTCGAGCAGTAAACTGCCATCACGTGCATATCCGATCTTCCTTGGTAACGTTCCTCGACAGTTTTAATATGCAGAGTTGCCTTATTTGCGGGTAGTCAAATATTCCTGCTTGAATTTTTCCGTTCTCAGCTCAGACATTTTTCCCTTTATATGGCAAAGCGTGACCCGTTCTTATCAAAAGCCTTTACAAACTGCTTCAGAAGGCCCAACTTGATATACAGTAGACGACAAATGATTTCCTCTCGTTCAACTAAGGGGTCGTTAATGACATTCTTCCTCCCTCCGTACATGTTTTCTCTCTTTGGCCGTTCTTTTCCAACACTGTCATCTGTTTTGTGTCTGCTATTCCAGAGTCACAAGAAGCACTTTGCAAACCAAGGAGAAAGTTTACCGTTCATAAGTCTAGACAAACCATCCATCGATGTTTATGAGACTTAATCGTCTCAAAGAGCAAAACTACGGTTTTATGTTCTTCTTTCATTTCCCTTAAGGGAGCAGCTGATATTGAACTAATTTTGGTACCATTGTGTATTAAAACAAATTTCAAACTTGCCCTGAGCTGTGCACAGAACCGAAAAATTCAACTAGAAAACATTCAGGAAGACCCATTTCCTCAGGTGTTCACTAATTTCGTGCAGAACACGAGATTGTCTTCTTGAGATTATAAAAAATAAAAATGAAGGGCTTCCTGGATCAACAGGTCGTTATGACACCAGCCTGGGCACAACCGAAAGATGAGTCCACATCCATTTGTTTAACATTTATTCCGATTTAGATCGTAAAGTATGAGATTTACGACTCTTATATAGGTACAGGATACTTTGAAGTATTTACGAAATAGTATTCTTTTTCAAATTTACTATTTTAGTGCGAGTTAAACCACGAAGACATAAAATTATGAAAACTGGTCATCCTACAGATTTCACTTTACAGAAGTCTATATTTAAAAATCATTGTTAACCTTAAAGTTTTTTATTGGATTTCATTTCATATATACAGTTTTTCCCGTATATGACAGTTACTCACCAAAATTGCAATTGTCATATGAGCTGTAGGAAAACGTAGTTGATTGTTTATCAGACAATAGTCTTCAGTGTATTCAAAAACCGCAGTTAACTTCACCAGAAAATTTCTGCTTGGCATAATAATTTAATACTGCAATATGTAAACAAATCTTGGGACGTGATGGATTTTTATGTTTCTAAATTTTATTGCAGGAATATAGAAAAATTTCTTTTGCAAATCGCATTTTTGTAACCATAACAAGGTATAAATTTTGCATAAACCGCCACTGTTTCTAAAAACAGATGTCGTTATAATAATTATTTTGACAAAGGAAATTCTAGAACATTTTGGACAGAAATTTTGTGTTACATAGAACTGTATGCATCCCAAATCAGATTGGGCATAGTTGTTAGCTGAGTTGACTTTTAAGATTTTGTATGTGACACATCGTGTGTAATGTTTTTGTTATCAGCAATCATGTGAAAATGAGCTCCTTCTGTCTAAAAAGAGGTTTTGGTGATGAGACTACGTTTTTTTGCCTTGTTGATTGGTAAAAAAGTTGACACTAAGAAAAAACAGTGTATTATGTTTTACTGTGGGTGACGAACTAATTGTGAAATAAATCAAGTAGAAATATTAAGAAATAGTATCTTCACAAGCTAGTTAACAATCTGAGAACCTATTCATACCCAAATTAGGCGAATGCTGCCGCTTCTCATTGAAGCAAGGGTAGTATTTACCTTTATTCTATAAATTGTTTAATCACATCTTGAAAGACTCATTTTCTCATGGCGTTCTGTTGAACTAAAACCATTACGTAGTTACAGTAGAGATTTATTTCAATTGGAATGGCTCATCAGGGATAGTTTGCCTCAGATGTACCATTTCAAGAGCAAGAAGGGTAGCATACTCTTTACGTTGTATGGTAAAAGTGAACTATGGTTTCTGGATCCAGTATATTTTTGTTGGAAGCCAGTAATTCAGAAGCTTCTATTGACGGCTTGAGATCTGTGGTGAGTTATTAACTCATCCCAGTTTAAACGCTGAGGAATTAATGCCATACCCGCATAATCACTGTCATCGTCATTAGTATCAGAGGGGCAACACCAGTCCTCACAAACAACAGGTATCGGAATGGCTTTTCTTTCAGACGTTTTCGTTTCCCAGTAGTCCACAATCGTAAATGTTCTGTACAGGTTTTACTGATTTATTCTAATTTTGGTTTCCTTTCAGCGTTTAATCTCTGAATAAGTAGCAAAAACCATCTACGTGATTTACTTATATTATTTCTGTTCAACTACACTAGTGCAAAAACTTCAGCATAGATGTTTCCTGACTGATTTATCATGTGACGTCATTCTAGCTCAGCACGGTATGGCCAGAGCTCAAACAGTAACCTCCAACTCCATCTGGTGGATATTCCTGGAACTAATTGGAAAGCAGACCGGCAATAGGGCAAATCTACAGGAACCAATACTCGTACAAGTGATTTAGAAGTGCACAAAACAGAGTTACAAATGCCCATTTCATCTTGAAATGCATGTTAAACAACCACGATCAAAAAATAAGAGTGGATAGAGGAAGACTGATTTCACTTTTTGATTCAACTCTCCAACTTTGGCTAAAATCAATTCTAAATTCCTAGATATAAGAAAACCGTTTGTTCTTGGCCTGTGGAATTACTTCATTGCTAGTTTCCCTGAGTATGGTAAAATGGGGTAACGTTGCAGTAGGCTGATGTACAATTATTAATGTTGATAATAGGTGTGCAAAGCGCAAAAATAGATTTGACCTCTTCAGTCTGATGCATTAAATGAATAATAATTTATTTCTGCTAAGATAGTAGATTTGCTTCCAGTGGAAACAGATTTTGAGTGAATGATCTAGTCACAGAGATTAAGGTTGTCTATGGTTCACTTGAATCGATTGAAGCAATTTCCAGGACGATTCTTTGAATGAGATGCAGACGAATTTCTTCCTTATCCTTCTCCCACAGAGGAAGTATTCGGTACATAGTCATACCATCGTCGTTGAAGATTTGAGCCCCAACATTCCGTTTTGTCTCCATCGTCTTCCTTGTACGAAGACTAGTTTCGTTGTTTAGTTAATATCTTTGGTGATCACGCTGTGCAAAACAGCATGATGGGCTATTGAACTTTCTTCCTTTCTTTCTACTGCTCTACTCTCTACGAAAATTAGTTTCATTGTGTAATTAACATCTGAGCAAAACCAGAACGCTCCAGATCCACTAGCTAGGTAACAGCTGCAGTGCTAGATGACACGTTACGTGCTGAAATGCTAATTAGTGGGAAAACATTAGTAACTTCGTACTTGCAACACCTGACAGCTGTGGAGATAAATGCAAACATTGTTTTGGAATAGAAATCAGAATCCACCAGAGGTAATAGTTGATGACATCCTTGTAGCACATTGTAAGAACGATCTAAAATATATTGCTGGCCATGAAACGGCTCCCCAGGACGGATAGAACATAATAACATTTTACTTGTAGTGCTTATACGGTGTAGTAGAAAGAATACGTGAATAAAACTGTAAGTGATTTGGAAGCATAGAGGTTCCGAATTTTGCACGGTCCAGTAACATTAATGTGGCCACCGCCTATGTTCGACGTCAACATGCAATAACCACTCAAAGATTTGAGGTGATATGTGACACCGCCAGCAGTGTTGGGGGGATGCGGAAAACAATGCAGTCGTTATCGTAATGTGGAAATGGAGTGATTTATATGATGCCGAAAAGGGTATGATCATTGGCATTTTGGCCAAGGGAGGATGTATTTCCGAAACGGCTATTTTTTTAGAGTGTTTATGTGCAACTGTGGTTAAAGTACGACCCAAGGAGGTAGCAAAAGTGTCTCCTCAACTACTGTTCAGCGAACTTCGTTGTGTATGAGCCCTGGAGTAGGTGTTTGGTTCATGCACCCATGCTGACTGCTATTCATCGGAGGCAAAGGCTGTAATTAGCACGCCAATACTTCAACTGACGGCCACTGAGTGTCTCGACAGCTGTCCTTTTCAGGTGAATTACGTATTATGTTCCATAGGAATGTCTGAAAGGAAACACCCTGCAACCAGGAGGGAGCGTTATGATCTGGGCAATGTTTTCAGTGGCATTCCCTGGGTAATCTTGTCATTCTGGAGGCACAATATTTCAACAAAATACTTACATCCATCTGGCCCCTACATGAATTTGGTTTTTCCTTGACATGATGCCACCGACCGGCAGGACAAAGCATAATGTCACATAGGTTGCAATGTATGTGTTGCGTGTTTCGAGGAGCACCAGGATGACTACACTGTTCTCCCCTGGCTGTCAACCTCCCTCGATTGAACCTAGTTGAGAATCTGTGAGACTAGCTCGATCCCACAATGGAGCCTCAACCGAGAAACGTAGATCAGCTGGCAATAGTGGTGGGGTTGGCATGACTCCACATCCCTCTCTGAACCCCTAGAACCTTACTGACTACTTCTGCACATCTCACATTGCAAAAGGTGGTCATTCAGACTTTTGTCGGGTGGTCACATTAATAAGAGTGGCCCAAGCAGTACACAGAATTGCCTGTTCTGGCAGCAACAATGGCTCCAGTTTGGCTGAGCATTGAGTTGAACTGAGTTTGTATGAGAGGTATGGGTGCAGCACGCTATGCTGCTTCAGTTACATGCCAATCGAAGTGTCAAGTGCAAGCATCGTAGTCCCGTGACCAAACGTATTCAATGGGCGAGTGATCTGGAGAACGTGTTGGCGAGGCGACGACTACAGTTGTACACCCTCTGTATAGAGGTAGGTTTGGACAGTGTGGTTACATGCGGTCTTGCATCGTGTTGCTGAAACATAACGTTTTGGAGACCTCAAATATAAGGCAATATCACTGGCCTTATGGAGTCGGAAATGTAACGGCTGCTGTCCAAGTTACCGGCTATGAGAACCAGAAGTAGACATTTCCTGTACGCATTGGCCCTGAATAACATGATAGCAGGTATTGGAGCATGTATGACAACGATGGGAAAGCTGAAAAACCATGATGGTATACGCAGAAAGAGTGTCATGGCGCCACTCCTGTGTCCTGGGTTGTCACCTTGCCTCCCTCTGCTGCAGTGTCAAGGGTTGCAGCAGCAATGGTTTCTGCACTGACGTCACCTCACTCTCCGCGTCGATACTTGTTGTGTAGTAAGCAAACCCATTTCCAGGTTCTTGGCATGTAACTTTACTTTGTGATCCTGCACAGCTGAATAAATATGCATGTCCCACGGGCTCCAGACATATGTGATTGTTGCGATCCCTCATGTCGCTGAATAGGAATCTACTGATCGCATTAATTCCATATCACGTGGCAATCGTGGGACGCCAACCAACGCAAGTAGTGACATCGCTGAACAATAAACCACTGTTTCGATTGTTCACGATGCTGCCACTCTCAAATTCTGACATGTGCTGGTACACGTCTCTGTTCGTATGTGAGGCGTAACACGATCATCTCACAAGCAAACAACTTTCTGAATGAGAAACCCATATATACATAATGTAGGTGGTATTAGTCCTACTACAATGCGTTGTGACACTACCCAGAAATCTGGTAAAAGTAATAAATCTTTATTGTAAGCGCTGAAAGTAGCATGGAGGCCACCACGGAGTATTATAGTGACAGCGCTGGCCATCAGCCATGCTACGTCGTCAAATAAGGCAGAATAATAGATGCGTAAGTGAGTTGTGAAGCAAGTATAGCTTAGCGCAATGGTAAATTGCCCCACGCAGCAATGAATCTACATCTACATCTATGAGGATACTCTGCAAATCACATTGATGTGCCTGGCAGAGGGCTAATCTAACCACCATCACAATTCTCTATTATTCCAATCTCGTATAGCGTGCGGTAAGAACAAACACCTAAAGTTTACCGTACGAGCTCTGATTTCCCTTATTTTATCGGGGTGTTCGTTTGTCCCTATGTAGGTCGGTGTCAACAAAATATTTTCGCATTCGGAGGAAAAAGTTGGTGATTGTAATTTCGTGAGAAGATTCCGTCGCTACGAAAAACGCCTTTCTTTTAATTTTGTCCAGCCAAAATTCTGTATCATTACTGTGACACTCTTTTCATTAGATTAGATAATTTTTTCGTTTGATAGATCCGTGCTGAGGAGATCCTCGTGGATGTGGAACATGTCCCATATTTTGCGATAATACAAAACGTATTGCCTTTCTTTGATCTTTTTCGATGTACTCCGTCAGTCCTTTCTGGTAAGGATCCCACACCGCGCAGCAGTATTCTAAAAGACGACGGATATTCGTAGTAGTTCTGCCACATTTTCTAAGTGTCCTGCCAATAAAACGCCGTCTTTGGGTACCCTTCCCCACAACATTTTCTATGTGTTCCTTCCAGTCTAAGTTGTTCGTGATTGTAATACCTAGGCTTTTAGTTGAATTTCCGGCTTTTAGATTAGACAGGTTTATTGTAAACCAAAGTTTAACGAATTCCTTTTACCACTCATGTGGATGACCTCACACGCTTCGTTATTTAGGGTTAACTGCCTATTTTCGCTCCATTCAGATATTTTTTCTAAATCGTTTTGCAATTTGTTTTGATCTTCTGATGACTTTATTAGTCCATAAACGACAGTGTCATCTGCAAACAACGTAAGATGGCTGCTCAGGTTGTCTGCCAAATCGTTTATATAGATAAGGAACAGCAAAGGGCCTATAATACTACCTCGGGGAACACGAGAAATCACATCTGTTTTACTCGATGACTTTCCGTAAATTTCAACCAACTGTGACCTCTCTGACAGGAAATCTCAAATCCAGTCACGTAACTGAGACGATATTCCATAATCACGCAATTTCACTACAAACCGCTTGTGCGGTACAGTGTCTAAAGCTTTCCGGAAAACCAGAAATATGTAATCGATCTGAAATCCCTTGTCAATAGCACTAAGCACATCATTTGAATAAAGAGCTAGTTGTGTTTCACAGGAGCGATCTTTTCTAAACCCATGTTGACTGTGTGTCAATAGACAGTTTTCTTCGAGGTAATTCATAATGAAGTAGCAATTGGGTCGTTGCCACTGCACTGAAGCAGGTCTCTCTCTTATGGGCAGTGTGACTAGGCATCAGGTTTTCGAGGAACAAATGGGCAGTAATGGAGTATAAATGAGGATAGGACGTTATTCGAGTCAGGGACTTGGTAATTGCTGAGTAGCCGCACTACAGTGCTGGAGCACCACTGGTCCATCAGACGACTGGGCAGTGCCAGCAGCAGCCTATGGTTCGAGACCAGGCTCTGTCTGCGGGCACACTGGGTCCTTTGTGAGACTTGGCGTCATAGCCCTGCTGGCTTGCTGTTCCTGTCTGCTGCCGCAAATGATGAGACCCAGGGAGGAACTCGGCGTCAAACCGTCAGCCGCCGTATGTCGCCTGCCTGAGGGGCATGGGTTGAGACCCACGCACAACCGCTGAGCAAAGAGCAGCCAGGTCTCCTTCTGGCATTTCACTCCCCTGGGAAGCGCCGCTGTCGCAAGGGCCTCTGGCCTCTCCCTCGCTGGTTACTTTTACCCATTCTACGTACTACCTTTTCACAATCTTCATAATAGCGACAATAGCATCGTAATTAAATTTTGTAACTGGTTACATGACAATCGTCATTTGCTTCCATTAACACTTTTTACTCGTGTAGACGCGTTTATACGGAACGTAATCAACGACACACTCAATAATTATCGGTGGCCGCAGGAAAATCTGCACGCTACAGTGGAAAAGAATTTACAAATTCTTTTTACAAGAACTGTATGGTGTGACACGATCGGTAACATGCTGATAGGTTCACGCATTTTAGAAGAGCGAATAACAAGACGGAATGATTTTCATGTTAAAAGCTTGAGAGCGTTCTCTTGCCCTCACGGACTGCAATGTACTTCCAGCATTATGGAGACCCTCTACATTTTACCAGACGTATGAGAAAACTTCTCAGCCGCACTTCCCTAGTCGCTGGTTTGGTCGTGGTAGTGCAATTAACTGGCCACTAAGATAGCCAGACCTTACGCCATTTTGATTTTGAGGTTGAATGAAGTCTGAGATGTACAAGCAAAAGATGAATACGTGAGATAAATTGCGTGGGCGCATAATGGACACTGCTGCCCTCATTAGGGAACGTGCTGAGGCAGTCAGACAGGCAACACAACATGTTCTCCAAGAGTGAACAAATGCATTGAAGTTGGCGCTGGAATACACGAACACTGATTGTGCACCGTACATCAGCTGTGATGTGACGTGTACGATAGTACTTGGAGATGAATGTGCTAAAAAACATATTTTTAAACTGATACTTTGCTAAACGAATATTGTTATTTTAACTAACTGTTGTACATGCCTACATGTGTGAAGCTGGCAATTTATTTAGGGATACAGCAAATAAATAACGATGTACATTAAATGTGTTTTGTCTCGAAAATCATTCGGAATAGGGCATATGTGAGCCTTGAGCAGCCGCTGGTGAAGTATCAGTGCAGCAGCAGTGCAGTAGCGCATATTTAGCTTTCATATTTGTTTTGTAATTTGATTCTTAATTTCTTTCCGAATGTTTGTGCGCTTGCATATTTAAATACATAAAATCCTTGCGTATTCTCGTATTTGTGAGGAGTAATATTGCTTATTGATAGCAAAGCAAGCACTCCGTCTTCAGGCCACAAGTGGCTCATCGGGACCATCCGACCGCCGTGTCATCTTCGGTTGAGGATGCGGTCAGCACACCGCTCTCCCAGTCGTTATGATGGTTTTCTTTGACCAGAGCCGCTACTATTCGGTCGAGTAGCTTCTCATTTAGCATCACGAGGTTGAGTGCACCCCGAAAAATGGCAACAGCGCATGGCGGCAGGATGGTCACCCATCCAACTGCCGACCACGCCCGACAGCGCTTAAGTTCGGTGATCTCACGGGAACCGGCGTATCCACTGCGGCAAGGCCGTTGCCTTTATTGATAGCCGTAGAGTATAAATTCGCGCAGTTGTTTGTTTTGGACAGCCAGTGCGCTTTTGACATAGGTCAGTGAGCCTTGAGCAGCTGCTGGTGAAGCATTAGCGCTGCAGCAGTGCAGTAGCGAGTCGCATGTTTAGCTTTGATAATTGTTTTGTAGTTTGATTCTTAATTTCTTTCCGTGTGTTTGTGCGCTTGCATATTAAATTCAAAAAATCCTTGCGTATCCCCGTATTTGAGAGGAGTAATATTGCTTATTGACAGCCGTAGAGTACAAATTCGCGGAGTCGTTAGATATTAGCAGTAGGATGGATAGGGTGTCTGCGTGCTGTGTGCGGGCGCAGGGGAACTTTCCGCGGTTCGCGAGCAGCTGAGCGTGCTGCTGGCCACGGTCAGCCGCCTTCAGGCTGCTGCCTCGAGGTGCAGCGATGGCGGAGGGTCTGGCGCGTCGCTTGAGACACCACAGGTGTCGCTTGCTGCGTCCGCTGACTCAGCCGCCGAGGCACCGTCTAGTGTACCCGGCGCGTTGGATGATACTCACCTCAGGGTGAGTGGCGGGATGCAACGCGATCGCGTCACTCGATGCGGAGGGCCAATGTGGAGGCTGGCCGGCTGGCCTCGCCCGTTCATCCTGCCAGTGGGTCCGAGCAGGCACACGGGGGCAAGGGCTTGATGGTTATTGGGAGCTCCAACGTTAGGCGGGTGAAGGAACCCCTTAGGGAAATAGTGTACAGGGCTGGAAAGAAATCCAGAAGAAAGAGCAGATAAGCAGTTGTTAGCATTCCACTTAGTAAATGAATCGACTTCATTTACTTCCGGTACGATGGTCGTGGAAGAATTATGGGCAAATTTTAAACACATTGTAAATCACGCATTGGACAAGTATGTGCCGAAAAAGTGGGTTACGGACGGAAAAGACCCACCGTGGTTTAACAGCGCAATTCGGAGAATGCTCAGGAAGCAAAGGCAGTTGCACTCGCGATACAAGAACGATCGTGAGCATGGGGACAGGCAAAAGTTAGTAGAGATTCGTGCTGCTGTAAAAAGAGCGATGCGTGAAGCATTCAACCACTACCACCGTCATACCTTAGCAAAATATCTCGCTGAAAACCCAACGAAATTCTGGTCTTACGTAAAATCGGTAAGCGGGTCGAAGGCTTCCATCCAGTCACTCACTGATCAGTCTGGCCTGGCAACGGAAGACAGCAAAACGAAAGCTGAAATTTTAAATTTAGCATTTGAGAAATCTATCACGCAGGAGGATCGTACAAACATACCGCCGTTTGAGTCTCGTACAGATTCCCGTATGGAGGACATAGTGATAGACATCCCTGGGGTTGTGAAGCAGCTGAATGGGGTGAAAATAAATAAATCGCCAGGTCCTGATGGGATTCCAATTCGGTTTTTACAGAGAGTACTCTACTGCATTGGCTCCTTACTTAGCATGCATTTATCGCGAATCTCTTGCCCAACATTAAGTCACGAGCGACTGGAAAAAAGCACAGGTGACGCCTGTATATAAGAAGGGTAGAAGGATGGATCCTCAAAATTACAGACCAATATCCTTAACATCGGTTTGTTGCAGGATTCTCGAACATATTCTCAGTTTGAATATAATGAATTTCCTTGAGACAGAGAAGTTGCTGTTCATGAATCAGCACGGCTTTAGAAAGCATCGCTCCTGCGAAACGCAACTCGCCCTTTTTTCACATGATATCCTGCGAACCATGGATGAATGGTATTAGACGGATGCCATATTCCTTGACTTCCGGAAAGCGTTTGACTCGGTGCCCCACTGCAGACTCCTAACTAAGGTACGAGCATATGGCATTGGTTCCCAAGTATGTGAGTGGCTCGAAGACTTCTTAAGTAATAGAACCCAGTATGTTGTCCTCGATGGTGAGTGTTCATCGGAGGTGAGGGTATCATCTGGAGTGCCCCAGGGAAGTGTGGTAGGTCCGCCGTTGTTTTCTATCTACATAAATGATCTTTTGGATAGGGTGAATAGCAATGTGCGGCTGTTTGCTGATGATGCTGTGGTGTACGGGAAGGTGTCGTCGTTGAGTGACTGTAGGAAGATACAAGATGACTTGGACAGGATTTGTGATTAGTGTAAAGAATGGCAGCTAACTCTAAATATAGATAAATGTAAATTAATGCAGATGAATAGGAAAAAGAATCCTGCAGTGTTTGAAAACTCCATTAGTAGTGTAGCGCTTGACACAGTCACGTCGATTAAATATTTGGGTGTACATTGCAGAGCGATATGAAGTGGGACAAGCATGTAATGGCAGTTGTGGGGAAGGCGGATAGTCGTCTTCGGTTCATTGATAGAATTTTGGGAAGATGTGGTTCATCTGTAAAGGAGACCGCTTATAAAACACTAATACGACCTATTCTTGAGTACTGCTCGAGCGTTTGAGATCCCTATCACGTCGGATTGAGGGAGGACACAAAAGCAATTCAGAGGCGGGCTGCTAGATTTGTTACTGGTAGGTTTGATCATCACGTGAGTGTTACGGAAATGCTTCAGGAACTCGGGTGGGAGTCTCTAGAGGAAAGGAGGCGTTCTTTTCGTGAATCGCTACTGAGGAAATATAGAGAACTGGCATTTGAGGCTGACTGCAGTACAATTTTACTGCCGCCAACTTACATTTCGCGAAAAGATCACAAAGATAAGATAAGAGAGATCAGGGCTCGTACAGAGGCATATAGGCAGTCATTTTTCTCTCGTTCTGTTTGGGAGTGGAACAGGGAGAAAAGATGCTAGTTATGGTACGAGGTACCCTCCGCCACGCACCGTATGGTAGATTGCGGAATATGTATGTAGATGTAGATATGTCTGTATGAAGTTCTTTGCTTCAAACAATCGTTCCTTTAACATCCCTGAATATTGGCCATTCTTCCTGGGACACCCTGTTCCCCAGGAAAGTGTGTTGGTGCCCTTGCTGTTCATCTTGAATATTAATGACAGGGCAGAAAATATTAACGGTAACCTCAGACTTTTTGTAGATGGTGTAGTTATTTACAATTAAGATCTGCCTGAAATATGGTCCATAGATGTTCAGTCTAATCTTGATGGAATTTCAGAGTGACGCAACACCTGGACACTTTCTTCAAGTGCTAACAATGCAAAATTACGCACTTCGCAAAAAGAAAACAATGTAGTATTTTATAACTACAATATCAACGAGTCTTAACTGTAATCTGTAAACACATAAAAATACTTGGATATAACAGTTTTTGTAGGTATCAAACGGGATGATCGTAGAATTTAAGGAAGAACAGACACACGGCAATCATTCGCCACCCATTAGTTTTACTACTCTTGCTCTTCTAGATTTCGGCTCTAAGTGGCCGTCTCCACATATGCAAGAGTAATAGTAGCTATTCAAATGTGACTGAGTGCTGTGTATCTCTCCTTCCTTGTAGTCTACGGTTCCTGTGCATATCAGTTCCTTGTGGAAACAAAGTTGGTCGCAAAAGTGGTACGTTTTTGCAGATGATGCTTGTGTTTTAAGAAATGCCATTAAAGGGAAAGCAATAGAAGACATTGTTAATGATGTTTTTATAAGGCTTAATAACTGGTTCTCTGAAATTGGACTTTCCCTAAATTTTTGGGAAAATGCACTATATTCAGTTCTGTACAATGAGTAGAATAATATCAACAATTGACGCGGTACAAGAACAGGACTCAGTAAACAGGGTAGAATACTCCAAATTTTTGGGTCTGCATACTTATGAAAACTTGAACTAGAAGAAGCGTATTGCTGAGTTTCTCAAACAGTGAAGTTCAGCTACTTTTGTACTTCGTATAATTGCTAGTCTTGGAAACAACATACTAACATATTTTGCGTATTTACTCTGAATAATGACTCATGAAATAATTTTATTGGAAAGTTACCAGTTTGAAATAAGGTACTGATTGCCCAAAAGCGAGCAGTAAGAATAATATGTGGTGTTCACCCGCGGTCGTCATGTTGGTACTGCTTCAAGGAGCTGTGCATTTTAACTGTATTGTCACAATACATATATTCGCTAGTAAAATTCGTCATAAATAATCCATCACAATTTGAGAAGAATAGTGATTTACACACCTACAAAACTATAGGAAAAAATGTACTTTATTACCCATTATTAAAGCAGTCAGTGGTTCACAAAGGAGTTCAATGCCCTTCAAAAATTTTTTTGAGCATTTGTACAATAACGTACTATGTCTGACAGGTAGCACAGCAAGATTTAAATATAAATTAGAATCATTTTCTCTGGACAACCCAGTTCTACTACATGGGCGATCTTCTCTTTAAAAGCCGGTAGCCTGAGAAAGGAAATATTTTTAAATGTAGTTGAGTGAATATGACAAAATAAACGTGTTCATTAATGTAAGTAGTCGTCATATATACGTACCCTGTAAACTGAATAATTCCATATCATTTGCTGCTCTGTAGGCAAAGCAGATCGCAGAATTCGTTTCATTGGTAGAATACTAGGATATACTCAGTCTTCAAAGGAGACTGCTTACACAACACTCATACGACCCTTCCTAGAATATTGCTCTAGTGTCACAGTCCGTAGTGATAGACGGTAAATCATCGAGTACAACAGAAGTGACATCTGGTGTTCCCCAAGGCAGTGCCATAGGCCCTCTGTTGTTCCTGATTTACATAAATGATCTAGGTGATAATCTGAGCAGCACCCTTAGATTGTTTGCAGATGACGCTGTAATTTGCCACCTAGTAAAATCATCAGACGATCAATTCTAATTACAAAATGATCTAGAGAGAATTTCTGTATGGCGCGAAAAGTAGCAATTGGCACTAAACAGAGAAAAGTGCGAGGTCATCCACATGGGTACTAAAAGAAATCCAATAAATTTTTGGTATACGATAAATCGCACAAATCTAAGGGCTGTCAATTCCACTAAATACTACGAGCAACTTAAATTGGAAAGACAACATAGATAATATTGTGGGGAAGGTGAAACAAAGACTGCGCTTTGTTGGCAGAACACTTAGAAGATGTGACAAACCGAATAAAGAGACAGCCTACATTACACTTGTCCGTCCTCTGCTGGAATATTACTGCGTGGTGTGAGATCCTTACCAGGTGGGATTGACGGAGGACATCAAAAATGTGCAAAGAAGGGTAGCTCGTCTCGTGTTATCGCGTAATAGGGGTGAGAGTGTCACTGATACGATACGCGAGTTGGGGTGGCAGTCACTGAAAATAAAAGGCGGTTTTCTTGGCGGCGAAATCTATTTACGAAATTTCAATCACCAACTTTCTCTTCCGAACGCTAAAATCTTTTGTTGACACCCACCTACGTAGGGAGAAATGATCATTATAATAAAATAAGAGAAATTAGAGCTCGATCGGAAAGATTTAGGTGTTCCTTTTTCTCCGCGCCATTCGAGAGTGGAATAGTAGAGAAGTAGTAGGAAAATGGTTCGATGAAACCTCTGCCAGGCACTTAAGTGTGAATTGCAGAGTAGCCATGTAGATGGTGATGTAAATCCTTTCCAAACAGGACGAACAAGAGTACTGAACATATACAGAGAAAGACTACAGCAATGATCACATGTTTGTTTGATCTGCAGGACAGTGTCACGGGAATTCTGGAGAAACTGGACTGGCAGACACCTACATACAAAGTGTCAGGAACTAGTTTTAGTAGACGAATTTTGGAATATACTACAACGCCCCTACAGGGATAGAGAGGACAAGATTAAGTTAACTACAGAGAGTATAAACGCGTACAAACATTCATTTTTCTCGAAATCTGTACGTGAATGGAAGGAGAAGAAACCCTAATTAGTTCAGTTGGAACTACCAAATGGTTTAAATGGCTCTGAGCACTATGGGTCTTAACTTCTGAGGTCATCAGTCCCATAGAACATAGAACTACTTAAACCTAACTAAACTAAGGACTTCACACACATCCATGCCCGATGCAGGATTCGAACCTGCGATCGTAGCGGTCGCGCGGTTCCAGACTGTAGCGCCTAGAACCACTCGGCCACACAGGCCGGGTGGAAGTACACTCTACCATACATTTCATAGTGGTTTGCAGAGTATGGATGTAGATATACAGGGGGTCGACAATGGATGTAGATATACGGGTGTTGGACAAAAACAGGGAAGCACTGCGAGAAATACAAAGCATTCTTGAACATAACTGCAGATGCTAGCCGAACCTGCTGGGTGCGCTGTTGTACTTGATCAGGAACGGCACCTGTGCTATGCCCTCAATGCGTTGCACGTGTCAGTCGTGGTCAGAAGAGTGTTTTGTGTAGCTGTAAGTGTGTTATGTCACAGGTAAGTGAATTCATAAATGGACAGATTGTTGGTGATTTTGTGGTATTTGCTTCTGTTACCAAGTAGCTGAAGTGGTTAGTGTTTCATGAGGCACCATATCAAAGGTTTATACCGAATACAAAGAGAGCGGAAACGTGCCCTCTTAGTCACAATGCGAACGAAAGTGCGTGTTGAGTAACCATCGCAAATGATCACTGAAGAGAACTGTGACGAAAAATAAGAGGACCACAGCTATAACAGTCACTGCAGAACTCAATGTCGCACTCGAGTACCCTGCCAGCACCAAAACAATAGGAAGGGGTCTTCATAAGCAGAGAACGGCAGGCCAATGTGGAATTTCAAAACCAGACATTGGCGACTGCAGTGGGTGTAACAGGAAAATGTGGTACTGAAGCCACAAAACCTTAAATATGGAGCAATGGAATAAAAGTCATTTGGTTGGCTGAGTCTTGTTTTACACTGTTTCCAATTTCTGCCCGAGTTAATGTCTGGTATATGCATGTCCCAAGCCTACGATACAGACAGCTTGCTGCAAAGAGCGAAACACGGCGAGGGTTCGGTGATGATTCGGTCAGCCATACCCTGGTATTCCTTGGACCCCATGGTTATTCTGCAAGGTCATATTACTGCCAAGCATTGTGTGTCAATTTTGTCTAATCAGATCCATTTCATGGTACAATATTTGTTCTCCAATAGTGATCTGCAGCATCGTCGATGTACCGTTCTGTGGTCCTTTGGTGCAGTGCCGAGTGGACGGTGTGAATCAGAGGCTCAGGCGGTTCTGTGACGGTGCAGCTGCAGATTCCTTGACTTGCGCCATCGGATGGTGGGTTTCCGGGTTCCGCTTAGTAGGTAAGCAGTCCACTATACACAGCAAGAGCTGCTACACGGGTAGCAGGAGCTGTGCGGAAGGGACTGGGCGGTGTTTTTAGATTAGTGGACTCAGGGAACCACAGAAAGGGCGTCCGTCTAAAAGGGGGCAGGTAAAACACAGTAAGTCAGATGTTGAAACGATCGGTATTGTGGTTGTAAATTGAGTAGCTGTGTTGGGAAAGAACCAGAGCTCCAAGCCGTAATACAAAGCACTGAAGCTCAAATAGTTATAGGTACAGAAAGTTGGCTAAAGCCAGAAACAAGTTCAGCAGAAATTTTTTCTAACGATCTAGCAGTTTCCAGAAAGGATAGGTTAAATACAATTGGTGGTGGAGTATTTATTGCTGTCAGATGTAGTTTACCTTGTAGTGAAATAGAAGTACATAGTTCCTGCGAAATAGTATGGGTAGAGGTTATACTTGTCAATTTGACTAAACTATCAATTGGGGCCGGCCGCCGTGGAAGAGCGGTTCTAGGCGCTTAAGTCTGGAGCCGCGCGACCGCTATGGTAGCAGGTTCGAATCCTGCCTCGGGCATGGATTTGTGTGTTGTCCTCAGGTTAGTAAGGTTTAAGTAGTTCTAAGTTCTAGGGGGCTGACGACCTCAGATGTTAGGTCCGATAGTGCTCAGAGCCATTAGAACCATTTATTAATTTGGTCGTTTTGCCGACCCACCGACTCAGAACATACAGTTGCTGAACAGTTCAAAGAAAACTTGAGTCTCATTTAAAACAGGTACCCCATTCATCCCCCCCATGAACCATGGACCTTGCCGTTGGTGGGGAGGCTTGCGTGCCTCAGCGATACAGATAGCCGTACCGTAGGTGCAACCACAACGGAGGGGTATCTGTTGAGAGGCCAGACAAACGTGTGGTTCCTGAAGAGGGGCAGCAGCCTTTTCAGTAGTTGCAAGGGCAACAGTCTGGATGATTGACCGATCTGGCCTTGTAACAATAACCAAAACGGCCTTGCTGTGCTGGTACTGCGAACGGCTGAAAGCAAGGGGAAACTACAGCCGTAATTTTTCCCGAGGGCATGCAGTTTTACTGTATGATTACATGATGATGGCGTCCTCTTGGGTAAAATATTCCGGAGGTAAAATAGTCCTCCATTCGGATCTCCGGGCGGGGACTACTCAAGAGGATGTCATTATCAGGAGAAAGAAAACTGGCGTTCTACGGATCGGAGCGTGGAATGTCAGATCCCTTAATCGGGCAGGTAGGTTAGAAAATTTAAAAAGGGAAATGGATAGGTTGAAGTTAGATATAGTGGGAATTAGTGTAGTTCGGTGGCAGGAGGAACAAGACTTCTGGTCAGGTGACTACAGGGTTATAAACACAAAATCAGATAGGGGTAATGCAGGAGTAGGTTTAATAATGAATAGGAAAATAGGAATGCGGGTAAGCTACTACAAACAGCATAGTGAACGCATTATTGTGGCCAAGATAGATACGAAGCCCACACCTACTACAGTAGTACAAGTTTATATGCCAACTAGCTCTGCAGATGACGAAGAAATTGAAGAAATGTATGATGAAATAAAAGAAATTATCCAGATTGTGAAGGGAGACGAAAATTTAATAGTCATGGGTGACTGGAATTCGAGTGTAGGAAAAGGGAGAGAAGGAAACATAGTAGGTGAATATGGATTGGGGGACAGAAATGAAAGAGGAAGCCGCCTGGTAGAATTTTGCACAGAGCACAACATAATCATAACTAACACTTGGTTTAAGAATCATGAAAGAAGGTTGTATACCTGGAAGAACCCTGGAGATACTAAAAGGTATCAGATAGATTATATAATGGTAAGACAGAGATTTAGGAACCAGGTTTTAAATTGTAAGACATTTCCAGGGGCAGATGTGGACTCTGACCACAATCTATTGGTTATGACCTGTAGATTAAAACTGAAGAAACTGCAAAAAGGTGGGAATTTAAGGAGATGGGACCTGGATAAACTAAGAGAACCAGAGGTTGTACAGAGATTCAGGGAGAGCATAAGGGAGCAATTGACAGGAATGGGGGAAATAAATACAGTAGAAGAAGAATGGGTAGCTTTGAGGGATGAAGTAGTGAAGGCAGCAGAGGATCAAGTAGGTAAAAAGACGAGGGCTAGTAGAAATCCTTGGGTAACAGAAGAAATATTGAATTTAATTGATGAAAGGAGAAAATATAAAAATGCAGTAAGTGAAACAGGCAAAAAGGAATACAAACGTCTCAAAAATGAGATCGGCAGGAAGTGCAAAATGGCTAAGCAGGGATGGCTAGAGGACAAATGTAAGGATGTAGAGGCTACCTCAATAGGGGTAAGATAGATAACGCCTACAGGAAAATTAAAGAGACCTTTGGAGATAAGAGAACGACTTGTATGAATATCAAGAGCTCAGATGGAAACCCAGTTCTAAGCAAAGAAGGGAAAGCAGAAAGGTGGAAGGAGTATATAGAGGATCTATACAAGGGCGATGTACTTGAGGACAATATTATGGAAATGGAAGAGGATGTAGATGAAGATGAAATGGGAGATACGATACTGCGTGAAGAGTTTGACAGAGCACTGAAAGACCTGAGTCGAAACAAGGCCCCCAGAGTAGACAATATTCCATTGGAACTACTGACGGCCGTGGGAGAGCCAGTCCTGACAAAACTCTACCATCTGGTGAGCAAGATGTATGAAACAGGCGAAATACCCTCAGACTTCAAGAAGAATATAATAATTCCAATCCCAAAGAAAGCAGGTGTTGACAGATGTGAAAATTACCGAACTATCAGCTTAATAAGTCACAGCTGCAAAATCCTAACACGAATTCTTTACAGACGAATGGAAAAACTAGTAGAAGCCAACCTCGGGGAAGATCAGTTTGGATTCCGTAGAAACACTGGAACACGTGAGGCAATACTGACCTTACGACTTATCTTAGAAGAAAGATTAAGGAAAGGCAAACCTACGTTTCTAGCATTTGTAGACTTAGAGAAAGCTTTTGACAATGTTGACTGGAATACTCTCTTTCAAATTCTAAAGGTGGCAGGGGTAAAATACAGGGAGCGAAAGGCTATTTACAGAAACCAGATGGCAGTTATAAGAGTCGAGGGACATGAAAGGGAAGCAGTGGTTGGGAAGGGAGTAAGACAGGGTTGTAGCCTCTCCCCGATGTTGTTCAATCTGTATATTGAGCAAGCAGTAAAGGAAACAAACAACATTACCGACATAAAAGACAATCTCAGTAGCCGTCTTAGATTGTTTGCAGATGATGCTGTCGTTTACCGTGTTGTAAAGTCATCAGATGACCAAAATAAATTACAAAATGATTTAGATAAGGGATCTGAATGGTGCGTAAAGTAGCAACTGACCCTGAGTAAAGTAAAATGTGAAGTTATTAACATGAGTACTAAAAGAAATCCGCTGAATTTCGTTTCGCGGAAGTCACACAAATCTGAAGGGTGTAAATTCAACTACATTAATAAGGATTGCAATTACAAATACCCTAAATTGGAACGATCACATAGATAATGTTGTGGGTAGAACCAACCAAAGCCTGCGATTCAATGGCAGAACACTTAGAAGGTGCGACAGGTCTTCTAAAGAGACTGCTTACACCACGCTTGTCCGCCCTGTTCTGCAATGTTTCTGTGCGGTGTGGGAACCGCATCAGATGGGACTGGTGGATAACATCGAAAAGGTATAAAGGAGGGCAGCTCGTTTTGTACTGTCGCGAAGTTGGGGAGATAGTACCGCAGAGATGATACGTGAATTGGAGTGGCAATCATTAAAATAAGGCGGTTTTTGTTCCGATGGGATCTTCTGACGATATTTCAGTCACCAGTTTGCTACTCCGATTCCGAAAACCCACCTACATAGGGAGAAATGATCATCACGATAAAATAAGAGAAATCAGGGCTCGCACAGAAAAATTTAAGAGCTCGCTTTCCCGCGCACCGTTTCAGAGTGGAACGGTAGAGAGACAGCTTGAAAGTGGTTCATTGAACCCTCTGCCAGGCGCTTTCTTGTGAACAGCAGAGTTATCATATAGATGTAGATGCTGTGTTCCAGGAAGACATGGTTCCTGTTCGCACACCTCACATAGTCCAGGACTGGTTTGTGACCAAGAGATTGAGTTGTCGCATCTCCCCTGACCACCACAGTGACAGATCTCAGCATGTTTGAGCCTTCATCGTCAAATTGGGAATGAAGTGTACGTGATCACTACTCACTTCCATCATCACTACCTGACGTTCCCAATATTTTTCACTGACAATGGTATAAGATTCCCGTGAAAACCGCACAGAACCTATATTTCGCCGTTCTGTGATGAGTATAATCTGTTTCATCCTACGCCGCGTTAGGCGTGGTAAGATGTTGTACTTTACGTTTTTCCATATTTGTGTCGACGCCCTGTAGATGTAGATATAGACTAGTGCTAGAAATAACCAAGTTACGAAGTTCCTCCTTCATTCTCTGCTTCTGCAGAAATGGCTGTGTACTAGATTGTTCAAGGGAACAGGAACGGTAGTAAATCCATCTGGCTATCCGACACACGAGAAAGCGTCGTAACGTTCCTGGAGGTACGCCTTCACGTGTCTGCTACCATCGCCCCAGCCCGCCTTCCACCGAGCACATGACCATGAGCTCACAGTCACACACACACACACACACGCACGCACGCACGCACACGCGCACACACAGACACGCGCGCATGCGTAATCACGTCCACATATCTGTGTAGGAGAATACTCCTTTCCTTAGACGAAAGTACAAACCCAGCGAGGTGGCGAAGTGGGAAGACACAGGACTTACAGTCAGGAGGGCAGTGGTTCGAATCTCTGTCAGGCCATCCACATTTAGGTTTCTTTCTCAGCAGTCTCCTATCCAAGCTTATGCTTGGAAAACTGCAGGAAACCAAAATGTGGATGGACTGATTGAGATACAAACCTCTGATCTCCTAACTGTGACTTCTGGGTCATCCCACTTCGTCACCCCGCTGGGTTTTATTAATGAAATTTGGTGAATGCTATGGATGCGCTCTGTGTAGTTTATAAGGTTTTCTTTTATCAAGACAGCCTTCGCATTGGGAAGTTCTCGTGAGGTAGCTATTTTTGGTGTAGCCAACCCTACATGTTCGAGTACTTCAAAACTTGTTCTTTCAGCAGAATCCAACAACAGATAATAAAAAATAATAGCAGCACATCAGCATTCCACATTGTATTTTATGTACGATGTGGTGCAGCCATGGAAACACTGGACTCTCGTTCAGGAAGATTAAGAATTCCTCATGTTTCTCTAACTCATTTCATGCAAATGATATTACAGCTCCTTGAACAAGGTTATGACCAATTTTCTAAACTGTCCTTTCAAGTAAGATAGTGCCCCTTTGTAATAATTCTGATTCAAGGTACGTTACATTCTAACCTTCATTACCACAGACCACAGAGCAAAAGTTAATACTCACGAGTAAAAACATAGATTATTGTCAGTGTAACAATTACCTGGCAAACAATCCTATGAAATGTTTAAAATGCTACTATTTTGAAGTTTCTTACTGTAATTGCATTAACTAGTCTTGACTGAAAACGATGGCATTAAGATTCGTGTAAAATGCTATTTATTTGCATAACACTGGAGTGTTTTGAGTTGATTTTCTAAGAATTTGATGCCCTCATTTCAAACAATTAGTTAATATTTGCCAAGGAGCTCAAAATTCTAAAATACAAGATTTTAGTGAAATATATGTTATACTGTTTTCTTATAAGTCCATGGATAAAAAATGAAACAATAGTTTTACTATTGTATTATATAAATATTATTCTATACTAAATAAAAACGTCATTGATGATAACATTCAGTCCCTGAACATTTAGGAAACTTCTTTTCCATGAGATTCTTGAATGTCAACTGGCATAACGTGCATAACCGAACTTCCTTGGTAGCGTTCCTCGACAGTTTTCATATGCAGAGTTGCATTATTTGTGGATCGTCAAATATTCGTGCCTGAATTTTTCCATTCTCGGCTGAGACATTTTTCCCTATATTTTCAAACCGTGACTCATTCTTATCAAAAGCCTTTACAAACTGCTTCAAAAGGCCCAACTTGATATGATTCAACGAAGGGGCCGTTAATGACATTATTCCTCCCTCCGAACATGTTTTCTCCCTTTGGCCGTTCTTTTCCAACACTGTGATGTGTTTTTTCTCTGCTATTCCAGAGTCACAAGAACAGAAAGTTTACCATTCATTGATGTTTATGAGACTTAATCTTCTCAAAGATCAAAACTATGGTTTTACGTTCTTATTTCATTTCCCTTGAGGGATCAGCTGGCATTGAACTAAATTTGTTACCATTGTGTATTAATACAAATTTCAAACTTGCCTTGAGCTGTGCACAAACTCAAGAAAATCAACTAGAAAACATTCAGTAAGACCCATTTCCTCAGGAGTCCACAGATTCGTTCAGAACACGAGATTGTCTTCTTGAGAGTATAAAAAATAAAAATGAAGGGCTTCCTGGATCAACAAGACGTTACGACAGCAGCCGGGGCAAAACCGAAAGATACGATTCCACATCAATTTGATGTACATTTATTCCGATTAAATCGTAAAGTATGAGATTTACGACTCTTATATAGTTACACAATACTTTGAAGTATTTACGAAGTAGTATTCTTTAAAAATTTACCTCTTTAGTGCGACTTAAACCATGAAGACATAAAATTATGAAAACTGGTCATCCCACAGATTTCACTTTACAGAAGTCTATATTTAAAAAACATTGTTAACCTTAAAGGTTTTTATTGGATTTCATTTCATATATACAGTTTTTCCCGTATATGACAGTTACTCACCAAAATTCCAAATGTCAAATGAGCTCTAGAAAAACGTAATTGATTGTTTATCGGACAATAGTCTTCAGTGTATTCAAAAACTCCAGTTAACTTCACCAGAAAATTTCCTCTTGACACTATTTTAATACCGCAATATGTAAACAAATCTTGGGACATGGTGGATTTTTATATTTCCAAATTTTATTTCAACAATATATAAAATTTCTTTTGCAAATCGCATTTTTGTAACCATAAAAAGGTATAATATTTGGACAAATCACCACTGTTTGCAAAAACAGAAGTCGTTATAATAATTACTTTGACAAAGGTAGTTTTAGACCATTTTGGACAACAATTTTGTGTTATATAGAACTGTATGCATCTCAAATCAGATTGGGCATCGTTGATAGCTGAATTGACTTTTAAGCTTTTGTATGTGACACACCGTGTGCAATGTTGTTGTTATCAGCAATCATGTGAAAATGAGCTCATTCTGTGTAAAAAGCGGTTTTAGTGATGAGACTATGTTTTTTTTTGCCTTGTTGATTGGTAAAAAAGTTGACACTAACAAAAAACTGTGTATTATGTTTTACTATGTGTGACAAACTAATTGTGAAATAAAACAAGAATAAATATTAAGAAATAGTATCTTCAAAAGCTAGTAAACAATCTGAGAACCTATTTATACCCAAATTAGGCGAATGCTGCCGCTTCACATTGAAACAAGATGAGTATTTACCTTTATTCTACAAATTGTTTAACCACATTCTGGAAGAGTAATTTTCTCATGATGTTCTGTTCTACTAAAACTATTACGTAGTTACAGAAGAGATTTATTTCGATTGGAATGGCTCATCAGGGATATTTTGCCTCAGATGTACCATTTCAAGAGCAAGAGGGGTAGCATACTTTTTCTGTTGTATGGTAAAAGGTAACTTTGGATCCTTGATTCAGTACATTTTTGTTGGAAGCGAGTAATTCAGAAGCTTCTTTTGACGGCTTGAAATCTCTGGTGGGTTACTAAGTGATCCCAGTTTAAACTCAGAGGAATTAATGCCATAACTGCATAATCACTGTCATCGTCATTAGTATCAGAGGGACAACACCAGTCGCCACAAACAACAGGTATTGGAGTGGCCTTTTTTTCAGACGTTTTGGTTTCCCAGTAGTCCACAATCATAAATGTTCTGTACAAGTTTTACAGATTTATTGCAAAAGTCTTTACAAAGTCAATAATATGTTTTTGGTTTCCTTTTAACGTTAATTCTCTGCATATGTAACCAAAACCACCAAGATGATTTACGCTACTTCTTGTACTTTAAGTTATATTATTTATGTTCAACAACACAAGTGCAAAAACGTACAGCATAGATGTTTCCTAACTGAATTGTCATGTGCATCATCCTTGGTCAGCCCTGTACGGCCAGAGCTCACACAATAACCTCCTACTCCATCTGGTGGATATTCCTGGAACTAATAAGAAAGCAGGCCGGCAATACGGCAAACCTTCAGGAACCAATCCTCGTACATGTGATTTAAAAGTGCACAAACCAGAGTTACAAATGCATATTCATGTAGAAGTGCTAGTTAAACAACAATGATCAAAAAATAAGAGCAGATATTGGATGACTGATTTCACTTTTTGATTCAATGCGACAACTGTGGCTACAATCAATTCTAAAGTCCTAGATAAAAAAAAAAAAAAAAAAACAGTTTGTTCTTGGCCTGTGTAATTACTTCATTGCTAGGTTCCCTGAGTATTTTAAAATGGCCTAACAGTTATTAATGTTGATAATAGGTGTACAAAGCTCCAATGTAGATTTGACTTCCACAGTCTGATGCATTAAATGAACGATAATATATTTCTGCTAAGATAGTAGACCTCCTTCCAATAGAAATAGAGTTCGAGTAAATGATCTGTCCATTCAGGTTATGGTTGTCTATGGTTCACTTGAATCGATGCAAGCAATTTCCAGGTCGATTCTTTGAATGAGACGCAGACGAATGTCTTCCCCATCCTTCTCCCACTGAGGACGTATTCTGTACACAATCATATCGTCGTCGTTGAGGATTTGAGCCCCAACGTTCCGTTATGTCTCCATCGTCTTCGTTGTAGGAAGACTAGTTTCGTTGTTAGTTAATATCTTTGGTGAGCACGCTGTTCAAAACAGAAGATGGGCTATTGAACTTTCCTTCTTACTTTCTACTGCTCTTCGCTCAACGAAAATTAGATTCGTTGTATAACTAATATATGTGAAAAGCCAGTACGCTCCACTTCCACTAGCTAGGAAACAGCTGCAATGCTAGATGACACGTTATGTGCTGAAATGCTAATTCATGGGAAACCATTACTTGCTTCATACTTGCAACAACTGACACCTGACACCTGACAGCTGTTGGAGACCTCAAATATAAGGCAATATCACTGGCCTTAAGGAGTCGGAAATGTAACGGCTGCTGTCCAAGTTACCGACTATGAGAACCAGAAGTAGATATTTCCTGTACCCATTGGTCTTCAATAGCACGATGCCAGGTATTGGAGCATGCATGACAATGATGGGAAAGCTGAAAACCATGATGGTATACGCAGAAATAGTGTCACGGCGCCACTCCTGTGTCCAGGGTCCTCACCACACCTCTCTCTGCTACTGTGTCAAGGGTTACAGCAGCAATGGTTTCTGAACTGATAGTCTGTAGTGCTCGAGACGTAATCTCTTTCTCCGCGTGGATACTTGATGTTCCACGGGCTCGAGACATATGTGATTGTTGCAATCCCTCATTTCGCTGAATAAAAATCTACTGAACACATTAATTCCATATCTGCGTGACAATCGTGGGATGCCAACCAACGCAAGTACTGATATCACGGAACGACAAACCACAGTTTCGAATGTTCTTGATGCTGCCACTGTCGAATTCTGACATGGGCTGGTAGACGTTTCTGTTCGTACGTGAGGCGTAACACGATCATGTCACAAGCAAACAACATTCTGAATGAGAAACCGATATATCCAAAATATAGGTGGTATTACTCCTACTACACTGCGTAGTGACACTACCCAGAAATCTGCTAAAAGTAATAAATCTTTATTGTAAGCGCTGAAAGTAGCATGGAGGCCTCCACGGAGTATTATAGTGACAGCGCTGGCTATCATCCAAGCTACGTCGACAAATAAGGCAGAATAATAGATGCGTAAGGGAGTTGTGAAGCAAGTGTTGCGTAGCGCAATGGTAATTTGCCCCACACAGCAAAGAATCTACATCTACATCCACAAGCATACTCTGCAAATCACATTTAAGTGCCTGGCAGATGGCTAATCGAACCACCATCAAAATTCTCTAATATTTCAATCTCTTATAGTGCGCAGAAAATACAAACACCTATATCTTTCCGTACGAACTCTGATTTCCCTTATTTTAACGTGATGATCGTTTCTCCCTGTGGGACGATGTCAACAAAATATTTTCGCATTCGGAGGATAAAGTTGGTGATTGTAATTTCGTGAGAAGATTCCGTCTCTACGAAAAACGCCTTTCTTTTAATTATGTCCAGCCAAAATTCTGTATCATTTCTGTGACACTCTCTCCCATATTTTGCGATAGTACAAAACGTGTTGCCCTTCTTTGAACTTTTTCGATGTACTCCGTCAGTCCTATCTGGTAAGGATCCCACACCGCGCAGCAGTATTGTAAGAGACGACGGACAAGCGTAGCATAGGCAGTCTCCTTAGTAGTTATGTTACGTTTTCGAAGTGTCCTGCCAATAAGGCGCAGTCTTTTGGTAGCCTTCCCCACACTATTTTCTATGTATTCCTTCCAGTTTAAGTTGTTCGTAATTGTAATACCTAGGCTTTTAGTAGAATTTACGGCTTTTAGATTAGACAGATTTATAGTGTAACCGAAGTTTAACGAATTCCTTTTAGCACTCATGTGGATGACCTCACACTTTTCGTTATTTAGGGTCAACTGTCAATTTTCGCACCATTCAGATATTTTTTGTAAATCGTTTTTCAATTTGTTTTTATCTTCTGATGTCTTTATTATTCGATAAACGACAGCGTGATCTGCAAAGAAGTTAAGACGGCAGCTGAGGCTGTCGTCCAAATCGTTTATATAGATAAGGAACATCAAAGGGCCTATAACACTACGTTGGGGAACGCGCGGAATTACATCTGTTTTACTCAATGACTTTCCGTCAATTACTACGAACTGTGACGTCTCTGACAGGAAATCACAATTCCAGTCACATAACTGAGACAATATTCCTTAAACACGCAATTTCACTACAAGCCGCTTGTGCGGTACAGTGTCTAAAACTTTCCGGAAAACCAGAATTATAGAATTGATCTGAAATCCCTTATCAATAGCACTAAGCACTTCATGTGAATAAAGAGCCAGTTGTGTTTCACAGGAACGCTGTTTTCTAAACCCATGTTGACTATGTGTCAACAGACAGTTTTCTTCGAGGTAATTCATAATGAAGTGGCAATTTGGTCGTTGCCACTGCACTGAAGCAGGTCTCTCTGTTATGGGCAGTGCGACTAGACACCAGGTTTTAGAGGAACAAATGGGCAGTAATGGAGTATAAATGAGGCTGAATTTGAGGATAGGACGTTATTCGAGTCAGGGACTTGGTAATTGCTGAGTAGCCGCACTACAATGCTGGAGCACCACTGGCCAATAAGACGACTGGGCAGTGCCAGCAGCAGCCTATGGTTCGAGACCAGGCTGTGTCTGCCGCCACACTGGGTCCTTTGTGAGACTTGGCGTCATAGCCCTGCTGGCTTGCTGTTCCTGTATGCTGCCGCAAATGATGAGACCCAGGAAGGGACTCGACGTCACATCGTCAGCCCCCGTCTATCGCCTGTCTGACGGGCATGGGTTAACACCAACGCAAAACCGCCTCCACAACCGCAGAGCAAAGAGCAGCCAGGTCGCCTTCTGGAGTGTCACTCCCCTGGGAAGCGCCGCTGTCGCAGCTGCCTGTGTCCTCGCCCTCGCTGGTTACTTTTACCCATTCTACATACTACCTTTTCACAATCTTCATAATACCGACAATAGAATCGTAATTAAATTTTGTCACAGGGTACATGACAATCGTCATTTGCTTCCATTATTACTTTTTGCTCATGTAGACACGTTTATATGGAACGTAATCAATAACACACTCAATAATTATCAGTGGCCGCAGGAAAATCTGCACGCTACAGTGGAACCCAATTTACAAGTTCTTTTTACGATCACTGGTGTGACACGATCGGTTAAATGCTGATTGGTTCAATCAGTTTAGAAGAGCGAATAACAAGACTGAATGATTTGTATGTTGAAAGCTTAAGAGCGTTCTCTTGGCCTCAGGAACTGCAATGTACTTCGAGCATTATGGAGACCCTGTACATTTTACCAGACGTACGAGAAAACTTCTCAGCCGCTCTTCCCTAGTCGCTGGATTAGTCGTAGTAGTCCAATTAACTGGCCAATAAGATCGCCAGATATTACATCGTTAGATTTTTGACTTTTAAGTTGG
Organism: Schistocerca serialis cubense; assembly: GCF_023864345.2. NCBI lineage: Eukaryota > Metazoa > Arthropoda > Insecta > Orthoptera > Acrididae > Schistocerca > Schistocerca serialis. Next base: position 224,713,416 of record NC_064640.1, read on the forward strand.
GTGAAGTCTCAGATGTTCAAGCGAATGATATGTACGCGAGATGAACCGCATGGTCGCATCATGGACACTGCTACCCTCATTAGGGAACATGGGACTTAACATCTGAGGTCATCAGTGCCCTAGAGCTTAGAACTACTTAAACCTAACTAACCTAAGGACATCACACACATCCATGCCCGAGGCAGGATTCGAACCTGCGACCGTAGCAGTCGCACGGTTCCGGAGAGATGCACCTAGAACCGCTCGGCCACCTCGGCCGGCGCATTGAAATTGGTGCTGGGATACTCCAACACTGATTGTACACCGTACATCAGCTGTGATGTGACGTGTACGATAATACTTTGAGATGAATGTGCTAAAAATCATATTTTTGAGCTGATAGTTTGTTAAACTAATAATGTTATATTTACTAACTGTTGTAAATGAGTGAATCTGGCAATTTATAGGAGAATACAGAAAATAAATAACGATGTACATTAAATGTATTCTGTCTCGAAAATCATTCGGAATAGGGCATGTGCCTGTATGAAGTTTTTTGCTTCAAATGATCGTTCCTGTGATGTCCCTTAATATTGACCATTCCTCCTGGGACTCCATGTTCCCCAGGAATGTGTGTTGGAGCCCTTGCTGTTCATGTTGAATATTAATGACAGTGCAGAAAATATTAACGGTAACCTCAGATTTTTTGTAGATGGTGTAGTTATTTAGAATAAGAGCTGCCTGAAATACGGTCCACAGATATTTAGTCTAATCTTGATAGAATTTCAGAGTGATGCAACACCTGGACACTTCCTTCAAGTGCTAAGAATGCAAAATTATGCACTTCGCAAAAAGAAAACACTGTAGTATATTATAACTAAAATATCAACGAGTCTTAATTGGAGTCTGTGGTGTCACCGCCAGACACCACACTTACTAGGTGGTAGCCTTTAAATCGGCCACGGTCCGTTAGTATACGTCGGACACGCGTGTCGCCACTATCAGTGATTGCAGACCGTGCGCCGCCACACGGCAGGTCTAGACAGACTTCCTAGCACTCGCCCAGTTGTACAACCGACTTCGCTAGCGATGGTTCACTGACAAAATACGCTCTCATTTGCCGAGACGATAGTTTAGCATAGCCTTCAGCTACGTCATTTGCTACGACCTAGCAAGGCGCCATATTCAGTTACTATTGATATTGTGAATCATGTACCGTCTAGAGCGACGTTCATCATTAATGGATTAAAGTTAAGTATTCCACCAGCTACGTCCGTTTTTCTAAAGTCTAATTTCCTTGTCCTGTTCCAGACCTCACGCCTGCCTGCGTGAGCTAAAACGCGTGCCTTTCGGCCTCCTCTAGTAACACGGTGTTTGCTCTCCTGCCAACCACAACAGAATCTGTCAACACATACAAGTACTTGGATGTAACAGGTTTTGAAGGAATGAAACGGGATGATCGCAGAATTTAAGGAAGAAGAGACACACGGCAATTATTCGCGACCCATTAGTTTTACTACTGTTGCATATCTAGATTTCGGCTCTAAGTAGCCGTTTTCACATATGGTTCAAATGGCCCTGAGCACTATAGGACTTAACATCTGAGGTCATCAGTCCTCTAGAACGTTGAACTACTTAAACCTAACTAACCTAAGGATATCACACACATCCATGCCCGAGGTAGGATTCGAACCTGCGAACGTAGCAGTCGCGCGGTTCCGGATTGAAGCGTCTAAAACCGCTCGGCCACCGCGGCCGGCTCTTCGCATATGCAAGAGTAAGAAAAGAAATGGAAATGCGACTGAATGCTGTGGTTGGCTCCTTCCTTGTAGTCTCCGGTCCTTGTGCACAGCCGGCCGAAGTGGCCGTGCGGTTAAAGGCGCTGCAGTCTGGAACCGCAAGACCGCTACGGTCGCAGGTTCCAATCCTGCCTCGGGAATGGATGTTTGCGATGTCCTTAGGTTAGTTAGGTTTAACTAGTTCTAAGTTCTAGGGGACTAATGACCTCAGCAGTTGAGTCCCATAGTGCTCAGAGCCATTTGAACGATTTTGAACCTTGTGCACAACAGTTCCTTGTGGCATCAAAGCTGATCACAAAACTGGTAGGTTTTTGCAGATGATGTTTGCGTTTTAAGAAATGCCGTTAAAGGGAAAGCATCTGAAGACATTTTAATGATGTTATTAACTGATTCTCGGAAACTGGACTCTCCCAAATTTTTTGGGAAAATACAGTATATTCAGTTCTGCACAATAAACAGAGTAATATCAACAATAGACGTGGCGCAAGAACAGGAGTCAGTAAACAGGGTAGAATGCTTCTGAATTTTGGGTCTACATACTGATGAAAACTTGAACTGGAAGAAGCGTGTTGCTGAGTTTCTCAAACAGTTAAGTTCAGCTCCTTTTGTTCTTCGTATAATTGCTAGTCTTGGAAACAATATACTAACGTATTTTGCCTATTTACTCTGAATAATGACTCATGTAGTAATTTTCTTGGAACATAACCAGTTAGAAATAAGGTACTGATTGCCCAAAAGCGAGCAGTAAGAATAATAAGTAATAATAAGTGATGTTCACACGCGGTCGTCATGTAGGTACTTCTTCAAGGAGCTGTGCATTTTAACTGTGATGTCACAAATTCGTCAAATATAATCCACCACAATTTGAGAAGAACAGTGATTTACACACCTACAAAACTATAGGAAAGAGTGTACTTTGTTACCCATTATTAAAGGAGTCAGTGCGTTACAAACGAGTTCAATGCGCTGCAAAAAAATTTTTCATCATTTGCACAATAACGTAATATATCTAACAGGTAGCGCAGCAAGATTTAAATAAAAATTATAATCATCTTCCCTGGACAACCCAGTTCTACTTCATGGGCGAACTTCTCTTTAAAAGCCGGTAGCCTGAGAAAGGAAATACTTTTAAATGTAGTTGAGTGAGTATGACAAAATAAATGTGTTCATTAATGTAAACAGTCGTCACATGTACGTACCCTGTAAACTGAATAATTCCGTACCATTTGCTGCGTTGTAGGCAAAGCAGATCGCAGAATTCGTTTCATTGGTAGAATACTAGGAAGTACTCAGTCTTCAAATGAGACTGCTTATACAATACTCATACGACCCTTCCTCGAGTATTGTTCTAGTGTCACAGTTCGCAGTGATAGACGGTAAATCATGGAGAACAACAGAAGTGATATCTGGCGTTCCCTAAGGCAGTGTCATAGGCCATCTGCTGTTCCTGATTTACATAAATTATCTGGGAGATAATCTGAGCAGCCCCCTTAGATTGTTTACAGATGACGCTGTAATTTGCCGTCTAGTAAAATCATCAGACGATCAACTCTAATTACAAAAGGATCTAGAGAGAATTTCTGTATGGCGCGAAAAGTGGCAATTGGCACTAAGCAGAGAAAAGTGCGAGGTCATCCACATGGGTACTAAAAGAAATCCAATAAATTTTTGGTATACGATAAATCGCACAAATCGTAGGGCTGTCGAATCGACTAAATACTACGAGCAACTTAAATTAGAAAGACAACATAGATAATATTGTAGGGAGGGCGAAACAAAGACTGCTATTTGTTGGCAGAACACTTAAGAAGATGTGACAAACCCACTAAAGAGACAGCCTACATTACACTTGTCCGTCCTCTGCTGGAATATTGCTGCGTGGTGTGAGATCCTTACCAGGTGGGATTGACGGAGGACATCGAAAAAGTGCAAAGAAGGGCAGCTCGTTTCGTGTTATCGCGCAATAGGGGTGAGAGTGTCACTGATACGATACGTGAGTTGGGGTGGCAGTCACTGAAACAAAGGCGGTTTTCTTTGCGGTGAAATCTATTTACGAAATTTCAATCACCAACTTTCTCTTCCGAACGCGAAAATCTTTTCTTGACATCCACCTTCGAAGGGAGAAATGATCATTATAATAAAATAAGAGAAATTAGAGCTCGATCGGAAAGATTTAGGTGTTCCTTTTCCCCACGTGCCATTCGAGAGTGGAATGGTAGAGAAGTAGTAGGAAAATGGTACGATGAAACCTGTACCAGGCACTTAAGTGTGAATTGCAGAGTAGCCATGTAGATGGTGATGTAAATCCTTTCCAAATAGGACGAACAAGAGTACTGAACATATACAGACAAAGACAACAGCAATGATCACATGTTTGTTTGATCTGCAGGACAGAGTCACGGAAATTCTGGAGAAACTGGACTGGCAGACACCTACATACAAAGTGTCAGGTTCCAGTTTTAGTAGACGAATTTAGGAATATACTACAACTCCTCTACAACAATCGAGAGGACAGGATTAGGTTAACTCCAGCGAGTATAATGGCATACAAACGGCAACTTCTGAGGTCATCAGTCCCCTAGAACATAGAACGACTTAAACCTAACTAACCTAAGGACAACACACACATCCATGCCCGATGCAGGATTCGAACCTGCGACCGTAGCGGTCGCTCGGTTCCAGACTGTACCGCCTAGAAGCGCTCGGCCACCTGGCCGGGTGGAAGTACACTCTACCATACATTTCATAGTGGTTTGCAGACTATGGATGTAGATATACAGGGGTTCGACAATGGATATAGATATACGGGTGTTGAACAAAAACATGGAAGCACTGCGAGAAATACAAAGGATTCTTGAACATAACTGCAGATGCTGGCCAAACCTGCAGGGTGCGCTGTTGTATTTGATCACGAACGGCACCTGTGCAATGCCCTCAAGTAGCAGAAGTGGTTCGTGTTTCATGAGGCACCGTATCTAAGATTAATACCGAATACCGATAGAGCGGAATCGCGCCCTCTTAGTCACAATGCGAAGGAAAGTGTGTGTTGAGTAACCAACGCAGATCATCATTAAATAGGACTGTGACGAAAAATAAGAGGACAAAAGCTATAATAGTCACTGCAGAACTCAATATCGCACTCGAGTACCCTGTCAGCACCAAAAGCCAGGAATGGCTCTTCATAAGCAGAGAACTGCAGGCCGATGTGGAATTTCAAAACCAAGCATTAGCGACTGCAGTGGGTGTAACAGGAAAATGTGGTACTGAAGCCATAGAACCTTAAATATGGAGCAATGGAAGAAATTCATTTGGTTGGCTAAGTCTTGTTTTACACTTTTTTCGATTTCTGCCCGAGTTAATATCTGGCATTTGCATGTCCCAAGCCTACAATACAGACAGCTTGCTGCCAAGAGCGCAACATGGCGAGGGTTCGGTGATAATTCGGTCAGTCATACCCTGCTATTCCTTGGACCCCATGGTTACTCTGCAAGGTCATATTACTGCCAAGCATTGTGTGTCAATTTTGTCTGGCCAGATCCATTTCATGGTACAATATTTGTTCTCCAATAGTGAGCTGCAGCATCGTCGATGTACTGCACTGTGGTCCTTTGGTGCAGAGCCGAGGGGAGGGTCTGAATCAGAGGCTCAGGCGGTTCTGTGACCGTGTAGGCTGCAGATTCCTTGACTTGCGCCATCGGGTGGTGGGTTTCCGGGTTCCGCTTAATAGGTCAGCAGTCCACTACACACAGCAAGCTGCTACACAGGTAGCGGGGGCTGTGCGGAAGGGACTGGGTGGTGTTTTTAGATTAGTGGGACTCAAGGAACCACAGAAAGGGCGTCCGTCTAAAAGGGGGCAGGTAAAACACAGTAAGTTAGATGTTGAAACGATCGGTATTGTGGGTGTAAATTGTCGTAGCTGTGTTGGGAAAGAAACAGAGCTCCAAGCCCTAGTGTGCAGCTCGTGGTCGTGCGATAGCGTTCTCGCTTCGCGCGCCCAGGGCCCGGGTTCGATTCCCGGCGGGGTCAGGGATTTTCTCTGCCTCGTGATGACTGGGTGTTGTGTGATGTCCTTAGGGGACATGTCTAGGGGAGTGATGACCATAGATGTTAAGTCCCATAGTGCTCAGAACCATTTATTAATTTGGTCGTTTTGCCGACCCACCGACTCAGAACATACAGTTGCTGAACAGTTCAAAGAAAACTTCAGCCTGATTTAAAATAGGTACCCCATTCATACAGTAATAGTCGGTGGTGACCTTAATCTACCCTCGATATGGTGGAAAAATTATACGTTAAAACTGGCGGCAGGCATAAAACGTCATCCGAAATTGTACTGGGTCATTCTCAGAAAATTATTTTGAACAATTAGTTCATAAGCCCACTCGAAGCGTAAATGCTTGTGAAAGTATACTTGACCTCTTAAGATTAAATAATCCGGGACAAATAATAATGCAGAAAACCCAAAGAAATTCGGTCATACATAAAGCACACCAGTGGCAACACGCAGTCAATACCTTCATTGCGCGATAACAACGGTGAAGTCACTGATGACAGTGCCACTAAAGCACTGTTATTAAACACGATTTTCCGAAACTCCTTCAACAAAGAAGACAAAGTAAATATTCCTGAAAACAAGAACAACTGCCAAGATGAGAAACATAGAAACAGATATCCTCGCAGTCGCAAAGCAGCTAGAGTCACTTAATAAAAGCAAGGCTTCCAGTCCAGATTGTATACCAGTCAGGTTCGCCTCAGAGTATGCTGATACAATAGCTCCATATTTAGCAATTATATACACCCGCTCGCTCACAGAAAGATCCGTACCTAAAGACTGTGGTATGGGAGCAGCACGCTATGCTGCTTCAGTTACATGCCAATCGAAGTGTCAAGTGGAAGCATCGTAGTCTCTTGGCAACCCGTGACCAAACGTATTCAATGGGCGAGAGATCTGGAGAACGTGTTGGCGAGGACTACAGTTGTACACCCTCTGTATAGCAGGAGGTTTGGACAGTGTGATAACATGCGGACTTGGTGAAACATAACGTTTTGGAGACCTCAAATATAAGACAATATCACTGGCCTTAAGGAGTCGGAAATGTAACGGCTGTTGTCCAAGTTACCGGCTATGAGAACCAGAAGTAGATATTTCCTGTATGCATTGGCCCTGAATAGCATGATACCAGGTATTGGAGCATGTATGACAGCGATGGGAAAGCTGAAAAACCATGATGGTATACGGAGAAAGAGTCTACTGAACGCATTAATTCCGTGTCACGTGACAATCGTGGGATGCCAACTAAGGCAATAGTGATATCGCGGAACGATAAACCACTGTTTCGAATGTTCACGATGCTGCCACTGTCGAATTCTGACATGTGCTGGTAGACGTTTCTGTCCGTACATGAGGCGTAACACGATCATCTCACTAGCAAACAACATTCTGAATGAGAAACCCATATATGCTGAATGTAGGTGGTATTATTCCTACTACACTGCGTAATGGCACTACCCAGAATTCTGGTAAAAGTAATAAATCTTTATTGTAAGCGCTGAAAGTAGCATGGAGGCCTCCACGGAGTATTATAGTGACAGCGCTGGCCATCACCCATGCTACGTCGACAGATAGGGCAGAATAATAGATGCGTAAGTGAGTTGTGAAGCAAGTATAGCTTAGCGCAATGGTAAATTGCCCGACGCAGCAAAGAATCTACATCTACATCGACATCTACAAAGATACTGTGCATATCACATTGAAGTGCCTGGCAGAGGGCTAATCGAACCACCATCACAATTCTCTATTATTCCAATCTCGTATAGAGTGTGGAAAGAACAAGCACCGTACGGGCTCTGATTTCCCTTATTTTATCGAGGTGATTGTTTCTCTCTATGTAGGTCGGTCTCAACAAAATATTTTCGCATTCGGAGGGGAAAGTTGGAGACTGGAATTTCGTGAAAAGATTCCGCCGCTGCGAAAAACGCCTTTCTTTTAATTTTGTCCAGCCAAAATTCTTATCATTTCTGTGACACTCTCCCCCATATATTGAGATAATACAAAACGTGCTGCCCTTCTTTGAAATTTTTCGATGTACTCCGAAAGTCCTATCTGGTAAGGATCCCACACTGCGCAGCAGTATTTTAAAAGACGACGGACAAGCGTAGTATAGGCAGTCTCCTTAGTAGTTCTGTTACGTTTTCTAAGTGTCCTGCCAATAAAACGCATTCTTTGGGTAGATTTCCCCCCAAAACATTTTCCATGTTTTCCTTCCAGTTTAAGTTGTTCGTATTTGTAATACCTAGGCTTTTAGTTGAATTTATGGCTTTTATATTAGACAGGTTTATTGTAAACCGAAGTTTAACGAATTCCTTTTAGCACTCATGTGGATGACCTCACACTTTTCGTTATTTAGGGTCAACCGCCAATTTTCGCCCCACTCAGATATACTTTCTAAATCGTTTTGCAATTTGTTTTGATCTTATGATGACTTTATTAATCGATAAATACAGCGTCATCTGCAAACAACTTAAGACGGCTGCTCAGGTTGTCGTTATCATATAGATAACGAACAGCAAAGGGCCTGTAATACTACCTTGGGGAACACGAGAAATCACATCTGTTATATTCGACGACTTTAGGTCAATTACTACGAATTGTGACCTCTCGGACAGGAAATCATAAATCCAGTCACATGACTGAGACGATATTCCATAAGCACGCAATTTCACTACAAGCCACTTGTGCGGTACAGTGTCTAAAGCTTTCCGGAAATCCAGAAATATGGCATCGATTTGAAATCCCTTGTCAATAGCACTAAACACTTCATGTGAATAATGAGCTAGTTGCGTTTCACAGGAAAGATCTTTTCTAAACCCATATTGACTGTGTGTTAAAAAGTTTTCATCGAGGTAATTCATAATGATGTAGCAATTTGGTCGTTGCCACTGCACTGAAGCAGTTATGGGCAGTGTGACTAGACACAGTAATGGATTATAAATGAGGCTGAATTTGAGAATAGGACGTTATTCGAGTCAGGGACTTGGTAACTGCAGAGTAGCCGCACTACAATGCTGGAGCACCACTGGCCAATCAGACGGCTGGGCAGCGCCAGGAGCAGCCAATGGTTCGAGCCCAGGCTGTGTCTGCCGCCACACTCGGTCCTTTGTGAGACTTGGCGTCATAGTCCTGCTGGCTTGCTGCTCCTGTCTGCTGCTGCAAATGATGAGACCCTGGAGGTACTCGACATCACACCGTCAGCCGCCGTCTGTCGTCTGTCTGAGGGACATAGGTTCAGACCCACGCACAACAGCCTCCACAACCGCTGAGCAAGGAGCAGCCAGGTCGCCTTCTGGCGTGTCACTCCCCTGGGAAGCGCCGCTGTCGCAGCTGCCTGTGGCCTCGCCCTCGCTGGTTACTTTGACCCATTCTACGTACTACCTTTACACAATCTTCATAATAGCGACAATAGCATCGTAATTAAATTTTGTCACTGGTTACATGACAATCGTCATTTGCTTCCATTAATACTTTTTGCTCATGTAGACACGTTTATATGGAATGTAATCAACAACACATAATTATCGATGGGGGCACAAAAATTTTCACGCTACAGTGGAAACCAATTTACAAGTCCTTTTTACGATCACTGTTTGGTCTGACACGATCGGTGATATGCTGATAGGTTCACTAATTTTAGAGGAGCAAATAAGAAGGCAGAATGATTTGCATGTTGAAAGCTTGAGAGCATTCTCTTACACTCTCGGAGTGCAATTTATTTCCAGCATTATGGAGTCCCTCTTCATTTTACCAGACATATGAGAAAACTTCTCAGCGGCAATTCCTTAGTCGCGGGTTTGGTCGTAATACTCCAATTAACTGGCCACTAAGATCGCCAGGTATTACGTCATTAGATTTTTGACTTTGAGTTTTGATGAAGTTTCAGATGTACAAGCGGAAGATATGTACGAGAGATGAACCGCATGGTCGCATCATGGACACTGCTACCCTCATTAGGGAACACGCTGAGGCACTGACAGGCAACACAACATGTACTCCAAGAGTGAACAAATGCATTGAAGTTGGCGCTGGGATACTCGAATACTGATTGTGCACCGTACATCAGCTGTGATGTGACGTGTACGATAATACTTGGAGGTGAATGTGCTAAAAAACGTATTTTTGAGCTGATTCTTTGTTAAGCTAATAATGTTATATTTACTAACTGTTGCACGTGAGTGAAGCTGGCAATTTATTGAAGAGCACAGAAAATAAATAACGATGTACATTAAATGTGTTCTGTGTCGAAACTCATTCGGAATAGGGCATATGCCTGTATGAAGTTTTTTGCTTCAAACGATCGTTCCTGTGACATTCATGAATATTAACCATTTCTCTTGGGACACCCTGTGCCCCACGGAAGTGCGTTGGGGCTCTTGCTATTCATGTTGAAAATTAATGACAGTGCAGAAAATATTAACGGTAACCTCAGACTTATTGTAGATGGTATAGTTATTTACAATTAAGAGCTGCCCGAAATACGGTCCACAGATATTCAGTCTAATCTTGATAGAATTTCAGCGTGATGCAACACCTGGACACTTGCTTCAAATACTAAGAATGCAAAATTACATACTTCGCAAAAAGAAAACAATGCAGTATTTTATAACTACAATATCAATGAGTCTTAACTGGAATCTGTCAACACATAAAAATACTTGGATGTAACAGGTTTTGAAGGTATGAAACGGGATGATCGCAGAATTTAAGGAAGAAATGTCACATGGCAATCATTCGCGACCCATTAGTTTTACTACATTTGCATATCTAGAATTCGGCTCTAAGTAGCCGTCTTCACATATGGTTCAAATGGCTCTAAGCACTATGGGACTTAACATCTGAGGTCATCAGTCCCCTAAAACTTAGAACTACTTAAACCTAACTAACCTAAGGACATCACACACATCAATGCCCGAGGCAGGATTCGAACCTGCGACCGTAGCAGTCGCGCGGTTCCTGATTGAAGCGCCTAGAACCGCTCCGTCACCGCGGATAGTTCTTCGCATATGCAAGAGTAAGAAAAGTAATGGAAATGCGACTGAATGCTGTGTTTCTCTCCGTCCTTGTCGTCTACGGTCCCTGTGCACAACAGTTACTTGTGGAATCAAAGTTGATCGCAAAACTGGTACGTATTTGCAGATGATGCTTGTGTTTTAAGAAATGTCATTAAAGGGAAAGCATCAGAAGACATTCAAAGAGTTATTAACTGGTTCTCTGTAACTGGTCCGCCCTAAATTTTTGGGAAAATGCACTATATTCAGTTCTGTACAATAAACAGAGTAATGTCAACAATAGACGTGGCACAAGAACACGTGTCAGTTAACAGGGTAGAATGCTTCAGATTTTTGGGTCTACATATTGATGAAAACTTGAACTGGAAGGAGCGTATTGCTGAGTTTCTCAAACAGTGAAGTTCAGCTACTTTTGTACTTCGTATAATTGCTAGTCTTGGAAACAAAATACTAACATATTTTGCGTATTTACTCTGAATAATGACTCATGAAATAATTTTATTGGAAAGTTACCAGTTTGAAATAAGGTAGCTGTGCATTTTAATTGTAGTGTCTCAATACATATACCCGCTAGTAAAATTCGTCATAAATAATACACACCTACAAAACTAAAGGAAAAAAAATGTACTTTGTTACCCATTATTAAAGCAGTCAGTGGCTAACAAAGGTGTTCAATGGCCTGCAAAAAAAATTTGATCATTTGTACAATAACGTACTATGTCTGACAGGTAGCGCAGCAAGATTTATATATAAATTAGAATCATTTTCCCTGGACAACCCACATCTGCTTCATTGGCGAGCTTCTCTTTAAATCCCGGTAGCCTCAGATAGAAAATATTTTTAAATGTAGTTTGGTGAGTAGGACAAAAGATAATGTGTTCATTAATGTAAACAGTCGTCATATATACGTACCCTGTAAACTGAATAATTCCATATCATTTGCTGAGCCATAGGCAAAGAAGATTTCAGAATTCGTTTCATTGGTAGAATACTAGGAAATACTCCTCCTTCAAAGGAGACTGCTTACACAACACTCATACGACACTTCCTAGAATATTGCAATAGCGTGTGTGATCCTTTCCAAATAGGATGAACTAGAGTACTGAACGTATAGAGAGAAATGACACAGCAATGATCACAGGTTCGTCTGATTTTCAGGACAGTTTTAGTAGACGAATTTTGGAATATACTACAAAGCCCTTACAAGGATCGAGAGGACAGGATTAGGTTAATTGCAGCGCGTATAAAGGCGTACAAACAGTTATATTTCACGCAATCCGTACGTTTATGGAAGGAGAAGAAACGGTATTTAGTTCAGTTGGAAGTACCCTCTGCCGTACATTTCATAGTGGTTTGCAGATATACAGGGTTTGTAGATATACAGGGCTTCGGCAATGGATGAATTCAAACAATTCATTAGTATTTTCAAAGGAGCTAAAAATTCTAAAATACAAGTTTTTAGTGAATATATGTTATACTGTGTTAATAGAAGTCCATGGATAAAAAATGAAACAATAATATTACTACTGTATTATATAAATATTATTCTATACTAAATAAAAAGGTCATAGATGATAACATCCAGTCCCTGAACATTTAGGAAGCTTCTTTTCCATAACATTCTTGAATGTACTATGGAGCGTTCCATTTTATAAATTCGAGCAGTAAACTACAATCACGGGCATATCCGATCTTCTTTGGTAGCGTTCCTCGACAGTTTTCATATTGCAGAGTTGCCTTATTTGTGGATAGTCAAATATTCCTGCTTGAATTTTTCCGTTCTCAGCTCAGACATTTTTCCCTATATATGCAAAGCGTGACCCATTCTTATCATAAGCCTTTACAAGCTGCTTCAAAAGGCCCAACTTGATATGCAGTGGACGACAAATGATTTTCTCTCATTCAGCTAAGGGGTCGTTAATGACATTCTTCCTCCCTCCGTACATGTTTTCTCTCTTTGGCCGTTCTTTTTCAACACTGTGATGTTTTTTGTCTCTGCTATTCCAGAGTCACAAGAATCACATTGCAAACCAAGGAGAAAGTTTACCGTTCATAATTCTAGACAAACCATCCATTGATGTTGATGAGACTTAATCTTCTCAAAGATCAAAACTACAGTTATATCTTCTTCTTGCATTTCCCTTGACGGAGCAGCTGATATTGAACTAAATTTGTTACCATTGTGTATTAGTACAAATTTCAAACCTGCCTTGAGCTGTACACAGAAACAAGAAAATCAACTATAAAACAATGAGGAAGACCCATTTCCCTAGGAGTCCACTAATTTCGTGCAAACCACGAGATTGTCTTCTTGACAGTGTAAAAAATAAAAATGGAGGGCTTCCTGGATCAACAAGTCGTTACAACACCAGCCTGGGCAAAACCGAAAGATCCGATTCCACACATTTATTCCGATTTAGATCGTAAAGTATGAGACTTACGACTCTTATATAGGTACGCGATACTTTGAAGTATTTCCGAAATAGTAGCCTGTTTTTTTCCAAGTTTACCTCTTTAGTGTGGGTTACACCATGAAGACATAACATCATGAAAACTGGTCATCCTACAGATTTCGCTTTATAGTAATCTATATTTAAAAGGTATTGTTAACCTTAAAGGTTTTTATTGGATTTCATTTCATATATACAGTTTTTCCTGTATATGACATATACTCAACAAAATTCCAAGTGTCATATGAGCTGTAGAAAAACGTAATAGATTGTTTATCAGACAATAGTCTTCAGTGTATTCAAAAAACCGCAGTTAACTTCACCAGAAAATTTCTACTTGACATAATAATTTAATACTGCATTATGTAAACAAATTTTGTAACGTTGTGGATTTTTATATTTCTACATTTTAATGTAGGAATATATAAAATTTCTTTTGCAAATCGCATTTTTGTAACCATAAAAAGGTATAATTATTGCATAAATCGCCACTGTTTGTAAAACCAGATGTCGTTCTAATAATTATTTTGAGAAAGGAAATTCTAGAACATTTTGGACAACAATTTTGTGTTATATAGAACTGTATGCATCCCAAATCAGATTGGGCATAGTTGTTAGCTGAGTTGACTTTCAAGATTTTGTATGTGAGACACGTGTGTAACGTTTTTGTTATCAGCAATCAATTGAAAATGAGCTCCTTCTGTGTAAGAAGAGGTTTTGGTGGTATGACTACGTTTTTTTTGTCTTGTTGGTGGGTAAAAAAGTTGACACTAAGAAAAAATTGTGTATTATGTTTTACTATGGGTAACAAACTAATTGTGAAATAAATCAAGAAGAAATATTAAGAAATAGTATCTTCACAAGCTAGTAAACAAACTGAGAACCTATTCATGTCCAAATTAGGTGAATGCTGCCGCTTCTCTTTGAAACAAAAAAAGTATTTACTTTTATTCTACAAATTGTTTGAATATATCTTGAAAGAGTAATTTTCTCATGACGTTCTGTTGAACTAAAACTATTATGTAATTACAGTAGAGATTTATTTCAATTGGAATGGCTCATCTGGGATATTTTGCCTCAGATGAACCATTTCAAGAGCAAGAAGGGTAGCATACCTTTTCTGTTGTATGGGAAAAGGTAACTTTGGTTCCTTGATCCAGTAAATTTTTGTTGGAAGCCAGTAATTCAGAAGCTTCTTTTGACAGCTTGAGATCCCTGGTGGGTTATTAACTCATCCCAGGTTAACCTTGAGGAATTAATGCCATACCTGTATAATCACTGTCATCGTCGTTAGTATCTGAGGGCGTCGCCATTGTTTCAGACGTTTTCGTTTCCCAGTATTCCCCAATCGTAAATTTTCTGTACAAGTTTTACAGATTTATTGCAAAAGCATTTACAAACTCAACAACAGGTTGTCGGTTTCCTTTCAGCGTTTATTCTCTGCATATGTAGCAGAAACCATCAAAGTGATTTACGCAACTTCTTCTACTTTGACTTATATTATTTCTGTTCAACAGCACTAGTGCAAAAAACTACAGCATAGATCAAGCGACGTCATTCTCGCTCAGCCCTTTACGGCCTAGCTCACACAGTAACCTCCAACTCCATCTGGTGGATATTCCTGAAAGTAATTAGAAAGGAGACCGGCAATAAGGCAAACCTACAAGAACCAATCCTCGTACATGTGATTTAGAAGTGCACAAACCAGAGTTACAAATGCACATTTCATGTAGAAGTGCATGTAAAACAACAATGATCAAAAATATTAGAGCAGATAGAGGAAGACTGATTTCACTTTTTGATTCAACGCCCCAACTGTGGCTAGAATCAATTCTAAAATCCTAGATGTAAGAAACAGTTTGTTTTTGGCCTGTGTAAAATATTTCATTGTTAGTTTGCCTGATTATCTTATCATGGCGTAATAGTTATTATTGTTGATAATAGATGTGCGAAGCACCAATATACATTTGACTTCTTCAATCTGATGCATTAAATGAACAATAATTTATTTCTGCTAAGATAGTAGATTTGTTTCCAGTAGAAATAGAGTTCGAGTAAATGATCTGGCCATTCAGGGTAAGGTTGTCTATGGTTCACTTGAATCGATGCAAGCAATTTCCAGGTCGGTTCTTTGAATGAGACGCAGACGAATATCTTTCCCCATCCTTCTCTCACTGAGGAAGTATTCGGTACATAATCATACCGTCGTCGCTGAGGATTTGAGCCCCAATGTTCCATTTTGTCTCCATCGTCTTCGTTGTACAAAGACTAGTTTCGTTGTTTAGTTAATATCTTTGGTGACCACGCTGTGCAAAACAGAATGATGGACTATTGAACTTCCCTTCTTTCTTTCTACTGCTCTTCTCTCAACGAAAATTAGTTTCGTTGTATAATTTATATCTTTGCAAAACCAGAACGCTCCACTTCCACTAGCTAGGAAACAGCTGCAGTGCTAGATGACACGTTACGTGCTGAAATGATAATTCATGGGAAACCATTACGTGCTTCGTACTTGCAACACCTGACAGCTGTGGAGATGTATGGAAACATTGTTTTCGAATAGAAATCAGAATCCGCCAGTGGTAATAGTTGATGACAACCTTGTAGCACATTGTAAGAACGATCGAAAATACATTGCTGGCCGTTGAAACTGCTCACCAGGAAGGATAGAAAATAATGACATTTTACTCATAATGCTTATAAAGTGTAGTAGAAAGAACACGTGAATAAATCTGTAGGTGATTTGAAAGCATACAGGTTCCGAAATTTTACACGGTCCAGTAACATTAATGTGGCCTCCGAATATGTTCGACGTCAACATGCAATAACCACTCAAAGATTTGAGGTGACAGGTGACACCACCAGCAGTGTTGGGGGGATGCGGAAAACAATGCAGTCGTTATCGTAATGCGGTAATGGAGTGATTTATATTATGCCCAAAAGGACATGATCATTGACTTTCGGACCAAGGGTGGAAGTATTTCCGAAATGGCTATTTTTGTAAACTGTTCATGTGCCACTGCGGTTGCAGTATACCGTGCACTCAAAACCTGCATTGAGGCAACTGTGGTGCACCTGTAGATAACAGAGGAGAACGACGGCTGCAGAGATATGTATTGGGGAATAGACGTGCAGCTGTTAAGCAATTGACCACCTAGATGACCCAAGGAGGTATCAACAGTGTCTCCTCTACGATCTCTCAGCGAACTTCGCTGTGTATGAGCCATGCTGCAGGTCTATGGTTCATGCACCCATGCTGACTGCTATTCATCGGCGACAAAGGCTGTAATTTGCACGCCAATATCTCAACTGGCGGCCACTGTGTGTCTCGACAGCTGTCCTTTTCAGATGAATCACGTATTATGTTCCATAGGAATGTCTGAAAGGAAACACCCTGCAACCAGGAGGGAGCGTTATAATCTAGGCAATGTTTTTAGTGACATTCCATGGATAATCTCATCATTCTGGAGGCAGAATGTTTCAACAAAGTACTTATATCCATCTGTCCCCTACACGAATTTTGTTTTTCCTGACATGATGCCACCTACAAGGCGGACAAAGCATCATGTCAAATAGCTTGAAGTGTATGTGCTTGTTTCGAGTAGCACCAGGATGAGTATAATTTTCTCCCCTGGCTGCCAACCTCCCTGTATTGAACCTAGTTGAGAATCTATGATACTGGCTCGATCCCACCAGGGAGCCTCAACCGAGAAACTTAGCACAGCTGGCAATGGCCATGGAGTCGGCTCGACTCCACGCCCCTCTCTGTACCCCTAGAACCTCACTGACTCCTTCTGCATATCTCACACTGCAAAAGGTGGTAAATGAGGCTTTTGTCAGGTGGTTAGTTCTGGCAGCAACGATGCCTCCAATTTGTCTGAGCATTGAGTTGAACTGAGCTTGTATGAGAGGTATGGGTGCAGCACACTATGCTGTTTCAGTTACATGACAATCGTGGTGTCAAGTACAAGCATCCTAGCCTCTTGGCAACCCGTGACCAAATGTATTCAATGGGCGAAAGATGTGGAGAACGTGTTGGCCAGGACTACAGTTGTACACCCTCTGTATAGAGATTGGTTTGCACAGTGTGGTTACATGCGGTCTTGCTTCGTGTTGGTGAAGCATAACGTTTTGGAGACCTCAAATATAAGGCAACATCTTTGGGCTTAAGGAGTCTGAAATGTAACGGCTGCTGACCAAGTTACCGGCTGTAAGAACCAGAAGTAGACATTTCCTGTACGCATTGGCCCTGAAAAGCATGATGCCATGTATTGGAGCATGTATGACAATGATTGTAAAGCTGAAAAACCATGATGATATACGCAGAAAGCGTGTCATGGCGCCACTCCTGTGTCCAAGGTTGTCACCACACCTCCCTCTGCTGCAGTGTCAAGGATTGCAGCAGCAATGGTCTCTGCACTGATAGTACGTAGTGCTCGAGACGCCACCTCATTCTCCACGTGGATACTTGTCATGTTGTAAGCAAACTCATTTCCTGGTTCTTGGCATGTAACTTTACTTTGTGATCCTGCACAGGTGAATGAATATGCATGTCCCTCGGGCGCCAGACATAGGTGACTGTTGCGATCCTTCAAGTCGCTGAATAGGAATCTACTAAACTCATTAATTCCATATCACGTGACAATCGTGGGATGCCAACCAACGTAAGTAGTGATATCGCGGAACGATAAACCACTGTTTCGAATGTTCACGATGCTGCCACTGTTGAATTCTGACACGGGCTAGTAGACGTTTCTGTTCGTAAGTAAGGCGTAACACGATCATCTCACAAGCAAACATTATTCTGAATGAGAAACCCATAAATACAAAATGTAGGTCGTATTACTCCTACTACACTGTGTAGTGACACTACCCAGAATTCTGGTAAAAGTATTAAATTTTTATTGTAAGCGCTGAGAGTAGCATGGAGGCCACCACGGAGTATTGCAGTGACAGCGCTGGCCGTCAGCCATGCTACATCGACAAACAGGGCAGATAATAGATGCGTAAAGGAGTTGTGAAGCAAGTATAGCTTAGCGCAATGGTAAATTGCCCCACGCAGCAAAGAATCTACATCTATATCTACAAGGATACTCTGCAAATCACATTTAAGTGCCTGGCAGAGGGCGAATCGAACCAACATCACAATTCTCTGTTATTCCAATCTCGTATACCGTGCGGAAAGAACGAAAACCTATATCTTTCCGTACGAGCTCTGATATATCTTATTTTATCGTGGTGATCGTTTCTCCCTATGTAGGTCGTTGTCAACAAAATATTTTCTCATTCGGTGGAAAAAGTTGGTGTTTGGAGTTACGTGAGCAGATTCCGTCGTTACGAAAAACGCCTTTCTTTTAATTTTGTCCAGACAAAATTCTGTATCATTTCTGTTACACTCTCTCCCATATTTTGAGATAATACAAAACGTGCTGCCCTTTTTTGAACTTTTTCGATGTACTCTGTCAGTCCTGTCTGGTAAGGATCCCACACCGTTCAGCAGTATTGTAAGAGACGACGGACAAGCGTAGTATAGGCAGTCTCGTTAGTAGTTCTGTTACATTTTGTAAGTGTCCTGCCAATAAAACGCAGTATTTGGGTGTTCCTTCTAATTTAAGTTGTTCGTAATTGTAATAACTAGGCTTTTAGTCGAATTTATGGCTTTTAGATTAGACAGAAATATTGTGTAACCGAAGTTTATCGAATTCCTTTTCCCACTCATGTGGATGACTTCATACTTTTCGTTATTTAGGGTCAACTGCCAATTTTCGCAACATTGAGATATTTTATCTAAATCGCTTTGCAATTTGTTTTGGTCTTCTGATGGCTTTATTAGTCGATAAACCATAGCGTCATCTGCAACCAACGTAAGACGGCTACTCAGGTTGTCTGCCAAGGAAAGCAAAGGGCCCATAACACTACCTTGCGGAACGCGAGAAATCACATCTGTTGGACTCGATGACTTTCCGTCAGTTACTACGAACTGTGACTTCTCTGACAGGAAATCACAAATTCAGTCACATATCTGAGACGATATTCGATAAGCACGCAATTTCACTACAAGCAGCTTATGCGTTACAGTTTCTAAAACTTTCCGGAAATCCAGAAATTTGGAATCGATCTGAAATCCCTTGTCAATAGCACTAAGCACTTCATTTGAATAAAGAGCTAGTTGCCTTTCACAGGAACGATCTTGTCTAAACCCATGTTGGCTGTGTGTCAATAGACAGTTTTTTTCGAGGTAATTCATAATGATGTAACAATTGGATCGTTGCCACTGCACTGAAGTGGAGTCTCTCTGTTATGGGCAGTGTGACTAGATACCAGTCTTTAGAGGAACAAATGGGCAGTACTGGTGTATAAATGAGGCTGAATTTGAGGAGATTACGTCATTCGAGTCAGGGACTTGGTAATTGCTGCGTAGCCGCACTACAATACTGGAGCACCACTGGCCAATCAGACGACTGGGCAGCGCCAGCAGCAGCCTATGGTTCGAGACCAGGCTGCGTCTGCCGCCACACTCGGTCCTATGTGAGACTTAGCGTCATAGCCCTGTTGGGTTGCTGTTCCGGTCTGCTGCCGCAAAGGATGAGACCCAGGGAGGGACTCGACGTCACACCGTCAGCCCCCGTCTATCGCCTGTCTGAGGGGCATGGGTACAGACCCACGCACAACCGCTGAGCAAGGAGCAGCCAGGTCGCCTTCTGGCGTGTCACTCACTTGGGAAGCGCCGCTGTCGCAGCTGCCTGTGGCCTCGCCCTCGCTGGTTACTTTTACCCATTCTACGTACTACCTTTTCACAATCTTCATAATAGCGACAACAGCGTCGTAATTAAATTTTGTCACTGGTTACATGACAGTCGTCATTTGCTTCCATTAATACTTTTTGCTCATGTAGACGCGTTCATGTGGTATGTAATCAACAACACACTCAATAATTATCGATGGCCGCAGGAGAATCTGCACGCTACAGTGGAAACCAATTTACAGGTTCGTTTTACGATCACTGTTTGGTGTGACACGAACGGTAACATGCTGATAGGTTTAGAAGAGCGACTAACAAGACAGAATGATTTGCATGTTGAAAGCTTGAGAGCATTCTCTTACACACTCGGAGTGCAATTTACTTCCAGCATTATGGAGACCCTCTACATTTTACCAGACGTATGAGAAAACTTCCCAGCAGCACTTCCCTTGTCGCTGGTTTGGTCGTGGTAGTGCAATTAATTGGCCATTAAGATAGCCAGACCTTACACCATTTTCATTATAAGGTTGGATGTAGTCTAAGATGTACAAGCAAAAGATGAATCCGCGAGATGAACTGCGTGGACGCATCATGGACACTGCTGCCTATCTAGATTTTGGCTCTAGGAAACGTGCTGAGGCACTCAGACAGGCAACACATGTTCCCCCAAGAGTGCACAAATGCATTGAAGTTCGCTCTGGGATACTCGAACATTGATTGTGCACCGTACATCAGCTGTGATATGACCTGTACAATACTTAGAGATGAATGTGCTAAAAATACGTTTTTTTAAAACTGATACCTTGCTAAACGGATAGTGTTGTATTAACTAACTATTGTACATGCGTACATGTGCGAAGCTGGCAATTTATTCAAGGGTACAGAAAATAAATAACGATATCTATTAAATGTGTTCTGTCTCGAAAATCATTCGGAATAGGGTATATGCCTGTCTGATGTTTTTTGCTTCAAACGATCGTTCCTGTGATATCCCTTAATATTGACCATTGCTCCTGGGACACAGTGTTCCCCAGGAAGGTGTGTTGGGGCCCTTGCTGTTCATGTTGAATATTAATGACAGTGCAGAAAATATTAACGGTAACCTCAAGTTTTTTGTAGATGCTGTAGTTATTTACAATAAGAGCTGCCTGAAATACGGTCCACAGATATTTAGTCTAATCTTGATAGAATTTCAGAGTGATGCAACACCTGGACACTTTCTTCAAGTGCTAAGAATGCAAAATTACGCACTTCGCAAAAAGAAAACAATGTAGCATTTTATGTCTACAATATCAACGAGTCTTAATTGGAATCTGTTAACACATACAAATACTTGGATGTAACAGGTTTGAATGTATAAAACGGGGTGGTCGCAGAATTTAAGGAAGTAACCATTCGCGACACATTAGTTTTACTACTCTTGCCTATCTAGATTTCGGCTCTAAATAGCCGTCTTCAGAAATGCAAAAGTAATAAAACTAATGGAAATGCGACTGAATGTTGTGCTTCTCTCCTTCCTTATAGTCTACGGCCGCTGCACGCAACAGTTCCTTGTGGAATCGAAGTTGATCGCAGAACTGGTACTTTTTGCAGATTCATTTGTCAATGACGTTTTTCAAAGGCTTATTAACTGGTTCTCTGAAATGGACTTTCCCTAAATATTTGGGAAAATGCACTATATTCAGTTCTGTTCAATGACTAGACTAATATCAATAATTGACGCGGCACAAGAACAGGAGTCAGTAAACAGGGTAGAATACTCCAAATTTTTGGGTCTACATACTTATGAAAACTTGAAGTAGAAGAAGCGTATTGCTGAGTTTCTCAAACAGTGAAGTTCAGCTACTTTTGTTCTTAGTATAATAGCTAGTCTTGGAAACAACATACTAACATATTTTGCGTATTTACTCTGAATAATGACTCATGTAGTAATTTTCTTGGGACATTACCAGTAAGAAATAAGGTACTGATTGCCCAAAAGCGAGCAGTAAGAATAATAAGCAATAATAAGTGACGTTCACACGCGGTCGTCATGTTCATACTTCTTCAAGGAGCTGTGCATTTTAAACACGATGTCACGAATTCGTCATACATAATCGAAAACAATTTGAGAAGAGTAGTCATTTACTCACCTGCAACACTAGAGGGAAAAGTGAAGTTTATTACCCATTATTAAAGCTTTCAGTGACTCACAAATGAGTTCAATACGCTGCAAAAATTTTTTCATTATTTACACCATAACGTACTATGTCTGACAGGTAGCGTAGCAAGATTTATATATATATTAGAATCATTTTCCATGGACAACCCAGTTCTACTTCATGGACGAACTTATCTTTAAAAGCCGGTAGCCTGAGAAAGAAAATATTTTTAAATGTAATTGAGCGAATAGGACAAAAAAAGTGTTCATTAATGTAAACAGTCGTCATATATACGTACCCTGCAAACTGAATAATTGCATATCATTTGCTCATCCGTAGGCAAAGCAGATCGCAGAATTCGTTTCATAAGTAGAATACTAGGATGTACTCAGTCTTCAAAGGAGACTGCTTACAAAACACTCATGCGACCCTTCCTAGAATATTGCACTAGTGTGTGTGATCCTTTCCAAACAGGACGAACAAGAGCACTGAACGTATACAGAGAAATGACTCTGCAACGATCACAGGTTTGTCTGATCTACAGGACAGTGTCACGGAAATTCTGGAGAAACTGGACTTGCAGACATCTCCATACAAAGTGTCAGGAACCAGTAGACGAATTTTAGAATATACTGCAACTCCTCTGCAGCAATCGAGAGGACAGGATTAGGTTAACTCCAGCGACTATAAAGGCATACAAATGGCAATTTTTCATGAAATCCGTACGTGAATGGAAGGAGAAGAAACCCTAATTAGTTCAGTTGGATGTACCCTCTACCACACATCTCATAGTGGTTTGCAGAGTCTGTATGTAGGTACACAGGGGTTCAACAATGGATGTAGATATACAGGTGTTGGACAAAAACTTGCAAGCACTGAGGGAAATACAAGGCATGCGTAATCATAAATGCGGATGCTATCCAAACCTGCTGGGTGCGCTGTTGTATTTGATCACGAACGCCACCTGTGCAATGCCCTCAATACGTTGCAAGTGTCAGTTGTGGTCGGAAGAGTGTTCTGTGCAGCTGTAAGTGTGTTATGTCAGAGGTAAGTGAATTCATAAATGGCCAGATTGTTGGTGATTTAATGGTATTTGCTTGTGTTACCAAGTAGCTGAAGTGGTTCGTGTTTCATGAGGCACCGTATCAAAGATTTATACCGAATAGAGCGGAAACGTGTACTCTGAGTCACAATGCGAACGAAAGTGTGTGTTGAGTAACCACTGCATATGATCACTGAAGAGGACTGTGACGAAAAATAAGAGGACAGCAGCTATAATAATCACTGTAGAACTCAATTTCGCACTCGAGTACACTGTGAGCACCAAAACAACAGTAAGGGATCTTCATAAGCAGAGAACTGCAGGCTGAAGTGGGATTTCGAAACCAAGTATTAGCGACTGCAATGGGTGTAACAGGAAAAGGTGGTACTGAAGCCATAAAAACTTAAATGTGGAACAATGGAAGAAAGTGATTTGGTTGTCTGAGTCTTGTTTTACACTGTTTCCAATTGCTGCCCGAGTTAATGTCTGGCATATGCATGTCCCATGCCTACGATACAGACAGCTTGCTGCCAACAGCGAAACATGGCGAGGGTTCGGTGATGATTTATTCAGCCATACCGTGGTATTCCTTGTACCCCATGGTTACTCTGCAAGGATGTAGTTGTTGAACAGTTCAAAGAAAACTTGATTCTCATTTCAAATAGGTACCCCACTCATACAATTATAGTCGGTGGTGACTTTGATCAATCCTCGACTTGCTGGAAAAATTATACGTTTAAAGCTGGGGACAGGCATATAACGTCATCCGAAATTGTACTAAACGCTTTCTCAGAAAATTATTTTGAACAGTTAGTTCATAAGCCAACTCGAAGCGTAAATGGTTGCGAAAGCATACTTGACCTCTTAGCAACAAATAATCCTGGACAAATAGTGACTATCGTGACGAATACAAGGATTAGCGACCACAAGGCAGTAGTTGCTAGTCTGAATACAATAACTCCTACAACCATCAAAAAGAAACGCAAAGTATATCTGTTTAAAAAACTGATAAAAATGCTCTTAACGCCTGTTTAAGAGAGAGTCTGCACCCCTTCCGATTTGATCATGTAAGTGTAGAAAAGTTGTGGAATGATTTACAAAAGATAATATCGACAGCAATTGAGAGATACATACCACATAAATTAATAAGTGATGGTACTGATTCCCCATGGTACACAAAACGGATCAGATCAATGTTGTAAAAACAGCGAAATATGCGTACCAAATTTAAAAGGACGCAAAATAACCAAGACTGGCAAAGTTTTGCCGAAGTTCGAAATATAGTTCGTACTTCAATGCGAGATGCTTTCAATAATTTCCACAACGAAACTCTGTCACTAAATCTGGCAGAAAACCCAAAGAGATTCTGGTGATACATAAAGCACACTAGCGGCAAGACGCAATTAATAGAGGAACTCAGGGTGGAACGGGATACTTAACGTTTAAGAATTTCTATAAAGTAAGGGAACACAAGGAAACAAATCTTAAAGTGATAAAAAACTCCTTGTAATGTATCCTAATGTACCTTATTTTAAAATCACTTAAAACAGTACATTTTGCATTTTTTACAATTTTTCGAAGAAAGTCTTGGATATTGCCCGTTCTGCCTCACCCACGGGGCAGAGTGGGATAAGGGTATTTTTTATTAAATTATTGCATACACGTTGAATTTGAATTACGAATATCGTATTAAACTATGACAAAATGTTGTATAACAGGCAATTCAGACTAAGGAATGTGTAATTTAAATAATTAAAAAGTCATTCTTCAAAATAAGAAAATATTTTAATGTCATTCTGAAAAATGTACAATGCTTAATAACCACCAAACCACTAGCCCTTTCTACAATAGTCACAAATCAGTATTTCCTCTTCATCTTCACTGTCTATGCCAACTCATGAATTGTGTGCCCACTCTGGCATGCGACCCAGCCCTCATTAGAAACAGAGTAGAAGTCCCCACAGTAGAGACACTCAGCATCCTCTCTCTCTGATTCTCTCTTCTCCACCACTTCTTTCTTTTATTTTTCTTAAGGTCTCTGACGTTCTTTCTTTCAGTATTTTGGGTGTACAGTCTGATATTTTTGCCTTAAGTTGCATTGCACCTGACGTCTCTGTCCTGACTTTGTTTATATTTGTGCACCCTCCTCCTTTCTGTAGGCCTAGTTTATGTGTGACAGCATTCTGCAGTTCCTTCTTATAAGGAGAATCTGTTAATACGACGGTTTTTCCTTTTCGTCTTGTACTCCGCCGAGTATATTGACAGATTAGTGGGATTGGAATGACAGCCTCGGGCGATATCTGGAAAACTGTGTTGTTCGGCGAACGTAGCTGGTTGGGAGAGTCTGGCATCCATGAACATCCAGGCTGGGTTTGCTTTCTACTTGCATCAAAATATGACGGAGCACAACGGGACACTATCCCATTCTGCCCTGTCCCGTTCCGCCCAAGAGCACTTTTGAGGATAACAACTTTTATGGAGAGCGGTAACTAACGTATTTAAATGCATTAAATAACTAAAATATAACAAATACCATGCACTTTAAGGGAATGTGTCATTTTAGGGTATACAATTAACAACTTACCTGACGATGAAACTCACCAAACGTTAGAACAACGCAAGCGGTTACGTGACGGAGAACAATTCACTTAGATCTCGCACTTCAAACTAAATCAGAATGGCTGCCCTCACTTCCCTTACAGGTTGCAACACTGTGCAGTCTGGAAAAGAGCAATTTCCCATTGTGCCCCGCTATCCCGTTCTGCCCCTAGTTCCCCTGCCTTCACAGCGCGATAACAACGCTGAAGTCACTAATGACACTGCCACTAAAGAACAGATATTAAACATAATTTTCAGAAACTCCTTCAACAAAGAAGACGAAGTTAATATTCCTGAATTCCTATCAAAGAACAACTGTAAAGATGAGAAACATGGAAATAGATATCCTTGCTGTCGCAAAGTAGCTAGAATCACTTAATAAAAGCAAGGCTTCCGGTCAAGACTGTATACCAGTAAGGTTCCTCTCAGAGTATGCTGATACAATAGCTCCATTTTTAGCAATTAGATACAACCGGTCGTTCCCAGAAAGATCCGTACCTAAAGACTGGAAAATTACTCAAGTGACACCAATACCCAAAACGGGAAGTAGGAGTAATCCATTGAATAACAGACCCATATCACTAACGTCGATTTGCAATAGGATTTTGGAACATACACCGTATTCGGACTTTATGAAGTACCTCGAGGAAAACGATTTATTGACACGTAGTCAGCACGAATTCAGAAAATATCATTCTTTCGAAACACAGCTAGCTCTTTATACTAATGAAGTAATGAGTGCTATAGACAGGGGATGTCAAACCGATTCCATATTTTTAGATTTCCAGAAGGATTTCGACACTGTTCCTCACAAGCATCTTCTAACCAACTGTGTGCCTATGGAATATCGCCTCAGTTATGCGGCTGGATTCATGATTCCCTGTCAGAAAGGTCACAGTTCGTAGTAATAGACGGAAAGTCATCTGTAAAACAGAAATAATATCCGGCGTTCCCCAAGGCTGTGTTATAGGCCCTGTATTTTTCCTGATCTGTATTAACGACATAAAAGACAATCTCAGTAGCCATCTTAGATTGTTTGCAGATGATGCTGTCATTTACCGTGTTGTAAAGTCATCAGATGACCAAAACAAATTACAAAATGTTTTAGATAAGGAATCGGTATGGTGCGAAAAATAGCAATTGACCCTGAGCAAAGTAAAATGTGAAGTTATTCACATGAGTACTAAAAGAAATCCGCTGAATTTCGTTTCGCGGAAGACACACAAATCTGAAGGGTGTAAATTCAACTAAATAATTAAGGATTGCAATTACAAATACCCTAAATTGGAACGATCACATAGATAATGTTGTGGGTAGAGCCAACCAAAGCCTGAGATTCAATGGCAGAACACTTAGAAGGTGCGACAGGTCTTCTAAAGAGACTGCTTACACCACGCTTGTCCGCCCTGTTCTGGAATGTTTCTGTGCGGTGTGGGAACCGCATCAGATGGGACAGGCGGATGACATCGAAAAGGTATAAGGAGGGCAGCTCGTTTTGTATTACCGCGAAGTTGGGGAGATAGTGCCGCAGACATGATATGTGAATTGGAGTGGCAATCATTAAAACAAAGGCGGTTTTTGTTGCGATGGGATCTTCTCATGATATTTCAATCACCAGTTTGCTACTCCGATCGCGAGAACCCACCTACATAGGGAGAAATGATCATCACGATAAAATATGAGAAACCTGGGCTCGCACAGAAAAATTTAAGTGCTCGTTTTCCCGTGCACCGTTTGAGAGTGGAACGGTAGAGAGACAGCTTGAAGATGGTTCATTGAACCCTCTGCCAGGTACTTTCTTATGAACAGCAGAGTAATCATGTAGATGTAGATGCTGTGTTCCAAGAAGTTATGGTTCCTGTTCGCACAGCTCACATAGTACTGGACTGGTTTGTGACCAAGAGATTGAGTTGTCGCATCTCCCCTGACCACCGCAGTGACAGATCTCAGCATTTTTGAGCCTTCATCGTCAATTTGGGAATGAAGTGTACGTGATCACTACTCACTTCCATCATCACTACCTGAAGTTCCCAATATTTTTCAGGGACAATGGTATAAGATTCCCCTGGAAACCGCACAGTACATGTATTTCGCCGTTCTCTGATGACTAGAAGCTGTTTTTTTCCTTCTCCGCGTTATGCGTGGTACGATGTTGTACTTTACGTTGTTCCATATTTGTGTCCACGCCCTGTAGATGTAGATATAGACTAGTGCTAGAAATAACCAAGTTACGAAGTTCCTCCTTCATTCTCTGCTTCTGCAGAAATGGCTGTGTACTATAAGATTGTTCAAGGGAACATGAATGGTAGTAAATCCAGCATCTGGCTATCCGACACACGACAAAGCGTCCTAACATTCCTGGAGGTACGCCTTCGCGTAGTCCGCTACCGTCACACCAGCCCGCCTTGCGGCCGAGCACACACACACACACACACACACACACACACACACAAACACACACACGCGCGCGCGCGCGCGCGCGCGCGCGCGCGTGCGCACACAAACAGACACGCGCGCATGCGCAATCACTTCCATATTTCTGTGTAGGAGAAAACTCCTCTCCGTAGACAAAAGCTCAAACCCAGCGAGGTGGCGAAGTGGGAAGACACAGGACTCACAGTCAGGAGGACAGTGGTTCGAATCTCAGTCAGGGCATTTACATTTAGGTTTCATTCTCATCATTCTCCAGTCTAAGCTTATGCTTGGAAGACTGCTGGAAACTTAAATGTGGATGGCCTGATTGAGATACAAACCACTGGGCTCCTAACTGTGACTTCTGGGTCATCCCACTTCGTCACCTCGCTGGGTTTTAGTGATGAAGTTTGGTGAATGCGGTGGATGCCCTCTGTGTACTTTATAACGTTTTATTTTATCACGAGGGCCTTTGCATTGGCATTTGTGGATCGTCAAATATTTCTGCTTTAACTTTTCCGCTTTCAGCTCAGACATTTTTCCCTATATATGGAAAGCGTGATCCGTTCTTATCAAAAACCTTTACACACTGCCTCAAAAGGCCCAACTGGGATGTGTTTTTTCTCTGCTATTCCAGAGTCACAAGAAGCACTTTGCTAACCAAGGAGAAAGTTTACCATTCATAAGTCTAGACAAACCATCCATTGATGTATGAGACGTAATCTTCTCAAAGATCAAAACTAGGTTTTTATGTTCTTCTTTCACTTCCATTCACGGAGCAGGTGATATTGAACTAAATTTGTTACTATTGTGTATTAGTACAAATTTCAAATTTGCCTTGAGCTGTGCACAGAAACGAGAAAGTCAACTAGAAAACATTAAGGAAGACCCATTTCCTCAGGAGTCCAATAATTTCGTGCAAAACACGAGATTGTCTACTTGAGAGTATAAAAAAGAAAAATGAAGGGCTTCCTGGAACAGCAAGTCGTTACGACACCTGCCTAGGCAAAACCAAAAGATACGATACCACATCCATTTGTCTAACATTTATTCCGATTTAGATCGTAAAGTATGATATTTACAACTCTTATATAGATACGCGATACTTTGAAGTATTTACGAATAGTAGCCTGTTCTTTTCCAAATTTACCTCTTTAGTGCGAGTTAAACTATGAAGACATAAAATTATGAGAACTGGTCATCTTACTGATTTGTCTTTACAGAAGTCGATATTTAAAAAGTATTGTTAACCTTAAAGGTTTTATTGGATTTCATTTCATAAATACAGTTTTTCTTGTATATGACATGTACGCAACAAACTTCCAAATGTCATATGAGCTGTAGAAAAACGTAATTGACTGTTTATCAGACAATAATCTTCAGTGTATTCAAAAACCGTAACTAACTTTACCGGAAAATTTCCGATTGACATAATAATTTAATCCTGCAATATGTAAACAAATCTTGGGACATGGTGTATTTTGGAATTTCTAAATTTTAATTCAACAATATATAAAATTTCATTTCTAAATAGCATTTTTTTTTAACCATAAAAAGGTATAATTTTTGCATCAATCGCCACTGTTTGTAAAACCAGACGTCATTAAAATATTTATTTTGACAAAGGAAATTCTAGAAAATTTTGGACAACAATTTTGTGTTATATGGAACTGTATGCATCCCAAATCAGATTGGACATAGTAGTCAGCTGAGTTGACTTTTAGCTTTTGTATGTGACACATCGTGTGTAATATTTTTGTTATCAGCAGTCATGTGAAAATGAGCTGCTCCTGCGTAAAAAGAGGTTTTGATGATGAGACTACCTTTTAGTTGTCTTCTTGACTATGGAAAATGTTGACACTAAGAAAAAACTGTGTATTGTATTTTACTATGAGTGACAAACTAATTGTGAAGTAAATGAAGAAGAATTGTAAAGAAATAGTATCTTCACTAGCTAGTAAACAATCTGAGGACCTATTCATACCCAAATTAAGCGAATACTGCCGCTTCTCATTGAAACAAGATGTGTATTTACCTTCATTCTACAAATTGTTTAATCACATCTTGAAAGAGTCTTATTCTCATGA
This sequence comes from Schistocerca serialis cubense, assembly GCF_023864345.2. NCBI lineage: Eukaryota > Metazoa > Arthropoda > Insecta > Orthoptera > Acrididae > Schistocerca > Schistocerca serialis. The sequence goes on from NC_064640.1 coordinate 224,743,729, forward strand.
CTTTCCATTGAACTAAAACTATTACGTAGTTAAAGTAGAGATTTATTACAATTGGAATTGCTAAACGAGGATATTTTGCCTCAGATGGACCATTTCAATAGCAAGAAGGGCAGCAGACTTTTTATGTTGTATAGTAAAAGATAACCTTGGTTCCTTGATCCAGTACATTTTTGTTGGAAGCCAGTAATTCAGAAGCTTCTTTTGACAACTTGAGATATCTGGTGAGTTATTAACAAATCCCGCTTCAAACCTTTAGGAATTAACGCCATACATGCTTAATCACTGTCATCATCATTAGTATCAGAGGGACAACACCAGTCCTCACAAACAACAGGTATCGGAGTGGCTTTTGTTTCAGACGTTTTCGTTTCCTGGTAGTCCACAATCGCAACGCCAGTCAGTACTGACCACTTTGGTACATAGGGCGCACGTCATTTGTGACAAAGAAAGCCTCTCAGAAGAGTTACACCACCTAAGAGAGGTATTTCGGAAAAACTGGTACAGTGAAACACAGATTGGCAGGGCCTTCAAGAGGAGACAGGCTGACAAATTTCAGGAAGAGCAAGAGCAAGTTAACAAGAGACTCGCCTTTCTTCCATATTTGGGGCCCACATCAGCCAAAATCGGGAGGCTATTAAGAAAATCTAACATAAATACCGTCTTCCGACCACCGCCGAAGACGAAAGAGCTGCTGGGCTCAGCTAAAGACCCACTCAAACTAAACACACCTGGTATATACAGCATTGCCTGCGAATGTGGTGTGCAGTACAATGGTCAAACGCAGCGCTGCATCTCTAAAAGGTGCGAGAAACATATCAGGCATGTTCGACTTGGACAGATAGAGAAATCTGCTATAGCTGAACATAGCATCAAAGAAAACCACACCTTTGATTTCGAAAACACCAGGGTGCTGTGCCGAGCCGGGAGCTATTGGGATAGCGTCATTAAAGAATCAATAGAAATACGGGTCCACGAGAATCTTGTGAACAGGGACGAAGGCTATGAACTGAGCGCGGCCTGGAATCCAGCATTAGCCGCAGTACGCCAGGAACGCAACAAGAACCGTCCAGCTCACGAGACGCGATCAGAATGCTCTGACGGAGACACGAACGGCGCACCCGCTTGCCCCTCCACCCCGCCCGCCGGCTCCGCTGGACCCAGCCTCCCGCGGCCAGGTGGTGGGGGGCACACCGCAAGTATAAAGGGACCGGCATCCGCGAAGTCTCGGCACTTCGCCAGAAGATGATAAGTATGTCACTCGTCGAAACGTCGCAGTTTGAAGACATTGCCACCCGGCTGGAAGCCCGAGAACTCTTCGCCAGCTGTATACGCCGGGAAAGCATACATTCACAGTATATGAAGTGTTTTTGATAGTGCATCCGCAGAGGCATGGCCACATGTTGTGCAACTTCCCACCCAGTGTTCTCAGTGTGAGGAAGGATCTGTCCTCTGCAGTCAAAATCCTCTCTAGCTATTGGGGATGATCCTACCACTTCTAATCGTTTTCGTGCTTTATGTAATGTTAGAGCTGTTTCGAAGTTTTATGCTCAGTGGTTTTCGGTTTTTAGATGTAGATAGAAAATTGATTGGTCGTTTTCACTGACTCTTATGTGTTCACGGAATCGTGCGATGAAATTACGTCCTGCCTGACAGATGTAGAAGTGTTTGCACTTCCACATTTGATTTTGTAAATTCCCGGTTCTGGCTCTCAAATTACTCTGAGCATTATGGGATTTAACTTCTGAGGTCATCAGTCTCCTAGAACTTAGAACTATTTAAACTTAACTAACCTAAGGACATCACACACATCCATGCCCGAGGCAGGATTCGAACCTGCGACCGTAGCGGTCGCGCGATTCTACACTGTAGCGCCTAGAACCGCTCGGCCTCCCCGGCCGGCTCCTGGTTCTGAGTTGTAAGTACTTCTGGAGGTTGCTAAGTGTAGTTTCGTTCTTAAATTGTTGTTAGTGCAAAAAACGACATTAATTATGGTATTTTTGGAACGTTCGTTAATTTTGTTGTGAATGTTACCTAAATATACTGTGGATATTTATTTAAATTTAGTGTGTGTCCTGTTTTCTGTAACTAGGTGGATGTCTTCGTGTAGTGTGTCTTGTTTTGGTTTTATTCGTTTGTTATATAATTGGGTGACAATTTTACGGTCAAAGATATTTTTGTAAGCTATATATTGTAGTATTTCAAGTTCATTACGGATTGCTTCTTTATTTAGTGGTAAATTTATTAATCTGTTTATCACGGAGTTTAAATATGCAAATTTATGTGAAGTCGGATGACATGAATCGGTATTTATGATACAATCGGTAGTGGTAGGCTTTCTGTATAGTTCAAAGTTGTGTTCAGTGTATCTTAGCTTACGAAATTCTTCACTAAAAATAATAATAATAATAATAATAATAATAATAGTAATAATAATAATAATCCGCGCGGGATTAGCCGAGCGGTCAAAAGCGCTGCAGTCATGGACTGTGCGGCTGGTCCCGGCGGAGGCTCGAGTGCTCCCTCGGGCATGGGTGTGTGGGTTTGTCCTTAGGATAATTTAGGTTAAGAAGTGTGTAATCTTAGGGAGTGATGACCTTAGCAGTTAAGTCCCATAAGATTTCACACACATTTGAACATTTTTTTTAAAAAAATTAAGTCTAAGATTCCTATAGAAATAGCACATTGTAATTCTCAAACTTTATATACCCAGGTACTTGAAAATGGAAACCTACCGAAGCAGCTGTCGTAATAATTAATAAATGGTTTCAGCAGTGATACTGGAACCTTACTTACAATGTCCTTTAAAGACATTTCACAGCAGGTCCAACCATCAAGGTATGTTTAACCAGTTACATGATGAACATCTCCTAAAAATTTGATAAATATCAAACTCGTGCTTCAAGGGGCAACACATTCAATTTCGTCATGGTATTTTGGGAAAAGAAAATCTGTGTTATTTTGTGAGGTCTTAGTAAATAAATACCATCTTTGCGAAATGGTTATAATTTCATTTTGGAATTTCTGACTTAGCTGGCCGCTGTGGCTGAGTGGTTCTAGGCGCTTCAGTCCGGGACCGCGCTGCTACTACGATCGCAGGTTCGAATCCTGCCTCGGACATGGATGTGTGTGATGTCCTTAGGTTAGTTAGGTTTAAGTAGTTCTAAGTCTAGGGGACTGATGACCTCAGATGTTAAGTCCCATAGTGCTTAGAACCATTTGAACCATTTTTTTCTGACTTAATTTTTTTTCTTTCTTGCCAGACGCGCGTAACAATGATAAATTCATGCGCTGATGTGCACTGTCAATTAAGAAGCATCCTACTACACACGTGTACTAAGTGGCAGACTTCGATTAACAACGTTACATACAACGTCGCAGTAAAATGTTACTCAGCTCCTAGCTCCACAGCGAAGGTAATTCGTCCGCCGATAAACGACCACAGAGAACTTTTATTTTTGCTTATGATTTCTTATACAAATAACCAATCAGTTGTCGCAATCTTTAGTCTTGCTTATAGTTAATAGCTGGAAGAGATTAAATAGTAACTTTAGACAGCCAATATTTGCGGTCAAATGAAAATCCTCATGGTGTAAATCAGGCTAGGCAACACCACTAGTTTATGCTTAGCGCGTGGATCGGAACTGTAGCTGATTGTCAAGTAACGTGAAAGGAATATATGAAAGGGCTATACAAAGGAAACAAACATGATGACAATGTTATGAAAGAGAAAAGAAATAGATGAAGACATATTAGGGATACGATACTGCGAGAAGAATTTGACAGTGGTCCGCAAAACCCAAGTCGGAACAACCATCTGGAGTAGACGACATACCCACAGAATTAATAAGATTCTTGGGAAAACCAACCATGAAAAATCCGTTCCACCTGCTAATCAAGATATAGAAGACAGTCGAAATATCATCTGCCATCAAAAACAATGTAGCAATCCCAGTTTCAAAAAAGACAAATGCTGACAGGTGTGAATATTTTCTAACCATGAGTTTAATAAATCTTCGTAGCAAAATATTAACACAAATTATTTATAGAAAAAGGGAAGGACTGGCAGAAGCTGACCTTTGGGAAGATCGATTTGGATTGCGGAGAAATGTAGGAACACGCGAGGCAATGATGACCCGACGGCTTATCTTACAAGGCTGAAGAAAAGCAAACCTGCATTTATAGCTCTCGTAGATTTTGAGAAACACTTTGACAATGTAGACTGGAATACAGTCTTCAAAATTTTGAATGTAAAATACAGTGAGCAATATGTTATCTACAACTTTTACAGAAACCAAACTACACTTACAAGAACCTAAGGACATGAAAGGGAAGCAGTTGTTGAGAAGGTAGTGAGACAGAGTTGTAGCATATCCTCGATGCTACTCAACCTGTACAGTGAACACGCAGTAAGGGAAACCAAGGAGAAATATGGAAAGGGATTAAAGTTCAGGAAGAAGAAACAAAATATTGAAGCTTGTCGATGGCATTCTGATTCTGTCAGAGACGACACAGGATATTGAAGTGCAGCTGTACGGAACGGATTGTGTATTGAAAAGAGATTTTAAGATTATCATAAACAAAACGGTATGGACTGTAGTTTAATTATATCAGATGTTTCTGAGGGAATCAGATGAGGAAATGAGATATTAAAAGAAGTGGAGAAGTTCTGATATTTGGGCAGCAAAATAACTGATGATGATTGAAGTAGAGTGGATATGAAACGCGGACTCGCGATAGCGACAAAAGGCTTTCGCAGGGATATACAACGCTTGACAATAATGAGTGAAGCACCCAGAAGACATGGCCGGATGTCAGTGTAGCTTCATACACGTACACACCACTGACATGTAAATTAATAGTGCTACAAGTCTGTGTGACTGACAGAACGACCATCAGAATGCATTAACATTGTTCGTGTTTAATGCTGTTAGTAGGCCTGATAGGGTATATAATGGACGTGGACATCACCAAATGTTGATTGACCACTGTGTGGGATAAAAAGGTGGTGACCACTCTTGAGAGACAGCGTTATCAGCACCTGATAGAGTTTGTAAAGGGACTCATAATGGGTCTCCATTTTCCAATTGTTTCAGTCGTGCAATATTCAGATTTGTGAGGCATTCAGAAGTCAGTGGTCCGATGCTGGACTGCTTGAGAACGCGAGGGCAGGCATACTCGTCGTTAATATTCTGGGCAACCACGTCTGATCAGCAAAAGGGATGATCACGGTATTGAACAGAAAGCACAGCGTAACCTCTTCACATCTGTCCCTCCATCCTGAGAACAAGTAATGGACTCCCTACAACATTCTGTGTCATCCCACAACATACGTCAGAGACTATAAGCAGCAGGCCTAGGGAATTACAGTCCGATGAATAGGTTGCTGTCACCACCACAACATAAACGGCCGCGTTTGGAGTGGTATCGTGACCGGAAAGAATGGACTAGTGATGAATGTTGTCACACGGTGTTCAGCAATTGTTCGAATGGCTCTAAGCACTATGGGACTTAACATCTGAGGTCATCAGTCCCCTGGACTTAGACCCACTTAAACCTAACTAACCTAAGGACATCACACACATCCATGCCCGAGGCAGGATTCGAACCTGCGACCGTAGCAGCAGCGCGGTTCCGGACTGAAGCGCCTAGAACCCTCGGCCACAGTGGCCGGCGTTCAGTAATGAACTGCGGTTCTGCACTACCATGGATGACCATCACTGGCGAGTATGGCGGCGACCTGGAGGGTCTCATTCTTCCAGTGCTTTGGAGAGGCACAGCGGTGTCATTCCGGGCTCATAACGTGGGGAGTCCTCGTCTGTGACGTCAGGTAACGGCTGGTAGTGATTGAGGAGGGAGCTCTGAAGGCAGAACTACACGTCACAGACATCCTGCGTCTTCACGTGTTACATCTCATGCAGTCCGGCCAGGGTAGCTGAGTGGTCAGCGCGACAGAATGTCAATCCTAAGGGACCGGGTTCGATTGCCGGCTGGGTCGGAGATTTTCTCCGCTCAGGGACTGGGTGTTGTGTTGTCATCATCATCGTTTTATCCCCATCGACGCGCAAGTCACCGAAGTGGCGTAAAATCGAAAGACTTGCACCCGGCGAACGGTCTACCCGACGGGAGACCCTAGTCACGCGACATTTACATTTTACCTCTAATGCAAAAGTTTCGCGATGCCATTCTTCAGGACGATTTTTTTTTATGAACTACCTGTGTGATTTGGCCAGCAATATCCCTAGATCTGCCATCGATAGAATAATGCGTGAGACCAGCTCGGATGTCAACTGCATTCGAGTTCAGTTTCCAGGATATTGTGGATCAGTTAAAACAGGTGCGGGCCAGTTTGCTACGTGAGAGGATACAACGCCTTTAAGACACCCTTCCCAACAAAATTAGTGCATACATTCAGGTCAGAGTGGGTGTAACGTCATATTGATAAGTCGGCTCGTACTGCTATGTAGTTTGTAAATCTGGCTCGATTTTAAAATCATTGAAATAACGTCACATACCCCGTCAACCCATGAAGGTCATTTCATTTCCTCCTACCTCTATGAGTGCTTAATTTTTTTGTCAGGCAGAGTACAGGGTGTCTCAAAAAGAATGTTAGGATTGAAAAAAATCGTTACTATTATGTTACTTGAGACATGTGCGTGAACAACGTAATGTTGGAAAGAACAAACTCTCGAGTCTTACATGGTTCCCGCTAGGTAGCGACAGTGTGCGCCCACTTCAGTTCTAGTAAAAATGGTGTCAGGACAACAGAAAGCGTTTTGTGTTCTACGATTTGTGATGTGCGGGTCAGTAATAACTGTTCAGCGTGACTTTCGTGCTAGGTATGATGTGCATCCTCCTACAGCACAGAGCATTAGACGACGGGATCAACAACTCCGAAAAACAAATTGTTTGTGTAAAGGCAAATCGCCGGGCCGTCGCAGAGTGTCTGACACAGACGTCGAACGCATGCGCCATAGTTTCACAAGGAGTCCGCAGAATTTCGTTCACCGTGCAGCTCGACAGCTCAACATGCCCTCGGTGTCCGTCTGGCGTATGTTCCGTCGACGTTTACACATGAAACCATACAAAATTCAGCTGCTGCAAGCTCTTCGTGAAGATGTCAGACAACAACGTGGAGTTCTGTAATGTCGTTCTTGGCAAGATGGAGGGTGACAGTTTTCTTCCACGCTTAGTGTTAAGTAACGAGGCAACATTCCATTAAATGGAAAGGTGAACCGTCATAATCTGAGTATATGGCGTACGGAACAACCACTTAAAGTTGTACAACGTGAGAGGGACTCTCCAAATTTAATTTGTTTTGTGCAGTTTCATTTTAAAAGATGTATAGTCCATTTTTCTTCGCCGAGAACACTGTTACAGGAAGCGCATATCTCGATATGCCTCAGAACTTTCTTTTCCTTCAGTTGGAGACTGATTCGAACGACTTCATTCGCCAACAGTATGGGACACCGCCATGCTCGCTGCAGTGAGGGTACAATTTGAATACCGCTTTGACATATGCCATGCATCACAAGGTGCGCATATTGAACATCTACGAAAAGGCATGAAAAAAAAAGTTTTAGAGTTTCCCGTTCATCTAAAAACAAAATTCATTGTATATGTTTATTAGTTTCAGAAATATAGACGTGCCAAATCGCATGATATTTTTTGATACGCCCTGTACTTAGCATCCAATACAAATTAAAGAGTAAGGAAGTTTTGTTAACAGTATTAATCTGGAGTGCAACCTTATACGGAAGTGAAACGTGGGCGACGAACAGTACAGGCGAATAGAGAATAGAGGCTTCTGAAATGTACTACAGAAGAATGTTGTAGATTAGATGGTCAGACTGGAAAGTTAATGAAGAGGTAATAATCGAGAAGGAATTTATGTCGCAACTTGACTAAACGATCAGTTTCTACGACATATCCTGAGGCAAGAAGGAATAGTTAATTTGGTAATGGAGGGGAGTGCAGCGGGTAAAAATTGTAGAGGGGGACCCACTCTTGACTAAAGTAAGTAGGCTGAAGTGGATGTAGGATGCAATAGTTATGCAAAGATGAAGAGACTTGCACAGGATGGACTAGTGTGGAGACCTGCATCAAACCAGTCGGTCTTCAGACTGAATACCACAGCAACAAAATTGGATTATATCTGTCATAACGAATGGATAAGTAGGAGAGGATCAGTTTCATGGCCTATAACAATCCTTCAGATTATCAGCTACATCCTTTAAAACAGCTGAATTATGCAGCAGATGTTCAAAATGAGGAGGCACTTTGTTGTCAGTTCATAGAAGCCTGCGAAACCATTCAACACCGTCAAGCAATGCTTGATACTGAGTAAGTGTTTAAGAAGACCACCCAGCGAAGGTCACCTGTCTCCAATTCACCCCCCCCCCTAACCCCCAGGCCGGAAACAGCGTATACAGTCTGACTGTGTACATAGTCAATTCAGTGTGCAAGTATGAGAAACTGCTCTAAATGTTTGCGTATCATGTATCTGAGATGGAACCTGGGAACCACCCTAGTATTCACCTATTGGGATCAGAAAACCGCCTAAAATCCACATCCAGGCTGGCTACCACACCGAAACCTCATTTTTAATCCGCCGGGCGGTTTCCATCAAGGCCGGCATACTCCCCGTCTCGGAGCGGAGCGTTCACACGCGCGGCTACCCGAGCGGATACTGTGTTTAAAACAGTCAATGAGCCGATGAACGCATGTGTTTGTGTGGAAGCGAGCTGAGGATATTTTAAACATTTTTCATGCTTTTCCTGAGTTGAGAAATTTGTGTCACGCTCTTCCATATATAACTTAAAAACGAAAGACTTTCGGACCTATATCTATACCCTATGTTGGTTGAACGAATCCGTTCACAAAGCTTAATGCCCTTGTGATACATCCTCTATTGTAACTGCACAATAGTTTTCCTGGGTGTATTGAATCATATGGAAAATGAGATGCAAAAAGAGGACAGGTGCTGGAAAAAAAGATGTTTAAACAGTTATTAACAACTGCAAATTTTCATCCCGACCCAAAACATTTTTTATGGTAGGCTGTAACAACGGAGACGGATAATTAACGTCCATAATGGTCCTAGTAACCACGGCCTTTGTATCAAGTGGGAGTGCTTTTTGCCATTACATTATCTATGCTGTTATCTCCACAGGTAATTGTTTAAATCGTGTTACATTAAATACAAGAATGATATTGTTAATAACGTAAAACACACAATTACTGATTTTCCTCTTTACTTCACGGGACCTAAACGCACAACCAGTTTCGAGAATACCCTGTATTATACAGGGTGTTAAAAAAAAGGTACGGCCAAACTTACAGGAAACATTCCTCACACACAAATAAAGAAAAATGTTATGTGGACATGTGTCCTGAAACGCTTAATTTCCATGTTAGAGCTCATTTTAGTTTCGTCAGTATGTACTGTACTTCCTCGATTCACCGCCAGTTGGCCCAATTGAAGGAAGGTAATGTTGACTTCGGTGCTTGTGTTGACATGCGACTCATTGCCCTATAGTACTAGCATCAAGCACATCAGTACGTAGCATCAACAGGTTAGTGTTCATCACGAACGTGGTTTTGCAGTCAGTGCGATGTTTACAAATGCGGGGTTGGCACATGCCCATTTTATGTATGGGGCAATAGCCGTGGCGCGGTACGTTTGTATCGAGACAGATTTCCAGAACGAAGGTATCCCGACAGGAAGACGTTCGAAGCAATTGATCGGAGTCTTTGAGAGCACGGAACATTCCAGCCTATGACTCGCGACTGGGGAAGACCTTGAACGACGAGGACATCTGCAATGGACGAGGCAATTCTTCGTGCAGTTGATGATAACCCTAATGTCAGCGTCAGAGACGTTGCTGCTGTACAGGGTAACGTTGACCACGTCACTGTATGGAGAGTGCTACGGGAGAACCAGTTGCCGGGTTCGGTGGCCGAGCGGTTCTAGGCACTTCAGTCCGGAACCGCGCGACTGCTGCAGTCGCAGGTTCGAAACCTGCCTCGGGCATGGATGTGTGTGACGTCCTTAGGTTAGTTAGGTTTAAGTAGTTCTAAGTTCTAGGGGACTGATGACCTCAGCAGTTAACTCCCATAGTGCTCAGAGCCATTGGAGAACCAGTTGTTTCCGTACCATGTACAGCGTGTGCAGGCACTATCAGCAGCTGATTGGCCTCCACGGGTACATTTCTGCGAATGGTTCATCCAACAATGTGTTAATCCTCATTTCAGTGCAAATGTTCTCTTTACGGATGAGATTTCATTCGAACGTGATCAAATTGTAAATTTTCACAATCAACATGTGTCGGCTGACGAGAATCAGCACGCAATTGTGCAATCACGTCATCAACACAGATTTTCTGTGAACGTTTGGGCAAGCATTGTTGGTGATGTCTTGATTGCGCCCCATGTTCTTTCTTTGTGTGTGAGGAATGTTTCCTGAAAGTTTGGCCGTACCTTCTTGTAAAACCCTGTATCCACTTCTGGAATCGTCAGCGTGGGGGCTATCTGTAGTATTATGATTTTATCGATCCTACAAGGTGAAAATTTATTCAGTATTCGTACCCTATACTTCTGATTTACACCTAAGTGAGCCAAGGCTATGGAAATACCGATCCGTATAAATGTGGAGGATTGTTGAGGGGGATGGTTGCAGTGATTTGCAGCACATGAAGCTTCCTGTCAAACTGAGCTATCCGACCACACCTATTGCTCCAGCTCAAACTTCAGTCTTACATCTACATCCATACTCTGCAAACCACCGTGAAGTGCATGGCGGAAGAAACTTCACATTGTACCAGTTATTGGGACTTCTTCTCAATCCACTCACGCATGGAGCGCAGGGAGAATGATAATTTAAATGCCTCTGTGCAGGTTGTAATTAATCTAATTTTGTATAAATTTAAGGTGGTTGTGGGAGAAAGGAAAGGAAAGAGAAGGAATTCACGATGTCAGCTTCATCGGAACATTATGCAGAGTCAGTGGCGTCGAATGAAAATGTGTGTCAGACCGGGATTCTAAACGGGGATATCTTGCTTAGTAGGCACCTGCGTTAACCGCTGCGCCACCCGCGAACTCACTCGATACGCCTCTCGGCCTACCCACATTCCCACCTATCACCATCTTTCCACAGACCCCGCCCATGTCCTTCAAGCTCGCTACTTTGAGATTCCTGCTGTAGATCGAACGTGACTATGCATCTCGCACTGAAGACGGTGGATTCATAGCCCATCGAGGCGACTCAGTTGTATGAATGTGTCGTGTGTCTTCTTTCGTCCGAAAGAACAGACACCACGCATTTATATAATCTAATATTGTCCTCACAAGCCTCATGGGAGCAATACGAAGAGGGTTGTAGCATATTGCTGGATTCACTATTTAAAGCTGATTCATGAAAATTTGCAAGTAGACTCTCTCGGGATAATTTGCATCTCTTCGGGTACCTGTCAGTACAGTTTCTCCAGCAACCCTGTGACACTCTACCACGTGTCAAACAAACAGTAACCATTTGTGCTGCTCTTCTCTGTATATGTTCAGTATCACCTGTTGGTTCTATTTCGTACGAGTCCCACACACTTGGGCGATATTCTAGGATAGGTCGCACAAATGATTTGCAAACAATCTCCTTTGTAGACTGATTGCATTTCCCAAGTATTCTACCTATGAACTGAAGCCTGCCCTCTGCCTGACCTACGACTGAGCCTCTGTGAAAAATTCCATTTCATATCCTTGCAAAATATTACACCGAGATATTTGTATCAGTTGAACGATTCCAACTGTCACTCGTTGATAGTGTACTCGTAGGTTTATACGTTTCTTCTATGCCTCTGTTGTACCTTCCATTTCTCTTGCATACATTTATGGACTAGCACCCAATTTGGATGTGTCAGGAAGCTTGATTTCTGCACATGCTCCTAAACAGAGTGAAAGATTCGTTCTTCACATAATCTTTTCACCCCAAAATGTATCTTCGCCCAGCAGCGGCGTGTATGCAGATTTGGTACTTCCTCCTTCATTAAAACTGTGTACCAGAAAATAAGTCAAACCCATAACCTTTGCCTTTGAAAGGTGAATTTCTCTATCATTGTCATTAAGCCATTGTTTGACATATTCTCTTTCCATTAAATGCTATCCTAGCACAGTATCCAGATACGTCTCTCAATAATAAAACTGTAGCAAATAAATACGAATACTGTGAAAAAAAAGTAGTAGGCTCTAATAATTGCAAAATATCTACAAATATTGACGTGTGAGACAGTGCTCTTTGGTAATTACGTCTTATATAACTTAATGATTCACTTTGAATGTAACAAACTACGTAGAAAAGAGAGAAGAGCTAAATTATCACCTGTGAAATTGTCCCCAGAAAGATACATTTTAGAAACAAATAGTTATTCTAAAATTTGGCCGCATTAGTGACAGTGGCACGGATAGTGCTGTTTGTAGCTGTTTGTAACTAGCTAGTCCAATGATCCAGCCTACTCCGGGTCGCTACAAGTCAGAATGGGCGAGAGAAATGTTTAAGGAAAGGGTAGAACCACGCCTGGGCGTACAGTGATAGTATTGACAGGTGGTTTATTCACGCAGCCTTATACAGCACTCCGGCCGGCCTCAGGATCGTAATGTGTGTATGTAAACACAGTTGACTGCGGAATGTGCTGCCACTCCTATTATGCCGGTGACGTCCACTGTCCTGGGTCGTAGGCGGCTGCTACCAGCCAGCGAAGAACAAGCGCTGTCTGCCCAGGCCCTCCGAAATTTGGCCAGCTATGCACCCCCACGATTACTCCTTGTCCACATGTCGCGCTCATGGGTGCAATAGCCGACACTAGATGTCCTGATGACAAACAGCAATGCCCCGGAACCCCCAGGGGTAGACCAGGACAGTGCCGGTGACGTCTAGGTGGCCAGAAGTGTAAGTAGGCTGTTTAGGTTTTTTATTGGTAACGCCACCTGTGTGCAGTCTGTGGCTAGTTTGCATTGTTGTCTGCCATTGTAGTGTTGGGCAGAGGCAGCTGGCTGTGAACAACGCGTAGCGTTGCGCAGTTGGAGGTGAGCCGCCAGCAGTGGTGGATGTGGGGAGAGAGATGGCGGAGTTTTGAAATTTGTCATGAACTGCTATATTTATATATGATGATATCAAGGTAAATACATTGTTTGTTCTCTATTAATATCTTTCATTTGCTAACTATCCCTATCAGTAGTTAGTGCCTTCAGTAGTTTGAATCTATTATTTAGCTGGCAGTAGTGGCGCTCGCTGTATTGCAGTAGCTTGAGCAGCGAAGATTTTTGTGAGGTAAGTGATTTGTGAAAGGTATAGTTTACTGTTAGTCAGGGCCCATTCTTTTGTAGGGATTATTGAAAGTCAGATTGCGTTGCGCTAACAAAATATTGTGTGTCAGTTTAAGCACAGTCATTTGTAATTGTTCAAAAGGGGAAGTTTCATAGAAGGCCGCGAGGGAGTGCCTAGGAGGCCGCAAGGTCGTTCCTCCCCCAGTCATACCATAGACAGCTTGCAGTTCGTCAGCCAAAGTCCCTCAGAGGGCAAAGGTTGGCCTGACACAAGCTCTCCGCATCGGTAGAATTTGCCAAATCCCGCAGTCGCCCTGGCACAAGTACTTCGAGCCTTGTATTGGAATTCGTGTTAATCAGCGAGCAGGGAGCCAACATATCTTCATCGTCCAGGACTAGCTTTGGTTTCTCTAGAACACAAAAGCCCTTCATTCTCTCCTGTTCGTGATGCAGACATAATGGCAACATGAGTGAATGCCTTAGCTCGATTATTTATACCCTTGTATCTAAGCTCGTGACATAGTCCTATCGCGTGAAGGGGAATGGGTAGGTTTGCCATACTCTTGTCCTGTCAGCTTTTCCTTCGCTCGCTCAGCCTCGAGCACGAGTTGTTAGACCCGGTTAAATTAGCGACGCGTGAGTTTCTCTGCAGCACGCACTTGCTCTGAGTTACAAAATATTACCTCACTCTTCGTCACACTGTGTTGTGGCGTCCACAGTCCTATGCATCTCGGATGTGACCAGTGTCACAAGCCCCGTATGACTGGAGTGTTTTGACGTAATGTCAACAGTACTGTCCAGTGGTTTATTTGATTAGCACACCAGCCAATATGGCCTCTACTGGCTCGCCGTGGCTGGAATCAAACTTTGAAAACTTACAATTCGCGCGCCAAAATTTTTGAGGTGCAGCACTGTCTAGTGCTTCATCATGTAAAAGGTTGTCATATTCTCGCTCATCGATGACACATACTAAGAGAAAGAAAACTGCGAACCACGAAGAAATTATCCGAATCGAATGGAAATCGGCATATACGATGTATATGTAGAGATAAACAAATGATTACAGTTTCAGAAAAATTGGATGATTTGGTCAAGAAAAAGAGCTTCACAAGCTGAGGAGGCCAATAATACAGTGGTGCACCTCTGGCCACTATGCAAACAGCTGTTCGGCTTAGTATTGATTGACAGAGTTTCTGCATGTCGTCCTGAGGGATATCGTGCTAAATTCTGTCCAATAGGCGCGTTAGGTCGTCAAAATCCCGAAGTGGTTGGAGGGCGCTGTTTATAATGCCCCAAACGTTCTCAATTGGGAAGAGATCCGGGGACCTTGCTGGCCAATGTAAGGTTTGGCAAGCACAAAGACCAGCAGTATAAACTCTCGCCATGTACAGGCGGGCATTGTCTTACTGAAATGTAAGTCCAGGCCACCCTGCCATGAAAGGCAACAAAACGGGGCGTAGAATATAGGCGATATACCGCTGTGCTGTAAGGGTGCCGCTGATGACATTCAAAGCGGTCCTGCTCTGAAAAGAAAGGGCAGCCTATATCATCGCTTCTGGCTGTTGGGCCGTATGGTGGGCGACAGTTAGGTTGGTTGGTGTGTGAGATTGAAGGGACCAGACTGCGATGGTCATCAGTCCCTAGCGACAGTCAGGTAGATACCCCACCGTTGTCCTGGGCGTCTCCAGATACTGGCTGAAGTAGAATTGTCTTCATTGATGAGTTCCGCTTCGAACTGAGCCCCGATGACCAGCGAAGATGTGTCTGGACAACTGTGAGACACAACCTGACTGCCGCCCGCCATACGGTCCGACAGCCAGGAGTGAGGGCCTGGATTGCCATTTTATTTCATAGCAGGATCGCTTTGGTTGTTATCTGCGGCACTGTTACATCGAAGCGGTATGTTAACGATATTCTACGCACTGTTTATTTGCTCTTTATGGAAAGCCGTCCTGGGTTAACATTTGAGCAAGATAATGGCCATCCACACACACGGTTGGTGCTTGTACTGCTTGTCCTCGTGTTTCCCAAATTCTATTTTGGCTAGCAAGGTCACCGGACCCCTCGCCAGCTGAGAACGTTTGGAGCATTTGTGAGTAGAGCCTTCCAACTAGCTCGTAATTTTGAAGATCGTGGCTGGACAGAATTTGGTCCGATATCCATCAGGAAGACATACGAAGTGTGTGTTTTTAAGTAAGGTCCGTTTGAACATAAATACACAACGAAAGGTTATTTCAAAAAAGTAAATATATTTTCAGAAAGTACATACTTCACTCTATTTTTCGACATAGTTGCCAAGTTTGTTGAAACACGTATCATACCTCTCAACCAATTTTAAAATACCCTCTTCATAAAAACTTTCCGCCTGCTCCGATAACCATGAGTTCATTGCCGTTTTCACGTCGTCATCATTGTAACGGTTGCCACTGAGATGTTGTTTGAGGTGGAGGAACAGATGGTAATCGCTCGGCGCAAGATCAGGACTGTAGGGTGGGTAGTCTAAAGCTTCCCAGCCAAAACTGTCCAATAAATCGCGGGTCTGACCTGCAGTGTGAGGTCTTGCATTGTCATGGAGAAGGACAATTTCCTTTGTCAGCATGCCGCGTCTTTTGTTTCGAATCGCTCTGTGTACCTTTCTCAGGGTTTGGCAGTATGCTTCTGCATTGATAGTGGTTCCTCGTTGCATGAAGTTGACCAACAAAACACCATTCCTATACCAAAACACCCATGCCATGATTTTGCGCTGGGACAGTCTGTTTTCCTTCACCTTTACAGGCGAGTGTATGTGTCTCCATTCCATGCTGGTTGCTTCGATTCGGGCATGATATGCGAATCCAATGTCTTGTCTCCAGTTACGATCTGACTAAAGAAGCCGTCACCTTCTTCGTGATTACGAGTCAAGAACTTCTTCGCACACTCAAATCTTTGGTTTTTGTGGTCCTCTGTTAGGAGTTTCGGGCTCCAACGGGAGCACAGTTTCCTAAACTTTAGGTGTTCAGAAACAGTGTTGTAAAGCACTGATCTTGACACTTCAGGAAATTCGTTTGAGAGACCTGTTATTGTGAAGCGCCTGTTCTAACGAATCCTCGCTTCAACTGAAGCCACCAAATCGTCTGTAATCAAAGAAGGGCGACTGGAGCGGTCCTCATCATGAACGTTGTCACGGCCCTCTTTGAACTCTCGTACCCACTTACGCACTTTGCTTTCACTCATAACAGTATCACCGTACACTTCACAAATCTGTCGATGAATTTCTGCAGCAGACAGGTTCCTTCCAGACAAAAACCATATCACTGAGCGACCCTCACACGCGGCGGGCGAGTTGATAGTCTTAAACATTTTGACAGCACAGAACAGAACCGTACAGGTTAGCTTCAGACCTTAAACTGAGTTGTTCCCGAGGCATGTCGGCACACGACGCACGGGCTCGTTGCGGTATGCGCGCGAACTACAAGTGTCTACAACAAAACGGATCTTACTAAAAAAAAACACGCCTCGTACAACTACTCTATCAATCAATGCCAAGCAGAATAACTGCTTGGATAAGGGCCAGAGGTGAATAAGTCTATTACTGACTTGCTAATCATATTTCTGCTTGTGTTAGAGCGTATATGTCCTTTCCCCGGGATGTTCCATTTCTTCAGTGTGTCCTTTGCTCTGTGGACGACAGTTTGAAACTAGTTGAGTGGTTTCGATGAGACCAGGTTTCTTCATTGCCATGGGATGCGCTCTCTTTGCGGCCAACAATTTTCAGATAGTTGGGAAATTTATAGTTTTATAGTTCAACCCAGCTTTCATTATATCTATGTTGAGTAGGTCTTTATGGTACAGGAAAGAGTTAACAGACGTCACAGTTAGTGGCGAAGAATAACTTTCATGAAGGCGATGATGGCCTCTCAGTACTTGGAGAAATCTTGCGTCACAGCACAAATCGAGCTGTACTTGCAACGGAATGACGTTTGTGTGTCTACTTTCGTCTCAGATCTATGAGTATCTTTCTTTTAGGGTAACACTGGTCTTTCTGGCTGGAAATGATTTTTACCATGTGGGTCAACTGAGCAGCGTAGCACTATGACAGATGTGCTTACTGCTTTAAGGTGAGAGAGCCCTCCCCGACCCACTCCCCGTAATCCTCTCAGTTTGTAAAGTAGTGGGTTGTGAGACGAGACCGTTACCTTGAAACTGTAACTGTGGTTTTGAAGTGGAATTCGTAGCTGCATTTCTAAACCCGACGTTTAGGTGAGTCGTTGTGTGTCACATCTTTTCAAACCCACTTCATTTACAGTTTCTGTGATATTTTATTGCTTTTTTTTATAAAAAAACGCATTCTGGGTTTTCAAGGTTGTTATCCATTGACATAAAAACATCGCAACACGAAGAAGGGGTTGTGCGACATAAACGAAAGTTGGTAGACGTGTTTCTACAAGAACATCTGGCCACGAAGCTAAAATAAATCTGCGAAATCATGAAAACAGCGGGCTCTGTACAGTTGTATTAACTCAAGGAAAGAGAGAATGCGTCTGTAAATCTCTGCTCCCAAAAGAAAGAAGAAAGATGATTTAATGCATCGTGGTCAGGAAAGACAAAATGTTCTTATCAACATAATTATGTTCTACAACGCATTTGTAGTGAGATACAGACGCTGCAAAAAATGTTATTCCGTGTCCTTCCACCGATACATTCTATTGTGACACATTTGTTGTAAAGGCGCTTATACCATCCACATGTAGTACTAAACAAACGTGTCTAGGCCTGAAGTACACAGATGGTACCTGTTATCGTACACGGTAACTGGATGTGCGTATACCAAAGGCTGAAACACCCTCAAGCACAGCGAGTAGTGAACGGCGAAACAAGGCAAGTAGCTGGTCGCATATGAAACATTTATACATTGTTCAAACGGATAAGAATGTGACATGTTGTTCAGGTATGGTGGTACAACGAAAAAGCGCTTGGCGTGAAGCTGCACGCCTGTATAGGCAAGGTAGAATGCTAAAAATTATTGACTGCCCCTATTAATCAAAACTTGAACTGGGAAAAACTTATTACTGAGCTTCTCAACAGTTAAGTTCAGCTAATTCTGTTCTTCTAAGTGGTAGCCTTCGAAACAAAAGATCAATCTCCTAACATATTTTACATATTTACAATAAATAATGTCTTATGGACTAATTTTCTGGGGTCATTCGTGACTTAGAAAGCAAGCACTGATCGCGTAAAAGCAAGCAGTAAATATAATTTGTGGTATTCTCCCGCAGTCATCTTGTAGGTACCTCGTAAAGAAGTTACGTATTTTAACTTCAAAAAATATAGGGTGTTTAAAAAAGTATCACATATTTTTACAAGAGGTAATATTGGTCAAAACCAGAAGAAAACTTCCTATAACGACATGTTCGGACACCAGTACCTATTGAGATATCAGGCAATCTGTCCTGTCACTCCCATCTGCCTGTTTTGTAGAAGTAAACACTATAGGCAATCCTGAATGTGATTACCACAAATCCTGACACATCCTTCAGCCCTTCTTCGTAATAAAGCACGCACTTTTTCAAACACACCTGGCTCCATTCAGATTAAGTCACATGCGTTGGTCAAAGGCTCCTATAACGTCGGCACATTTACTTCGAATTGGGCATACACCAATGCCCTTAAATGTCCCCATGACCAGAAATCCAACTAATTCAGGACCACTGAACAGACAGACCATGCTACCGGACCTTCTTAATCAACCTTTCGCCCGTGAAACGTACGTACTTTCGTACGATCCGTAGAAAAGGGTGTGATGCTCCGTCGTGCGTAATCACTGTCGTTCTCTTCCTGCAAAGGTAACGTTCTCCTATAATGCTGGTAATTCATCGCGCAGAAATCGGTGATACATAGTACCTGTTAATCTGTTGGCAAAGTGTATGCTCCCATGACTCTGTCATTGACAATTCCTTCCCATATATCGATACTGAAGCGATCGTGGTTCCTCACTTCCATGGCTGCCCACACGTGTGTATTGTGGTAATTTACTATGTTATTTCTTGTGAGCCTTCGAATACTACACAATACTCATCACAGGTACAGTGAGCCATATCTCAACAGCTGTTGGTTTCCAGACGTATGTTATAGGAACTTTTGTTATAGTCTTCGTGCTTGTCAAACCCTACCTTGCCCAGCAAGGTCGCCGGATCTCTCCCCAAATGAGAAAATTTTGAGCATTATGGGCGGGGCCCTCCATCCAGCTCGGGATTTCGACGATCTAATGCGCCAATTGGACAGAATTTGGCTCGATATCCTTCAGGAGGACGTTCAACAACTTTATCGATCAATGCCAAGCCGAATAACTGCTTAGATAAGAGCCAAAGGTGGACCAGTCTATTATTGACTTGATCAATTTGTGAAGCTCTCATGAAAAATCATCCATTTTTTTCTGAAACTGTAGTGATTTATTTGTC
The DNA here is from genome assembly GCF_023864345.2 of Schistocerca serialis cubense. NCBI lineage: Eukaryota > Metazoa > Arthropoda > Insecta > Orthoptera > Acrididae > Schistocerca > Schistocerca serialis. Next base: position 224,763,477 of record NC_064640.1, read on the forward strand.
TGTATATTTACATCACATCTACCTATTTCCATCACAAGCGGATAGTTCCTTCGCGGTACGTCGTTTTTCTTTGTCTTAGAGCGTACAATAGTCTCTTGCTGTAGGCAGGTGTTAATCCCCAACGGATGCTGGTCAGTTAACATAAACACTGATTTTCAGACTCAGTGTGTGACGCGATATTATCCATGCAACAACGGTGACTGAATGACCCAGCATCCTAGAAATTCTTGCAAATCACGCTGGTTACACTAATGGAAAATGTGCTCCTAGCAGAACGCCGAGCCCCGTGATTCATATATGGGGGCCTAAAATATATCAGTTAGTGAGTACGCCATCTTTTGGACGACTGCTTCCCAAGAAGGTAGATCTACCGTTGAAGTTCATGGCACTGGCCTATCCGATATGCCTGTCAGAACGTCCCCTATGATGTGGCTACTGTAAGTTTTGTAGCGCTTAGCGTGCAATTCAGAAACAACACTTGGTGCGACATGTTTATTATCTTGATCCAAGGAAGTATCTCCCAATGTTTGTTACAAATGATTACAAACATCTTCTATAAACGATAACAGACGTTGCAGTACCGTTACCAAGCATCGGATACAGACATGACTCTATAGCCGAGGCCACTATTGGACACTAGTGCGGTGAAAGTCAACCACGAGACAACCAATCTGACACACGGCTGTGGGAGATCATTACTAATTGGAGGGCAAGGTGAGGAGGGATACCAAACTATATTTTCTGATTATCAGACTTTGTGTAAATGTCTTTCATTAAATTCCAAATCTGTCCAACGAATCTCATCGAGCGAGCGCATGTGATGCTGTACCGGTGATCCGTCTGCACGTGGAATCTCTTTGACATTCCTTGGGCGGAGTAGGTTATGTGCTGGCACCGCGTTTCATCCTCTCTCTTTGTCATTAGTGAAATAAATACAATATTTCACTTCATATGCACTCATGCCAGACAAAAAAATGGCTCCAAGCACTATGGGACTTAACATCTGAGGTCATCAGTCCCATAGAATTAGAACTACCGAAACCTAACTAACCTAAGGACATCACACATATCCATGCCCGAGGCAGGATTCGAACCTGCGACCGCAGCAGCAGCGCGGTTCCGGACTGAAGCACCTAGAACCGCTCGGCAACAGCGGCTGGCCATGCCAGACGTATACATTAGTCACATTGTAGTCACAGCACTCATACTGAGCTGTACGACGTACCGACCACCTGACTTCGTATATGCCGACAAGACAGCCGTGTGTAAGCATCGTCGGCCCAAGTACAATCTCCCGGAATACTGCTAGCTGATGGACATCTGAACACGTGCTGCTCTCCCTATGTAGCCCGTTGCTGTCATTTTTATGTAACAAGGGTTAAAATAAGTCCCCTCTGTATCCCTCCCACTGGTGTATGTGGTGCTGATCTATTTCTTGATGGATCGTTCGTTGTGAGAGTACCAATATCACGAACTTCTCTGACCCACAGTTTATGTAATTTTCAGAAAAAATTGTTTTACTTCTCTTATTTAATGGGAATTTGTTTATTTACAGTTAATTTGACCAATAAATGCATAATGTATGTGACGATACAAAAAAACTGGTTGGTGCGTGACGTACATTGTGAGGTGGCACATGGGATAAGACACCACACGCGTTTTGAGTAGAGAAGTTTCTGTAACGGAAGATCCTTCAAAAGTTGGTGGAAGACGATGTGTTGGAAGGTTGACATGCTTGTTGGCACTCAGTGAATAGCGTATAAAAAATTGTATGTAAGATGATTGCCTCATTATTTCTACTACACACTTACACTCCATTGACGGCACCGACGTTGCACTTGGAAGGAGATGTTTACCTACCTATATGAATAATCTCCAGTATAACTTTTCTATGGTTAGTGAAGGTTACTTCGTCAGTAAACAAGATACACGACATCTCCAGCATTAATGAAACCTGACAAAGTGCCAAGTCGCTGGTCGCGTATGAAACATTGTTCAAACGGATAAGAAGGTAACAAAATCGTTTTCATGTAGCTTGTAACGCCGGAAATGCATATCCTCCTATTTCCATCTATTGTACTATTATTTTTTTTCCTTGTTTTGTTACCTCAAGATATGACATTTCTGTCTCTTTATATATTGTAATTGTTTTACTATTTGTATATATGTATTTATGCATTTATGTCGATGTATAATTGGTTTGTTTCGTAAATATTATTTGTATTTTTACGCTGGGTCTTGCCTAGGGAAAACTGCTATCGAACGATTACAACGATAGGTCGTGTGAAGACTCAAAGTGTGTAGGATCTTTGGTAGTGTTAACTCTGCCGCGTGGAGCGCGGGCAGAGCGGTCGGGGTCTGGCTGGAGTAGCGAGTGGAGCAGGTGTGTTGTGTGACGCTCCCGCGAGTTGCCGCGCTTTCGGGGTTTGGCAGCATGTAATTGCGCTCGACTCGCGATGATAGTTTCTGACATGGTGTCGCGGACGGGAAGCATTAGCTGGCGCACATCAAGAGCCCGTTTCGTCTGGTGACCGTGTCGAGAAGAAGGCGCGCCAACATCCAGCTTCTGCAACAGCGACGGCCGACAATGAGTGACTGTCGCCACCTCCTCGATCGACGGCTTCATACCTTCAATCAACCAACAAGGAAGACTAAAAGCACGTAAAGTTTCAGAACTGTATGGCAGACCTCAGCTTTTCAAATTGTTCCATTTGCCTCGCAAAATTACAGCAACTTAGCATGAACCTTTGTTGCTCATTGTCCCAATTGCATTGCCAAGCAGGGTCCCTTCCTTTTACGAAATGATCCCGAGTGTCGTTGAAATTCAAACGCCAGCATAATTCCATTTCACTGCTTTAATTTCAAAGTTCAATTTAAGCATTAGCTGGCTACAATAGTTAGATTACACAATCACAAATTAAGAGTGCGAGTTTTGTTACCGTATTTTAGCTTACCTGTGACTGCAGCTCAGCTTGGTACGTACTAAATTTTACTATTGTTAATTGTTCAGAATCGTTTAATTCAAGTTCAAAGTTAAATCTCTTCTTTCTAAATTGCGTGGATTCAAGTAGCTTTAGAAATGATTGTTGAGGTAGTCCAAGACTAACTGTATTTCGATGTGCTTCAGAAAGAAAGCTCACTATTAACTTCAGTCACTAAATTAACTTTCGATTTTCCGGTTTCATTAATTCTTTTGCTAAATTAAGTGTAGCGAAATTTATTACTTCTGACAAACTTTCAGTTTTCACACTACACGTGTCAACCTTCAGTTGCCACACTTCTAGTGCTAATTATATGTGTAATAACCTTTCTTTTTCAGTTATTATAGTAATTGTCCATAGGACTGGCGACCGTAATTTCCCCCAAATCTCAAATATCTAATTACCGCTAGTTGATTGTTAACGTAACGGCCGCACATTTACTTTCTTTATTAACTTTATCCCTATTTCAAAATTAATTTCCACCAGTTTCACTTGCATTTTTCCTTTCATTAAGATGTAACCCTTTCCTCCCTCTTTACCGACAGGTTAACTTCGGTGACGATTGCTTTTCCAAAATTCCCATTAGGTACACGCGGTTTCATTTTTCACTGTCATTAAGGTCGATAAGTGAGGGGGAGGTTACAAGCTCTTGATGAAAAGGGATACGATACATGTGGCCGAGCTGTTCTAGGTGCTTCAGTCCGGGACCGCACTGCTGCTACGGTCGCAGGTTCGAATCCTGCCTCGGGTATAGATGTGTGTGATGTCCTTAGGTTGGGTTGGGTTGTTTTGGGGAAGGAGACCAGACAGCGAGGTCATCGGTATCATCGGATTAGGGAAGGAAGTCGGCCGTGCCCTTTCAAAGGAACCATCCCGGCGTTTGCCTGGAGCGATTTAGGGAAATCACGGAAAACCTAAATGAGGATGGCTGGACGCGGGATTGAACTGTCGTCCTCCCGAATGGGAGTCCAATGTCTAACCACTGCGCCACCTCGCTCGGCGCGATGTCCTTATAGTCCAGTCAAATTGCAGATATACCTTGCAAAAGGTGGGGTAGAAGAGTTTATTTTTTCAACTCGTTCATATGGTTGGAAAGACTAGAAAACCGAGTTTTGCCAACAAAATTTCGCTTGGGAAAATTTTCTGCAGTCAAAAAACTTGGAAAATTTCGGCCTTTTTTCAGTTTTTTTCAAAATATCTCAGTTTCATTTGCTCCAATCGCTTTAACGTCTATTTTCTTTTTTAAAGAGCACACAATTCTCTACAAATTTGATTCTTGCCATTTTTTTTCTACTCCCAATATCTAAGGCGCTACAGCACCTCAAAAAATACCAATTTTTCAAATTTTGAGCGTAGTGGCAAGATACCTTATTTTTTAACAGTATTTTTTCAGTTTCTGTTTGTGTAGTATAAATACATTATACATCATGTTATATGTTGGAATTTACCACCTCACTTTCAGGTATTCAATTTCTCTGTATGCAACATGAGGATTGCTGGGCACCCAACTATTGTGATTCTTACATCACTACCTGAAGTTCACTATGGGCCACCTCAGCCCTGGTATTTGTAAAACTATAAATATAAAAATACATCATTAAGAGACTTAGACACACACACGCACACGCACACGCACACACACACACACACACACACACACACACACACACACACACACACGCACACGCACATACATATATACACGCACACAAAATAAATTGTCTCAGGAAACTGAACTATTATTAGCTGCAATAGGCAACCTAATTAGGTAGGTAATTATTCTTGTGTATAAAAGCCACACAGTTGACATTAAAAATAAGTAGCTTTATTACAATTAAAATGCATTGTCAGTTACTAAAAATGTTGACAGTTCTGGGTATGTAATACTTGTAATATCGCACATTAGCGCACTTGAGACAGATATGAGCATCACTTCCAACGTTTTGATGGGCCAGGTTCCTCAGTGTCACCAGAAATACCTTGAGTTACGGATTCATGGTCTGTACCTAGAGTTGATCCCAAATTGACCTCTTCCTTAAACAGCGAGTCAGACTCCGCAAGTTCGTTGATTTCGTCAGCGGTTTCCTCAACATCCTCCATAACATCTTCTTCACTGTCTTCATAAAAAAATTTTGGCACGTTTTCACATTTGACCCCAATACATTTCTTGCAAACTGAAGAACATTTGAAACCCGCTTTTCTGCAGGAGCACGCACCGCCACAATTCAGCTTGCATGAGCATGAAACAATGTGAAGAACTGGTTCAGGTGCTGGATCTTGGCTCATTATAACGGGTATTGGACCGTGGTCACTGTGATTCCAGCCCCATTTTTCAGGGGGCTTCCAGTTTCCCATCCAACTTTGGACTTGTTCGTAAGTCCGCAACGAATGATGTTGTGCAGCATCTAGTGTAGGTGGCAACCGTGTAAGATTCAATTTGCTTTTTGTGGCAGACTTGGCGAATAGCTGGTACCGCAAATGGTCTAGTGTGTGGGAACTGCTGACACCTCCACTATACAATGCAATAGTAACCTGTTCTGTTGCTGTTATTATTTCTTCACGGGTAGCATGTGGTTTATTGAACGTGCAAAGCGCTGAGGTTAGGTGTTCATTTTTCGCAACAATATTGCAGCACTTAATTTTTCCTGGACCAAAAAAAGCGGATGTTGTGTCACATCCGCTAAAGGCGTGAGTGAACAGAATATATTCACTGTCAAACTTGTAAGATGCAGTGGAAAACCACTTGTCCTCTGCATTTCCTCTTCCTGGCTTTAAGAAAAATAAGTTTTCAATGCCTTGCCCCAAACCGGTCATGAGCACAAGCAGGTCAACATCTTCTCCGGCAATGATAATACTTCCAAAATCTTTGGTTCTTGAAATGACAGATGTTACAATCATAACGTCAGCATCTTCTTGTGCCTGGTGCACTTCAACGCTACACTCCAGAAATTCCTTTTTAAGAAGTGTGATCAAACGCATCTTGTTTCGTTCGTTGTACAAAAACTTGTCCTGAGGGACTTGGTTCACCATCTCTGATTCAACCACAACCTCAACCGAAGAATGTTTTTTGGACCTACGAATCCTCTCAGCACTCTTTGTGCTACATTTGTCTCCCTCACATGGATACCCATCAAATACAATAGCAAACTGAGGTCCAAATTGACGTTGTAGGTAAGAAACATAGCTTTGGGCTATTGACTTGAAGCAAACATTTCGAGTCCAAGTCACTTTGTGGATAAGGTACCCTCCATCAAAATTTCATTTGGCATATGGCAGTCTTAACTGCTTGGTTAACAAGTCATCAGAATTCCCTTTTCAACGTAAGAAGCATTTCTCTTTGAAACTGAACTGACCTTTTTCCTGCGACCGACGTAGCACGCCTGTTGGTTCCTGAGGATGTCAAAGGTTAGCTGCTATCATTCTCTCATTAATGTACTTCTTGTAGCATGTTTCATGCACCATCACTTCACTGAGCGTTTCCAAAAAACGGGTGTGAGCAGACTCCCTGCGTTTAGCACTACAATCGTTAAGTGTGCTCAGTCCTTCCTTTTTCACATTGCATCCACCACTCACCACAGTTTTTTCTCAAATGAAACACAAATTCATGTCAGACATACTCATTTTCAGCACCACAACATATACTGAATGGACGCGACTCCAAACTGTAGGACCCTTATTGTTGTGTGCTAACAGCTGTCAGCGCGCTGTGAACAATCACCAGAGATAATTGCCTTCCGCCCGCCAAAGAATAAATACGCTTTTGTCCGCTAAAGAACAATTCCTACATACTTTTTCTTATAACTGATCATTAACGGCAATCAACTGTAGAAAATTTACAGCACCTGCGTGCAATCGTATTACATATTGTAACACAAATAAACTTCACGCAATCCGACGTGAATATGTTCGTAGTTACTGAATATGATGCTGTTTGTCCTGGCCCTGCAGCAGAGTGAGATGGTCAATTCCAATTAATAACATTACGAGTAATATGTTTATACTACACAAATAGAAACTGAAATAACAGTGTTCAAAAATTAGGTAATTTGCCACTTTGCTCGAAATTTGAAAAATTGGTATTTTTTGATGCGCTGTAGCTCCTTAGATATTTGGAGTAGAAAAAGAGGTAAAAATCATATTTGTAGAGAATTTTGTGCTCTTTAAAAAAGAAATTAGACGCCAAAGCGATAGGAGCAAATGAAACTGAGATATTTTGAAAAAACTGAAAAAAGTCCGAGATTTTCGAATATTTTTGACTGCAGAAAGTTTTTCCAAAAGAAATTTTGTTGGAAAAACTTGGTTTTCTAATCTTTCCAACAATATGAACGAGTTAAAAAAATAAAATCTTCTACCCCACCTTTTGCAAGGTACAGGCTTTTTTTCTGACAGTTTCACTGGACTATTAGGTTAGTTAGGTTTAAGTAGTTCTAAGTCTAGGGGACTGATGACCACAGATGTTAAGTCCCATAGTGCTTAGAGCTATTCGAACCATTTTTGATATGATACAGATGGAGTATTTGTCGGTGAATAATATAGTGTTCATTAGATCTAATGATGTCACTTTCTCTCGTAACAGATGAGAAGGAAATGTGTCGATCAATAGCTACGGCTGCTAGAAAATTAGCTTCGCCATTTATTCTGGCCACGAGTTTATTTCGAACAAGTTTGTGAACTCATTTGTACCGTGTGACACTTAAATCATGTAGGAGCTTGGTAAATTGTTGTCCTGGTGGTTGTTGTCTATGCAGGTAATATTCTCCATACATAAGGATCATTTCGACTTTCTCAGCCGTTCTAAACACCAAAAAATCTAACTTGCTCCGTACAGTTGACTTCAGTGGTGCACTAGCACAAGACCATGGAAAATGGTTCAAATGTTCAAATGTGTGTGAAATCTTATGGGACTTAACTGCTAAGGTCATCAGTCCCTAAGCTTACACACTACTTAACCTAAATTATCCTAAGGACAAACACACACACCCATGCCCGAGGGAGGACTCGAACCTCCGCCGGGACCAGCCACACAGGAAAATTGTTCAAATGGCTCTGAGCACTATGAGACTTAACATCGGAGGTCATCAGTCCCCTAGAACTTAGAACTACCTAAACCTAACTAACCTACGGACATCACAAACATCCATGCCCGAGGCAGGATTCGAACCTGCGACTATAGCAGTCGCGCGGTTCCGGACTGAAGTGCCTAGAACCGTTCGACCACCGCGGCCGGCGACCATGGAAACATAAGTATCAACACGCCTACTTGATACTCTCGAGGTTAAGGTTCAAGTATCTTGCTAGTAGTGGTTCCAATGGCAGGGATAACACTCGTTGAGTGTAATTATCATAGCTCTTTTTTTTTATTTGGCCTTCAGGATGAATACACTATTTAGCCATCCATAATTATACTATTTAGCCTTCGACGATTACACTACTTAGCCACCAACAATTACAAAAAATTGTTTTCACAGAACATGTAAATGAACATGTGATTTTAAAATAACTGAACAATATTTCTTTACAGTATAGCAGAAATAAAAAAGGAATGACTTCTTACTTTCTAAATGCAGAAATAATAAACAAATTTTTCGTTACAAAACATGTTTACAACAGGTTTGTGCAATCAGTATCCTTTGAGACACAAACAATTTCGTTGAATTAACCACTACAATTTTTTAAACATGACTGCGTAGTCAGCGACCATTTACAAATTAAAGCAATTACAGCTCTGAGTTGTAATTTCTTTAACTTTAACCAATAAAAAATGGTAATTACGCCTGGTCTGCAGCTCTGTGGACAGATGTTAAAATTGCTAACTGCAGTTAATCTTATCTGAAATCTAACAACTGCTTTACCATTCTTTAGTAAAGGACCAAGAATGTTTGCAGGGAACGGCACCCTAAGCTTTATCGATTCTGTGAGGAATTATTCCCCATGTTGTTCGAAGTAGGAATAAGCGAAAATTAAATATAACTCATGAACTGTTTGCTATGGAGTACGGCAGTAAGCTCTACATCGAATAATGTCGCCTCTACTATCAGTTTCGTCAAAAATGTGCGTTGCTGCATTTAATAAATGTACAAGTGATGTTCGTAAACGTACTTCCATCGTTTTTCGAATTACTGTGTAAGTTAACTTTGTGAGCCCCTTACTGTACTTCACTTTTTTGAAAAAAATACTTCAATTGTAGGTATCGTTTCGAAATTACTCTGTCTTCTTTTAGATGATTCATCTGGTGTGCCCTCTACCTAACCTAACCTAATGCATTTTTCAAAGTAGCACATGGCTATCGAGTCATCTAGAATTTTGCGGTCATTTAATATTATGCTATCCAGTTCCTCAGCAAATGTTTATTTGAAGGATTTCTTAACATTTCGACAGCGCGAGTAGAAGTATTATAAAAAAAACATTGTGAGCCTTCTTTGCTAGTAAATGTTGGTGGATTACGTGTGGTGAGATGAAACTACAAGTCTCAGTCTTGTATTGCGTGTCATTTCCCTTATAACTGGGCTAATAAAAGGAGTCATAAATACTCTGACTTGTCATCATTTATTTGGTTTTGACATTCTTACAGCAGTCGTGTTTGCAGATTAAATTATAGCAATTCAGGTCTTCCTATTACACCCTCTACCACGCCTTCACTGTGGTTTGCAGAGTGTGGATGTAGATACACATTATGCAAACAACGGTTATTCAGTTACGAGCTCAAACGTGTTTCAGCAATTTTGCACCATCCTCAGTGGATATTCTTATTACCGGTACGGTCTTATACTCCACATTGTTAGTTATTGTAAGACCATCTTTTCTTTATTTACAAGATGTAAACGATAATTGTTTAAAACGTACCACAGTAGTGTAGAGGGAGTCGAGACAAACAATTTGATACAGGACACTTCCGGTCTATCAAGTCGGAAAAATATCTCAAATTGGCGTGCAATAACCATTTAAGCTACAGCCCATGCACATAGTGAAAGATTCTCAATATTCTCTCGCTCTCTTCACGCAAAGTATTAGTCCTAGAGAAAAAATTAATAGGACCTTTCCTGTAGGAGCTTTAATTTGATTTTAAACTGAGATACGTTTTCGCTGTTGCCGTACTTATCGAGTTTATCAAGAAAAACATAAAAAGTGACCTTCAAACGCCAACTCACCCTCTCACCGTTAGTCCTTTTGGAATATTGTTCACGATACTCCATCCTACCACTGTACAAAGATTTGCGACTATGTGAATTATTTTCTATGGTTGACGTTTTTGATGTTCATTGATTGGGCTATTACGCCACCGGCTTAGTGGGCTATTTCGTTATTAATTTAAACTTTCCAGTAAGGGCAATGAAAGAAAAAAGACGTTTGTAAACGTTACGCAAAACCTAATTTCGTTTAGAATTCGATTTAATCAAACCCTTACAAGCATAACGCTTTCTTAGAAAGGTTAGACAAAACGATTTAATTGCTAATTTGAATCTGCTAAAATTCACAAAATTGTGATATAAAATTTACACAAACGTCAGTTTAGCAATTTGTAAGGGCACGTCTAAGCTCGTGGCGTAATCAAAAGGTCGAATATGGCAAATAATTTGCGTAGTCAAATTTTTTATACAGTGGTCCTAGACTAACTCGAAAGTAAAGGCCTTCGGCGGAAACGTGCACCAGTACAAAATTAAACTAAATCAAATTTACTACAAAAAGGTCATAATATTTTTTCTCTAGGACTAACAGTTTTCGCGAAGGGAGCAAGAGAACAATGAAAATCCCACGCGATGCCTATGTATTGTCGCTTAGGTGATCTTTGTAGACCCATTTGATGTAGTTTCCCGAACTGACAGACCACAAGCGTCCCACATCAAATTCTTCGTCTCGACTTGCCCTACACCAGGGTTTCCCAAATTGTGTTCCGCGGAACAGCAGTGCTCCATGGGAAGTGCAGAAGTGCGCCGCGAAAAACTATTAACAACTTGGAGGATTTTTGTCTCGCCATTTTGACGATACTAATTACGATTTTTTTAATTTTATTATGATTTCTGTAGTTATGATTTCAAATTGAAGTAATCACTGAATAAAACAATTTTTTCTCGTTTTTAAAAATAAATAAGGTGTTCCATCAAAGTACCAGGATTCTCAAAGTTTGGGAACCCCTCCTCTACACCACCAAGGTACGTTACAAACAGTTATCGTTTATACCCTGTATAGATTTCTATGCCGTAGTTATGTTCATGCCACCGATCCCCGCCTGCTTGCTCATCTGAAACACACGCAGAGAGACGGCACATAATTTTACTGAATCACATTCCGAAATACAAATTCCGCAGGTTCACAAAGACACATCCATGTCTGAGCTTGAAAGTGTAATTCAGTACCTCTTTTTTTTCCTGTAACAGACGAGCGTGCGCATGAGGACAGAGGACAAATGCCACGAAAATAGCTGTGGCAAGCTGTAAAATTGCAGAAAGATGGTCACGCACTGCCTAACAGTCTGGAGAACAAGACCGTAATAAAGCACCTACCGAGGATAGCCCCCAGGGTGCTGAAACATATTTGGATATAATAGACGGACCAGAGTTCTCATGATTGCCACGCGTGTTCATTATTTGCACTGTGGTGTTTCATTTAATGGTGCTGTTGCAGGGTACTTACGCAATGCTGTACACCAACATGATAGTGAATGTGACGATACAGCACTGCGCCGACACGGTGGGTGGTCTCAGCCTGGCCGTTTACCAGCTGGTGCTGCTGTTCGGGGCGCTGGGCGTGCTCATGCTCTTCTGCTACAGCTGCGTCATTGTCGAACTCTGGAAGAGCACGCGCAGCATGCAGGTCCTCACCAACAGCATCAGGTACGCATCTACTGAAATTCTTGTGTGTCCGGCTACACAACACGCACTTCTATTACTTATTTCCGCTCCTTGCCTTTTTCTTTGCCGTCAGAATCTTAATCCCCATCGTTGGTTACTTCTTAAAATGTCAGAAAAGTTGAGAGGAATTAGCAGTAAAGTGACAATTAAGAAATAACCAATGTCAGTTGCTCATGGAATGGTTGTTGGACCTACGCGCGCGGGACATTCCATTTCGAAAATCGATAGGTAATTCAGTATTCCGAGATTCACAGTGTCAAGAGTGTGCCGAAAATACCAAATTTCAGGCGTTATTATCAGCACGGACAACGCAATGACCGAGGGCTTTCACGTAATGACCGAGAGAAGAAAATCCTAAGAAATTTTGGTCTTACGTCAAAGCGGTAGGTGGATCAAAACAAAATGTCCAGACACTCTGTGAGCAAAATGGTATTGAAACAGAGGATGACAGACTAAAGGCCGAAATACTAAATGTCTTTTTCCAAAGCTGTTTCACAGAGGAAGACTGCACTGTAGTTCCTTCTCTAGATTTTCGCACAGATGACAAACTGGTAGATGTCGAAATAGATGACAGAGGGATAGAAAAACAAAATCGCCCAAAAGAGGAAAGGCCGCTGGACGTGATGGGATACCAGTTCGATTTTACACAGAGTACGCGAAGAAACTTGCCCCCCTTCTTGCAGCGGTGTACCGTAGGACTCTAGAAGAGCGTAGCTTCCAAAGGATTGGAAAAGGGCACAGGTCATCCCCGTTTTTAGAAGGGACGTCGAACAGATGTGCATGATGCAGGGAATGGCAATTGAATCTCAATGTAGACAAGTGTAATGTGGTGCGAATACATAGAAAGAAAGATCCTTTATCATTTAGCTACAATATAGCAGTTCAGCAACTGGAAGCAGTTAATTCCATAAATTATCTGGGAGTAGGCATTAGGAGTGATTTAAAATGGAATGATCATATAAAGTTGATCATCGGTAAAGCAGATGCCAGACTGAGATTCATTGGAAGAATCCTAAGGAAATGCAGTCCGAAAACAAAGGAAGTCGGTTACAGTACACTTGTTCGCCCACTGCTTCAATATTGCTCACCAGTGTGGGATCCGTACCAGATAGGGTTGATAGAAGAGATAGAGAAGATCCAACGGAGAGCAGCGCGCTTCGTTACAGGATCATTTAGTAATCGCGAAAGCGTTACGGAGATGATAGAAAAACTCCAGTGGAAGACTCTGCAGGAGAGACGCTCAGTAGCTCGGTACGGGCTTTTGTTGAAGTTTCGAGAACATACCTTCACCGAGGAGTCAAGCAGTATATTGCTCCCTCCTACGTGTATCTCGCGAAGAGACCATGAGGATAAAATCAGAGAGATTAGAGCCCACACAGAGGCATACCGACAATCTTTCTTTCCACGAACAATACGAGACTGGAATAGAAGGGAGAACCGATAGTGGTACTCAAAGTACCCTCCGCCACACACGGTCAGGTGGCTTGCGGAGTATGGGTGTGGATGTAGATGTAGATGTAGAGCAGCGGCGTTTGCGTAGAGTTGTCTGTGGTAACACACAAGCAACGCTGCGTGAAATAACCGCAAAAATCAAATTGGGACGTGCGACAAACGTACCCGTAGTTCAGTGTGGCGACATATGCCGTTAACAGGCTATTGCAGGAGACGACCGACGCGAGTGCCTCTTCTAACACCACGACATCGCCTGCAGCCGTCTCCTGGGCTGGTAATGGAATGAGTGTTTGGCGTCATGGGCCGGGAGGCCCCTTACGGGGCAGGTCCGGCCGTCTTGGTGCAGGTCTCATTACATTCGACTCCACATTGGGCGACCTGCACGCCAGATGGGGATGAAATGATGATGAAGATAACACAACACCCAGTCCCGGAGCGGAGAAAATCCCCGACGCAGCCGTCAATCGAAACCGGGTCCCTTAGGACGGCAGTCTGTCACGCTGATCATTCAGCTATTGGGGCGGACTCCTGGGCTGGTGACCATATCGTTTGGACTCGAAGATTAGAAAACCATGACCTGGTCAGATGTGTCCCGAGTTCAGTTGGTAAGAGCTGATGGTAGGGTTCGGGAGTGGCGCAGACCCCTCGAAGCTATTGACCCAAATTGTGAACAAGGCACTGTGAAAGCTGGTTGTGGATCCACAATGGTATGGGCTGTGTTGCATAGAATGGAGTGAGCCCCGAACCGATCACTGACTAGAAATGGTTCCGTTCGGCTACCTGGGGAGCATTTGCAGCCATTTATGGACTAAATGTTCCAAAACAACGATGGAATTTTTATGGGTTACAATGCGCCATGTCACCGGATAATGACTGTTCGCGACTGGTTTGAGGAACATTCTGGACAATGCGAGCGAACGATTTAGCCACCCAGATCGTAGCAAGCAATATGAAATTAATTTAAGGCTGTTGTAATACAATGCAGTGAGTCAATGACATCCAAACATTGAGTAAACGTTTGTGAACATGTCTCCTACTGCGTAATGCATTTGAAGATAAGTAAAGTTACTGTTACGAATCAAGTAATCATTCACTCTCACAGACAACTGCAACAACACTTCGTCAGGCAGTTGCGGTGTTACAGTTTTAGGATTTCTGAGGGCAGCAACAATCCGAAGATTAGATTAGCTTAGATTAATTATTCATTCCATAGACCCAAACATGTCAGATAAACACATTACAAAAATGTAATTAGAAAAACTTGAGTTTCATTAATTTTAATGATCCTCAGTCAATAAACAGTAAAATTATATACATTAATTAAATTTCAACTTCTAATATTTACAGGTTTAATACATGCATCTGCTTTCATTAAATTCATCATTCAGACATTTGCTAGTTTCTTGGCTATTACAACCAAGTATTGTCAAAAATTAAAGTAAATTATTCATTTCAGTGATCCTCAGTTAAGAACAGCCAGATTATGGACATGATTTAAAATTAAACTTTCACTATTTGCAGACTTAAGACTTACATCTGCTTTCCATACATCCATCATTCACACAGTAGGTAGTTACTTGGCTGTTACAACCAAGTATTGTCCAAAATTAAAGTATAATAAAATTTCATTAAAATGGTCTACTGCACTTGTTGAAAAACTCATGGATGGAATAGGAGTTGCCCACCAAAAATTCTTTCAGATTATGTTTAAATTGTGCCTTGTTTGAAACTAAACTCTTAATGGTTGCTAGTAACTTATTGAAAATATGCGTTGCTGAATACTGGACTCCTTTCTGGGCAAGAGTAAGTGATTTTAAATCTTTATGTATATTGTTCTTATTCCTAGTATTGATACTGCATACTAAGCAGTTAGTTGGAAAAAGAGATGTATTATTTACAACAAACTTCATGAAGGAATAAATATACTGAGAAGCTGTGGTTAATATGCCCAATTCTTTGAATAGGTTTCGACATGATGTTCTTGGATTTACACTACTCATTACTCTTATTATACGCTTCTGTACTCTAAAATTTTTTTCTCTGTTTGTGGAGTTACCCCAAAATATGATACCATATGACATAATGGAGTGAAAATAAGCAAAATATGCCAGTTTTTTTTATATTTATCTCGCCTATGTCTGACATCATTCGCATTGCATACACAGACTTGTTTAGGCGCTTTAGCAGTTCGTTAGTACGTTGCTCCCAACTGAATTTATTATCAAGTTGTAATCCCAAGAATTTTACACTCTCAACTTCTCCTATTTCCATGTCATCATATTTTATACACACACCAGAAGGAAATCTCTTGGAAGTTCTGAATTGCACATAGTAGGTCTTTTCAAAGTTTAATGACAGTGAATTGGTTATGAACCACTTATTAACGTCAGTAAAAATTTGATTAGCTGCTCTTTCTAAATTTATATTTGATTTATTATTTATTGCAATGTTTGTATCATCTGCAAATAAGACAAACTTGGCATCTGGTAATGTAACAGATGCAGGTCATTAATATACACAAGAAACAGTAGTGGACGTAGTATGGAGAGAAATGGAGAGAAACAGAGAACAGACACGAAGTGTTCCGAATGGTGGCAACTTTTAACGACCAGCAGCTATTTCGGGTCCGGTGGCCAACTTACCTTGCCCTAACTATAGATAGTGCCAAATAAGTTGACATTCAGCGGGGTGGCTGATGGAGCGACAATGAATGAGAAAAGCCTTTACGATCGCTCCCATCAGCCACCGCGCCAAGAGTCAACTTAGTCTGCGTGTATAGTACTGTGAGCTCGAAACATACTAATTTATGTAAGTTATCAATTGACAATAACATCCCCACATATGCGGTCCTAGGTGCCGCCCCACAGCACCAGTATTGGCTCATGAGCAAAAACGTTTGACGACCACTGCTGCAGAGACATTGGTATGACCTCTACTTTGGCGAGGTAAAGTGGAGTGCTGAGGATTCCTGGAAGCCGTCATAAGTGTTGTCATGAAAACATCATTAGTAATACATTCATTTATTGTTCATCAACGTCAAAATCGTGATGATACTCAGAGAAGTACATAAGCTGTACACAGTCTGCGAGGGGGCACGGCAGTCAGTGGGAAGGCTGGCAGTATCGTGCGACCGGTGGTGATGACGGCAGCGATTCTGCAAGGAAACTGACCGCGGCAGCGGGCGGCGGCTCGCAGTGCAGACAAGAGACTTCCTTCCAGCACAGGAAGGGCGCGTGGAATTACGCCGTGGATCCAGAATGGATACGATGGCTCACGGCAGCAGCAGTGTCTGCCCAGACGAGCAGAGTAAGGCCGTCGGCACACGGACCATGCTGTCGAACGTTAACGTTGAGCGTGCCAAGTTCGACGTGCTGCTGAACGCTCAGGAACGATGCGACTTGCGCATAAGGTACGTGGCCCCCAACGTGGTATACGCGATCGCAACGCACTCCAGCTGTAGTTGAGGGTTGTTTCTAGTTCGCAAATCACACTGTTTACTCAACGGACTCGCGTAAAATTCCCACGTTAACTCTATTAAAACGCACGTTTCCTCTTTCGTCCACGAAAAGGAAAGTACCATGTTCAATCAATAAGCACACAGGCTTATAAAAGATCCATTACAAACAGTGCGGTACAAATTTGGAATACTTCTCTGCATAAGATAAACATTATTTCATCATTCCCACATTTTCGTGAAACCCCACGGTCAGTCTTACTTGATCACTATTCCTACACAGCAGCAGAATCTTTGCAACATGTGAATTACGAAGCGTAAAAGAAAAAAGGCGCAGAATATCTTTACACAGGTAGCTCAAGCTGTCTTGTTGATTAAGCCAATCGAACAAAGTCACCCCTCAAAATAAGGTGAATTTATATTTACATAACATCAAATATTATAGTATATACTTATATTAAACTAATAATAAAGTATCAGAACCTAATAAAAACGCGAATGTTTGGAAAAAAAGTTCGGAAGTGTCCATACGCGAACCAGGGCCCTATTAAACAATTCATCACCAGAGAGTGACGCTACTTATTTTGCTAATCCAACAACACACCTGTTAAATCTAATCACATTCTCTTACGGCGTGCTGAAAACCTTAATCGTAGATATGTTACTAATTGAAATTTAATTATAACAAATTGTACCAAGAACAATGCGTTTTCGATGGATCTTCCGTGTGTCGCTGCCTTCAAATAGCCTACTCTCATAATACGCAAGTTACAATCATTCTTTTGCCACGAATATGATGTTTCTCATTATTTTATTGCAACTAATCACACAGTTAATGAGTTTTCCAGTGATTCTCAATTTACTGGTGCTCAGAAACGGCATATATACATATAGGCTTGAAATGAATGCCAATATGGCGCCTCACAACTCTGTACTGAAGGGAGACGGCGTGCGTGTGACGTAGGTGGCGTTGTGCCATCTCATTGGTCAACGCTCAGACGCTCGCTCAGAATATCTGACATGCCAGATACTGCTCTGCACGATCGGAAAGACTCCCGAACGTGCTGTTCCACGCTATGACGTCAGAAACTCAGCACTCTCAACACTCAACGTTCGGATGCACTAGTCCGTGTGCCGACAGCTTAAGCCGTCGGCACACGGACCGTGCTGTCGAACATTAACGTTGAGCGTGCCAAGTTCAACGTGCTGCTGAACGCTCAGGAACGATGCGACTTGTGCATACGGTACGTGGGCCCGAACGTGGTATACGCAATCGCAACGCACTCCAGGGGCAGTTGAGGGATATTTCTAATTCGTAAATCAGACTGTTTGCTCAACGGGCCCGCGTAAAATTCCCACGTTAGCTCTATTAAAAGGCACATTTGCTCCATTGTCCACGAAAAGGAAAGTACCATGTCGAATCAATAAGGACACAGGCTTATATAAGTTCCATTACAAACAGTGCAGTACAAATCTGGAATACTTCTCCGCATAAGAATAATAAATAATGTTTATTATTTCATCATCACCACATTTTAGTAAAACCCCAAGGTCAGTCTTACTTTATCACTTTTACAACCCAGTAGCAGAAGCTTTGCAACATGTGAATTACGAAGCGTAAAAGAAAAAGTAGCAAGATATCTTTATACAGGTAGCGCAAGCTGTCTAGTAGATTACGCCAATCGAACAAACTTACCCCTCAAATAAACGGTGAACTTATATTTACATAACATCAAATATTATAGTATATACTTATATTAAACTAATAATAAAGTATCAGAACCTAATAAAAACGCGAATGTTAGGATAAAAATTTAGATGGGACAAGACGCAAACCACTGCCCCAACAAACAACGCACTTCAAGACAAGGATTCTTCTCATTACACTAAGCCAACAACACAGCCTCTCCATCTAATCATAGTATGTTACCCTTGCTGAAAACCATAATCGTAGATATGTTACTAATTGAAATTTAAGTATAACAAATTGTACCAAGAACAAAGCGTTTTGGGTGGATCTTCAGTGTGTCGCTGCCTTCAAATAGCCTACTCTCATAATATGCAAGTTACAATCATTCTTTTGCCACGAATATGATGTTTCTCATTATTTTGTTGGAACGAATCACAGAGTTAACAACGGGTTTTCCAGTGATTCTCAATTTGCTGGTGCTCAGAAACGGCATATGTAGATATAGGCTTGAAATGAATGCCAATATGGCGCCTCATAACTCTGTAATGAAGAGAGACGGCGTGCGTGTGACGTCGGTAGCGTTGTGCCATCTCATTGGTCAACGCTCAGACGCTCGCCCAGAATATCTGACATGCCAGATATTGCTCTGCACGTTCGGAAAGACTCCCGAACGTGCTATTCCACGCTATGGCATCAGAAACTCGGCACGCTCAACGCTCAACGTTCGGATGCACGGTCCGTGTGCCGACGGCTTTAAGGAGTTTTCCCGTACAGGCGATGGTGCCTGCACAGCCCCAGGCTTGAACAGTAGGCCGCCTGGGTATGAGTCTGGCAGCGGTTAAGGTAGGCCCCCAGGTGGCACTATGGTTGGAGGGCGTTAAGTCCACAGCACTGGACTTAACGTGAACAGTAGTCCCGCAGCTAGCAGTGGCAGAGTCCAGAGGAGATGACCTCTTGCTCCTTGTAGACTCGCGAACTGTCATAGAACCTCCTCAGAGCTAGTGGCTGGTAGACTGAAATACCTCTGACTACAAATGACGATTACTTATACAGGCTTGGCCATCCTTGTTTAGCTAAAGCATCGGTTTCTATCACGTAAGTCATAACAGGACTGTGGCTCGGATGTAAAGCAGTCTAACTCATCCAGTGGCTTCTCTTTTTCGCTGCATTGACAGTGTCATGACCGTGGTCCCTCTGCCATGCTGGGTTATGAAGTAACTGCTCTGTGACTCAGGGGCAGTACTTATCATATCAGCAAGTTGCCCCTGATGTAACTTCACCTGGCCAGCCTGTAGCTTCTTGTATTAGCCATGGCAGGTGTCTCAATTTTACTCACTCATACCCAGCAAATACCTAAGAACGTAGCACAAGCTCCTACGGATATTATGAAAATTTTCTTGCCAGTGCTACAAACTAGGTGCCAGTTTAATTGGTAACAACTTCAAAATAGAAGCCCAGAGAATGGTTCCTAACTAAATATTGACAACAACAGTTCAGTATGTCTCACTGAAGATACAGCACACAGTTCCTAGCCATGCCTTCAAATGCAAGATCATGGACAGTTCACTGGGAGGCCAAATCTGCTAAAAAACAAATCGCGGATCAAGACTAGGCGACTGTGATTTCTAAACGAGATCTCATATCCATCACCTGAGTGGCCGGGTACATCACTCGAGTTCCAGCATATTTTCGCAGCTTTCCACAGATAGAGAATTTTGAAGTACAAATAGATTATGGAAATACTCATATAGTCACACTTTGACAAAATTAGCAAAAGCCATTTCCTTGTATGTGAAACCGAGGACTTTGATTGGGATCAGGTGTCTAAACATGAATGCTAAATGGGTGGCTATTAAGAAGAATGCAGCAAGAAGAAACCTGCTCGGAGCTAAGTCTCTTTTAGCATTCACAGATTCAACCTATTGCGCTAACATCGTTTAAACCAAACGATT
This sequence comes from Schistocerca serialis cubense, assembly GCF_023864345.2. Lineage (NCBI taxonomy): Eukaryota > Metazoa > Arthropoda > Insecta > Orthoptera > Acrididae > Schistocerca > Schistocerca serialis. The sequence goes on from NC_064640.1 coordinate 224,783,855, forward strand.
TTTTTCGTTGTGTATCTGATGTGACCCCCCCCCCTTAAACCATAGACCCTGCCGTGGGGAGGCTTGTGTGCCTCAGCGATACAGATAGCCGTACCGTAGGTGCAACCACAATGGAGAGGTATTTGTTGAGAGGCCAGACAAACGTATGGTTCCTGAAGAGGGGCAGCAGCCTTTTCAGTAGTTGCAGGGGCAACAGTCTGGATGATTGACTAATCTGGCCTTGGAACACTAACCAAAACGGCCTTGCTGGTTATGCGAATGGCTGAAAGTAAGGGGAAACTACGGCCGTAATTTTTCCCGAGGGCATGGAGCTTTACTGTATGGATAAATGACGATGGCGTCCTCTCGGGTAAAATATTCCGGAGATAAAATAGTCCCCCTTTTGGACCTCCGGGCAGGGACTACTCGGGAGGATGTCGTTATCAGGAGAAAGAAAACTGGCGTTCTACAGATCGGAGCGTCGAATGTCAGATCCCTTAATCGGGCAGGTAGGTTAGAAAATTTAAAAAGCGAAATGGATAGGTTAAAGTTAGATATAGTGGGAATTAGTGAAGTTCGGTGGCAGGAGGAACAAGATTTTTGATCAGGTGAATACAGGGTTATAAAAACAAAATCAAATAGGGGTAATGCAGGAGTAGGTTTAATAATGAATAAAACAATAGGAACGCAGGTAAGCTACTACAAACAGCATAGTGAATGCATTATTGTGGCCAAGATAGACATGAAGCCCATGCCTACTACAGTAGTACAAGTTTATATGCCAACTAGCTCTGCAGATGACGAAGAAATTGAAGAAATGTATGATGAGATAAAAGAAATTATTCAGATAGTGAAGGGAGACGAAAATTTAATAGTCATGGGTGACTGGAATTCGATAGTAGGGAAAGGAAGAGAAGGAAACATAGTAGATGAATATGGATTGGGGGTAAGAAATGAAAGAGGAAGCTGCCTGGTGGAATTTTGCACAGAGCACAACTTAATCATAGCTAACACTTGGTTCAAGAATCATAAAAGAAGGTTGTATACATGGAAGAAGCCTGGAGATACTGACAGGTTTCAGATAGATTATATAATGGTAAGACAGAGATTTAGGAACCAGGTTTTAAATTGTAAGACATTTCCAGGGGCAGATGTGGACTCTGAAAACAATCTATTGGTTATGAACTGTAGATTAAAACTGAAGAAACTGCAAAAAGGTGGGAATTTAAGGAGATGGGACCTGGAGAAACTGACTAAACCAGAGGTTGTACAGAGTTTCAGGGAGAGCATAAGGGAACAATTGACAAGAATGGGGGAAAGAAGGAGGAGGAGGAGGAGATTAGTGTTTAACGTCCCGTCGACAACGAGGTCATTAGAGACGGATCGCAAGCTCGGGTGAGGGAAGGATGGGGAAGGAAAATCGGCCGTGCCCTTTCAAAGGAACCATCCCGGGGGAAAGAAATACATTAGAAGAAGAATGGGCAGCTTTGAGGGATGAAGTAGTGAAGGCAGCAGAGGATCAAGTAGGTAAAAAGACGAGGGCTAGTAGAAATCCTTGGGTGACAGAAGAAATATTGAATTTAATTGATGAAAGGAGAAAATATAAAAACGCAGTAAATGAAGCAGGCAAAAAGGAATACAAACGTCTCAAAAAGGAGATCGATAGGAAGTGCAGAATGGCTAAGCAGGGATGTTTGGAGGACAAATGTAAAGATGTAGAGGCTTATATCACTAGAGGTAAGATAGATACCGCCTACAGGGAAATTAAAGAAAAGAGGACCACTTGTATGAATGTCAAGAGCTCAGATGGAAACCCAGTTCTAAGCAAAGAAGGGAAAGCAGAAAGGTGGAAGGAGTATATAGAGGGTCTATACAAGGGCGATGTACTTGAGGACAATATTATGGAAATGGAAGAGGATGTAGACGAAGACGAAAAGGGAGATATCATACTGCGTGAAGAGTTTGACAGAGCACTGAAAGACCTGTGTCGAAACAAGGCCCTGGGAGTAAACAACATTCCATTAGAGCTACTGACGGCCTTGGGAGATCCAGTCCTGACAAGACTCTACCATCTGGTGAGCAAAATGTATGAGACAGGCGAAACACCCTCAGACTTCAAGAAGAATATAATAATTCCAATCCCAAAGAAAGTAGGCGTTGACAGATGTGAAAATTACCGAACTAACAGTTTAATAAGTCACAGATGCAAAATACTAACGCAAATTCTTTACAGACGAAAGGAAATACTGGTAGAAGCAGACCTCGGGGAAGATCAGTTTGGATTCCGTGGAAATGTTGGAACACGTGAGGCAATACTGACCCTACGACTTATTTTAGAAGCTAGATTAAGAAAAGACAAACCTACGTTTCTAGCATTTGTAGACTTAGAGAAAGCTTTTGAGAATGTTGACTAGAATACTCTCTTTGAAATGCTGAAGGTGGCAGGGGTAAAATATAGGGAGCGAAAGGCTATTTACAATTTGTACAGAAACCAGATGGCAGTTATATGAGTCAAGGGACATGAAAGGGAAGCAGTGGTTGGGAAGGGAGTGAGACAGGGTTGTATCCTCTCCCCGATGTTGTTCAATATGTATATTGAGCAAGCAGTAAAGGAAACAAAAGAAAAATTCGGAGTAGGTATTAAAATCCATTTAAGTGTCAGGAAGTCGTTTCTGAAAGTATTTGTATGGAGTGTAACCATGTATGGAAGTGAAACATGGATGATAAATAGTTCAGACTAGAAGAGAATAGAAGCTTTCGAAATGTGGTGCTACAGAAGAATGCTGAAGATTAGATGGGTAGACCACATAACTAATGAGGAGGAACTGAATAGGATTGTGGGGAAGAGGAGTTTGTGGCACAACTTGATTAGAAGAAGGGATCGGTTGGTAGGACATGTTCTGAGGCACCAAGGGAGCACCAATTTAGTATTGGAGGGCAGCGTGGAGGGTAAATATCTTAGAGGGAGACCAAGAGATGAATACATTAAGCAGATTCAGAAGGATGTAGGCTGCAGTACGTGCTGGGAGATGAAGAAGCTTGCACAGGATAGAGTAGCATGGAGAGCTGCATCAAGCCAGTCTCAGGACTGAAGCCCACAGCAACAAAAACAACAATTTGATGCGAAACATTACTATGGTGAAAATGGTGTTTATGATATCCTGATAATTATTTTAATCGATAAACATACGCAACTACGTGGAACTGCAAAACTGTCTGTGAACGTTCTCATAATGCGTACAGTCATATTCTATTTTTTAATCATATTAGTGTGAAGCGCTTTCAGCTTGACTAATTCGAAGAGTAGTTGTTTTAAAACTATCAGAGTTAAAAAGTTGAACTATTAATGGTCAGTGCGAGAAGTAACCAAGGAACAACACCACGCTTACTACTTAGCACTACAGTGCTGTCTTCCCAGTGACGCCAAGAGGTGCTGACCATTGGCAGCATTCACAGCGGGCAATGCTGTACACTCCTAGATGCACAAGCTAGTCAATTTGTCCTTGTACTTCAGCTCCCCTAATAACAATTTACTTGACCTTTTCAGTTTTTTCTTCCCATGTCAGGTCCTTGTCAGAACCTGGCGGATTCTGTGCCACAGGTCAATTTCTGTACTTGTTTTTTTAGACTGTTGTGCGGATTTTCCTTAGTTTCAAAGGTAAATTTTGTTCACCGATGAAGTACATTTCAACAGAGACTGTGTTTTGAATACTTGAAATAGCCACATTCGGGATCAAGAAAACCCCAAAGCCACATGTACACAAAGATTTCAACATTCCTTTGGCATCAGTGCCTGGGCAAGTATTTATGATGGTCATGTGATTGGGCCATACATCCTTCCACCCCACCTAATGGGTGCCAGGTACTTGATGTTCCTGCAGCAGGTACTGGTGGAGTTTTTGGAATATGTGCCATTGGAGATTCAGAACAAGTTGTGGTTCCAGCATGATGGTGTGGCAGTATATTTTACATTTCTCGTCCAAAATCATTTGAACATAATCTACAGGGATAGGTGGATCAGTCGAGGTGGACCACAAGCTTGGCCACCAAGATTCCCCGATTTAATCCTTTGGACATTTTCTTGTGGGGCCACATGAAGATTCTTGTTTATGAGACCCCTGTCCAGTCAGAGGAAGATCTAATTGTATGGATCATGGGTGGAGCAGATGTCATTATCCATACATCACACATTTTGGACAGAGTTTGTGCAAACTTGCTGTGCAGATAAACTGTGTGCACTGAACATGGTGGCCGGCTGGAGTGGCCGAGAGGTTCTAGGCACTTCAGTCTGGAACCGCGAGACCACTACGGTCACAGGTTTGAATCCTGCCTCGGGCATGGCTGTGTGTGATGTCGCTAGATTAGTTAGGTTTAAGTACTTCTAAGTTCTAGGGGACTAATGACCTCAGATGTTAAGTCCCATAGTGATCAGAGCCATTTGAACCATTTGAACATGGTGGTCATCATATCAAACAGCTGTTGTAACACTGCAATTAATAGGAGTGAAATCTGTTTGTGTTGTTTCCTCGTAAAATGGAAACAAATGTTTCTGGACATGGGTTCCTATGAAAAACTTGATAAGTTCCCTCTAAAACCTCTAGAAGTGTGTAATGCGAATTGTGAAACCCGCTCTATCTGTTGGGTCTACTCTATATTGCTTCAACACATTGGTCCATGCCTTTCTAGTGAACTGACTCCCATTGTCACTTATTATTATGTACTTTGGTAGGCATGAATTATGAAAATAGACTTTGGCCAACTTTTCTTCCAACTTCACCTCCTGTTGCTTTCCTCAAAGTATTGAGAGACTAACTCAATTGCCACAAATACATATGTCATTGCACCACTAGATTTCGGGAGTGGGCCCAGGAGATTTACTGCAACTGCTTCCTTGGGTTCCTTTGGCAGTACTACATGCACAAACCCTTTGTGCTGTACTGTAACAGTCTTCGTTTTCTGACATGTCTCATAATTCTTCAACAGTTTCTTTATCCATCTGGTCATGTCAAAAAACTAGCAATCTTGCCATGATTTTTCCATATATTTCCTGAGACCAAAATGTCCACAGCTGAGATTGGTATACCATATTATGAACGTTATACTTTGTTCCAGAATGCACACCCACCATTCTTCCTCATTTACATTGTTTCTATGGCATAACACTCCGTCATGCGAGAGGTAATATGCCATGATCTTGTCTTCCCCAGTGCTATTCTACTTACTTTTAACTTTTCACCCTCGTTTTGCTCTCTTAGATGTTCGTTACTACTCTGCACGCTGCCCCTTCCTGTATAACTCCTTTTATCAGATAAATCTTGCTTTTTGTTGGCAAAGGAGGTGCAAAATGTTCTTCTAATCCTATATGCATTTGAGATAGCGCATCTGGCACTATCTGTGAAGTTCTTGGTATGCATTGAATATCGAAATTAGATTCTCATGGAGCAAGCATCCATCACATTGATCTGTTATGCCACAGTCTGCATGTTAACATAGATGACAAAGCCTTGTGATCTGTTACTACAATAAATTTTCGTCTTCTCAAATAATGTCTAAATTTAGCAAAATGATACACTACTTCTGATGCTTCCTTCTCCATTATTGACTACTTCTGTTCTTGTTCATTCAACACCTGACTACCAAAAGCAATGGTTCTAATTATTCCTTTCCTTTTTTCTCATGTTTTTTATATAAATGGACCCCTAGTCCATAATCCAAAGCATCACACCCCAAGTAAAATGCCTTTGACATATCTGGATGAGCTATTTTGGAGCATTACAAAGTTTTTGTTTTATTTTTGCAAAATCCGCAGTACCCTCCTCTGTCCATGACAATGCATTGCTTTTCTTCAGCCATCTATGCAGTGCTTTGCTATTTAATGTTTGCTCACCAATGAATCAACAGTAGAATCCACAGAGACCAATAAAACTTATCACCTGCTTCCTGTTTATCGGTATCTGAATATTTCTTATTGCTGTCAGCTTCTCTGGGTCGTGGTTTTATTCCTTCTGGCCCAATAATATGTCCCATGAAAGGTATTTCCAGTCTTCTGAATTCTGACTTCTGAAAATTAAGGATGGCACCTGCACATTCACAACTTTCTAACATTTCCTCCAGAGTCCTTAAGTCTTCCTCCCACATTTCACTGGCTACAAACATGTCATCTAAATATATCATAATTTTCTTCAGCAAATCTTCTCCTAGCATTTGGTCTAGCATTGTAATAAAATCAGACTGGGATATGTTCAGTCCAAAACGCAGCACTCTATATTGATAATATCTTCCCTTGTACGAAAATGCTGTAAATGGCCTTGACTCTGGGTCTAGCAGTATTTGATGGTATTCAGACATCAAATCCAGATTTGTAAACATCTTTGCTCGTTTAAATTTCTGCAACAGTTTGTCTATGTTCTTTGATTGTTTCTTTTCTGGTTCAGATACCTTGTTTGCTTATGCACCCAACACAAGCCTTACACTCCCTCTTCTTAGCCACAGTAACTAATAGGCTGTTGTATTGACTTTTAGATCTCTCTATTACTTCATTTGTTAGGATCTACTGCAGTTTCCTCTCTACTACTTCTTTTCTTGCATGTAGTATTGGATAAGATGGCTTAAAATATGGCTTATGCAGCTTTAATTTTATATGATATGCTGAGCCTTTTATTATTCAGGATCTATTTCCAAAAACTTTTCTGTATCTTCTGATTAATTTGGATAGCCTTTCAGCTGCTCTTTTATCAATATTCTTAATTCCACGTATTTTGTTGCTGACTTCTTCCCATGTGAGCTCACTTGCATCATTTGTACTGACAGATGCGGTTTACTAAATTTTCCTCTTCCATTACATCTTCACAGGTTGCTACTTAGCAACGTGGGAAAAATCTAGTACTCTATCTAGTGTAATTTTGTCATTGAAACTTATCTTCTCTTTTTCTCCATCATAAAGTCTCGCCTTATTTTCTCTACTTATTTCTACTTCGTGCTCCATCAACCAGTCTGACTCTATAATGACTTCTTGCAAATTAGGCATGACTACCACATCCATTCTGTATATGTCTCCTTCAGTCTCAACCTCCACCATTACTTGACAATTCACCACTTTCCCGTATCCATCAACAGCTTCTTTTATTGTAAACTCCATATGTTGTTTCCTGATTTCAGTAGCTCATTATATATGTTGTTAGCTATATCATGCAGCTGGTTTCCCAAATTGACTACAGACCTAGTTGCACACCCACGTATTTTAACTTCAATTATTGGAGTAATTATCACCTTATCTTTTACTGTTTCCTCTAGTGGGTCTTCTAATTCATCATTTAGCTGTTCAGCCTTTATGGCATAAATATTTATTTCTTCATTGTCTGTGTTTACAGGCCCTGCCATGTATATTTCAGGTCGGGCCACTCCTGAAACACCTACATGTTTTCCGTTCCTCCATTCTCAGAAGGTTCTGCTCCACTTCTCTGCCTCCATCCACTGCAGCTATCTTTGTGCAAGCTGCACCTTTCTTCCTCTCTTCTACCTGTCCTTTGATCATCATGAGATCTGAAAGCATAACTGCCATGTTCTTGGCCTCTACCATTTCTCTGTGTTCCGGCGTAATGTCAAGTGCCAACACAACAATCAAGAAAGGAAGAGCAGAGAGGGCTGTGAGACGACATCAGCCAATAGCACACTGACAGACCCCTCTCTAGGACATCAGCAAGACATAAGCGGCATCTAGGCCAAGAGAATATAAGTACCGCTCTGTCTGGCTGTAGCTTGAGTTGAAGACGAGCCATCCTATTAATGCTACAGCAGTGACTTATGAAATGTATTGTTTTGCTTGTATTGGAATTGTATTTGCTGAAGAGCTTGCTTGTGTTTGTCTATCGCCCCTTGCTTAAAACATGTCAGTATCTCACAAAGTTAATTATTGTAATCATTTTAATCATTTCCTTTTGTAATAAAGTCCATTAATATGATTTGCTTGAATTGTTGTCTAGTGATCCTAGAAATCAGCTTTCCTAGGCACCCTATATTAGACGAGCTGGCAGAATACAACACTCTGTCCATTCTGCCACTACTGTTAGTAGCATGTCCCATGATGTGGGGCTGCACTACTGGAATGGTCTGTGTTCACTTGTGGCAGCCTATCTGCACACTCTAATTGCTCAAATATAACCCTGGCCTGGCCCACGGAGTCAGTAATCGTTACTATTAAATGACTACATACTTCATGTGGCAGCCTTTGTATCACCCCAATTGCACCACATTTTTCTCATCTGATTCCTCTCTAATTCCTTTTCAAAGAACTCACTGTAAGTTCTTGCTCATTCTGGAAAATTCCATATAAAGATTAATATGTCATCCTGTTTGTTCTTGGGCCAATACTTTTTTAGGAGCAGCTTCTTAAATTCTGCATACGTTAAATGTTCCATATCTAACCATATGCCCCAGTCATATGCTTCACCCTCTATTTGATTTATGATGTAAGCAATTTTAGTTCCTTATCCTGTAATTTTGGTAATGATCTCTGGAAATTCCTTATAAATGCAGCAGGGTGTAACTTGCCTTTGTGGTGGAATTTACTGAACTTACAACTGTTTATGAACTCCACTTGAGGGTCACTACTGCAGTTTAGGCACTTAATGTTTTATTTCACTAATTAGTTTCTCAGTTACAACCGGCTTGATCTTTTGCTCAATATTTTTTTGTACTTTCTACATTTCTGCTATCATCTCCCCTGTGACTTTCACCATCTTCTCAACCTCTTCTACTCATTTATTAGTTTCTTCTCATCCTTGTGCGATCATATTTGCCAAAACCCATATTGTGTTTATCTCTAGTGTTATGTTATCCTGCATCTGTTTTTGTTGTTCTTTTATTTGTTTAACTACTATTGCCTGTTTTCTGAATTGTGATTTTATTTCATTGTTTACTTTTTCATGTTCTTCCTTCCCTTTCATTTTAATTCATTATCCATCTTTTCCTCCCATGCTTTAAATCTTGCCTCAAAACTTGTGAATCACAAATTGTTTTCCCTGATCTTCTTCAAGTGCTTTAATGTCTGATTTGAGTTTGCTTAATATTAATGATTTAATTTCCTTGTTTGACTTTTAATTTCTTCTATTTGCTTAATTATTTTTCTGTTTAGTGACCATTACATTTCTTTTACTCACTTATCTATTTTTTCATCTAATTCCTTGACTGCCTTCATCATTAGTTGTAAATCAAAACCAGTTCCTCCCCTTAGCTCTGGGGTTTCTTCGAAAATGTTGTACTAACTATCTTTGCTTGCCTCCATAGCTTCTCAATTTTCCATTTTGGGTGTGATCATGGCTTTTGTGCCAACTGCTTGGGGTGTGGCCTGAATTCCTGCACTTTCCCACTCCATGCTATCTTCAAAGAATAATTTTGTTGAGTTAATTAACAGATTTTCCTCGCCATCGGATTCATTTTCTTGTTTCATTTCACTCCCTGGTAACCAGTTTTCCTGTTGCTCTACATTTGACTGATATTTGCCTCCTCTGAAACACTCTCCTGTTTGATTTCCTCTACATGCAATGTTGGCTCATTTTACACTATTTGAAATTTACTGCTACTTTTCTGTATCTGATCCCAAATTTACCAATATTCACTGTTCTAAAATTTCGCTGTTTTGTCACACACATACTTCATAGCCTATACAGCACCTGTCATTGATTACTTTTTGTCACACTATTTATCAATTTCTACTGCATCATTTTTTGGTTAGTGGCTTACAGCAACTTGCAACTTGTTTTGTACTTCTGCTGCTGCTGTTGGCCACTGTACTGCTAGCTGCTGATTTTTGTGATGTGGCATCTGCTTGATCTGCTAATCATCAGGTAGCCTGGCTTCTTCTTCTTTCTTGTAGCAGCTCTTCTGTCATATCCTAAATGTTTAGAAAATTGTTCCTTCCTTTGTTCTTCTGATGAGCACATCTGAGAATCATGCAGTCCATGTTGTCATGTGTTGTTACATGTAAGCTGCCCCCTATATGTATCTCAGTTTGCTTTCAATGTTTCACTCTGGCTGCTTGACATTTTCAAGGCTATCAAACATCTATACAACCAGGTTTTTGAGTGGCAAACATACTCTCAAAGTACATGCAACTGTATTTAGAGTCTCTACTGTGTAAATTACAACACATGTCCTATCTACTTCATTCAAACTAATGTGAAACAATCCCATAAAAAAGTTAGGAAAGTGATTGATGTTGTCAACTAGATAACACACAGGTATGAAGAACTTGATTTTATTTGTTTCTTGATTGCAAATCAATTTCACATGGTTTCAAACTGCACTTGCACTACACTTGCATATCCTCCTCATTCATAATATCGAATGTGTTAGTCATTGACATTCTTTTTCTGTGCAGTCTTCTTTTCCATATTAAATATTTCATAATTGACGAATTAATATTTTTAACACAGTTCTCATGATGGTGCTCTCATACATATTCACATCCTGCTCACATGAAGGCTACAAGTATGGCTCGAGTGCAACTGACTGCCTACCGCCAGCCAGTCTCTAGAACGAGCTTGTACCTTCCAGAACTATGGGGCACCCCATCAGTGATGCCACTGCACTGTAGCAAAGAGGTACACTGTGCTGTAGCATAAAGTATAGGGGTAGATTCAGTCCGTCAAATGCCACATTTACATCTCTACCCTTACACGGTCACTGGATGTGTAAGGTGAGTTGCCTGGGGAATGAACTTTGTGTAGCAGATCACTTTCACCAGAAAAGACTGCAATTTCTTCCAGATTTTTGACCCAGCAGTTTCTCAATAGCATTGATATGCTCTGTCATCAGCATGATCCCTTTGCTGCTTAACATATGCCCCAATACTGCACAGGATCTTACATTACTCCAGGTTACAATTCAGTCTGTTCTCTAACAGCTGCTAAAACAATGTTTACAAGTTTTACGTGAGTTCATCGATGGTAGCACCAGTCACCTAAATGTCATTTAAATAGTTTATGCACTTTGGAATGCCTTGAGTTAGTTGCTGTGTGTATCTTCGGAAACTTACTGTTGCTGAGGCAACCCCCAAAACGTTGTCTCTTGTAATGAAACATTCTAAAATGCTTTTTTTTACCAAGGCTTCTCATGTATCTGCATCTAGAGGTAGCTGCAAGTATGCATCCTTCAAATCAGTCTACGTAAAATATTGCGCCCCTGCTAACTTTCAAACAAGGTCCTGGTCAAGGAACTGGGGAAATGTCGATCCAACTTTGTGCATTAATCATGGTCTTAAAATCACTGAAAATTCTGATGAACCTGTTCTCTTTCTTTATAATGGCCATGAGTGTCACCAAGAACTATTGAAGACTGGTGTAATTGCTCCACACACCTGTAATGTGGAAAATTTGGCCTTTATGGCATCCAGCATAGGTACAGTGGACTGCATGAGTGACATATGAATGTTAAACTCTTTAGCCATACCCAACATTGATCGGAATAACTGCTGATAATTTTGTGATAATGGTTCTAAAATCTAGAATTGTATTGAGCTTGATGCCAGCTCACATCATCCAGTACTCAAAAACTGAATGCAGTGAATGTATCTAAACCAAAAATGTTTACAGCCGGCAGTGAAGTTATGATCAACAAGGTGATGTGCCATTCCATATCCTAGTATTCTGCCCACACAGCAGTTTGTCCTCTCAAAGGAATCTTTTGCTGGCTATATCAAATAACCTGCCACTGCGGCATCTGCAGACAGATGGAGCCCAAACTCTGATAGGTTTCCCAGTTAACCAAAGAAATTACTTCCTCTGTGTGAACTTAGAACTGTGTTGTAACACCACTGGTATTTAATTCAAACAAGAGGTTATTAGGTGCTCGGCCGGGTTCTGCCAACACAAGGGTTAAAGCAAGCACTGATGCTTGGTCAGGTACTGCACCCAGAATGTAGTGGCAAACACCAGCATGTTGACTCATCACTCCGTTGTCCTGTCCTGGCACAGTACTGCTAAGAGCCCTCACTTGAGACATGCAAAAAAAGTGGACACTGGCGATGCCCATGATGAAGCCAACAGTTTGGACAAGACTTAAATGGCTATGGGAGTGAATCCAATGTTGAGGTGGGGTAGCATCTTGTGATCTGCTGTAGATACAGAAAGGGAGGGTCCATACTTTTGCACAATCTTGTGCAAACTGTTACTACTGCTAAGTAACAAAGCACTCAGGACTGCGGGATCTGACATGTTTCTTACCTTGAATACAGCGTAAATCTACACAAGTAGTTTTTCCACCTCTCTACAGTGCCATGAGACATAGAAAACTGCGGAGACAGGGGTGATGGCTGCTTGCAGATGTTCGCCCCACTGGCTGCATGCTTGCGTTTTGGACCAGCTCTACATCTCGCTTGACAGCTCTTGCATCTGCTCCTGCTGTAGTAGTTGGCAGTAGTTGCAGTTTCATATGTTCCTGCTGTTGTGTCTGTAGCATTGTTTTATGCTGCCAAAAGCTCCAGAAACTTTTGATCCATTGTTATGAATTTATGCACATGCAAGAATGAGCCTCTTCACCACTTTAGTAACACACTACCCAGGTGAGGGAATGCCACGAGTCAGTTTCTGGCAAGTGGCAAAAGGACCAAGTGGATGATGGGAAAAAATATACACACATCCGAAAGGGCAAATTGAGAGTAATCCAAAATGTGAAAGCCTAGAATCATCAACAACGTACAAGCAATGCCAATTCTGGATTGCCAACACTGATCAGTTGCAAACTGATAATATTGACTGTTGTGATGTAGTTCTTTCATGTTGTTATCATTAAAAAGTAGTTGTTAAGCAAATAATTGTATAAATAAAAATAACACTAGAAAACTGCAGCTATTTTGTGTAGTTTTATGGAAGGAGATACACACCAAGTTTTGCCATACCAGAAGCTGACCAACAGCTGCACGTTAAGCTGTGCAACATTACTGAGGACAATGTAGCCAGACATATTTCACCATGCTTGTCTTACAGGTCTTTGTTTATTTAGTATTTCAACATATAGCAGTGATAATATGCCCCTCAGTACAGCTGATTATTTGAAGGTGACATTACCATAAAAATTGGTAATAGCTGTTGAACATGCTTGGGATTATGACTGAAAATGAAATGGTTTTGTAATAACTTGCAATCACTGATGCTCCACAGCCATATGGTTAATTTAAACTCCTGATGGAAAGTGCTGGCTAGCCGTTCAGTCTCATCGTGACATGTTTGTGTAAAATGACTGAAAACATTTAATCCACAAGAAACAAAGACATTGCACATAATATAAATAGAATTACATTTCAATCATATGTGCGTATGTTGAGTTAACTTTGTTTAAAGGTGCAATTTTTTTAATCAGGAGACCATTCTGCTCAGTTTTTAAGAAAAAGTATGTTAAGTTAAAGTGTCACTCTTGTATTTAGAGTTAAAACAGTGTGTCTTCATTTTTTTTCTAAATTATTTTCATTTATACTCTGTGAGCATAATATGTAGAGGTCATCTATTTAAAAAACTATTATAAACATACTCAATAAAAGACTGTACTTTTCAGCACAAACAGAATTTCCAGCCGTCAAGAGAACACATTGGCAGCCTCACAAAGCAGCAGACACACAGTGACTAGAAGACGAAACAGGGCTGACACAGCACGCGCCACAAGGAAGCAGGTACATCAGTCAACTAAATGCTACCACTGATTGAGTACTCACAAAATTCTCTAGTGCATGGCTTGGAGGCAAGAGATACATTGCATAAAATTCAACATATGCAATTAAACATCATTAAAAAGTAGAAGACATTGAAACTTAATTCAGGTGAACACAGATTTTTTAGTTACTGATCTCTAATTCTGATGTATAGACTTATCCAGTCAGTTTATAAACATTTACTTAATTTTACAAGTGGAGATAATTTATTTCTCTGCATAATTATATGTACTCGTACATGCAGTAATTAAGTACCAAAATAAATATGGTGTATTCTGAATTCTGAAGAATTTAAACATATTATGACTTCAAAACAATCAACAATAAGTTTTCTTCTCGTGTAAAATCTATTATGATGCTCAATAAAAGACATAACACAAGTAATGATTGGTATATCTTATGGCACTGAAACAAAACACTCGTCAAATCTTCAGTTTGATTTCAGTATAAGGAATAGTTATCCTCATATTATACGAAATTGACACACTTCTTCCAAACACAAATTGAGCACAAGGGAAATTTTTGCCACAAAATAGTTTTCATTTTACATTGAGATGATCATATGGCATAATTGGTCAGGAGATCCTCTCTACAGTTATTAGGCTGGCAAGTCTTTCTGTCACTGCAAACTGGTTCTTGCAACCTCTTTTAATGACTTAGTAAACATTTAGAGCCACTTTAGGTTTGCTGGTTTAAAATAGCTGATGGCAGTGAGTCTGGCTGCAATTGACGGTTGTCCCAACATGTGTAGATCAATGCACAATTGTTTCTTGTTTGTGCCCAAAATAAATATTTCAGCAACTTGAATGGAAGAAAAATACTTATAAAAATTACTTATGATACAAACTTCCTCCTTTGTTGTTAAAGGAAAATATGATATGTGATTTAATTCAATTTTAGAGATATGTATTATATAAGATACATTAAGTAAGTGACGCTCAGTTATAGAAATATGAAGACATATTTATATGAAAAAACTCTCTGTTACAGACATCTACAAAACACTAAAACTAGAAAACACTGAGATGCCAGATTAGTTTAATATTATAGTTCAAGCTTTTTTGAACACTTCTGGCCCTTGTCATCAGAAGTCAAACTTCTATCAGGACACTTCTTAGAACAATTCTTATAGCATGTTGTTGTTGTGGTCTTCAGTGCAGAGACTGGTTTGATGCAGCTCTCCATGCCACTCTATCCTGTGCAAGCTTCTTCATCTCCCAGTAACTACTGCAACCTACATCCTTCTGAATCTGTTTAGTCTATTCATCTCTTGGTCTCCCTCTACGATTTTTGCCCTCCATGCTGCCCTCTAATACTAAATTGGTGATCCCTCGATGCCTCAGAATATGCCCTACCAACCGATCCCTTCTTCTAGTCAAGTTGTGCCAGAAATTTCTCTTCTCTACAATTCTGTTCAATACCTCCTCATTAGTTATGTGCTCTACCCATCTAATCTTCAGCATTCTTCTGTAGCACCACATTTCGAAAGCTTCTATTCTCTTCTTGCCTAAACTATTTATTGTCCACATTTCCCTTCCATACATGGTTACACTCCATACAAATACTTTCAGAACCGACTTCCTGACACTTAAATCTATACTCAATGTTAACAAATTTCTCTTCTTCAGAAACGTTTTCCTTGCCATTGCCAGTCTACTTTTTATATCCTCTCTACTTCGACCATCATCAGTTATTTTGCTCTCCAAATAGCAATACTCACTTACTTCTTTAAGTGTCTCATTTCGTAATCTAATTCCCACAGTATCACCCAATTTAATTTGACTACATTCCATTATTCTTGTTTTGCTTTTGTTGATGTTCATCTTATATCCTCCTTTCAAGACCATGTCCATCCCGTTCAGCTGCTCTTCCAGGTCCTTTGCTGTCTCTGACAGAATTACAATGTCATTGGCGAACCTCAAAGTTTTTATTTCTTCTCCATGGATTTTAATTCCTAATCTGAATTTTTCTTTTGTTTCCCTTACTGCTTACTCAATATACAGACTGAATAACATCGAGGATAGGCTACAACCCTGTCTCACTCCCTTCCCAACATCTACTTCCCTTTCATGCCCCTTAACTCTTATAACTGTCATCTGGTTTCTGTACAAATTGTAAATAGCCTTTCACTCCCTGTATTTTACCCCTGCCACCTTCAGAATTTGAAAGAGAGTATTCCAGTCAACATGGTCAAAAGCTTTCTCTAAGTCTACAAATGCTAGAAATGTAGGTTTGCCTTTCCTTAATCTATTTTCATGCATGTGCTTCATAAATAATTGTTAATTATAGGAAAGTGAAAAGGAGACACATAAACAAGCAAGAAAGTTCCAGTATACAATGGTTCCACAAATTATCCAATTTTGAAATAGTGACACCTATTTCTGAGTTCCATAGAAACTTGTAATCAATTCATCAACACAATGTTACAGAAAAAAGTGTTCAGAATGCTGTTCTTGTGTCCATATATTATATAGCATGTCTCTGCAATAATCTGTGAATCTTCTGTTGCTCTCCTGTGTTTTCCATCAGTTTATCCTTCAAAGCAACATTCCCAATTTTCCAGTGTTGTAATGTGAGCCATGTGCATGAGGTACTTTACATGACCAAAAATGCAGGAATCCATGGAATAAGTCCAGTGATCTAGGACTATGCACCAGTGTATTAACCAAATTTTCAGCCACAGTTAAAATGAGACATCTTATAAAAGATCAGGAAGAACACTTTGCTACAAGTGAAGATACTTCATAAATGTTAATCTATGTAGCAAGAATTAAGGTCCATTTACACCGTGGGAGAGTAATCTCACACGGATACTCACTAAGATGTACTGCTGATATTGTGAAGTGTGCATTATAAACATTACAGTAAGTCCAAACATATCAGTTATGGAATTAAAAATCCCATCTCAGCTGAATCTGTTCTTTAAAAGAAGATAATTATGTTTAATAATAAATTGTGGCAGAGCAGAAATGCAGTTGGAAGGCAATTCTGCATTGTTGAAGTCCTACACATGATGGGGATGGTATGAGTAGAGTAATTGGCAATTTAATATCTGATACATGATACTGTGCCTCAGTACAAATGAAGTTCTCCTAGTGAAAATCATCAATCTATACCCTAGATATTTTAACAACTTTTACTCTACACCAAGTGGTATGATTTTAGCCCCACATTTTTAAAGACTAAGGAGACACCATGTTATATCAATTAAGGCACCATTATAGCATTTTATCCATCATGATGATGATATATGAAGTATTATCAAACAGCCTCCCTTATGCTATTAAACAACCAACATGGCTTTTTAAGAGGAAGAGCCTATACATATTGAGTCTATAACATAATCTAGTTAACTGGAAAACACAAAGAATTCAACAAACCTACATTTCTAACAGTCAAAAATTATGGCTTGCTAAAACTTTTCTTGGAGTCAGTAGACAAAAACTATTGGAAATTATGAAAGAGAAAGGAGTTCCAGCCCATATGTTAAATGCTGTTAGAAATCTCTGGCCCAAGAGAAACAATAAAGCGAAGGTAATGTGGGAAAAAAGCAAGTAACTGTAAACCAATACTTCAATAAGCATGTCCTTTATCATCTGCACTGTTGTTTAAGTTTTACATATAAATTGTTATTTGTAACTGTAAAGAAAGTCTTGGCTCTGAAATCTAATACAGAGCAGTACCAAAGGTGGACTTATTTGCTGTAGATGATCAAGTAATCACAACATAGTCAGAAGATGATTTACAAAGACCAGTCCATCAACTGCGCGCGCGCACACACGCATTTTTGTTCTCCAAAAAACTGAGGCCAATTGAGATTTGTCAGGAAGTTTGTATAATGTATGGAAATGATGAACTGGGTGAAGCTGAAGTGAGACAATAGTGCATCACATTTAACAATGGCCAGCCATACTAATCTTCAGGAGAAAGTGTGAAGTGGCCCAGAATTCTCAGTGCTGAACTGGTGGAGAAAATCAGTGATAATATTTGCACATGTGAAACATTAAAGAAATCAAGGAGAGTGATATAAATCAAAACATCAAGGAAAGTTACATTCCAAGGTTTGTTTTCATTCATGACAATACATGACCTCACACAGTGATTTAGACTCAAAGGATCTTGAATGGCTTTGGTTGGGAGCATTTTAGTCGTCCACTGCACATTCTGGAACTTACTGTGAACAATTTCCACTTGTTTCCACACATGAAGACCTGGCCTGCAACACAGGGCTTCGGTGATGACAAGAAACTGTACAAAGGTGTCCAAACAGAGTTGAAGTCTCAGGTGGCAACATTCTACAATGATGGTATTAACAAGTTGGTGTATCATTATGATAAGTGCATTAATTTGTACGAAAATTATGTTGAGAAATAACTGAACAATGTGCATTTCAAATGTAAGTAATAAAATAAGTTTCATTTCTTTTTTCTTTTTTTTTTTTTTTAATTCTAAAAACCAAGTTACTTTCTGAATAGCCCTTGTATTTTCACATTTAAGGAAATTTGTGGCTGAAAAAATGTTTCAAGTCAAATGAAGAGACTATGAGAACCATTAGTGGCTATTTTACACACCCTCCAAAATAAATCTTCAGGGGTGGACTCTCCTAATTGGAAAAGTAAAGTGCACTGCCATAAGAGGACGATGTTGAAACATAAGTGCATTTTTATCTAACAACTACTGTATTACACTGCCAGGCCAAAAAGTTGTCACATTGCTCTCATAGTGTCTCACTAACAATTAAGAATAGCTGCTGAATCCCAACACCAGGTGCAATATGATTCATGATTAACTTCTTGGTTGAATGGTCAGTTTCAAGAAGTGTTATGTTTACTGCATCACTGTCAAACCATTGTGCAACAAAAGTAAAGTTGTATGATACAACTATCTGTGAAATCCCAAAGGTTAGGTTCAGCCACCTGAACTGGAAAAGTATATTCTATCCTTTGCACCCATAGGCACCTTTCCTTCACGAATTGCATGCAGTGTGTGTTTGTTAAGTGTAATTGTTAAGAATAGAATAGGTGACTGTAATGGGTGTAAGTGTAGTGTGGTGTCACATATGTGTTGGAAGATGGTAAGAGAAGAAAGAGGGTGAAATCTGCCACCAACACAGCACCTACTAATCTCAAATACTAATGGGTTCAACAAGTTTAATGTCCTCATCTAAAATGTATTTTCCATATTCCATCACAAACCATTACTTTTGCCTACATATTTAAAATATATGAAACTTTAGAGAAGATAAAGGCCCATTTTCTTGTAACAACATTTGTTGTTTATTGGATACATGGGATATTCTTGAGTTTTTCAAATTATTGTAACTGGTGAGGAAATTTGAAATAAAGCACACTCTCTTAATGTAATGCCATCACAGTTTGGCACGGATCACTCTTCATCCAGCTTTCACAGTTTGTCATGGCTGGTAAAGCACATTGCACATTGGTAATCTCATGTCAACATTGATATTTCTTGGAAAATACTGAGTGGAATACAAACAGTGGAATAAACAGAGATAACAGCTCACTGTATAATGTAGACAGCTTACAAACTAGTGTTGTTCTTCAGAGCACCCACAAAGCTAGTAAAAAAAGGGGGGGGAGGATTTATAGACTGATCTTTTCAGCATTTTATAGATCCAGCTTGTGCTCCATACTTTTTCCTTCTTGGAGAAGCTTCAAAGCTGATCTTAAAGCATACATATTCTGCCAAAATTGTTTACAGGTGAATGAAGGCTGTTGTTGTTGGAATATTTAATTCTTGTACAGCAAACTCTTAGCCTCATGATATTTTGACATATAACTCATGCATTAATTTCATGTTCTTTATCACAGTAAGATTGCTATATCAGGTGTTATTGTGTTGAGTTTGACAACTCAGGTAGGGGAAAAAAATAAGGGAGTGGAAATACTCAAGTACAGCATTGTTTTTCAGTTATTTCTTCAGGGCACGTGGTTACCTTTTCTTTTCATACACAAAGTGTCTGCTGAAAATTTATCTTTTCAGTTATCTTGCTTTCCGTAGAACTATTACTTATCTATATTTTTTAGCATATCTTTTCCAACATCAGCCACTGAGGATTAAATATTGAACAATGATACAAAATTTGTACATTTTTGGAGAAATCTCAGCAATGTGATCACACCAGTTGTGACAATGTGTGGATGTCGACAGATATATAACTTACCCTGTTGATTTATGCCACTGCTGCTCAGCCTCTAACAAAAACTCTCCAACCTGTCTCTACTGAGAGGTTCTATTTACACCTAATTATTAAGAATAAGATATGCTCTATTGTAGCAGTAGAAAAGCCATAGGTTCTACAGTTCATTAAACACAAAAGTGCTTTAAACGACTCTGAAAACTGATATGTAAATGCTCCATGATAATTTCATTTCATCCTTTGCATTTGTATCCCTTATTCAGCTCATACAAAACATAATGCAGACAAATCTGTCACCCAATCACAGCAGAGTATAAGGCTACAACATATACTCAATACTATTTGTTCACTTTTATTTTGACTGGTCTTCCTCGGTCAGAATTAGTCCAAGTCAGCAGTGTTAAGGTAAACAGTGTAAGTTTTTCCAGCTTTGTAAACAATCAATTTGGTGTCATGCTAGCAGCTTTAGTGTCATCATTGCTGATTGTTGTCTGTCATTTTATAATACTGTTTGAGAATACTGAAGGAAATGTAGTTGCAGGTTATATTAAATATCAAAGTGGTCTCTCTGCAGGCTGATTTATAATGAATAGCTGCAGAACAACTATCTTTACCAACGACATACAGTATCCCGTTACATGACGTCTTTTGCTGATACATCTGCAAGGAATGTCGATTTCATCTGATTAGTCTAGGGATATGAAAATCCTGCAGAAATGACAAAGCAGAAAATAATGTGAACTCTTTGAATTTTAACAATGCAATGCGAAAGTGGTGGTTTTTATAAATTGTCACTAAATTTGACATTTTTCCTGTTCCTACATAAAAATGTTGTAAATCTGAGGATGGGAGTTCACTAACATTGGTAAATGATAATTACTGAATGGTGAAATTTGATTTTATCTTTCTTCTCAAATTTGAAAATTGCATATAATTTTAAAACAATAGTTGATTTCCCAAATAAAGAACTATCACTCTAGATATGTCGTCATGCGGACTATATTCCTGTAGCAGTTTTAGTTGCTGAGGTGATATTTCCCTGTTTTTGAGAGTTCTTTAATGTGATGCATCAATCAAACTAGATACTTTGGTAGTACCGCCAAACAGGGTGATTTCGGACAGTTTTGTCGTTATTTTGATTGTAACTTTTGTATATATTGTTAGATTAAATTGATTGTTATGGAAGTGGTAGGGTATAAGTGAAACGAATAAAATATCCCATAACCAGAAAGTGTATGTGTAGGTATATTTATCTGAGGCAGTTAAATAAAGTGTCCGAAGTCACCCCATGGATTGGGGTGATTTCGGACACGTGTTTTTTAAATCTCTGTCCAGAGTTACAGAATATAGAGGGCTAATTCGGATAGTTACTGCCTTTTTTAAAAATTCTACATGCTTTTTATTTGATTTTGGTGACATTTTACACATTTTAAGGTAGCCCTTTGTTACAAATAAGTGATATAGAACGATATAATGAACTTTATGTATTACAGATAAGTTCTGGACCAGCTCGTTTAATATTTTTGCTTAAGTGAACAGAAAGATCTTCTGACTGTCATTTGAGGAATAAATGCACCCATTCTTCTCCTGGCAAATTATTACAAAATTTCTTCTCTTTTCAGCCAGATTTATCAAGGTAGCCTTTAACTAAATATCTAATATCTTATTTAGTGAAGGGGAATCGGCAATGTGCAGCCCTCAAGATACCTTGCTTCAACATTTCTTCTTCTTCTTTTCTTCTTCTTCTTCTTCTTCTTCTTTATTTAGCACTGGCTGTCCTCCCATTTTTTTCGGATGTGGTTTTTGCACTTTATTTTTTAGTGTTGATTTAGGTATACCATACAAATCTGAATCTTTTCTGTATGATAATTTACCACTCTGAATATCACGAACATCTTTATCTAAAAGTTCTGGGTCATAATTACACTGTACTGTAGCACCTCTCCTGCTCTTATACGTTCTTGGCATTGTCCAAAATCACCCCACACAGTACACAGTTTTACAAAAACCGTCATTATTTTATAACCTTGCACAAGAAACTCGACAAACTTGTACAGAAATCGTCTCAATGCTGTTAGCTACTGAGCGCATCAAGAATTATGGTTACAATAACTTCCTGCTCGGCGCAACAATAGAAAGTTTCCACTTTACGATAATGCATGGATTTTTAACACTGAGACTGTTCATCAATTATTCCCCTATGGAAAAAATTGACGCAAAAGAAAAGTTGTGGGAAGTGATAAATGCAATCTTGCGCTTAAAATAACTGGTGCACAGACGTTAAAATAAGTAACTCTTTGTTTCTACGCAGTGGCAAAGAGCAAATAAGCCATACTGTCTGAATTCGCCCCGGTGTCCAAAATCACCCCGTTTGATGGTACGCTAGTATAAACATGAAAAACACAGAATTCTGCAGTATAGCTTTGCGAACACTTAAGTCAACATAGCATCTGATACTTTTCAACCTAACTTACGTTCTAGCCTACACAACGGATCATGTTGTTACCTCAATCTTCATTCAATCAACAGTAAAAATAATAGTGTATAAATATTGAAATAAATAATCAGTGTTGTGTTTTACTGCCATAAAAATGTTTGAATGAAATTGTATCTTTCTCTGTGATTGACTGATAGCAGCTGGATAAAACATTAACTGTATTTATAAGTTAAACACAAAGATTGCTTCATTAATGTACAAAAAATAACTTTTTGCTATTAAACTAGTAAGCTTTTGAGAAATATGCATAATTCAGAAAGAAATAAGCATACTTCAGAAAGAGGTGAAGGAAATACTGAAATGCCCTGTATTGCACTTTCGAATTAGTCTAATTTCTTTTATGGCTACAGATCCATTCATTAAGTCTGTGTTCACAGCTCTATGTTCTTGTTTCAACTATGGGAAGATAGTTAACTCTAGTAATGCTGACTTTGCAAAGAGTCTGTTATGTGTACTTAGAATGGCAGATCTCATCTGTGTAAGATATTCTAAAGGGATACAATATCCTTCACAATGTAGTGGAAAAGCAGATTTTTATGCCAGCAAGATTTGTGGACATCGCAAAATGTCTGGTGTTATGCTGAAGTCAGTTTCTGTCTTCTATGTTCGAGTTTAGACTCAGAGGGGGGGGGGGGGGGGCTGTTTCACACTACAGTGAAGTACTCACATATCGCTGGCATAAAGTCTCAGAAGAGAACTTTCAAGTTACGGCAATGCTTTCTCTTAATATTTTTAGTGGTGTCTGGTTACAAAACTATTTTTTTCTTTAACTGATTAGATTTAATGGGTTTAATATAAATGATTTCTCTTTAAATAAAAATGAGGTCAGTAAATATAATGTAATTGCTAATTATATTTACATCTTCAACATAACACTGGAAAACAATGAAATAAGACAAAAATAAGAACATACTGCAAGCCAAAGAAGGCAAAAAAAAAAACACTGACAGAAAATAATATTAACAGGCAAAAAGTAACAATGAAATTGGCCATAAAATATAACAATTTTATCCTGTACATAGTGAAGGTGACTCTTCCCCTCTTGCAGCAAGTATTTACAACCGACAGACATAAACTCATTAAAAATTACACACTCGTCTCTCATACTCTGTTTTGATTTAACTTGTGATGATCTTTTACATTCTGCCTGCTGTCTCTATTGTACAATGTGTGTTTCTGCCATGTCCATCTCTTACTTTGTGAGATCTGCTGTTCTGAGAGTACCATATGTTTGTTATTTTGCATCTTGTTCCCATAATGTCAATTTCCTCTTTGCCTGCTCCTTTAATTCACCTTTACCTTTGATAGGTACCTCTCTTTCCACCTGTGTCAGGCTTCTTATTTTTTATTTATAATTTCACCCTATGCTTTTCATTTTCCTCCTCTATTTTCTACAAGTGTGCTCTATTTTTGTTTAGATTGTTGTTCTCTTGTAACTTCACATCCTTTTCTCATAGTCAACTCCAATAACTTTTCTGCAACTTGTGATTTCTTCCTCTTCCTTCACAAGTAAAAAAGAAATTGCTGGAAATGGGAAAGAAACTTCTGAAAATGGAACCTGATGTTTAACGTTAATTTGACAACAGTTTTAACACACGTCATGGTTTCTATATGTTTTTGTTGGTCTTTATTACATAAGAAGGGCAAAGATGGAACAAATGTCATTAAACAACACTATAAGGCAATTCTAGCAGTCTTTCTTGGTCTACAAAGTAATGCTCATAATAAAAGTATTGTCCAAACAATATAGTAAAACCTTCCACCAGAATTCAGTGCAAGTTATGCACCTTGACATACTATGGCCTTTTCAATTACACAGCATTTTTTTTTTATTGTTTTGCTTTCAAGTATTTTCCTATTCCCTCTGTCAAATCTTCTCCATATTTGTAAGAGTGTGTTTTGACTTTCATTCCTTTCTGTCCTGGCCTTCAGTTGGCTATAGTAGAAGTTCACTCTTTAAATATTTTTTTCTATGCTGAGCTGTAGGTGTTATATGCTTTGCCTTTGTCATTTTGTGGTATCATTCTCATCAGTTTGTGTGTGTGTGTGTGTGTGTGTGTGTGTGTGTGTGTGTGTGTGTGTGTGAAATTTAAATGTCGTAGTGTGCATGTTATTCCATTTTCCCCTAACCTGATAACTTCCTGTTTGAATTACATATATGTTGATAACAACTAGTTTACAATATAGACAGGTAAAATGAATTGTATTTTCCCACAGCCAGTTCCAAGTGTAAAGAAAAGTTTCACTGATATATGGATTTAAAATGTTAATTTTCTTTTTTTCCAGGTCATCAAAATGCTGATTTTGGTAGTAGTACTTTTCCTCCTATGTTGGGGACCAAGAATAATAATGAACATGCTTACTAAAATTGGTCTACAAAGTTTTACTCCAACTGAGTACACAATGAGGGTTGTGTTCAACATCCTGCCAGTCATTCATGCTTGCTTTAATCCAGTAATATACTCTTTCATGTCTAAAAACTTCCGCCGTTCACTGAAAAGACAGTTTGAGACTCTTGGCTGCAGAAGAAATTTGTCCAGACACAGGAGCAGCAGTTTCAGAAGCAGCAGATTGCATCATGGCACAATCACACAACAGACAAGCATCAGACCGCGATACACACTGTCCTCATCATCGAGCACATACAATGCTGATGTCACCAGACACACTGAAATGGAAAACACAGATTCTGTCAACAGTACAGTGGTCTGATGAGAATTATGCTTAAAAAATCCCTGAAATTGCTATTATAATTATAATAAAATGACAGAACAGTGTGCATTAAATACATTTTGTTTCTTGTTCTGTGTATGCCCCTTGGAGTTTTACAGTGTTCTTTTCTTCCTGGTGATTTATTTCTTGGGCTTAACCTCTTTATTCTATGAAAGAGACTAAAATAAAAACACAAAACTTCCTTTTCTCTCAATATCTTTATAAATACAAAAAAGATGTCACGGCAGGAAATGTAACAAAATAAGCTTTACAACAACAACTTTAGTGTAACATTTTCTTTTATTTTACATGTTACACACACAGCAAGATCCTATGGAATGTATGTTCAATGATCAATAGTTGTTGCTATATGTGAGTATAAAAGATGTAATTGCTATGGAAAATATGGGCAATCATTATTTCACAACAGTGAAAAGTACTAGATTTAAACCTGTACTCATGGTTTCCTACTGTGTGTATCACATGTGTCAACACAGAGCAGTTTTTACAAAATATTTGACAAACCAGTCATATGTCTGCCGTAAAGTGTTACAGTTAAGATTAAATAAATACACCGACATGATTTTTTTTTTTTTTAAAATTACAGGTTGAGGCATGAACTGCACTCCATGAAAACACACACTCTCTCTCTCTCTCTCTCTCTCTCTCTCTCTCTCTCTCTCTCTCTCTCCCCCCCCCCCCTCCCTCTCCCCCCCCCCTTCCCTTCCTTCTTTTCTTTCTTGTCAACTAGTATCTCATATCACATATTATGATTTTTATTATACAGATATATTTCTTGGTTTTCTAACATCTTTAACATGAAAGATCAGCATTTGAGCAAAAAGGAAGACGCACAGCCGTTACCAGGTTTCTCTCAGCCTACAGAAATCAAGAGTTTCTTTACGTGAATAAAAATGATTAACTGTGTCAGTCACTATTTAATTTTTAGTTTTTTGGTTGGCACTACAAAATTTGACTACATGGCTCCCATCATTCAGTACCTGCAATTTAAAATACAAACAGCAGGTTCCACATGTATGTCAACAGCACATAGCGGAGAGCCCCTAGGCTGTAGAATTAATCAAAAACTGACCCCAATCTTAGTTTAAGGGAAACTATTCACTGAAGAATATCTACAGACAAATAGATTAAATTTAATATATCAGTATCCCAAAATAAAGAAGTTGCTCTGCTTCATAAGTTTAAATAATCTACCAATATTTGAATGGAAAAGTCTTTCATAGTTACAAAGCACAAATTGGTATATTTGCCACAAATAAAATGCTATATGTACAACTGATGTGCACACTGTGCAAATCTGATAACCAGGGCTGCACAGGTGTCAAAATATTAAATGATCGATAAACTGGAACTTTTATACTATAATTATTACACAAGATGTTATTAGCAAATTGATGTTAAAATGAATGAAAGTTAATTAAAGTCAATTATATGTGCCCTACAACAGTTACTCTGATAAATGAACATACATTAGTGAAATTAAATAGTCCACTTTAAAAAATATGAATGTATGACACACATTGACAAATAAATACACTGATGAACCAAAATATTTTGACCACTGATCACAGCAAGATTGTTCATTGGAGGCATGTGACATGGTAAGGAAACTATATAGATGGAGCAGAGAAGAATGGGAAACCAATCTAGTGGGGATAAGGGATGCAAATGGGGAAATCCACTGACATAAGCAACTTTGACAAAGGGCCAATTGTTACAGTCTGGCACCTCGGTACAAGCGCCTCAGAAATATTGAAGCTGGTTGGCTGTTCACTTGCTACTCGCACAGGCATCTATGAAAAGTGGTTGAAGAAGTGCCACATCTGATGAAACCATACAGTTTTGTTGCAGACAGAAGTATTTTGGTACACACTATTTGGCACACATGCTGAACACGGGACTCAACAGCTGATGACTTCTATGGTTACCCATGCCTTGCTGACCAATCAACATTGTCAATTACAACTGTAGTGGATATGGTATCATCCATGTCAGACTGTGGATCGATGGAAACTTGTTGCCTGGATGCAGGCCAGTGGGGGCAGTATTATACTATGGGAGACATTTACTGGGCTTTCACAGGACTTGTGGTAGCAATCCAAGGCACGACAGCTGTGGACTATGTAAATGCTGTTGTGGATCATCTGCATCATTTCATGCTTGATGTCTTCCCCAATGGCAGTGGCATCTTCCAGCAGGATAACTTTCTGAATCGCAAGGCCAGAACCATGCTACAGTGGTTTGAGAAGCATGATGGTCAACTGACATCGATATCTTGGCGATCTGATGGAACGCATCTGGGATACTATTGGGTGCTCCACACCGACAAACCACTAGCCCGTAGTTTACAGTGCATAGGCATTTGGTGCCACATACCTCCAGAAACGTACAAAATACTTTCCATGCAAAATTACTGCTGTACTGCATTCCAAAAGTGGACCAACAAGCTGTTAACCAAGTGGTTGTAACGATTTGGCTCATGAGTGTAAGTGAGCCCTGTGAATGCAAAAACCTACAACATATCCACGAATTTAAAATTAAAGAAAAGAATGCTTTCACTGACAGTCATAATAGGCTCAATGCACAGAAAATGAACATCATGTACAAACACTAGTACATCAATAACCTATAAAGTGGCTTTTAAAGATGATTTCAGCCATACACAAATCAAAATTGAAAGTTTTGGCAACAGTAACTGTGATGCAGTTTAGGCATGTACAAATGACACTTGCCACATTAACAGGGACTTTAAGCACATAATCATCAAGACTATATTTCAGTTAAAATAGCTTTGCTATTGATGTTTCAATGAGTCGAATGGTAGGGGCCAGTCACCATCCAGCTGTTTTTTCTCAGGCACAACATGCTTGTTGTGTTGCCTCTTTTGAAGGTACATGCAGAGCACTGTCAAACAGTGCTTGCTGCTTGAGGGTAACACTGCCCCCTGGCACTCTGATCTTCCAGTCGCAGTATCAGGTTTTTTTGCCCTCTGTATACATAATCACCTGTTATTCAGAGCATTATATAACCTTGGATGAGAAACATTTTATTTTATAGCACAATTACTTTATATAGATATCTGCTTCCTTAGACAGAGTCATTATACATAACACTGTCTAATGTTTTAACGTCAAATGTTTAATGTCAACACAAGTAACTACAGTTTCAAGTGCTCCCAAAACTAATCCTTATTTAGCCACAACTAGCTCCAATGGAGTGGTAAATTAGCATACTTTTCTTAGTAAGAAGGAAGGACAGAAAGGTACCGAAAAAGGACCAAAACAATCACAAAAGAAGTGGAGACATCTGTCATCAAATCTCCTTCAGCCCTAACAAATGATCGGACAATACAGAAAAGAAATCTTCCAGGACAAACATCTGGTGTTCATGATAATGATTTCTTACAGCCAGGCTACAAAAATAAGAAGATTCCAAGGTAAGTAGAAATTTGTGTTTCTCCATTAACACCACCATTAAGTGCATAAAATAGCAATATTTAACAATTCAGTGTTATTATGTTCATTTCTTCAACAATAAGGTGAATGAAATACAGATCATAGCTATGATATCCTCATCACATGTGGTACATTAGTGAATAAACACTGGTAAAAGAAACATAACTGTCATGCCTTGTTATACCAAATTTCAAATTAATCAAACAGTTTCCAAGCAGAAACTAAAGGCAAATGGAGGAACTTATATATACATGAAAGATATTGAAGGAATTCCTCATATTTTGTATAAATGTTTTGTACAGAGGAATACATAGAATTATTATGGGCTGAACTACTCTATTTCATCATCTTTGTAATATATTCATTATTCCGTAATGGATGAAGGAACACCTGGACTGTCATGTATTCCTGTGGAAGGAATTGCAGCACCCAATCACTATTTCTCATAACAAATTTATTTTATTATCCTTTACCAGTTTTGGGTGTTCTCAGACCCACCTAACATAAATCAAATACTAGGTCTAATATTTGTTATTACCACACACATTTTCTTCTTCCTTTTCTAAGTGTAAAAACAGAAGTATGGGCACAATGGACTGTTAACACAGACTTCATGTCTTTTAAATATGAGTGTGCAGCACAAAAGACAAATGTAAAGAACAAAGATTATACCTATTACTGTGCACCTTCCATGTATGTGTGTGCAAACACCCAAAACTGATAAAGGTCAATAAAATACATTTTTTAACATAAATAGTGACTGGTTGTTGCAATTCCTTCAGCAGTAACATTTGTTAGACCGATAACATATATGCTAAGACTTCAGTTGTAACCTTCATGACAACACATCTATGATACTTGAAAAAATAGTCTGTATACCTAATGCACTCATTTAATCTGAACTTAAGCATGTTTTTCACCAAAATAATATCACATGTAAACTTGATATTTACTAATGTTGGTCTCAAGTATATTCTCATACCACCAGCAGTCTCAACAAAAGAGAAAATTTAACTGCTCTTGGAATGTAATTAATGTATGTATGTTGGAAAATATGTTCCTTATTATACCTACAATATTGCCTCAGTCTGAACTGTCATCAGCAAACTTAACTCCAGAATGCAGACAGTATAATTACAACAATATTTTTGATTTCATTTGTATTTTTGTAAGAAGAGAAAAATTGAATAATTGGTTTAAACATTAGTCTGTAGATAAAATATTTGACATTTTCATATAGATCTCCCAAGATCTATTTGCCTACACTGCATTTCACAGGAAAAAGCCAAACACAAAACTAAAACTGTTCAAATTTCAAATAGTTCTAGAACACCTAATTTATAAAAGAAGTCATGAAACTACCCAAGAAAGCTAACTACAACATGCTAATTCAATATAATACAATAAATGTGAACCTGTGGACAATATTTCAAACACCTTAAAAAAAAACGAACACTAAGCTTCAGAGAATAAATCTCTCTAGATTCTGAAAATGAAAATACTAACAATGGCTATGATGTTGCTATTAATTTTTTTTAAAAATCGGTTAATGCAAATAAACTCAAGTGAAAAAATGAGAGTATACCTACAGTATGCCTTTATGATATAGTAATTAGTATAAAAATTGATATGTAAATGAACTAAGAAAATGAAACCTGCCAGAGACTGTGTTCAGAATTTTTCCCTATTCTTTTCCCTCAAATGTTCATTTTATTAGTGAGCTTCTGTCTGATATTATCAATGTCTAATTTGATAACAGAATATATCCTGCTACATGAAACATAGCAAGTCATTGTCATATGTCTCTACAAAAAATGTAAAAGCACTATCATTGCTAATTACTGACCTACAGGTGGGAAGAAGTTTGTTGAAATTGTTAATTATATCAAGTGTGGTCAGATTGTTTACTCCCAGACATACAAGCATTATAAGATCTAAGGACAAATAAACAATGAAAGTGAATTTAATTTAATAATCTACACAAAGACAATACATTCACTGTGTAGTATGAGACCAATGGCATCATAAATATCATTAATCTTTTTATAACAAAATTTAACAGTCTGCATAGAGTCTGAACTCAAAGAAACTAACTGCTACCAAGTAAAATATGCAAGAAACAAATATAAAGATGTTGAAAAAAAAGAATGTACACCGCAGTAAATCTCACAGTTACCTTCTCCAAGAAAATAAATAAAAATATGACACTATCAATAAAAAGTAGTACAAATAACAACGCAGCTACATATATCGTACACCTCACTAAAAATTGCAAATTTGTTGAGGGACTAGAGAACCAGATTTTCATTCCATACAAAAGTTAGCTACCTTTGAGCACAACTTAAAATGATTACTAACAACACATAGCATAAACAAAAATTTATAAATCTGGTAACCCATAATGAGTCTGTTGCAAGACTTCTCAAAGAAAATATTGAAGTTGAATTACCAACTTCTTAAAATTTTACATATTTCCATGAACAGTGTGTCTACCTACAATAAGTGTACATTAATATAAGTAGTATTATCTACACTAGACACATAATGATGCACACCTAGTTCTACAGCTTTTAAGTTTTTTGATCTTAAGTGCTTTCAATATAAATACCTCTGTTTTTGTGTGATGTACATCAATGTTTCATGTATGTATGGGCCACAGAGTGTCATTTCCATGCATAAAAAGTAATTCATATAAGACCGTTCCCTTATCTTTAACAGTAATCAGCGTAGGGGGTATCACTTAGTCTGTCTTTCTGAACTATTACACCATCAAATAACATTACACAATCAAAGATTGCTGAAAAACATCAAAGGAAACACACTTCCCAATTATCAGGTAAGATTTATTACAATTACAGTTACAGCCACCTAACAATAAGGCCACATTCATCGAATGTATAGCACCAATCACAAAAAGAAACACGGAATAGTAACAGATGCAGCTAAAAATTTTTATACACCTAAAGATACAGACGTATTTTTCAGTCCATCCTTCCCTCCCCCCCCCCTCCCCCTCCCCCCCCCCCCTCACACCCACAGGACAGGATTAAAGAATTTCTGTAATTTATAGAAAATACAGGATATGGAATCACTTCACATACATGCGGAACCTGAATTCATGGGATAAAATTTCAGAGTTTTTTAGGAATGTTTTTGGAGTATTTTCGGAATATTTTCTGAGTATTTTGGTATTGATTTATTTATTTTATGGCCCTGAGCACTATGGGACTTAACATCTGAGGTCATCAGTCCTCTAGAATGTAGAACTATTTAAACCTAACTAACCTAAGGACATCACACACATCAATGCCCGAGGCAGGATTCGAACCTGCGACCGTAGCAGTCGCGCGGTTCCGGATTGAAGCGTCTAGAACCGCTCGGTCACCGCGGCTGGCTCTTCGCATATGCAAGAGTAAGAAAAGAAATGGAAATGCGACTGAGTGCTGTGTTTGTCTCCTTCCTCATAGTCTACGGTCCCTGTGCACAACAGTTCCTTGTGGAATCAAAGTTGATCGCAAAGCTTGTACGTTTTTGCAGAAGATGCTTGTGTTTTAAGAAATGCCATTAAAGGGAAAGCATCAGAAGACATTGTTAATGATGTTTTTCATAGGGTTATTAACTGATTCTCTGAAATTGGACTCTCGCTAAATTTTTGTGAAAATACTCTATATTCAGTTCTGTCCAATAAACAGAGTAATATCAACAATAGGCGTGGCACAAGAACAGGAGTCGGAAAACGGGGTAGAATGCTTCAGATTTTTCGGTCTACATACTGATGAAAACTTGAACTGGAAAAGCGTGTTGCTCAGTTTCTCAAACGGTTAAATTAAGCTACTTTCGTTCTTCGTATAATTGCTAGTCTTGGAAACAACATACTAACATATTTTGCGTATTTACTCTGAATAATGGCTCATGTAGTAATTTTCTTGGCACATTACCAGTTAGAAATAAGGTACTGATTGTCCAAAAGCGAGCATTAAGAATAATAAGTAATAATAAGTGATGTTCACACACGGTCGTCATGTAGGTACTTCTTCAAGGAGCTGTGCATTTTACATCTACATGATTGCTCTGCAATTCACATTTAAGTGCTTGGCAGAGGGTTCATCAAACCACAATCATACTATCTCTCTACCATTCCACACCCGAACACCGCGCGGGAAAGACGAACACCTAAACTTTTCTGTTCGAGCTCTGATTTCTCTTATTTTATTTTGATGATCATTCCTACCTATGTAGGTTGGGCTCAACAAAATATTTTCGCGTTCGGAAGAGAAAGTTGGTGACTGAAATTTCGTAAATAGATCTAGCCGCGACGAAAACGTCTTTGCCTTAATGACTTCCATCCCAACTCGCGTATCATATCTGCCACACTCTCTCCCCTATTATGTGATAATACAAAACGAGCTGCCCTTTTTTGCACCATTTCGATGTCCTCCGTAATCCCACCTGGTAAGGATCCCACACCGCGCAGCAATATTCTAACAGAGGACGAACCAGTTGTAGTTTAAGCTGTCTCTTTAGTGGACTTGTTGCATCTTCTAAGTCTCCTACCAATGAAACGCAATCTTTGGCTTGCGTTCCCCGAGATATTACAACTGAAGTTGTTCGTGATTTTAACACCCAGGTACGTAGTTGAATTGACAGCCTTGAGAATTGTACTATTTATCAAGTAATCGAATTCCAACGGATTTCTTTTGGAACTCAAGTGGATCACCTCACACTTTTCGTTATTTAGCGTCAACTGCCACCTGCCACACCATACAGCAATCTTTTCTAAATCGCTTTGCAACTGATACTGGTCTTCGGATGACCTTACTAGACGGTAAATTACAGCATCATCTGCAAACAACCTAAGAGAACTGCTCAGATTGTCACCCAGGTTATTTATATAGATCAGGAACAGCAGAGGTCCCAGGACGTTTCCATGGGGAACACCTGATATCACTTCAGTTTTAACTGTGATGTCACAAATTCGTCATAAATAATCAACCACAATTTGAGAAGAATAGTGATTTACACATCTAAAAAACAATAGGAAAAAATGTACTTTAGTAACTGTTATGAAAGCAGTCAGTGGCTCACAAAGGAGTTCAACGCCGTACAAAAAAATTTTTGATCATTTGCACAATAGCGTAATATATCTGACAGGTAGCGCAGCAAGATTTAAATAAAAATTATAATCATCTTCCCTGGACAACCCAGTTCTACTTCATGGGCGAACTTCTCTCTAAAATCCGGTAGCCTGAGAAAGGAAATATTTTTAAATGTAGTTGAGTGAGTACGACAAAAAAATGTGTTCATTAAGGTACACAGTCGTCACATATACGGACCCTGTAAACTGAATAATTCCTTATCATTTGCTGCGCTGTAGGCAAAGCAGATCGCAGAATTCGTTTCACTGGTAGAATACTAGGAAGTACTCAGTCTTCAAATGAGACTGCTTACACAACACTCATACGACCCTTCCTAGAATATTGCTCTAGTGTCACAGTTCGCAGTGATAGATGGTAAATCATCGAGTACAACAGAAGTGATATCTGGCGATCCCCAAGGCAGTGTCATAGGCCCTCTGCTGTTCCTGATTTACATAAATTATCTAGATGATAATCTGAGCAGCCCCCTTAGATTGTTTACAGACGACGCTGTACTTTGTCGTCTACTAAAATCATCAGACGATCAATACTAATTACAAAATGATCTAGAGAGAATTTCTGTATGGCGCGAAAAGTGGCAATAGGCACTAAACAGAGAAAAGTGCGAGGTCACCCACATGGGTACTAAAAGAAATCCAATAAATTTTTGGTATACGATAAATCGCACAAATCGTAGGGCTGTCGAATCGACTAAATACTACGAGCAACTTAAATTGGAAAGACCACATAGATAATATTGTCGGGAAGGCGAAACAAAGGCTGCGCTTTGTTGGCAGAACACTTAGAAGATGTGACAAACCCACTAAAGAGACAGCCTACATTACACTTGTCCGTCCTCTGCTGGAATATTGCTGCGTGGTGTGGGATTGACGGAGGACATCGAAAAAGTGCAAATAAGGGCAGCTCGTTTCGTGTTATCGCGCAATAGGGGTGAGAGTGTCACTGATAGCCGGCCGAAGTGGCCGTGCGGTTAAAGGCGCTGCAGTCTGGAACCGCAAGACCGCTACGGTCGCAGGTTCGAATCCTGCCTCGGGCATGGATGTTTGTGATGTCCTTAGGTTAGTTAGGTTTAACTAGTTCTAAGTTCTAGGGGACTAATGACCTCAGCAGTTGAGTCCCATAGTGCTCAGAGCCATTTGAACCATTTAGTGTCACTGATACGATACGCGAGTTGGGGTGGCAGTCACTGAAACAAAGGCGGTTCTCTTTGCGGCGAAATCTATTTACGAAATTTCAATCACCAACTTTCTCTTCCGAACGCGTAAATCTTTTTTTGACACCCACCTACGTGGGGAGAAATGATCATTATAATAAAATAAGAGAAATTAGAGCTCAATCGGAAAGATTTAGGTGTTCCTTTTTCTCCGCGCGATTCGAGAGTGGAATGGTAGAGAAGTAGTATGAAAATGGTTCGATGAAACCTCTGCCAGGCACTTAAGTGTGAATTGCAGAGTAACCATGTAGGACAGGTCACGGAAGTTCTGGAGAAACTGGACTGGCAGACACCTACATACAAAGTGTCAGGAACCAGTTTTAGTATACGAATTTTGGAATATACTACAATGCCCCTATAGAGATCGAGTGGACAAGATTAACTACAGAGAGTATAAAGGCGTATTAACAGTCATTTTTCTCGAAATCTGTACGTGAATGGAAGGAGAAGAAACCCTAATTAGTTCAGTTGGAACTACCAAATGGTTTAAATGGCTCTGAGCACTATGGGTCTTAACTTCTGAGGTCATCAGTCCTCTAGAACATAGAACTACATAAACCTAACTAACCTAAGGACATCACACACATCCATGCCCAATGCAGGATTCGGACCTGCAGCCGTAGCGGTCGCGCGGTTCCTGACTGTAGCGCCTAGAACCGCTCGGCCACACAGGCCGGGTGGAAGTACACTCTACCATACATTTCATAGTGGTTTGCAGAGTATGGATGTAGATATACAGGGGTTCGACAATGGATATAGATATACGGGTGTTGGACAAAAACATGGAACCACTGAGAGAAATACAAAGCATTCTTGAACATAAACGCAGATGGTGGTCAAACGTGCTGGGTGCGCTGTTGTATTTGATCACGAACGGCACCTGTGCAATGCCCTCAATACGTTGCAAGTGTCAGTCGTGGCCAGAAGAGTGTTTTGTGTAGCTGTAAGTATGTTACGTCAGAGGTAAGTGAATTCATACATGGCCAGATTGTTAGTGATTTTATGTATTTGCTTCCGTTACCAAGTAGCTGAAGTGGTTGGTGTTTCATGAGGCACCGTATCTAAGATTTATACCGAATACCGATAGAGCGGAAACGCGCCCTCTTAGTCACAATGCGAACAAAACTGTGTTGAGTAACCATCGCAGATCATCATTAAAGAGGACTGTGACGAAAAATAAGAGGACAAAAGCTATAATAGGACAATATCGCAGTAGAGTACCCTGTCAGCACCAAAAGCCAGGAAGGGGTCTTCATAAGCAGAGAACTGCAGGCCGATGTGGAATTTCAAAACCAAGCATTAGCGACTGCAGTGGGTGTAACAGGAAAATGTGGTACTGAAGCCATGAAACCTTAAATATGGAGCGATGGAAGAAAGTCATTTGGTTGGCTAAGTCTTGTTTTACACTGTTTCCAATTTCTGCTCGAGTTAATGTCTGGCATATGCATGTGCCAAGCCTACAATAAAGACAGCTTGCTGTCAAGAGCGAAACATGGCGAGGGTTCGGTGATGATTCGGTAAGCCATACCCTGGTATGCCTTGGTCCCCATGGTTACTCTGCAAGGTCATATTACTGCCAAGCATTGTGTGTCAATTTTGTCTAATCAGATCCATTTCATGGTACAATATTTGTTCTCCAATAGTGATCTGCTACATCGCCGATGTACCGCACTGTGGTCCTTTGGTGCAGAGCCGAGTGGACGGTCTGAATCAGAGGCTCAGGCGG
Organism: Schistocerca serialis cubense; assembly: GCF_023864345.2. NCBI lineage: Eukaryota > Metazoa > Arthropoda > Insecta > Orthoptera > Acrididae > Schistocerca > Schistocerca serialis. Next base: position 224,820,476 of record NC_064640.1, read on the forward strand.
TACTGTGACGGTGTAGGCTGCAGATTCCTTGACTTGCGCCATCAGGTGGTGGATTTCCGGGTTACGCTTAATAGGTCAGCAGTCCACTACACACGGCAATCTGCTACACGGGTAGCAGGAGCTGTGCGGAAGGGACTGGGCGGTGTTTTTAGATTAGTGGGACTCAGGGAACCACAGAAAGGGCGTCCGTCTAAAAGGGGGCAGGTAAAACACAGTAAGTTAGATGTTGAAACGATCGGTATTGTGGTTGTAAATTGTCGTAGCTATGTTGGGAAAGAACCAGAGCTACAAGCCCTAGTCTGCAGCTCGTGGTGGTGCGATAGCGTTCTCGCTTCCCGCGCCCGGGTTCTCGGGTTCGATTCCCGGCGGGGTCAGGGATTTTCTCTACCTCGTGATGACTGGGTGTTGTGTGATGTCCTTAGGTTAGTTAGGTTTAAGTAGTTCTAAGTTCTAGGGGACTGATGACCATAGATGTTAAGTCCCATAGTGCTCAGAGCCATTAGAACCATTTATTAATTTGGTCGTTTTGCCGACACATCGACTCAGAACACACAGTTGCTGAACAGTTCAAAGAAAACTTGAGTCTCATTTAGAATAGGTACCCCATTCATACAGTAATAGTCGGTGGTGACCTTAATCTACCCTCGATATGCTGGAAAAATTGTACGATAGAACTGGCGGCAGGCATAAAACGTAATCCGAAATTGTACTGGGGCATTCTCAGAAAATTATTTTGAACAATTAGTTCATAAGCCCACTCGAAGCGTAAATGCTTGTGAAAGCATACTTGACCTCTTAGCATTAAATAATCCTGGACAAATAATGAGGCAGAAAACCCAAAGAAATTCGGTCATACATAAAGCATACCAGTGGCAATACGTAGTCAATACCTTCATTGCGCGATAACAACGGTGAAGTCACTGATGACAGTGCCACTAAAGCACTGTTATTTAACACTATTTACCTAAAGTCCTTCAACAAAAAAAAAATGGTTCAAATGGCTCTGAGCACTATGGGACTCAACTGCTGTGGTCATAAGTCCCCTAGAACTTAGAACTACTTAAACCTAACTAACCTAAGGACAGCACACAACACCCAGCCATCACGAGGCAGAGAAAATCCCTGACCCCGCCGGGAATCGAACCCGGGAACCCGGGCGTGGGAAGCGGGAACGCTACCGCACGACCACGAGATGCGGGCCCTTCAACAAAGAAGACAAAGTAAATAACCTGAAATCCAATCAATAACAACTGCCAAGATGAGAAACATAGAAATAGATATCCTCGCAGTCGCAAAGCAGCTAGAATCACTTAATAAAAGCAAGGCTTCCAGTCCAGATAGTATACCAGACAGGTTCGTCTCAGAGTATGCTGATACAATATCTCCATATTTAGCAACTATATACACACGCTCGCTCACACAATGATCCGTACCTAAAGACTGGAAAATTACTCAAGTGACACCAATACCCAAAACAGGAAGCAGGAGTAATCCGTTCGTTACAGGCCCATATCACTAACGTCGATTTGCAGTAGGGTTTTGGAACATATACTGTATTCGAACATTATGAGGTACCGCGAAGAAAACCGTTTATTGACACGTAGACGCCTTCCAGTGTGGCCAAGCGGTTCTAGGCCCTTCAGTCTGGAACCGCGCGGCCGCTACGGTCGCAGGTTCGACTCCTGCCTCGGGCATGGATGTGTGTGATGTCCTTAGATTAGTTAGGTTTTACGAAGTTCTAAGTTCCAGGGGACTGATGATCTCAGTTGTTAAGTCCCATAGTACTCAGTGCCATTTGAACCATTTTTGACACGTAGTCAGCACGGATTCAGAAAATATCGTTCTTTTGAAACACACTAGCTCTTTATAGTCATGAAGTAGTGAGAGCTATCGACAGGGGATTTCAAATTGATTCCATATTGTTAAGTTTCCAGAAGGCTTTCGACACCGTTCTTCACAATCGTCTTCTAACCTAACTGCGTGGCTATGGAATATCACATCAGTTGTGCAATTGGATTCGTGATTTCCTGTCAGAAAGGTCACAGTTCGTAGTCACAGACGGAAAGACATCAAATAAAATAGAAATAACATCCGGCGTTCCCCTAGGCAGGGTTATAGGCCCTCTATTTTTCCTGATCTGTATTAACGACATAAAAGACAATCTCAGTAGCCGTCTTAGATTGTTTGCAGGTGATGCTGTTATTTACCGTGTTGTAAAGTCATCAGATGACCAAAACAAACTACAAAATGATTTTGATAAGGAATCTGTATGGAACGAAAAGTAGCAATTGACCCTGAATAAAGTAAAATGTGAAGTTATTCACATGAGTACTAAAAGAAATACGCTGAATTTCGTTTCGCGGAAGTCACACAAATCTGAAGGGTGTATATTCAACTAAATAACTAAGGATTGCAATTACAAATACCCTAAATTGGAACGATCACATAGATATTGTTGTGGGTAGAACCAACCAAAGCCTACGATTCAATCGCAGAACACTTAGAAGGTGCGACAGGTCTTCTAAAGAGACTGCTTACACCACGCTTGTCCGCCCTGTTCTGCAATGTTTCTGTGCGGTGTGGGATCCGCATCAGATGGGACTGGCGGATGACATCGAAAAAGTACAAAGGAGGGCAGCTCGTTTCGTATTACCGCGAAGTTGGGGAGATAGTGCCGGAGACATGATACGTGAATTAGAGTGGCAATCATTAAAACAAAGGCGGTTTTTATTGCGATGGGATATTCTCATGATATTTCAATCACCAGTTTGCTACTCCGATTGCGAAAACCCACCTACATAGGGAGAAAGGATCATCACGATAAAATAAGAGAAATCAGGGATCGCACAGAAAAATTTAAGTGCTCGTTTTTCCCACGCACCGTTTGAGAGTGGAACGGTAGAGAGACAGCTTGAAGATGGTTCATTGTACCCTCTGCCAGGCACTTTCTTGTGAACAGCAGAGTTATCATGTAGATGATGATGCTGTGTTCCAAGAAGACATGGTTCGTGTTCGCACAGCTCACGTCGTCCAGGACTGGTTTGTTACCAAGAGAATGAGTTGTCGCATCTCCCCTGACCACCACAGTGACAGATCTCAGCATTATTCAGCCTTCATCGTCAAATTGGGAATGAAGTGTACGTGATCACTACTCACTTCCATCATCACTACCTGACGTTCCCAATATTTTTCAGGAACAATGGTATAAGATTCCCCTGAAAACGGCACAGAACCTGTATTTCGCCGTTCTGTGATGACTAGAAGCTGTTTCTTCCATCGCCGCATTAGGCGTGGTAAGATGTTGTACTTCACGTTGTTCCATATTTGTGTCCACGCCCTGTAGATGCAGATATAGACTAGTGCTAGAAATGACCAAGTTACGAAGTTCCTCCTTCTTTCTCTGCTTCTGCAGAGATGGCTGTGTACTATAAGATCGTTCAAGGGAACAGGAACGATAGTAAATCCGTCATCTGCCTATCCGACACACGAGAAAGGGTCGTAACGTTCCTGGAGGTACGCGTTCACGTGTCTGCTACCATCGCCCCAGCCTGCCTTCCGCCGAGCACATGACCACGAGCTCACAGTCACACACACACACACGTACACAAGCACACGCCCACACACAGACACGCGCGCATGCGCAATCACGTCCACATATCTGTGTAAGAGAATACTCCTTTCCTTAGACGAAAGTACAAACCCAGCGAGGTGGTGCAGTGGGAAGACACAGGGCTCACAGTCAGGAGGGCAGTGGTTCGAATCTCTGTCAGGCCATCCACATTTAGATTTCTTTCTCAGCAGTCTCCTATCCAAGCTTATGCTTGGAAAACTGCAGGAAACCTAAATGTGGATGGAGTGATAGAGATACAAACGACTGATGTCCTAACTGTGACTTCTGGGTCATCCCACTGCATCACCCCACTGCGTTTTATTAATGAAATTTGGTGAATGCGGTGAATGCCCGATGTGTAGTTTATAACGTTTTATCTTATCACAAGGGCCTTCGCATTTGCCGGTTCACGTGAGGTAGCTCTTTTTGGTGTAGCCAACCCAACATGTTCGAGTACTTCAAAACTTGTTCTTTCAGCAGAATCCAACAACGGATAATAAAAAATAATTGCAGCACATCAGCATTCCACATTGTATTTTATGTACGATGTGGTGCAGCCATGGAAACACTGGACTCTCGTTCAGGAAGATTAACAATTCCTCATGTTTCTCTAAGTCATTTCATGCAAATGATATCACAGCTCCTTGAACAAGGTTATGACCAATTTTCTAAACTGTCCTTTCAAGTAAGATAGTGCCCCTTTGTAATAATTCTGATTCAAGGTACGTTACATTCTAACCTTCATTACCACAGAGCAAAAGTTAATACTCTCGAGTAAAAACATAGATTATTATCAGTGTAACAATTATCTGGCAAACAATCCTATGAAATGTTTAAAACGCTACAACTTTGAAATTTCTTACTATAATTGCATTAATTAGTCTTGAGTGAAAACGATAGCATTAAGATTCGTGTAAAATGCTATTTATTTGCATAACACTGGAGTGTTTTGAGTTGATTTTCTAAGAATTTGATGCCCTCAATTCAAACAATTAGTTAATATTTGCCAAGGAGCTCAAAATTCTAAAATACAAGATTTTAGTGAAATACATGTTACACTGTTTTCTTATAAGTCCATGGATAAAAAATGAAACAATAGTTTTAGTATTGTATTATATAAATATTATTCTATACTAAATAAAAAAGTCATAGATGGTAACATCTAGTCCCCGAACATTTAGGAAACTTCTTTTCCATGACATTCTTGAATGTATTATGAAGCGGTCCATTTTTAAATTCCAGCAGTAAACTGCCACCACGTGCATATCCGATCTTCCTCAGCAGTTTTCATATGCAGAGTTGCATTATTTGTGGATCGTCAAATATTCGTGCCTGAATTTTTTCGTTCTCAGCTCAGATGTTTTTCCCTATATATTCAAACCGTGGCTCGTTCTTATCAAAAGCCTTTACAAACTGCTTCAAAAGGCACAACTTGAAATGATTCAACGAAGGGGTCGTTAATGACATTATTCCTCCCTCCAAATATGTTTTCTCTCTTTGGCCGTTCTTTTACAACACTATGATGTGTTTTTTCTCTGGTATTCCAGAGTCACAAGAAGAGAAAGTTTACCATTCATTGATGTTTATGAGACTTAATCTTCTCAAAGATCAAAACTATGGTTTTACGTTCTTATTTCATTTCCCTTTAGGGATCAGCTGGCATTGAACTAAATTTGTTACCATTGTGGATTAGTACAAATTTCAAATTTGCCTTGAGCTGTGCACAAACACAAGAAAATCATCTAGAACACATTCAGGAAGACCCATTTCCTCAGGTGTTCACTAATTTCGTGCAGAACACGAGATTGTCTTCTTGAGAGTATAAAAAATAAAAATGAAGGGCTTCCTGGATCAACAGGTCGTTACGACACCAGCCTGGGCACAACCGAAAGATACGATTCCACATCCATTTGTTTAACATTTATACCGATTCAGATCGTATAGTATGAGATTTATGACTCTTATATAGGTACACGATACTCTGAAGTATTTACAAAATAATAGCCTGTTCTTTTGCATTTTACCTCTTTAGTGCGAGTTAAACCATGAAGACATAAAATTATAAAAACTGGTTATCCTACAGATTTCACTTTACAGCAGTCTATATTTAAAAAATATTGTTAACCTTAAAGGTTTTTATTGGATTTCATTTCATATATAGAGTTTTTCCCGTATATGACAGTTACTCACCAAAATTCCAAATGTCGTATGAGCTATAGAAAAAAGTAATTGATTGTTTATCAGACAATAGTCTTGAGTGTATTCAAAAACTGTAATTAACTTCACCAGAAAATTTCCACTTGACTTAATTATTTAAACCTGCAATATGTAAACAAATCTTGGGACATGGTGGATTTTTATATTTCTAAATTTTGCTACAGGAATATATAACCACAAAAAGGTATAATTTTTGCATAAATCGCCACTGTTTGTAAAAACAGATGTCGTACTAATAATTATTTTGACAAAGGAAATTCTAGAACATTTTGGACAAAAATTTTGTGTTACATAGAACTGTATGCATCCCAAATCAGATTGGGCATAGTTGTTAGCTGAGTTGACTTTCAAGATTTTGTATGTGACGCTCGGTGTGTAATGTTTTTGTTATCAGCAGTCATCTAAAAATGAGCTCCTTCTGAGTGAAAAGAGGTTTTGGTGATGAGACTACGTATTTTTTGTCTTGTTGATTGGTAGAAAAGTTGACACTAAGAAAAAACTGTGTATTATGTTTTACTATAGGTGACAAACTAATTGTGAAATAAATCAAGTAGAAATATTAAGAAATAGTATCTTCACAAGCTAGTAAACCATCTGAGAACCTATTCATAGCCAAATTAGGTGAATACTGCCTCTTCTCATTGAAACTAGATGAGTATTTACCTTTATTCTACAAATTGTTTAATCATATCTTGAAAGAGTCATTTTCTCATGACGTTCCGTTGAACTAAACCTATTACATAGTTACAGCAGAGATTTATTATAACTGGAATGGCTCATCAGGGATATTTTGCCTCAGGTGGTCCATTTCAATAGCAAGAAGGGTACCAGCCTTTTTGTGTTGTATGGTAAAAGGTAACCTTGGTACCTTGATCCGGTACATTTTTGTTGGAAGCCAGTAATTCAGAAGCTTCTTTTGACGGCTTGAGATCTCTGGTGGGTTATTAACTCATCCCAGTTTAAACCCAGAGGAATTAATGCCATACCTGCATAATCACTGTCATTGTCATTAGTATCAGAGGGACAATACTAGTCCTCACAAACAACAGGTTTTGGAGTGGCTTTTTTTTCCAGATGTTTTCATTTCCCTGTAGTCCACAATCGTAAATATTCTGTACAAGTTTTACAGATTTATTGCTTTACAAAGTCAATAATAGGTTTTCGGTTTCCTTTCAGCGTTTTATTCTTTGCATATGTAGCAAAAGCCATCAAGGTGATTTACGCAACATCTTCTAGTTTAATTTATATTATTTCTGTTCAACAACACAAGTGTAAAAAACTACAACATAGATGTTTCCTAACTGAATTATCAAGCGACGTCATGCTCGCTCAGCCCTGTACGGCCTAGCTCACACAGTAACCTCTAACTCCATCTGGTGGATATTCCTGGAACTAATTAGAAAGCAGACCCGCAATAGTGCAAACCTACAGGAGCCAATTCTCATACATGTGAATTACAAGTGCACAAACCAGAGTTACAAATGCACATTTCATGTAGAAGTGCATATTAAACAACAATGATCAAAAAAATAAGAGCGGATAGAGGAAGACTGATTTCACTTTTTGATTCAACGCCCCAACTGTGGCTAAAATCAATTCTAAAATCCTAGATATAAAAAAAAGCAGTTTGTTCTTGGCCTGTGTTATTACCTTATTGCTAGTTTCCCTTGAGATCTCTGGTGTGTTATTAACTCATTGCAGTTTAAACCCAGAGTAATTAATGCTGTACCAGCTTAATCACTGTCATCATCATTAGTATCAGAGGGACAACACCAGTTCTCACAAACAACAGGTATCGGAGTGACTTAAGTTACAGACGTTTTCGTTTCCCGGTAGTCCACAATTGTAAATGTTCTGTACACGTTTTATAAATTTATTGCAAAAGTCTTACGAAGTCAATAATAGGTATTCGGTTTCCTTTCAGTGTTTATTCTCTGCATATGTAGCAAAAACCATCAAAGTGATTTACGAAACTTCTTCTATTGTAACTGATATTATTTCTGTTCAACTGCACTAGTGCAAAAAACCACAGCATAGATCAAGCGACGTCATTCTCGCTCAGCCCTGTACGGCCAGAGCTCACACAGTAACCTCCAACTCCATCTGGTGGATATTCCTGAAACTAATTAGAAAGCAGACCGGCAGTAGGGCAAACCTACAGGAACCAATCCTTGTACATGTGATTTAGAAGTGCACAAACCAGAGTTACCAATGCACATTTCACGTAGAAGTGCATGTTAAACAACAATAATAAAAAAAAAGAAGAGCGGATAGAGGAAGACTGAATTCACTTTTTGATTCAACGCCCCAACTGTGGCTAAAATCAATTCTAAAATCCTAGATATAAAAAACAGTCGGTTTTTGGCCTGTGTAATTATTTCACTGCTAGATTGCTTGATTATCTTAAAATGGCATAACAGTTATTAATGTTGATAATAGGTGTGCAAAGCGCCAATATAGATTTGATTTCTTCATTCTGATGCATTAAATGAACAATAATTTATTTGTAATAAGATAGTAGATTTGCTTCCAGTAGAAACAGAGTTCGAGTAAATGCTCTGTCCATTCAGATTAAGAATGTCTATTGTTCACTTGAATCGATGCAAGCAATTTCCAGGTCGATTCTTTGAATGAGACGCAGACGAATTTCTTCCCTATCCTTTTGCCTCTGAGGACGTATTCTGTACACAATCATATCGTCGTCGTTGAAGATTTGAGCCCCAACGTTCCGTTATGTCTCCATCGTCTTCGTTGTAGGAAGACTAGTTTCGTTGTTAGTTAATACCTTTGGTGAGCACGCTGTTCAAAACAGAAGATGGGCTATTGAACTTTCCTTCTTTCTATCTACTGCTCTTCTCTCAACGCAAATTAGTTTCGTTGTATAATTTATATCTTTGCAAAACCAGAACGCTCCACTTCCACTAGCTAGGAAACAGCTGCAGTGCTAGATGACACGTTAAGTGCTGAAATGGTAATTCATGGGAAACCATTACTTGCTTCATACTTGCAATACCTGACAGCCGTGGAGATATATGCAAACATTGTTTTGGAATAGAAATCAGAATCCGCCAGTGGTAATTGTTGATGACACCCTTGTAGCACATTGTAAGAACGATCGAAAATACATTGCTGGCCATTGAAACTGCTCCCCAGGAAGGATAGAAAATAATGACATTTTTCATAGTGCTTATACAGTGTAGTGGAAAGAATACGTGAATAAATCTGTAGGTGATTTGGAAGCATACAGGTTCCGAATTTTGCACGGTCCCGTAACATTAATGTGGCCACCGCCCATGTTCTACGTCAACATGCGATAATCACTCAAAGACTGGCCAATCAGACGACTGGGCAGCGCCAGCAGCAGCCTATGGTTCGAGACCAGGCTGTGTCTGCCGCCACACTGGGTCCTTTGTGAGACTTGGCGTCATAGCTCTGCTGGCTTGCTGCTCCTGTCTGCTGCCGCAAATGATGAGACCCAGGGAGGGACTCGACGTCACAACGTCAGCCGCCGTCTGTCGCCTGTCTGAGGGGTATGGGTTCAGACCAACGTAAAACCGCCGCTGCAACCGCAGAGCAAAGAGCAGCCAAGTCGTCTTCTGGCGTGTCACTCCCCTGGGAAGCGCCGCTGTCGCAACAACCTGTGTCCTCGCCCTCGCTGGTTACTTTTACCCATTCTACATACTACCTTTTCACAATCTTCATAATAGCGACAATAGCACCGTAATTACATTTTGTCACTGGTTATATGACAATCGTCAGTTGATTCCATTAATACTTATTGCTCATATAGACACGTTTATATGGAACGTAATCAACAACACACCCAATAATTATCGGTGGCCACAGGAAAATCTGCACGCTACAGTGAAACTCAATTTACAAGTTCTTTTTACGATTACTGGTGTGACACGATCAGTAAAATGCTCATAGGTTCAATCAGTTTAGAAGAGCGAATAACAAGACAGAATTATTTGCATGTTGAAAGCTTGAGACCGTTCTCTTGGCCTCAGGAACTGCAATGTACTTCCATCATTATGGAGACCCTGTTCATTTTACCAGACGTACGAGAAAACTTTTCAGCCGATCTTCCCTAGTCGCTGGTTTGGTCGAAGTAGTCCAATTAACAGGCCACTAAGATCACCAGGTATTACATCACTAAATTTTTGACTTTGAAGTTGGATGAAGTTTCAGATGTACAAGTGAAAGATATCGAGAGATGAACCGCATGGTCGCATCATGGACACTGCTACCCTCATTAGGGAACACGCTGAGGCACTGACAGGTAACACGACATGTTCTCCAGGAGTGACCAAACGCAATGAAGTTGGCGCTGGGATACTCGAACACTGATTGTGTACCGTTCATCTGCTGTGATGTGACGTGTACGATAATACTTGGAGATGAATGTGCTATATTTTTGAGCTGATATTTTGTTAAACTAATAATGTTCATTTACTAACTGTTGTAAATGAGTGAAGCTGTCAATTTATTGAAGAAAACAGAAAATAACGATGTACATTAAATGTGTTCTGTTTCGAAAATCATTCGGAATAGGGCATATGCCTGTATGAAGTTTTTTGCTTCAAACGATCGTTCCTGTGAAATGCCTGAATATTGACAATTTCTCCTGGGACACCATGTTCCCCAGGAAGGTGTGTTGGGGCCCTTGCTGTTCATGTTGAAAATTAATGACAGTGCAGAAAATATTAACAGTAACCTCAGAGTTTTTGTAGATGGTGTACTTATTTACAATTAAGATGTGCCTGAAATACGGTCTACACATACTCAGCCTAATCTTGATAGAATTTCAGAGTGATGCAACACCTGGACACTTGCTTCAAATCCTAAGAATGCAAAATTACATACTTCGCAAGAATAAAACAATGCAGTATTTTATAACTACAGTATCAACGAGTCTTAATTGGAATCTGTCAACACATACAAATACTTGGATGTAACAGGTTTTGAAGGAATGAAATGGGATGCTCGCAGAATTTAACGAAGAAGAGACACACGGCAATCATTCCGGATCCCATTAGTTTTACTACTAATGCATATCTAGATTTCGGCTCTAAGTAGCCGTCTTCACATATGGTTCAAATGGCTCTGAGCAAATGGACTTAACATCTGAGGTCATCAGTCCCCTAGAACGTAGAACTACTTAAACCTAACTAATCTAAGGACATCACACATATCCAAGCCCGAGGCAGGATTCGAACCTGCGACTGTAGCAGTCGCGCGGTACCGGATTAAAACGCCTAGAACCACTCGGTCACCGCGGCCGGCTCTTCACATATGCAAGAGTAAGAAAAGTAATGGAAATGCGACTGAATGTTGTGTTTGTCTCCTTCCTCGTAGTCTACGGTCCCTGTGCACAACAGTTCCTTGCGGAATCAAAGTTGAGCGCAAAACTGGTACGTTTTTGCAGATGATGCTTGTGTTTTAAAAAATGCCATTACAGGGAAAGCATCAGAAGACATAGTTAATGATGTTTTTCAAAGGGTTATTAACTGGTTCTCGGATATTGGACTCCCCCTTAATTTTTGGGAAAATACTCTATATTCAGTTCTGTACAATAAACAGAGTAATATCAGCAATAGACGTGGCACAAGAACAGGAGTCAGTAAACAGGGAAGAATGCTTCAGATTTTTGTGTCTACATACTGATGAAAACTTGAACTGGAAGAAGCGTGTTGCTGAGTTTCTCAAACAGTGATGTTCAGCTACTTTTGTTCTTCGTATAATTGCTAGTCTTGGAAACAACATACTAACATATTTTGCGTATTTACTCTGAAAAATGACTCATCTAGTAATTTTCTTGGGACATTAGCAATTAGAAATAGGGTACTGATTGCCCAAAGCCTGCAGTAAGAATAATAAGTAAAAATAAGTAATGTTCACACGCGGTCGACATGTAGTTACTTCTTCAAGGTGCTGTGCAGTTTAACTGTGATGTCACAAATTCCTCATAAATAATCTACCACAATTTGAGAATGATAGTGACTTACTCACCTGCAACACTAGAGGAAAAAGTGAACTTTAGTACCCATTATTAAAGCTTTCAGTGACTCACAAAGAAGTTCAATACGCTGCAAAGAATTTTTTGATCATTTGCACAATAGTGGAAAAAGTGAACTTTACTACCCATTATTAAAGCTTTCAATGACTCACAAAGGAGTTCAATACGCAGCAAAGATTTTTTTTGATCATTTGCACCATAACGTACTATGTCTGACAGGTAGCGCAGCAAAATTTAATCATTTTGCCTGGAGAACCCAGTTCTACTTCATGGGCGAACTTCTCTTTAAAAGCCGGAAGCCTGAGAACGAAAATATTTTTAAATGTAGTTGAGTGAGTAGGAAAAAAAATAATGGGTTCATTAACGTAAACAGTCGTCATATATACGTACCCTGTAAACTGAATAATTCCATATCATTTGCTCAGCCGTAGTAAAGCAGATCGCAGAATTCGTTTCAGTGGTAGAATACTTGGATGTACTCAGTCTTCAAAGGAGACTGCTTACGAAACACTCATATGACACTTCCTAGAATATTGCACTAGTGTATCTAATCCTTTCCCAATAGGATGAACAAGAGTACTGAACGTATACAGAGAAATGACACAGCAATGATCACAGGTTTGTCTGATCTGCAGGGCAGTGTCACGGAAATTCTGGAGAAACTGGACTGGCAGACATCTACATACAAAGTGTAAGTAACCGGTTTTAGTAGACGAATTTTGGAATATGCTACAACGCCCCTACAGGGATCGAGAGGATAGGATTAGCTTAACTGCAGCGCGTATAGAGGCGTACAAACGTCATTCTTCATGAAAACCGTACGCGAATGCAAGGAGAAGAAACAGTAATTATTTCGTTTGGAAGTGCCCTCTACCATACATTTCATAGTGGTTTGCAGAGTATGGATGTGGATATTCAGGGTGTTCGACATTGGATGCAGATATATAGGTGTTGGACAAAAACATGGAAGCACTGCGAGAAATACAAAGGATGCTTGAACATAAATGCAGATGCTAGCCAAACCTGCTGGGTGCGCTGGTGTATTTGATCACGAACGGCACCTGTGCAATGCCCTCAATGCGTGTTCTGTGTAGCTGTAAGTGTGTTATGTCAGAGGTAAATGAATTCATAAATGGCCAGATTCGCAGTATTTTTATGGTATTTGCTTCTGTTACCAAGTAGCTGAAGTGGTTCGTGTTTCATGAGGCGCCGTATCAAAGATTTATACCGAATACAATGAGAGCGGAAACGCGTACACTGAGTCACAATGCGAACGAAAGTGTGTATTGAGTAACCACAGCAGATTATCATTGAAGAGGACAGTGATGAAAAATAAGAGGATAAAAGCTATAATAATCACTGCAGAACTCAATTTCTCACTCGAGTACACTGTCAGCACCAAAACAACAGGAAGGGATCTTCATGAGCAGAGAACTGCAGGCTGATGTGTGATTTCGAAACCAAGTTTTAGCGACTGGAATGGGTGTAACAGGAAGACGTGGTGCTGAAGCCATAAAAACTTAAATGTGGAACAATCGAAAAAAGTCATTTGGTTGGCTGAGTCTTGTTTTACACTGTTTCTAATTGCTCCGCGAGTTAATGTCTGGTATATGCATGTCCCAAGCCTTCGATACAGACAGCATGCTGCCAAGAGCGAAACATGGCGAGGGTTCGGTGATGATTTATTCAGCCATACCGTGGTATTCCTTGGACCCCATGGTTACTCTGCAAGGTCATATTACTGCCTAGGATTGTGTGTCAATTTTGTGTGATCAGATCCATTTCATGGTACAATATTTGTTCTCCAATAGTGATCTGCAGTATCGTCGATAGATTGGACTTTGGTCGTTTGGTGCAGAGCCGAGTGGAGAGTGTGAATCAGAGGCTCAGGCGGTTCTGTGACGGTGTAGGCTGCAGATTCCTTGACTTGAGCCATCAGATGGTGGGTTTCTGGGTTTTGCTTAATTGGTCAGGAGTCCACTACACACAGGAAGCTGCTACACGGGTAGCGGGGACTGTGTGGAAGGGACTGGGCGGTTTTTTAGGTTAATGGGCCTCAGGGAACCACAGAAAGGGCATCCGTCTAAAAGGGGGTAGGTAAAACACAGTAAGTTAGTTGTAGAAACGATCGGTATTATAGTTGTAAATTGGCGTAGCAGTGTTGAAAAAGAACCAGAGCTACGAGTCCTAATAGAAAGCACTGAAGATCAAATAGTTACAGGTACAGAAAGCTGGCTAAAGCCGGAAACAAGTTCAGCATAAATTTTTTCTAAAGGTCTAACAGTTTTCAGATAGGGTAGATTAAATACAATTGGTGGTGGAGTATTGCTACTGCTGTCAGAAGTAGTTGACTGTAGTGAAATTGAAATAGATAGTTCCTGCGAAATAGTATGGGTAGAGGTTATACTTGACAATCGGACTAAACTATTAACTGGGTCATTTTACCGACCCTCCGACTCAGATAATGTAGTTGCTGAACAGTTCAAAGAAAACTTGATTCTCATTTCAAATAGGTACCCCACTTTGTTAATTTATTGCATACACGTTGAATTTGAATTACGAATATCGTATCAAACTATGACAAAATGTTGTATAACAGGCAATTCAGACTAAGGAATGTGTAATTTAAATAATTAAAGAGTCATTCTTCAAAATAAGAAAATATTTTAATGTCATTCTGAAAAATGTACAATGCTTAATAACCACCAAACCACCAGCTACTAGCCCTTTCGACAATAGTCACAAATCAGTATTTCCTCTTCATATTCACTGTCTATGCCAGCACATGAATTGTGTGCCCAGTCTGGCATGCTACCCAGCCCTCATTAGAAACGGAGTAGAAGTCCCCACAGTAGAGACACTCAGCATCCTCTCTCTCTGATCTCTCTTCTCCATCACTTCTTTCATTTATTTTTCTTAAGGTCATTGATGTCCTCTGTTTCAGTATTTTGGGTGTACAGTCTGATATTTTTGCTGTAAGTTGCACTGCACCTGACGTCTCTGTCCTGACATTGTTTATATTTGTGCACCCTCCTCCTTTCTGTAGGCCTAGTTTACATGCGACAGCATTCTGCAGTTCCTTCTTATGAGGAGAATCTGTTAATACGACAGTTTTTCCTTTTCGTCTTGTACTCCGCTGAGTATATTGACAGATTAGTGGGATTGGAATGACAGCCTCGGGCGATATCTGGAAAGCTGAGTTGTTCGGCGAACGTAGCTGGTTGGGAGAGTATGGCATCCATGAACATCCAGGCTGGGTTCGCTTTCTACTTGCATCAAAATATGACGTAGCAGAACGGGACACTATCCCATTCTGCCCTGTCCCGTTCTGCCCCAAGAGCACTTTTGAGGATAACAATTTTTATGGAGTGTAGTAACTAACGTATTTAAATGCATTAAATAACTAAAGTATAACAAATACCATGCAATTTAAGAGAATGTGTCATTTTAGGGTATCCAATTAACAACTTACCTGGCGTTGAAACTCACCAAACGTTAGAACAACGCAAGCGGTAACGTGACGGTCAACAATTCACTTAGATCTCGCACTTCAAACTAAATCAGAATGGCTGCCTCACTTCCCTTACATTCTGAGAAATAGTTACATGGCCATACAGCAGGTTGCAACACTGTGCAGTCTAGAAAAGAGCAATTTCCCATTGTGCCCCGCTATCCCGTTCTGCCCCTAGTTCCCCTACCTTCACAGCGCGATAACAACGCTGAAGTCACTAATGACACTGCCACTAAAGAACAGATATTAAACATAATTTTCAGAAACTTCTTCAACAAAGAAGACGAAGTTAATATTCCTGAATTCCTATCAAGAACAACTGCCAAGATGAGAAATATAGAAATAGATATCCTTGGTGTCGCAAAGTAGCTAGAATCACTTAATAAAAGCAAGTCTTCCGGTCCGCATTGTATACCAGTCAGGTTTCTCTCAGAGTATGCTGATATAATAGCTCAATATTTAGCAATTAGAAACAACCCGTCGTTCCCAGAAAGATCCGTACCTAAAGACTGGAAAATTACTCAAGTGACACCAATACCCAAGACGGGATGTAGGAGTAATCCATTGAATTACAGGCCCATATCACTACCGTCGATTTGCAATAGGATTTTGGAACATATACCGTATTCGGACTTTATGAAGTACCTCGAGGAAAACGATTTATTAACACGTAGTCAGCATGAGTTCAGAAAATATCATTCTTTCGAAACACAACTAGCTCTTTATACTCATGAAGTAATGAGTGTTATCGACAGGGGATATCAAACTGATTCAATATATTTAGATTTCCAGGAGGATATTGACACTGTTCCTCACAAGCATCTTCTAACCAACTGTGTGCCTATGGAATGTCGCCTCAGTTATGCAGCTGGATTCATGATTCCCTGTCAGAAAGGTCACAGTTCGTAGTAATAGACGGAAAGTCATCTAGTAAAACAGAAATAATAACCGGCGTTCCCCAAGGAAGTGTTACAGACCTTCTATTGTTCCTGATCTATGGTACCGACACAGGAGACAATCTCAGTAGCCGTCTTAGATTGTTTGCAGATGATGCTCTGATTTACCGTCTTGTAAAGTCATCAAATGACCAAACCGAACGACAAAATGATTTAGATAAGGTATCTGTATGGCGTAAAAAGTGGCAGTTGACCCTGAGTAAAGTATAGTGTGAAGTTATTCACATGAGTACTAAAAGAAATCCGCTAAATTTCGATTCGCGTTAAGTCACACAAATTTGAAGGGTGTAAATTCACCTAAATAGTAAAGGATTGCAATTATAAATATCCAAAAATTGGAACGATCACATAGATAATGTTGTGGGTAGAGCCAACCAAAGCCTGAGGTTCAATGGCAGAACACTTAGAAGGTGCGACAGGTCTTCATCTACATCTACATTTATACTCCGCAAGCCACCCAACTAAACAGACTGCTTACACCACGCTTGTACGCCCTATTCTGGAATGTTTCTGTGCGGTGTGGGATCCGCATCAGATGGGACTGGCGGATGACATCGAAAAAGTATAAAGGAGGGCAGCTCGTTTTGTATTACCGCGAAGTTGGGGAGATAGTGCCGCAGACATGATACGTGAATTGGAGTGGCAATCATTAAAACAAAGGCGGTTTTTATTGCAATGGGATACCAGTCCAGGACTGGTTTGTGACCAAGAGATTGAGTTGTCGCATCTCCCCTGGCCACCACAGTGACAGATCTCAGCATTATTCAGCCTTCACCGTCAAATTGGGAATGAAGTGTACGTGATCACTACTCACTTCCATCATCACTACCTGACGTTCCCAATATTTTTCAGGGACAATGGTATAAGATTCCCCTGAAAACGGCACAGAACCTGTATTTCGCCGTTCTGCGATGACTGGAAGCTGTTTTTTCCTTTGCCGCATTAGGCACACACACACACACGCGCGCGCGCGCGCGCACACACACACACACACACACACACACACACACACACACAGACAAGCGGCATGCACATGCGCATGCGCAATCACTTCCATATTTCTGTGTACGAGAATACTCCTATCTTTAGACAAAAGCACAAACCCAGCGAGGTGGCGAAGTGGGAAGACCCAGGACTCACAGTCAGGAGGGCAGTGGTTCGAATCTCAGTAATTGCATTTACATTTAGGTTTCTTTCTCATCATTATCCAGTCTATGCTTATGCTTGGAAGACTGCAGGAAACCTACACGTGGATAGACTGACTGAGATACAAACCACTGGTCTTTTAACTGTGACTTGTGGGTCATCCCACTTTGTCACCTCGCTGGGTTTTAGTGATGAAATTTGGTGAATGCGGTGGATGCCCTCTGTGTAGTTTATAACGTTTTATTTTATCACGAGGGCCTTCGCATTGACCGGTGCACGTGAGGTAGCCAATTTTGGTGTAGGCAACCCAACATGTTCGAGTGCTTCCCAAAACTTGTTCTTTCAGCAGAATCAAACAACAGATAATAAACAATATCTGCAGCACATCTGGAGTCCAAATTGTATTTTATGTGCGTCGTGGCACAGGCACGGAAACGCTGGACTCTCGTTCAGGAAGATTAACATTTCCTGATGTATCTCTAACTCATTTCATGCAAAGGATGTTATGGCTCCTCGAACAAGGTTATGACCAATTTCTTTGGTTCAAATGGGACTTAACTTCTGAGGTCATCAGTCCCCTAGAACTCAGAACTGCTTGAACCTTACTAACCCAAGGACAACACACACATCCATGACCGAGGCAGGATTCGAACCTGCGACCGTAGCGGTCGCGCGGTTCCAGACTGTAGCGCTTGGAACCGCTCGGCCACCTAGGGCGGTACCATTTTCCTTCTACCCTGCCCTTTCAAGTAAGACAGTGACCCTTTGTAATAATTCTGATTCAAGGTTCGTTACATTCTAACCTTCATTACCACAGACCACAGAGCAAAAGTTAATACTCACGAGGAAAGACATACATTATTATCAGTGTAACAATGAGCTGGCTAAAAATCCTATGAAATGTTTAAAATGCTCCAACTTTTATGTTGCTTACAATAATTGCATTAACTAACATTGAGTGGAAAAGATAGCATTAATATTCGTATAAAGTGCTATTTATTTGCATAACACCGGAGTGTTTTGAGCTGATTTTCTGAGAATTTGATCCCTTAAATTCAAACATTTCATTAATATTTACCAAGGAGCTCAAAATTCTAAAATACAAGATTTTAGTGATTTATTTGTTATACTGTTTTAATATGAGTCCATGGATAAATATGAAACAATAGTTTTACTATTGTATTATATAAATATTACTCTATACTAAATAAAAAAGTCACTGATGAAAACGTCTAGTCCCTCAACATTTAGGAAGCTTCTTTTCTATGACATTCTTGAGTGTATTATAGAGCGGTCCATTTTTAAATTCCAGCAGTAAACTGCCACCACGTGCATATCCGATCTTCCTTGGTAGCGGACCTCCGCAGTTTTCATATGCAGAGTTGCCTTATTTGTGGAACGTCAAATATTCCCGCTTTAATTTTTCCGTACTCAACCCCTCAAATATTTTTCCCTATGTATGCAAAACGTGACCCGTTCTTATCAAAAGCCTTTACAAATCGCATCAAAAGGTCCAACTTGATATGCAGTGGAGGAAAGATGATTTTCTCTCGTCCAACTGAGGGGTCGTTAATGATATTCTTTCTCCCTCCGTGCATGTTTTCTCTCTTAGACCATTATTTTCTCTAACACAGTAATGTGTTTTGTCTCTGCTATTCCAAAGACACCAGAAGCACTTTGCAAACCAAGGAGAAAGTTTACCATTCATAAGTCTAGACAAACCATCCATTGATGTTTATGAGACTTAATCTTCTCAAAGATCAAAACTATGATTTTATGTTCTTCTTTAACTTCCCTTGAGGGAGCAGCTGACATTGAACTGAATTTGTTACCATTGTGTATTAGTACAAATTTCAAACTTGCCTTGAGCTGTGCATAAACACAAGAAAATCATCTAGAACACATTCAGGAAGACCCATTTCGTCAGGTGTTCACTAATTTCGTGCAGAACACGAGATTGTCTTCTTGAGAGTATAAAAAATAAAAATGAAGGGCTTCCTGGATCAACAGGTCGTTACGACACCAGCCTGGGCAAAACCGAAAGATACGATTCCACATCCATTTGTTTAACATTTATACCGATTTAGATCGTATAGTATGAGATTTACGACTCTTATATAGGTAGGCGATACTTTCAAGTATTTATGTAATAGTATTCTTTTTCAAATTTACCTCTTTAGTGCGAGTTAAACCAAGAAGACATAAAATTATGAAAACTGGTCATCCTACAGATTTCACTTTACAGAAACCTATATTTAAAAATAATTGTTAACTTTAAAGCTTTATATTAGATTTCATTTCATATATACAGTTTTTTTCGTATATCACATGTATTCACCAAAATTCCAAATGTTATATGAGCTGTAGAAAATCGTAATTGATTGTTCATCAGACCATAGTATTCAGTGTATTCAAAAACCGCAGTTACCTTCACCAGAAACATTTCCGCTTGACATAATAATTTAATACTGCAATATGTAAACAAATCATTGGACGTGGTGTATTTTTAAATTTCTAAATTTTATTTCAGGAATATATAAAATTTCTTTTGCAAATCGCAATTTTGTAACAGTAAAAAGGTATAATTTTTGCATAAATCACCACTGTTTGTAAAAACAGATGTCGTTGTAATAATTATTTTGACAAAGAAATTCTAGAACATTTTGGACAACAATTTGTGTTATATAGAACTGTATGCATCCCAAATCAGATTGGACATAGTTGTTAGCTGAGTTGACTTTTAAGATTTTGTGTGTGACACATCGTACATAATGTTGTTGTTATCAGCAATCATGTGAAAATAGGCTCCTTCTGTGTAAAAAGAGGTTTTGGTGATGAGACTACATTTTTTTATCATGTTGATTGGTAAAAAGTTGACACTAAGAATAAACTGTGTATTATGGTTTACTATGGGTGAGAAACTAATTGTGAAATAAATCAAGAAGAAATATTAAGAAATAGTATCATCACAGGCTAGTAAAAAATGTGAGAACCTATTCATGCCCAAATTATGCGAATGCTGCCACTTCTCATTGAAACAAGATGAGTATTTACCTTTATTCCACAAATTGTTTAATCACATCTTGGAAGAGATATTTTCTCTTGACGTTCTGTTGTACTAAAGCTATTACGTAGTTACAGTAGAGATTTATTTCAATTATTTCAATATCATCATCGATATTTTGCATCTAATGAACCATTTCAAGAGCAAGAAGGATAGCATACTTTTTCTATTGTATGATGAAAGGTAACTTTGGTTCCTTGATCCAGTACATTTTTGTTGGAAGACAGTAATTCAGAAGTTTCTTTTGACAGGTTGAAATCTCTAGTGGGTTATTAAGTCATCCCAATTTAAACCCAATGGAATTAATGCCATAACTGCATAATCACTGTCATCGTCATTAGTATCAGAGGGACAACACCAGTCCTCCCAACCAACAGGCATCCTAGGGGCCTTTGTTTCAGACGTTTTTGTTTCCCTATAGTCCAGAATTGTAAATGTTCTGTACAAGTTTTACAGATTTACTGCAAAAGTCTTTACAAAGTCAATTATAAGTTTTTGGTTTCCTTTCGGCGTTTCATCTCTGCATATGTAGCAAAAACCATCAAGGTGATTTACGCAACTTCTTCTACTTTAACTTATATTATTTCTGTTCAACAACACAAGTGCAACTTACAGCATACTTGTTTCCTAAGTGAACTGTCATGTGACATCATCCTCGGTCAGCCCTGTATGGCCAGAGCTCACACAATAACCTCCAACTCCATCTGGTGGATATTCCCGGAACTAATTAGAGAGCAGACCGGCAATAGGGTAAACCTACAGGAACCAATCCTCGTACGTGTGATTTAGAAGTGCACAAACCAGAGTTACAAGTGCACATTTCATGTAGAAGTGCATGTTAAACAACAATGATCAAAAAAATAAGAGTGGATAGAGGAAGACTAATTTCGCTTTTTGATTCAATGCCCCAACTGTGGCTAAAATCAATTCTAAAATCCTAGATATAAAAAAACAGTTAGTTCTTGGCCTGTGCAATTACGTCATTGCTAGTTTCCCTTGAGATCTCTGGTGAGTTATTAATTAATCCCGGTTTAAACCCTGAGAAATTAATGCCATACCTGCATAATCACTCTCATCATTATTAGTATCAGTGGGAGAACAACAGTCCTCAGAAACAACATGTAGTGGAGTGGCTTTTGTTTCAGACGTTTTCGTTTCCCGGTAGTCCACAATCGAAAATGTTCTGTACAAGTTTTACAGATTTATTGCAAAAGTTTTTACAAAGTCAATAATGGGTTATCGGTTCCGTTTCAGCGTTTATTCTCTGCATATGTAGCAAAAACCATCAAGGTGATTCACATAACTTCTTCAAGTTCATCTTATATTATTTCTGTTCAACAACACTAGAGCAAAAAACTACAGCATAGATGTTTCCTAACTAACTTATCATGCGACATCAATCTCGCTCAGACCTGTACGGTCAGAGCTCACAAAATAACCTCCAACTCCATCTGGTGGATATTCCTGGAACTAATTAGAAAGCAGACCGGCAATAGGGCAAACCTACAGGAACCAATCCTCATACATGTGATTTAGAAGTGCACAAACCAGAGTTATAAATGCATATTTCACGTAGAAGTGCATGTTAAACAACTATGATCAAAAAAATAAGAGCGGATAGAGGATGCCTGATTTCACTTTTTGATTCAATGCCCCAACTGTGGCTAAAATCAATTCTAAAATCTTAGATATAAAAAAAAACAGTTTGTTCTTGGCCTGTGTAATTACTTCATTGCTAGTTTCCCTGAGTATCTTAAAATGGCGTATCAGTTGTTAATGTTGACAATAGATGTGCAAAGCGCCAATATAGATTTGACTCCCTCCGTCTGATGCATTAAATGAATAATAATTTATTTTGCTAAGATAGTAGATCTACTTCCAATAGAAATAGAGTTCGAGTAAATCATCTGTCCATTCAGGTTAAGGTTGTCTATGGTTCACTTGAAACGATGCAAGCAATTTCCAGGTCGATTCTTTGAATGAGATGCAGACGAATTTCTTCCCCATCCTTCTCCCACTGAGGAAGTATTCGGTACATAATCATACTGTCGTCATTGAGGATTTGAGCCCAAACGTTCCGTTTTGTCTCCATCGTCTTCGTTGTACGAAGACTAGTTTCGTTGTTTAGTTAATATCTTTGGTGACCACGCTGTGCAAAACAGAATGATTGGCTATTGCCGGCCGAAGTGGCCGTGCGGTTAAAGGCGCTGCAGTCTGGAACCGCAAGACCGCTACGGTCGCAGGTTCGAATCCTGCCTCGGGCATGGATGTTTGTGATGTCCTTAGGTTAGTTAGGTTTAACTAGTTCTAAGTTCTAGGGGACTAATGACCTCAGCAGTTGAGTCCCATAGTGCTCAGAGCCATTTGAACCATTTGATTGGCTATTGAACTTTCCTTCTTTCTTTCTACTGCTCGTCTCTCAACGAAAATTAGTTTCGTTGTATAATTAATATCTGTGCAAAACCAGAACGCTCCACTTCCACTAACTAGGAACAGCTGCAGTGCTAGATGACACGTTATGTGCTGAAATGCTAATTCATGGGAAACCATTTCTTGCTTCATACTTGCAACACCTGACACCTGACACCTGACAGCTGTTGGAGACCTCAAATATAAGGCAATATCACTGGCCGTAGGGAGTCGGAAATGTAACGGCTGCTGTCCAAGTTACCGGCTATGAGAACCAGAAGTTGACATTTCCTGTACGCATTGGCCCTGAATGGCATGATACCAGGTATTGGAGCATGTATGACAGCGATGGGAATGCTGAAAAACCATTATGGTATACGCAGAAAGAGTGTCATGGCGCCACTCCTGTGTTCAGGGTTGTCACCTTACCTACCTCTGCTGATGTGTCAAGGGTTGCAGCAGCAATGGTTTCTGCACTGATAGTCCGTAGTGCTCAAGACGTAACCTCTCACTCCGCGTGGATACTTGTCGTGCAGTAAGCAAACCCATTTCCTGGTACTTGGCATGTAACTTTATTTTGTGATCCTGCACAGCTGAATGAATATGCATGTGCCACGGACTCCAGACATATGTGATTGTTGCGATCCCTCATGTCGCTGTATAAAAATCTACTGAACACATTAATTCCATATCTGCGTGACAATCGTGGGATGCCAACCAACGCAAGTAGTGATATCGGGTAACGATAAACCACAGTTTCGAATGTTCATGATGCTGCCACTGTCTAATTCTGACATGGGCTGGTAGAAGTTTCTGTTTGTACGCGAGGCGTAACACGATCATGTCACAAGCAAATAATAGTCTGAATGAGAAACCCATATATACATAATGTACGTGGTATTACTCCTACTACAATGCGTTGTGACACTACCCAGAAATCTGGTAAAAGTAATAAATCTTTATTGTAAGCGGTGAAAGTAGCATGGAGGCCACCACGGAGTATTATAGTGACAGCGCTGGCCATCAGCCATGCTATTTCGACAAATAAGGCAGAATAATAGATGCGTAAGTGAGTTGTGAAGCAAGTATAGCTTAGCGCAATGGTAAATTGCCCCACGCAGCAATGAATCTACATCTACATCTATGAGGATACTCTGCAAATCACATTGATGTGCCTGGCAGAGGGCTAATCTAACCACCATCACAATTCCCTATTATTCTAATCTCGTATAGCGTGCGGTAAGAACGAACACCTACATTTTACCGTACGAGCTCTGATTTCCCTTATTTTATCGGGGTGTTCGTTTGTCCCTATGTAGGTCGGTGTCAACAAAATATTTTCGCATTCGGAGGATAAAGTTGGTGATTGTAATTTCGTGAGAAGATTCCGTCGCTACGAACAACGCCTTTCGTTTAATTTCGTCCAGCCAAAATTCTGTATCATTTCTGTGACATCCTCTCCCATATTTTGCGATAGTACAAAACGTATTGCCCTTCTTTGAACTTTTTCGATGTACTCTGTCAGTCCTATCTGTTAAGGATCCCACACCGCGCTGCAGTATTGTAAGAGACGACGGACAAGCGTAGTATAGGCAGTCTCCTTAGTAGTTATGTTACGTTTTCGAAGTGTCCTGCCAATAAGGCGCAGTCTCTTGGTAGCCTTCCCCACAATATTTTCTATGTGTTCCTTCCAGTTTAACTTGTTCGTAATTGTAATACCTAGGCTTTTAGTTGAATTTACGTCTTTTAGATTAGACAGATTTATAGTGTAACCGAAGTTTAACGAATTCCTTTTAGCACTCATGTGGATGACCTCACACTTTTCGTTATTTAGGGTCAACTGTCAATTTTCGCAACTTTCAGATACTTTTTCTAAATCGTTTTTCA
Source organism: Schistocerca serialis cubense (assembly GCF_023864345.2). Taxonomy (NCBI): domain Eukaryota; kingdom Metazoa; phylum Arthropoda; class Insecta; order Orthoptera; family Acrididae; genus Schistocerca; species Schistocerca serialis. The sequence continues at coordinate 224,845,295 of NC_064640.1, forward strand.
ATTTGTTTTGATCTTCTGATGTCTTTATTATTCGATAAACGACAGCGTCATCTGCAAAGAAGTTAAGACGGCTGCTCAGGTTGTCTTCCAAATCGTTTATATAGATAAGGAACATCAAAGGGCCTATAACACTACGTTGGGGAACGCGCGAAATCACATTTGTTTTACCCGATGACTTTCCGTCAATGACTACGAACTGTGACCTCTCTGACAGGAAATCACAAATCCAGTCACATAACTGAGACTATATTCCTTAAACACGCAATTTCACTACAAGCCGCTTGTGCGGTACAGTGTCTAAAACTTTCCGGAAAACCAGAAATATGGAATTGATCTGAAATCCCTTATCAATAGCACTAAGCACTTCATGTGAATAAAGAGCCAGTTGTGTTTCACAGGAACGCTGTTTTCTAAACCTATGTTGACTCTGTGTCAATAGACAGTTTTCTTCGAGGTAATTCATAATGAAGTGGCAATTGGGTCGTTGCCACTGCACTGAAGCAGGTCTCTCTGTTATGGGCAGTGTGACTAGACACCAGTGCACGCTACAGTGGAACCAAATTTACAAGTTCTTTTTACGATCACTGTCTGGTGTGACACGGTCGGTAAAATGCTGATAGGTTCAATCAGTTTAGAACTGCGAATAACAAGACAGAATGATTTGCGTGTTGAATTCTTGAGAGCGTTCTCTTGGCCTAAGGAACTGCAATGTACATCCAGCATTATGTAGACCCTCTTCATTTTACCAGACGTATCAGAAAATTTCTCCGCCGCTCTTCCCCAGTCGCTGGTTTGGTCGTAGTACTCCAGTTAACTGGCCCATAAGATCGCCAGGTATTACATCATTAGATTTTTGACTTTGAAGTTGGATGAAGTCTCAGATGTACAAGCGAAAGATATGTACGAGAGATGAACCGCATGGTCGCATCATGGACAGTGCGACCCTCATTAGGGAACATGCTGAGGCAGTGACAGTTAACACAACATGTTCTCCAAAAGTGAACAAATGCATTGAAGTTGGCGCTGGGATACTCGAACACTGATTGTACACCGTACATCAGCTGTGATGTGACGTGTACGATAATACTTGGAGATTAATGTGCCATAAAACATATTTTTGAGGTGATACTTTGTTAAACTAATAATGTTATATTTACTAACTGTTGTAAATGAGTGGATCTGGCAATTTATTGAAGAATACAGAAAATAAATAACGATGTACATTAAATGTGTTCTGGCTCGAAAGTCATTCGGATTACGGCATATGCCTGTATGAAGTTTTTTGCTTCAAACGATCGTTCCTGTGATTTCCGTTAATATTGACCATTCTTCCTGGGACACCACGTTCCATAGGAAGGTGTGTAGGGGCCCTTGCTGTTCATGTTGGATATTAATGACACTGCAGAAAATATTAACTGTTTTTGAAAGCAGTCCAGAGACAGGTAGTGCTATTTTTATTGTTTTCTACAAGAAGTGGCTAGCAACCACAGTTTAGTCAACATTCAGCCGCCTTTAGTGAATTAGCAGTCTAGTTAAAAGTTGATTAACTCTCTACAGTAAATTGATTTCTTAGGATGGATAGGATGTGTGACTGCTGTGTACGGACGCTGGATGAGCTGACCACTGTTCGCGAACAGCTGAACGTGTTGATGGCCGCGGTCAGCCGTCTTCAGGCTGCTGCCTCGGAGGGTAGTGGCAGTGGGGAGTCTGGTGCGTCGCATGGTACACCCCAGGTGTTACATGCTTCACCCACTGTTCCTGCTGTCGAGACATCTTCGCGGGTACCGGGCGCGGTTGGGTCACCCTCTCCCCAAGGGGAGTGGCGGGTTCAGCGGCGTTCACGGCGCACGAGGCGGAGGGTCAGTGTGGAGGCTGGCCGTGTGGCATCGCCCGCTCTACCTGTGAGTGGACATGTGGCCGCTCCTTCAGCAAGGTCCGAGCAGGCACACGGAGGGAGGGGTTTATTAGTTATTGGGAGCTCCAACGTTAGGCGGGTGATGGAGCTGCTTAGGGAAATAGCGGAAAGGTGTTTCACTCTGTCTGCTTGCCGGAGGGTCTACTCCGAGATGTGGAGGAGGCCCTGCCGGCGGCGATAGAGAGCACTGGGTGCACCCGACTGCAAATTGTTGCTCATGTCGGCACCAATGACTCCTGCCGTCTGGGTTCAGAGGTCATCCTCAGTTCGTACAGGCGATTGGCGGAATTGGTGAAGGCGGAAAGCCTCACTCGCGGGGTGGAATCAGAGCTAACTATTTATAGTATAGTTCCCAGAACCGATTGCGGTCCTCTGGTTTGGAGCCGAGTGGAAGGCTTAAACCAGAGGCTCAGACGATTCTGCGGAGATCTGGGGTGCAAATTTCTCGACCTCCGCTATCGGGTGGAGAAATGTAGGGTCCCCCTGAATAGGTCAGGCGTGCACTACACGCCGGAAGCGGCTACAAGGGTAGCGGAGTACGTGTGGAGTGCACATGTGGGTTTTTTAGGTTAGACAATTCCCTCCCTAGGCCCGACAAGACGCCTCCTGAGACGCGGCAAGGTAGGAGTAGGCAAAATGCAACAGGGAATAACAATATTAATCTGCTAATAGTAAATTGCAGGAGCGTCTATAGAAACGTCCCAGAACTGCTCTCATTAATAAACGGTCACAAAGCCCATATAGTACTAGGGACAGAAAGTGGGCTGAAACCAGACGTAAGCAGTAACGAAATCCTAAACTCAGATTGGAATGTATACCGCAGAGACAGGCTGGACAGTGAAGGGGAAGGCGTGTTTATAGCGATAAGAAGTGCAATAGTATCGAAGGAAATTGACGGAGATCCAAAATGTGATATAATTTGGGTGAAGGTCACGGTTAAAGCAGGCTCAGACATGTTAATTGGATGTCTCTATAGGCCCCCTAGCTCAGCATTTGTTGTGGCTGAGCACCTGAAGGATAATTTGGAAAATATTTTGAGTAGATTTCCCCACCATGTTATAGTTCTGGGTGGAGATTTTAATTTGCCGGATATAGACTGGGAGACTCAAACGTTCATAACAGGTGGCAGGGACAAAGAATCCAGTGAAATTTTTTTAAGTGCTTTATCTGAAAACTACCTTGAGCAGTTAAACAGAGAACCGACTCGTGGCAAAAACATATTAGATCTTCTGGTGACAAACAGACCCGAACTATTTGAAACAGTTAACACAGAACAGGGAATCAGCGATCATAAAGCGGTTAACGCATCGATGATTTCAGCTGTAAATAGAAATATTAAAAAAGGTAGGACGATTTTTCTGTTTAGCAAAAGTGACAGAGCACTTGACGGCTCAACACAAAAGTTTTGTCTCAAGTACAGATAGTGTTGAGGATCAGTGGACAAAGTTCAAAACCATGTTACAATATGCGTTAGATGAGTATGTGCCAAGCAAGATCGTAAGAGATGGAAAAGAGCCACCGTGGTACAACAACCGAGTTAGAAAACTGCTGCGGAAGCAAAGGGAACTTCACCGCAAACATAAACATAGCCAAAGCCTTGCAGACAAACAAAAATTACGCGAAGCGAAATGTAGTGTGAGGAGGGCTATGCGAGAGGCGTTTAATGAATTCGAAAGTAAAGTTCTATGTACTGACTTGGCAGAAAATCCTAAGAAATTTTGGTCTTATGTCAAAGCGGTAGGTGGATCAAAACAAAATGTCCAGACACTCTGTGACCAAAATGGTACTGAAACAGAGGATGACAGACTAAAGGCCGAAATACTAAATGTCTTTTTCCAAAGCTATTTCACAGAGGAAGACTGCACTGTAGTTCCTTCTCTAGATTGTCGCACAGATGACAAAATGGTAGATATCGAAATAGACGAGAGAGGGATAGAGAAACAATTAAAATCGCTCAAACGAGAAAAGGCCGCTGGACCTGATGGGATATCAGTCCGATTTTACACAGAGTACGGGAAGGAACTTGCCCCGCCGGCCGGAGTGGCCGTGCGGTTCTAGGCGTTACAGTCTGGAGCCGAGCGACCGCTACGGTCGCAGGTTCGAATCCTGCCTTGGGCATGGATGTGTGTGATGTCCTTAGGTTAGTTAGGTTTAATTAGTTCTAAGTGCTGAGCGACTGATGACCTCAGAAGATAAGTCGCATAGTGCTCAGAGCCATTTGAACTTGCCCCCATTCTTGCAGCTGTGTACCGTAGGTCTCTAGAAGAGCGTAGCGTTCCAAAGGATTGGAAAAGGGCACAGGTCATCCCCGCTTTCAAGAAGGGACGTCGAACAGATGTGCAGAACTATAGACCTATATCTCTAACGTCGATCAGTTGTAGAATTTTGGTACACGTATTATGTTCGAGTATAATGACTTTTCTGGAGACTAGAAATCAACTCTGTAGGAATCAGCATGGGTTTCGAAAAAGACGGTCGTGTGAAACCCAGCTCGCGCTATTCGTCCTCGAGACTCAGAGAGCCATAGAGACAGGTTCACAGGTAGACTTCCGCAAGGCGTTCGATACAGTTCCCCACAGTGTTTAATAAACACAGTAAGAGGATATGGACTATCAGACCAATTGTGTGATTGGATTGAAGAGTTCCTAGATAACAGAACGCAGCATGTCATTCTCAATGGAGAGAAGTCTTCCGAAGTAAGAGTGATTTCAGGTGTGCCGCAGGGGAGTGTCATAGGACCGTTGCTATTCACAATATACATTAATGACCTTGTGGATGACATCGGAAGTTTAATGAGGATTTTTGCAGATGATGCTGTGGTGTATCGAGAGGTTGTAACAATGGAAAATTGTACTGAAATGCAGGAGGATCTGCAGCGAATTGACGCATGGTGCAGGGAATGACAATTGAATCTCAATTTAGACAAGTGTAACGTGCTGCGAATACATAGAAAGATAAATCCCTTATCATTTAGCTACAAAATAGCAGGTCAGAAACTGGAAGCAGTTAATTCCATAAAGGAGCTGTGCATTTTAACTGTGATGTCACAAATTCGTCATAAATAATCCACCACAATTTGAGAAGTATAGGGATTTACTCACCTGCAACGGTAGAGGAAAAAGTGAACTTTATTACCCATTATGAAAGCTTTCAGTGACTCACAAATGAGTTCAATACGCTGCAAAAAATTTTTGATTATTTGCACAATAATGTACTAACAGGTAGCGTAGCAAGATTTAAATATAAATTAGAATCATTTTCCCTGGACAACCCAGTTCTACTTCATGGGCGAAATTCTCTTTAAAAGCAGGTAGCCTGAGAAAGAAAATATTTTTAAATGTAGTTGAGTGAGTAGGACAAAAAATAATGGGTTCACTAACGTAAACAGTCGTCATATATACGTACCCTGTAAACTGAATAATTCCATATCATTTGCTCATCCGTAGGCAAAGCAGATCGCAGAATTCGTTTCATAAGTGGAATACTAGGATGTACTCAGTCTTCAAAGGAGACTGCTTACGAAACACTCATACGACACTTCCTAGAATATTGCACTAGTGTGTGTGATCCGTTCCAAATAGGACGAACAAGAGTAGTGAACGTATACAGAGAAGAGACACAGCTATGATCACAAGTTTGTCTGATCTGCAGGATAGTGTCACGGAAATTCTGGAGAAACTGGACTGGCAGACACCTACATACAAAGTGTCAGGAACCAGTTTTAGTAGACGAATTTTGGAATATACTACAACGACCGTACAGGGATCGAGAGGACAGGATTAGGTTAACTGCAGCGCGTATAAAGATGTATAAACGGTCATTTTTCACGAAATCCGTACGTGAATGGAAGACGAAGAAACGGTATTTAGTTCAGCTGGAAGTACCCTCTGCCATACATTTCATAGTGGTTTGCAGATATACAGGGTTTGTAGATATACAGGGTTTCGACAATGGCTGTAGATATACAGGTGTTGGACACAAACATGGAAGCACTTCAAGAAATACAAAGCATTCTTGAACATAAATGCAGATGCTAGCCAAACCTGCTGGATTAGCTGTTGTATTTGATCACTAATGGCACCTGTTCGATGCCCTCAATTCGTTGCAAGTGTCAGTCGTGGTCAGAAGAGTGTTTTGTGTAGCTGTAAGTGTGTTATGTCAGGGGTAAGTGAATTCATATATTGCCAAGTTTTTGGTGTTTTTATGGTATTTGCTTCTGTTACCAAGTAGCTCAAGTGGTTCGTGATTCATGAGGCTCTGCATCAAAGATTTGTACCGAATACAATGAGAGCGGAAACGCATCCTCTGAGTCACAATGCGAACGAATGTGTGTGTTCAGTAACCACCGCAGATGATCATTGAAGAGGACTGTGACGAAAAATAAGAGGACAACAGATATAGTAGTCACTGCAGAATTCAATGTCGCACTCGAGAACCCTGTAAGCACCAAAACAACAGGAAGCGGTCTTCATAAGCAGAGAATTGCAGGCTGATGTGGAATTTCAAAACCAAGCATTAGCGACTGCAATGGATGTAACAGGAAATTGTGGTACTGAAGGCCTAAAACCTTAAATATGGAGCAATGGAAGAAAGTCAATTGGTTGAGTGAGTCTTGTTTTACACTGTTTCCAACTGCTGCCCGTGTTAATGTCTGTCATGTGCATGTCCCAAGCCCATGTTACAGACTGCTTGCTGCAAAGAGCGAAACATTGCGAGGGTTTGGTGAAGATTTGGTCAGCCATACCCTGGTATGCCTTGGACCCCATGGTAACTCTACAAGGTCATATTACTTCCAAGGATTGTGTGTCAATTTTGTCTGATCAGATGCATTTCATGGTACAATATTTGTTCTCCAATAGTGACCTGCCGCATCGTCGATAGAACAGACTGTGGTCCTTTGGTCCAGAGCCGAGTGGAGGGACTGAATCAGAGGCTCAGGCGGTTCTGTGACGGTGTAGGTTGCAGATTCCTTGACTTGCGCCATCAGGTGCTGGGTTTCCAGGTTCAGCTTAATAGGTCAGGAAGGTGCTACACAGGTAGTGGGGAATGTGTGGAAGGGACTGGGAGGTTGTTTAGGTTAGTGGGCCTCAGGGAACCACAGAAAGGGCGTCTGTCTAAAAGGGGGTAGGTAAAACACAGTCAGTTAGTTCTAAAAACGGTCAGTATTCTACTTGATAATTGTTGTAGCTGTGTTGGGAAGGAACCAGAGCTCCAAGCCCCAATAGCCAGCAGTGAATATCAAATAGCTGGCTAAAGCCAGAAACAAGTTCAGCAGGAAGGAGACAATCTCAGTAGCCGTCTTAGATTGCTTGCAGATGATGCTGTTATTTACCGTCTTGTAAAGTAATCATATGACCAAAACGAACTGCAAAATAATTTAGATAAGGTATCTGTATGGTGTAAAAAGTGGCAATTGTTGAAGTTATTCACATGAGTACTGAAAGAAAACAGCTAAATTTCGATTCAAGGTAAGTCACATAAATCTGAAGACTGTAAATTCAACTAAATAATTAAGAATTGCAATTACAAATACCCTAAATTGCAACGATCACATAGATAATGTTGTGGGCACAGCCAACGAAAGACTGAGATTCAATGGCAGAACACTTAGAGGGTGCGACAGGTCTATTAAAGAGACTGCTTACACCACGCTTGTCCGCCCTATTCTCGGGTGTATTTGTGGGGTGTGGGATCCGCATCAGATGGAACTGGCGGATGACACCGAAAAAGTACAAAGGAGGGCAACTCGTTTTGTATTACCGCGAAGTTGGGGAGACAGTGCCGCAGACATGATAAGTGAATTGGTGTGGTAATCATTAAGACAAAAGCGTTTTTCGTTGCGAAGGGATCTTCTCATGATATTTCAATCACCAGCTTTCTACTCCTATTGCGAAAACATTCTCTTGGAACCCACCTACATAGGGAGGAATGATCATCACGATAAAATAAGAGAAATCAGGGATCGCACAGAAAAAATTTAAGTGCTCGTTTTCCCGCGCACCGTTCGTGAGTGGAACGGTAGAGAGACAGCTTGAAGGTGGTTCATTGAACCGTCAGCCAGATACTTTCTTGTGAACAGCAGAGTAATCATGTAGATGTAGATGCTGTGTTCCAAGGAGACATGGTTCCTGTTGTACTTTACGTTGTTCCATATTTGTGTCCACGCCCTGTAGATGTAGATATAGAGTAGTGCTAGAAATGACCAAGTTACGAAGTTCCTCCTTCTTTCTCTGCTTCTGCAGAGATGGCTGTGTGCTATAAGATTGTTCAAGAGAACAGGAACGGTAGTAAATCAGTCATCTGGCTATCCGACACACGAGAAAGCGTCGTAACGACTCTGGAGGTAACCCTTCGCGTGTCTGCTACCGTCGCCCCAGCCCCCCTTCCGCCGAGCACATGACCACGAGCTCACAGTCACACACACACACACACACACACACACATACACACGCACACGCGCACACACACAGACGCGCGGGCATGCGCAATCGCTTCCATATTTCTATGTAGGAGTATACTCCTTTCCTTAGACAAAAGCACAAACCCAGAGAGGTGGCGAAGTGGGAAGACACAGGACTCACAGTCAGGAGGCCAGTGGTTCGAATCTCTGTCAGGCCATTCACATTTAGATTTCTTTCTCAGCAGTCTAATATCTTAGCTTATGCTTGGAAAACTGCAGGAAACCTAAATGTGGATGGACTGATAGAGATACAAACCACTGATCTCCTAACTGTGACTTCTGGGTCATCCCACTTCGTCACCCCACTAGGTTTTATTAATGAAATTTGGTGAATGCGTTGGATGCCCTTTGTGTAGTTTATAACGTTTTATTTTATCACGACAGCCTTCGCATTGGCCAGTTCACGTGAGGTAGCTATTTTTGGTGTAGCCAACCCAACATGTTCGAATACTTCAAACTTGTTCTTTCAGTAAATCCAACAACAGATAATAAAAAATAATTGCAGCACATCAGCATTCCACATTGTATTTTATGTACGATGTGGTGCAGCCATGGAAACACTGGACTCTCGTTCAGGAAGATTAACAATTCCTCATGTTTCTCTAACTCATTTCATGCAAATGATATTACGGCTCCTTGAACGAGGTTATGACCAATTTTCTAAACTGCCCTTTCAAGTAAGACAGTGCCCCTTTGTAATAATTCTGATTCAAGGTACGTTACATTCTAACCTTCATTACCACAGAGCACATAGCGAAAGATAATACTCACGAGCAAAAACGTAGATTATTATTAGTGTAACAATGAGCATTAAGATTCGTGTAAAGTGCTATTTATTTGCGTAACACCGGAGTGTTTTGAGCTGATTTGCTAAGCATTTCAAACACCTCATTAATATTTGCTAAGGAGCTCAAAATTCTAAAATACAAGATTTTAGTGAAATATATGTCATACTGTTTTAATATAAGTCCATGGATAAAAAATGAAACAATAATTTTACTATTGTATTATATAACTATTATTCTATACTAAATAAATAGGTCATTGATGATAACATCCAGTCCCTGAACATTTAGGAAGCTTCTTTTCCATGACATTCTTGAATGTATTATGAAGCGGTCCATTTTTAAATTCGAGCAGTAAACTGCCATCACGTGCATATCCGATCTTCCTTGGTAGCGTTCCTCGACAGTTTTAATATGCAGAGTTGTCTTATTTGCGGGTAGTCAAATATTCCTGCTTGAATTTTTCCGTTCTCAGCTCAGACATTTTTCCCTGTATATGGCAAAGCGTGACCCGTTCTTATCAAAAGCCTTTACAAAGTGCTTCAGAAGGCCCAACTTGATATACAGTAGGCGACAAATGATTTCCTCTCGTTCAACTAAGGGGTCGTTAATGACATTCTTCCTCCCTCCGTACATGTTTTCTCTCTTTGGCCGTTCTTTTCCAACACTGTCATCTGTTTTGTCTCTGCTATTCCAGAGTCACAAGAAGCACTTTGCACACCAAGGAGAATGTTTACCGTTCATAAGTCTAGACAAACCATCCATTGATGTTTATGAGACTTAATCTTCTCAAAGAGCAAAACTACGGTTTTATGTTCTTCTTTCATTTCCCTTAAGGGAGCAGCTGATATTGAACTAATTTTGGTACCATTGTGTATTAAAACAAATTTCAAACTTGCCCTGAGCTGTGCACAGAACCGAGAAATTCAACTAGAAAACATTCAGGAAGACCCATTTCCTCAGGTGTTCACTAATTTCTTGCAGAACACGAGATTGTCTTCTTGAGAGTATAAAAAATAAGAATGAAGGGCTTCCTGGATCAACAGGTCGTTATGACACCAGCCTGGGCACAACCGAAAGATACGAGTCCACATCCATTTGTTTAACATTTATTCCGATTTAGATCGTAAAGTATGAGATTTACGACTCTTATATAGGTACAGGATACTTTGAAGTATTTACGAAATAGTATTCTTTTTCAAATTTACCATTTTAGTGCGAGTTAAACCACGAAGACATAAAATTATGAAAACTGGTCATCCTACAGATTTCACTTTACAGAAGTCTATATTTAAAAATCATTGTTAACCTTAAAGTTTTTTATTGGATTTCATTTCATATATACAGTTTTTCCCGTATATGACAGTTACTCACCAAAATTGCAATTTTCATATGAGCTGTAGGAAAACGTAATTGATTGTTTATCAGACAATAGTCTTCAGTGTATTCAAAAACCGCAGTTAACTTCACCAGAAAATTTCTGCTTGGCATAATAATTTAATACTGCAATATGTAAACAAATCTTGGGACGTGATGGATTTATATATTTCTAAGTTTTATTGCAGGAATATAGAAAAATTTCTTTTGCAAATCGCATTTTTGTAACCATAACAAGGTATAAATTTTGCATAAATCGCCACTGTTTCTAAAAACAGATGTCCTTATTATAATTATTTTGACAAAGGAAATTCTAGAACATTTTGGACAGAAATTTTGTGTTACATAGAACTGTATGCATCCCAAATCAGATTGGGCATAGTTGTTAGCTGAGTTGACTTTTAAGATTTTGTATGTGACACATCGTGTGTAATGTTTTTGTTATCAGCAATCATGTGAAAATGAGCTCCTTCTGTCTAAAAAGAGGTTTTGGTGATGAGACTACGTTTTTTTGCCTTACTGATTGGTAAAAAAGTTGACACTAAGAAAAAACAGTGTATTATGTTTTACTGTGAGTGACGAAATGAAATAAATCAAGTAGAAATATTAAGAAATAGTATCTTCACAAGCTAGTTAACAATCTGAGAACCTATTCATACCCAAATTAGGCGAATGCTGCCGCTTCTCATTGAAGCAAGGTTAGTATTTACCTTTATTCTATAAATTGTTTAATCACATCTTGAAAGAGTCATTTTCTCATGGCGTTCTGTTGAACTAAGACCATTACGTAGTTACAGTAGAGATTTATTTCAATTGGAATGGCTCATCAGGGATAGTTTGCCTCAGATGTACCATTTCAAGAGCAAGAAGGGTAGCATACTTTTTACGTTGTATGGTAAAAGTGAACTATGGTTTCTGGATCCAGTATATTTTTGTTGGAAGCCAGTAATTCAGAAGCTTCTATTGACGGCTTGAGATCTGTGGTGAGTTATTAACTCATCCCAGTTTAAACGCTGAGGAATTAATGCCATACCCGCATAATCACTGTCATCGTCATTAGTATCAGAGGGGCAACACCAGTCCTCACAAACAACAGGTATCGGAATGGCTTTTCTTTCAGACGTTTTCGTTTCCCAGTAGTCCACAATCGTAAATGTTCTGTACAGGTTTTACTGATTTATTCTAATTTTGGTTTCCTTTCAGCGTTTAATCTCTGAATAAGTAGCAAAAACCATCTACGTGATTTACTTATATTATTTCTGTTCAACTACACTAGTGCAAAAACTTCAGCATAGATGTTTCCTGACTGATTTATCATGTGACGTCATTCTAGCTCAGCCCTGTATGGCCAGAGCTCAAACAGTAACCTCCAACTCCATCTGGTGGATATTCCTGGAACTAATTGCAAAGCAGACCGGCAATAGGGCAAACCTACAGGAACCAATCCTCGTAGAAGTGATTTAGAAGTGCACAAAACAGAGTTACAAATGCACATTTCATCTTGAAGTGCATGTTAAACAACCACGATCAAAAAATAAGAGTGGATAGAGGAAGACTGATTTCACTTTTTGATTCAACTCTCCAACTTTGGCTAAAATCAATACTAAATTCCTAGATATAAGAAAACCGTTTGTTCTTGGCCTGTGGAATTACTTCATTGCTAGTTTCCCTGAGTATGGTAAAATGGGGTAACGTTGCAGTAGGCTGATGTACAATTATTAATGTTGATAATAGGTGTGCAAAGCGCCAAAATAGATTTGACCTATTCAGTCTGATGCATTAAATGAATAATAATTTATTTCTGCTAAGATAGTAGATTTGCTTCCAGTGGAAATAGATTTCTAGTGAATGATCTAGTCACAGAGATTAAGGTTGTCTATGGTTCACTTGAATCGATTGAAGCAATTTCCAGGACGATTCTTTGAATGAGATGCAGACGAATTTCTTCCTTATCCTTCTCCCACAGAGGAAGTATTCGGTACATAGTCATACCATCGTCGTTGAAGATTTGAGCCCCAACATTCCGTTTTGTCTCCATCGTCTTCCTTGTACGAAGACTAGTTTCGTTGTTTAGTTAATATCTTTGGTGATCACGCTGTGCAAAACAGCATGATGGGCTATTGAACTTTCCTCCTTTCTTACTACCGCTCTACTCTCAACGAAAATTAGTTTCGTTGTGTAATTAACATCTGAGCAAAACCAGAACGCTCCAGATCCACTAGCTAGGTAACAGCTGCAGTGCTAGATGACACGTTACATGCTGAAATGCTAATTAGTGGGAAAATATTACTAACTTCATACTTGCAACACCTGACAGCTGTGGAGATATATGCAAACATTGTTTTGGAATAGAAATCAGAATCCGCCAGTGGTAATAGTTGATGACATCCTTGTAGCACATTGTAAGAACGATCTAAAATATATTGCTGGCCATGAAACTGCTCCCCAGGACGGATAGAACATAATAACATTTTACTTGTAGTGCTTATACAGTGTAGTAGAAAGAATACGTGAATAAAATTGTAAGTGATTTGGAAGCATAGAGGTTCCGAATTTTGCACGGTCCAGTGACATTAATGTGGCCACCGCCTGTGTTCGACGTCAACATGCAATAACCACTCAAAGATTTGAGGTGATATGTGACACCACCAGCAGTGTGTGTGTGGGGGGGGGGGGGGGGGAAGGTGCGGAAAACAGTGCAGTTATTATCGCAATGTGGAAATGGAGTGATTTATATGATGCCGAAAAGGGTATGATCATTGGCATTTGGGCCAAGGGAGGATGTATTTCCGAAACGGCTATTTTTGTAGAGTGTTTATGTGCAACTGTGATTACAGTACGACCCAAGGAGGTAGCAAAAGTGTCTCCTCAACTACTGTTCAGCGAACTTCGTTGTGTATGAGCCCTGGAGTACGTGTTTGGTTCATGCACCCATGCTGACTGCTATTCATCGGAGGCAAAGGCTGTAATTTGCACGCCAATACTTCAACTGACGGCCACTGAGTGTCTCGACAGCTGTTCTTTTCAGATGAATTACGTATTATGTTCCATAGGAATGTCTGAAAGGAAACACCCTGCAACCAGGAGGGAGCGTTATGATCTGGGTAATGTTTTCAGTGGCATTCCCTGGGTAATCTCGTCATTCTGGAGGCACAATATTTCAACAAAATACTTATATCCATCTGTCCCCTACATGAATTTGGTTTTTCCTTGACATGATGCCACCGACCGGCAGGATAAAGCATAATGTCACATAGGTTGCAATGTATGTGTTGCGTGTTTCGAGGAGCACCAGGATGACTACACTGTTCTCCCCTGGCTGTCAACCTCCGTCGATTGAACCTAGTTGAGAATCTGTGAGACTAGCTCGATCCCACCATGGAGCCTCAACCGAGAAACGTAGATCAGCTGACAATAGTGGTGGGGTCGGCATGACTCCACATCCCTCTCTGAACCCCTAGAACCTTACTGACTACTTCTGCACATCTCACACTGCAAAAGGTGGTCATTCAGACTTTTGTCGGGTGGTCACATTAATAAGAGTGGCCCAAGCAGTACACAGAATTGCCAGTTCTGGCAGCAACAGTGGCTCCAGTTTGGCTGAGCATTGAGTTGAACTGAGCTTGTATGAGAGGTATGGGTGCAGCACGCTATGCTGCTTCAGTTACATGCCAATCGAAGTGTCAAGTGCAAGCATCGTAGTCCCGTGACCAAACGTATTCAATGGGCGAGAGATCTGGAGAACGTGTTGGCGAGGACTACAGTTGTACACCCTCTGTATAGAGGTAGGTTTGCACAGTGTGGTTACATGCGGTCTTGCATCGTGTTGCTGAAACATAACGTTTTGGAGACCTCAAATATAAGGCAATATCACTGGCCGTAAGGAGTCGGAAATGTAACGGCTGCTGTCCAAGTTACCGGCTATGAGAACCAGAAGTAGACATTTCCTGTACGCATTAGTAGACATTTCCTGTACGCATTAGTCGATGACTTTCCGTAAATTTCAACCAACTGTGACCTCTCTGACAGGAAATCTCAAATCCAGTCACATAACTGAGACGATATTCCATAAGCATGCAATTTCACTACAAACCGCTTGTGCGGTACAGTGTCTAAAACTTTCCGGAAAACCTGAAATATGTAATCGATCTGAAATCCCTTGTCAATAGCACTAAGCACATCATTTGAATAAAGAGCTAGTTGTGTTTCACAGGAGCGATCTTTTCTAAACCCATGTTGACTGTGTGTCAATAGACAGTTTTCTTCGAGGTAATTCATTATGAAGTAGCAATTGGGTCGTTGCCACTGCACTGAAGCAGGTCTCTCTCTTATGGGCAGTGTGACTAGGCATCAGGTTTTCGAGGAACAAATGGGCAGTAATGGAGTATAAATGAGGATAGGACGTTATTCGAGTCAGGGACTTGGTAATTGCTGAGTAGCCGCACTACTGTGCTGGAGCACCACTGGCCCATCAAAATGGTTCAAATGGCTCTGAGCACTATGGGACTTAACATCTGAGGTCATCAGTCCCCTAGAACTTAGAACTACTTAAACCTAACTAACCTAAGGACATCACGCACATCCATGCCCGAGGCAGGATTCGAACCTGCGACCGTAGCGGTCGCGCGGCTCCAGACTGAAGCGCCTAGAACCGCTCGGCCACACCGGCCGGCACTGGCCCATCAGACGACTGGGCAGTGCCAGCAGCAGCCTATGGTTCGAGACCAGGCTGTGTCTGCCGCCACACTGGGTCCTTTGTGAGACTTGGCGTCCTAGCCCTGCTGGCTTGCTGTTCCTGTCTGCTGCCGCAAATGATGAGACCCAGGGAGGAACTCGGCGTCAAACCGTCAGCCGCCGTCTGTCGCCTGCCTGAGGGGCATGGGTTGAGACCCACGCACAACCGCTGAGCAAAGAGCAGCCAGGTCTCCTTCTGGCATTTCACTCCCCTGGGAAACGCCGCTGTCGCAAGTGCCTCTGGCATCTCCCTCGCTGGTTACTTTTACCCATTCTACGTACTACCTTTTCACAATCTTCATAATAGCGACAATAGCATCGTAATTAAATTTTGTAACTGGTTACATGACAATCGTCATTTGCTTCCATTAACACTTTTTACTCGTGTAGACGCGTTTATATGGAACGTAATCAACAACACACTCAATAATTATCGGTGGCCGCAGGAAAATCTGCACGCTACAGTGGAAAAGAATTTACAAATTCTTTTTACAATCACTGTTTGGTGTGACACGATCGGTAACATGCTGATAGGTTCACTAATTTTAGAAGAGCGAATAACAAGACAGAATGATTTTCATGTTAAAAGCTTGAGAGCGTTCTCTTGCCCTCACGGACTGCAATGTACTTCCAGCATTATGGAGACCCTCTACATTTTACCAGACGTATGAGAAAACTTCTCAGCCGCACTTCCCTAGTCGCTGGTTTGGTCGTGGTAGTGCAATTAACTGGCCACTAAGATAGCCAGACCTTACGCCATTTTGATTTTGAGGTTGAATGAATTCTGAGATGTACAAGCAAAAGATGAATACGTGAGATAAATTGCGTGGGCGCATAATGGACACTGCTGCCCTCATTAGGGAACGTGCTGAGGCAGTCAGACAGGCAACACAACATGTTCTCCAAGAGTGAACAAATGCATTGAAGTTGGCGCTGGAATATACGAACACTGATTGTGCACCGTACATCAGCTGTGATGTGACGTGTACGATAGTACTTGGAGATGAATGTGCTAAAAAACATATTTTTAAACTGATACTTTGCTAAACGAATATTGTTATTTTACCTAACTGTTGTACATGCGTACATGTGTGAAGCTGGCAATTTATTGAAGGATACAGCAAATAAATAACGATGTACATTAAATGTGTTTTGTCTCGAAAATCATTCGGAATAGGTCATATGTGAGGCTTGAGCAGCCGCTGGTGAAGTATCAGTGCAGCAGCAGTGCAGTAGCGCATATTTAGCTTTCATATTTGTTTTGTAATTTGATTCTTAATTTCTTTCCGAATGTTTGTGCGCTTGCATATTTAAATACATAAAATCCTTGCGTATTCTCGTATTCGTGAGGAGTAATATTGCTTATTGATAGCAAAGCAAGCACTCCGTCTTCAGGCCACAAGTGGCTCATCGGGACCATCCGACCGCCGTGTCATCTTCGGTTGAGGATGCGGTCAGCACACCGCTCTCCCAGTCGTTATGATGGTTTTCTTTGACCGGAGCCGCTACTATTCGGTCGAGTAGCTTCTCATTTAGCATCACGAGGTTGAGTGCACCCCGAAAAATGGCAACATCGCATGGCGGCAGGATGGTCACCCATCCAACTGCCGCCCATGCCCGACAGCGCTTAACTTCGGTGATCTCTCAGGAACCGACGTATCCACTGCGGCAAGGCCGTTGCGTTTATTGATAGCCGTAGAGTATAAATTCGCGCAGTTGTTTGTTTTGGACAGCCAGTGCGCTTTTGACATAGGTTAGTGAGCCTTGAGCAGCTGCTGGTGAAGCATTAGCGCTGCAGCAGTGGAGTAGTGAGTCGCATGTTTAGCTTTGATATTTGTTTTGTAGTTTGATTCTTAATTTCTTTCCGAGTGTTTGTGCGCTTGCATATTTAATTACATAAAATCCTTGCGTATCCTCGTATTTGAGAGGAGTAATATTGCTTATTGACAGCCGTAGAGTACAAATTCGCGGAGTCGTTAGATATTAGCAGTAGGATGGATAGGGTGTCTGCGTGCTGTGTGCGGGCGCAGGGGAACTTTCCGCGGTTCGCGAGCAGCTGAGCGTGCTGTTGGCCACGGTCAGCCGCCTTCAGGCTGCTGCCTCGAGGTGCAGCGATGGCGGAGGGTCTGGCGCGTCGCTTGAGACACCACAGGTGTCGCTTGCTGCGTCCGCTGACTCAGCCGCCGAGGCACCGTCTGGTGTACCCGGCGCGTTGGATGATACTCACCTCAGGGTGAGTGGCGGGCTGCAACGCGTTCGCGTCACTCGAGGCGGAGGGCCAATGTGGAGGCTGGCCGGCTGGCCTCGCCCGTTCATCCTGCCAGTGGGTCCGAGCAGGCACACGGGGGCAAGGGCTTGCTGGTTATTGGGAGCTCCAACGTTAGGCGGGTGAAGGAGCCCCTTAGGGAAATAGTGTACAGGGCTGGAAAGAAATCCAACGTGTACTCGGTTTGTCTGCCGGGGAGCCTCATCCAAGATGTGGAGGCAGCTATCGAGCGTACGGGGTGCAGTCGTCTACAAATAGTTGCTCATGTCGGCACCAATTATGCCTGTCGCTTGGGTTCTGAGGCGATCCTCAGTGCGTACAGGCGGCTGGCGGATATGGTGAAGACCCCTGGCCTCGCACGTGGGGTGCAAGCAGAGCTCTCTATTTGCAGCATTGTTCCCAGAGCGGATCGGGGTCCTTTGGTTTGGAGCCGAGTGGAGGATCTCAACCAGAGGCTTCGTCGACTCTGTGACGGTCTTGGCTGCAGATTTCTAGACTTGCGCTATTGGGTGGGGAATTGTAGGACGCCCCTAGATAGGTCAGGGGCGCACTACACAAAGGAAGCGGCTACTTGGGTAGCAGAGTACTTGTGGCGTGCACGTGGGTTTTTTTTAGGCTAGGCAGTAGTGCGAGGTGTCCTGATGAACACTCACCAGTCGACGTGCATGCAGGGAAATCAAGACCGCTCGGTATAAAGACACTTCAGCTATCAAGGTACTAGCAGTAAATTTTCAGAGTGTTCGGAATAAAGTTCCTGAATTTACTGCCCTCCAGGAAGCGTGTGGCTCGCAAATTATTCTCGGGACTGAGACCTGGCTGAACCCTGAGATAGGAAGTTCTGAAATATTCAGTGAGGGTTGGAACGTGTATCGGAAAGACAGATTAGACACCGTAGGAGGTGGTGTCTCCACTGCAGTTGGAAAAAATATTGTGTCTACCGAGGTCAAAGTAGAGTGTGATTGTGAAGTTATCTGGACACGTTTAACAGGGATAGGGGAAATAAAGTTAATTGTGG
Source organism: Schistocerca serialis cubense (assembly GCF_023864345.2). Lineage (NCBI taxonomy): Eukaryota > Metazoa > Arthropoda > Insecta > Orthoptera > Acrididae > Schistocerca > Schistocerca serialis. The sequence continues at coordinate 224,863,847 of NC_064640.1, forward strand.
GGTGTTATTACCAGCCACCAGGTTCCACCGTGACAGTTCTAGCATCATTCGAAGGGAGTCTACATTCTGTATTGCAGAAGTACCCAAATCATGCTATATTAGTCGGAGGCGACTTCAACCCACCCAGTAGAGACTGGGATGTCTATGGATTCATTACAGGTGGCACAGACAAGCCGTCGTGTGAATTACTTTTGAACACATTATCCGAAAACTGTCTTGAGCAGCTAAATCGACAGCCAATGCGTAATGGAAGTAATTTAGATCTGGTAGCCACGAACAGACCAGACCCCATCGACGGTGTCAGTGTCGAGACAGGGATTAGTGCTCATGATGTTGTCACTACGACTATGGTTACGAAAGTTAAGAAGTAGGTCAAGAAGGCTAGGAGGGTATTCTTACTAGAAAGAGCAGATAAGCAGTTGTTAGCATTCCACTTAGTAAATGAATCGACTTCATTTACTTCCGGTACGATGGTCGTGGAAGAATTATGGGCAAATTTTAAACACATTGTAAATCACGCATTGGACAAGTATGTGCCGAAAAAGTGGGTTACGGACGGAAAAGACCCACCGTGGTTTAACAGCGCAATTCGGAGAATGCTCAGGAAGCAAAGGCAGTTGCACTCGCGATACAAGAACGATCGTGAGAATGGGGACAGGCAAAAGTTAGTAGAGATTCGTGCTGCTGTAAAAAGAGCGATGCGTGAAGCATTCAACCACTACCACCGTCATACCTTAGCAAAATATCTCGCTGAAAACCCAACGAAATTCTGGTCTTACGTAAAATCGGTAAGCGGGTCGAAGGCTTCCATCCAGTCACTCACTGATCAGTCTGGCCTGGCAACGGAAGACAGCAAAACGAAAACTGAAATTTTAAATTTAGCATTTGAGCAATCTATCACGCAGGAGGTTCGTACAAACATACCGCCGTTTGAGTCTCGTACAGATTCCCGTATGGAGGACATAGTGATAGACATCCCTGGGGTTGTGAAGCAGCTGAATGGGGTGAAAGTAAATAAATCGCCAGGTCCTGATGGGATTCCAATTCGGTTTTTACAGAGAGTACTCTACTGCATTGGCTCCTTACTTAGCATGCATTTATCGCGAATCTCTTGCCCAACGTTAAGTCCCGAGCGACTGGAAAAAAGCACAGGTGACGCCTGTATATAAGAAGGGTAGAAGGATGGCTCCTCAAAATTACAGACCAATATCCTTAACATCGGTTTGTTGCAGGATTCTCGAACATATTCTCGGTTTGAATATAATGAATTTCCTTGAGACAGAGAAGTTGCTGTTCATGAATCAGCACGGCTTTAGAAAGCATCGCTCCTGCGAAACGCAACTCGCCCTTTTTTCACATGATATCCTGCGAACCATGGATGAAGGGCATCAGACGGATGCCATATTCCTTGACTTCCGGAAAGCGTTTGACTCGGTGCCCCACTGCAGACTCCTAACTAAGGTACTAGCATATGGCATTGGTTCCCAAGTATGTGAGTGGCTCGAAGACTTCTTAAGTAATAGAACCCAGTATGTTGTCCTCGATGGTGAGTGTTCATCGGAGGTGAGGATATCATCTGGAGTGCCCCAGGGAAGTGTGGTAGGTCCGCCGTCGTTTTCTATCTACATAAATGATCTTTTGGATAGGGTGAATAGCAATGTGCGGCTGTTTGCTGATGATGCTGTGGTGTACGGGAAGGTGTCGTCGTTGAGTGAGTGTAGGAGGATACAAGATGACTTGGACAGGATTTGTGATTAGTGTAAAGAATGGCAGCTAACTCTAAATATAGATAAATGTAAATTAATGCAGATGAATAGGAAAAAGAATCCTGCAGTGTTTGAAAACTCCATTAGTAGTGTAGCGCTTGACACAGTCACGTCGATTAAATATTTGGGTGTACATTGCAGAGCGATATGAAGTGGGACAAGCATGTAATGGCTGTTGTGGGGAAGGCGGATAGTCGTCTTCGGTTCATTGATAGAATTTTGGGAAGATGTGGTTCATCTGTAAAGGAGACCGCTTATAAAACACTAATACGACCTATTCTTGAGTACTGCTCGAGCGTTTGAGATCCCTATCACGTCGGATTGAGGGAGGACACAAAAGCAATTCAGAGGCGGGCTGCTAGATTTGTTACTGGTAGGTTTGATCATCACGTGAGTGTTACGGAAATGCTTCAGGAACTCGGGTGGGAGTCTCTAGAGGAAAGGAGGCGTTCTTTTCGTGAATCGCTACTGAGGAAATATAGAGAACTGGCATTTGAGGCTGACTGCAGTACAATTTTACTGCCGCCAACTTACATTTCGCGAAAAGATCACAAAGATGAGATAAGAGAGATCAGGGCTCGTACAGAGGCATATAGGCAGTCATTTTTCCCTCGTTCTGTTTGGGAGTGGAACAGGGAGAAAAGATGCTAGTTATGGTACGAGGTACCCTCCGCCACGCACCGTATGGTAGATTGCGGAATATGTATGTAGATGTAGATATGTCTGTATGAAGTTCCTTGCTTCAAACAATCGTTCCTGTAACATCCCTGAATATTGGCCATTCTTCCTGGGACACCCTGTTCCCCAGGAAAGTGTGATGGTGCCCTTGCTGTTCATCTTGAATATTAATGACGGGGCAGAAAATATTAACGGTAACCTCAGACTTTTTGTAGATGGTGTAGTTATTTACAATTAAGATCTGCCTGAAATACGGTCCACAGATGTTCAGTCTAATCTTGATGGAATTTCAGAGTGACGCAACATCTGGACACTTTCTTCAAGTGCTAAGAATGCAAAATTACGCACTTCGCAAAAAGAAAACAATGTAGTATTTTATAACTACAATATCAACGAGTCTTAACTGTAATCTGTAAACATAAAAATACTTGGATATAACAGTTTTTGTAGGTATCAAACGGGATGATCGTAGAATTTAAGGAAGAACAGACACACGGCAATCATTCGCGACCCATTAGTTTTACTACTCTTGCTCTTCTAGATTTCGGCTCTAAGTAGCCGTCTCCACATATGCAAGAGTAATAGTAGCTATTCAAATGTGACTGAGTGCTGTGTATCTCTCCTTCCTTGTAGTCTACGGTTCCTGTGCATATCAGTTCCTTGTGGAAACAAAGTTGGTCGCAAAAGTGGTACGTTTTTGCAGATGATGCTTGTGTTTTAAGAAATGCCATTAAAGGGAAAGCAATAGAAGACATTGTTAATGATGTTTTTATAAGGCTTGTTAACTGGTTCTCTGAAATTGGACTTTCCCTAAATTTTTGGGAAAATGCACTATATTCAGTTCTGTACAATGAGTAGAATAATATCAACAATTGACGCGGTACAAGAACAGGACTCAGTAAACAGGGTAGAATACTCCAAATTTTTGGGTCTGCATACTTATGAAAACTTGAACTAGAAGAAGCGTATTGCTGAGTTTCTCAAACAGTGAAGTTCAGCTACTTTAGTACTTCGTATAATTGCTAGTCTTGGAAACAACATACTAACATATTTTGCGTATTTACTCTGAATAATGACTCATGAAATAATTTTATTGGAAAGTTACCAGTTTGAAATAAGGTACTGATTGCCCAAAAGCGAGCAGTAAGAATAATATGTGGTGTTCACCCGCGGTCGTCATGTTGGTACTGCTTCAAGGAGCTGTGCATTTTAACTGTATTGTCACAATACATATATTCGCTAGTAAAATCCGTCTTCTCTTTAAAAGCCGGTAGCCTGAGAAAGGAAATATTTTTAAATGTAGTTGAGTGAATATGACAAAATAAACGTGTTCATTAATGTAAGTAGTCGTCATATATACGTACCCTGTAAACTGAATAATTCCATATCATTTGCTGCGCTGTAGGCAAAGCAGATCGCAGAATTCGTTTCATTGGTAGAATACTAGGATATCCTCAGTCTTCAAAGGAGACTGCTTACACAACACTCATACGACCCTTCCTAGAATATTGCTCTAGTGTCACTGTCCGTAGTGGTAGACGGTAAATCATCGAGTACAACAGAAGTGACATCTGGTGTTCCCCAAGGCAGTGCCATAGGCCCTCTGTTGTTCCTGATTTACATACATGATCTAGGTGATAATCTGAGCAGCACCCTTAGATTGTTTGCAGATGACGCTGTAATTTGCCACCTAGTAAAATCATCAGACGATCAATTCTAATTACAAAATGATCTAGAGAGAATTTCTGTATGGCGCGAAAAGTAGCAATTGGCACTCAACAGAGAAAAGTGCGAGGTCATCCACATGGGTACTAAAAGAAATCCAATAAATTTTGGGTATACGATAAATCGCACAAATCTAAGGGCTGTCAATTCCACTAAATACTACGAGCAACTTAAATTGGAAAGACAACATAGATAATATTGTGGGGAAGGTGAAACAAAGACTGCGCTTTGTTGGCAGAACACTTAGAAGATGTGACAAACCGAATAAAGAGACAGCCTACATTACACTTGTCCGTCCTCTGCTGGAATATTACTGCGTGGTGTGAGATCCTTACCAGGTGGGATTGACGGAGGACATCAAAAATGTGCAAAGAAGGGCAGCTCGTCTCGTGTTATCGCGTAATAGGGGTGAGAGTGTCACTGATACGATACCCGAGTTGGGGTGGCAGTCACTGAAAATAAAAGGCGGTTTTCATGGCGGCGAAATCTATTTACGAAATTTTAATCACCAACTTTCTCTTCCGAACGCTAAAATCTTTTTTTGACACCCACCTACGTAGGGAGAAACGATCATTATAATAAAATAAGAGAAATTAGAGCTCGATCGGAAAGCTTTAGGTGTTCCTTTTTCTCCGCGCCATTCGAGAGTGGAATAGTAGAGAAGTAGTATGAAAATGGTTCGAAGAAACCTCTGCCAGGCACTTAAGTGTGAATTGCAGAGTAACCATGTAGATGGTGATGTAAATCCTTTCCAAACAGAACGAACAAGAGTACTGGACATATACAGAGAAAGACAACAGCAATGATCACATGTTTGTTTGATCTGCAGGACAGTGTCACGGGAATTCTGGAGAAACTGGACTGGCAGACACCTACATACAAAGTGTCAGGAACTAGTTTTAGTAGACGAATTTTGGAATATACTACAACGCCCCTACAGGGATCGAGAGGACAAGATTAAGTTAACTACAGAGAGTATAAAGGCGTACAAACAGTCATTTTTCTCGAAATCTGTACGTGAATGGAAGGAGAAGAAACCCTAATTAGTTCAGTTGGAACTACCAAATGGTTTAAATGGCTCTGAGCACTATGGGTCTTAACTTCTGAGGTCATCAGTCCTCTAGAACATAGAACTACATAAACCTAACTAACCTAAGGACATCACACACATCCATGCCCAATGCAGGATTCGGACCTGCAGCCGTAGCGGTCGCGCGGTTCCAGACTGTAGCGCCTAGAACCGCTCGGCCACACAGGCCGGGTGGAAGTACACTCTACCATATATTTCATAGTGGTTTGCAGAGTATGGATGTAGATATACAGGGGTTCGACAATGGATATAGATATACGGGTCAATTTTGTCTGATCAGATCCATTTCATGGTACAATATTTGTTCTCCAATAGTGATCTGCAGCATCGTCTATGTACCGTTCTGTGGTCCTTTGGTGCAGTGCCGAGTGGACGGTGTGAATCAGAGGCTCAGGCGGTTCTGTGACGGTGGAGGCTGCAGATTCCTTGACTTGCGCCATCGGGTGGTGGGTTTCCGGGTTCCGCTTAATAGGTAAGCAGTCCACTATACACAGCAAGAGCTGCTACACGGGTAGCAGGAGCTGTGGGGAAGGGACTGGGCGGTGTTTTTAGATTAGTGGGACTCAGGGAACCACAGAAAGGGCGTCCGTCTAAAAGGGGGCAGGTAAAACACAGTAAGTCAGATGTTGAAACGATCGGTATTGTGGTTGTAAATTGAGTAGCTGTGTTGGGAAAGAACCAGAGCTCCAAGCCGTAATACAAAGCACTGAAGCTCAAATAGTTATAGGTACAGAAAGTTGGCTAAAGCCAGAAACAAGTTCAGCAGAAATTTTTTCTAACGATCTAGCAGTTTCCAGAAAGGATAGGTTAAATACAATTGGTGGTGGAGTATTTATTGCTGTCAGATGTAGTTTACCTTGTAGTGAAATAGAAATACATAGTTCCTGCGAAATAGTATGGGTAGAGGTTACACTTGTCAATTTGACTAAACTATCAATTGGGGCCGGCCGCCGTGGAAGAGCGGTTCTAGGTGCTTAAGTCTGGAGCCGCGCGACGGCTATGGTAGCAGATTCGAATCCTGCCTCGGGCATGGATGTGTGTGCTGTCCTCAGGTTAGTAAGGTTTAAGTAGTTCTAAGTTCTAGGGGGCTGACGACCTCAGATGTTAGGTCCGATAGTGCTCAGAGCCATTAGAACCATTTATTATTTTGGTCGTTTTGCCGACCCACCGACTCAGAACATACAGTTGCTGAACAGTTCAAAGAAAACTTGAGTCTCATTTAAAACAGGTACCCATTCATACAGTAATAGTCGGTGGTGGCTTTAATCTACCCTCGATATGCTGGAAAAATTATACGTTAAAACTGGCGGCAGGCATAAAACGTCATCTGAAATTGTACTGGGCTTTCTCAAAAATATATTTCGAACAATTAGTTCATAAGCCAACTCGAAGGGTAAATGCTTGTGAAAGCATACTTGACCTCTTAGCATTAAATAATCTTGGGCAAATAATAAGGCAGAAAACCCAAAGCAATTCAGATCATACATACAGCACACCAGTGGCAAGACGCAATCAATATTTTGACTGCGCGATAACGGTGAAGCCACTAATGACAGTGCCAGTAAAGCATTGTTATTAAACACAATTTTCCGAAAAACCTTCAACAAAGAAGACGAAGTAAATATTCCTGAATTCCAATCAAGAACAACTGTCAAGATGAGAAACATAGAAATAGATATCCCCACAGTCGCAAAGCAGCTAGAATCACTTAATAAAAGCAAGGCTTCCAGTCCAGATTGTACACCAGTCATGTTCGTCTCAGAGTATACTGATACAATAGCTCCATATTTAGCAATTATATACACGCGCTTGCTCACAGAAAGTCCGTACCTAAAGATTGGAAAATTACTCAAGTGACACCAATACCCAAAACAGGAAGCACGGGTAATCCGTTCAATTACAGACCCATATCACTAACGTCTATTTGCTGTAGGGTTTTGGAACATATACTGTATTCGAACATTATGAAGTACCGCGAAGAAAACGGTTTATTGACACGTAGACGCCTTCCACTGTGGCCAAGCGGTTCTAGGCCCTTCAGTCTGGAACCGCGCGACCGCTACGGTTGCAGGTTCGAACCCTGCCTCGGGCATGGATGTGTATGATGTCCTAAGATTAGTTAGGTGTAAGAAGTTCTAAGTTCTAGGGGACTGATGATCTCAGTTTTTAAGTCCCATAGTGCTCAGTGCTATTTGAAACATTTTTGACACGTAGTCAGCACGGATTCAGAAAATATCGCTCTTTTGAAACACACTAGCTCTTTATAGTCATGAAGTAATGAGAGCTATTGACAGGGGATTTCAAATTGAGTCCATATTGTTAAGTTTCCAGAAGGATTTCGACACCGTTCCTCACAATCGTCTTCTAACCTAACTGCGTGGCTATGGAATATCGCATCAGTTGTGCAATTGGATTCGTGATTTCCTGTCAGAAAGGTCACAGTTCGTAGTAATAGACGGAAAGACATCAAGTAAAATAGAAATAACTTCCGGCGTTCCCCAAGGCTGTGTTATAGGCCCTCTATTTTTTCTGATCTGTATTAACGACATAAAAGACAATCTCAGTAGCCGTCTTAGATTGTTTGCAGGTGATGCTGTTATTTACCGTGTTGTAAAGTCATCAGATGACCAAAATAAATTACAAAATGATTTAGATAAGGAATCTGAATGGTGCGTAAAGTAGCAATTGACCCTGAGTAAAGTAAAATGTAAAGTTATTAACATGAGTACTAAAAGAAATCCGCTGAATTTTGTTTCGCGGAAGTCACACAAATCTGAAGGGTGCAAATTCAACTAAATTATTAAGGATTGCAATTACAAATACCCTAAATTGGAACGATCACATAGATAATGTTGTGGGTAGAACCAACCAAAGCCTGCGATTCAATCGCAGAACACTTAGAAGGTGCGACAGGTCTTCTAAAGAGACTGCTTACACCACGCTTGTCCGCCCTTTTCTGGAATGTTCCTGTGCGGTGTGGGAACCGCATCAGATGGGACTGGGGAAGACATCGAAAAGGTATAAAGGAGGGCAGCTCGTTTTGTACTGTCGCGAAGTTGAGGAGATAGTGCCGCAGACATGATACGTGATTTGGAGTGGCAATCATTAAAATAAGGCGGTTTTTGTTGCGATGGGATCTTCTGACGATATTTCAGTCACCAGTTTGCTACTCCGATTCCGAAAACCCACCTACATAGGGAGAAATAATCATCACGATAAAATAAGAGAAATCAGGGCTCGCACAGAAAAATTTAAGAGCTCGCTTTCCCGCGCACCGTTTCAGAGTGGAACGGTAGAGAGACAGCTTGAAAGTGGTTCATTGAACCCTCTGCCAGGCGCTTTCTTGTGAACAGCTGAGTTATCATATAGATGTAGATCCTGTGTTCCAGGAAGACATGGTTCCTGTTCGCACACTTCACATAGTCCAGGACTGATTTGTGACCAAGAGAATGAGTTGTCGCATCTCCCCTGACCACCACAGTGACAGATCTCAGCATGATTGAGCCTTCATCGTCAAATTGGGAATGAAGTGTACGTGATCACTACTCACTTCCATCATCACTACCTGACGTTCCCAATATTTTTCACGGACAATGGTATAAGATTCCCGTGAAAGCCGCACAGAACCTGTATTTCGCCGTTCTGTGATGAGTAGAATCTGTTTTATCCTACGCCGCGTTAGGCGTGGTAAGATGTTGTACTTTACGTTTTTCCATATTTGTGTCCACGCCCTGTAGATGTAGATATAGACTAGTGCTAGAAATAACCAAGTTACGAAGTTCCTCCTTCATTCTCTGCTTCTGCAGAAATGGCTGTGTACTAGATTGTTCAAGGGAACAGGAACGGTAGTAAATCCATCTGGCTATCCGACACACGAGAAAGCGTCGTAACGTTCCTGGAGGTACGCCTTCACGTGTCTGCTACCGTCGCCCCAGCCCGCCTTCCACCGAGCACATGACCACGAGCTCACAGTCACACACACACACACACACACACACACACACACGCACGCACACGCGCACACACAGACACGCGCGCATGCGTAATCACGTCCACATATCTGTGTAGGAGAATACTCCTTTCCTTAGACGAAAGTACAAACCCAGCGAGGTGGCGAAGTGGGAAGACACAGGACTCACAGTCAGGAGGGCAGTGGTTCGAATCTCTGTCAGGCCATCCACATTTAGGTTTCTTTCTCAGCAGTCTCCTATCCAAGCTTATGCTTGGAAAACTGCAGGAAACCAAAATGTGGATGGACTGATAGAGATACAAACCTCTGATCTCCTAACTGTGACTTCTGGGTCATCCCACTTCGTCACCCCGCTGGGTTTTATTAATGAAATTTAGTGAATGCTATGGATGCGCTCTGTGTAGTTTATAAGGTTTTCTTTTATCAAGACAGCCTTCGCATTGGCAAGTTCTCGTGAGGAAGCTATTTTTGGTGTAGCCAACCCTACATGTTCGAGTACTTCAAAACTTGTTCTTTCAGCAGAATCCAACAACAGATAATAAAAAATAATAGCAGCACATCAGCATTCCACATTGTATTTTATGTACGATGTGGTGCAGCCATGGAAACACTGGACTCTCGTTCAGGATGATTAACAATTCCTCATGTTTCTCTAACTCATTTCATGCAAATGATATTACAGCTCCTTGAACAAGGTTATGACCAATTTTCTAAACTGTCCTTTCAAGTAATATAGTGCCCCTTTGTAATAATTCTGATTCAAGGTACGTTACATTCTAACCTTCATTACCACAGACCACAGAGCAAAAGTTAATACTCACGAGTAAAAACATAGATTATTGTCAGTGTAACAATTACCTGGCAAACAATCCTATGAAATGTTTAAAATGCTACTATTTTGAAGTTTCTTACTATAATTGCATTAACTAGTCTTGACTGAAAACGATGGCATTAAGATTCGTGTAAAATGCTATTTATTTGCATAACACTGGAGTGTTTTGAGTTGATTTTCTAAGAATTTGATGCCCTCATTTCAAACAATTAGTTAATATTTGCCAAGGAGCAAACTGTAAAATACAAGATTTTAGTGAAATATATGTTACACTGTTTTCTTATAAGTCCAATGGATAAAAAATGAAACAATAGTTTTACTATTGTATTATATAAATATTATTCTATACTAAATAAAAAAGTCATTGATGATAACATCCAGTCCCTGAACATTTAGGAAACTTCTTTTCCATGACATTCTTGAATGTCAACTGCCATAACGTGCATAACCGAACTTCCTTGGTAGCGTTCCTCGACAGTTTTCATATGCAGAGTTGCATTATTTGTGGATCGTCAAATATTCGTGCCTGAATTTTTCCATTCTTGGCTCAGACATTTTTCCCTATATATTCAAACCGTGACTCATTCTTATCAAAAGCCTTTACAAATTGCTTCAAAAGGCCCAACTTGATATGATTCAACGAAGGGACCGTTAATGACATTATTCCTCCCTCCGAACATGTTTTCTCCCTTTGGTCGTTCTTTTCCAACACTGTGATGTGTTTTTTCTCTGCTATTCCTGAGTCACAAGAAGAGAAAGTTTACCATTCATTGATGTTTATGAGACTTAATCTTCTCAAAGATCAAAACTATGGTTTTATGTTCTTATTTCATTTCCCTTGAGGGATCAGCTGGCATTGAACTAAATTTGTTACCATTGTGTATTAATACAAATTTCAAACTTGCCTTGAGCTGTGCACAAACACAAGAAAATCAACTAGAAAACATTCAGTAAGACCCATTTCCTCAGGAGTCCACAGTTTCGTTCAGAACATGAGATTGTCTTCTTGAGAGTATAAAAAATAAAAATGAAGGGCTTCCTGGATCAACAAGACGTTACGACAGCAGCCTGGGCAAAACCGAAAGATACGATTCCACATCAATTTGTTGTACATTTATTCCGATTTAGATCTTAAAGTATGAGATTTACGACTCTTATATAGGGACACGATACTTTGAAGTATTTACGAAGTAGTATTCTTTAAAAATTTACGTCTTTAGTGCGACTTAAACCATGAAGACATAAAATTATAAAAACTGGTCATCCCACAGATTTCACTTTACAGAAGTCTATATTTAAAAAGCATTGTTAACCTTAAAGGTTTTTATTGGATTTCATTCCATATATACAGTTTTTCACGTATATGACAGTTACTCACCAAAATCGCAAATGTCAAATGAGCTCTAGAAAAACGTAATTGATTGTTTATCGGACAATAGTCTTCAGTGTATTCAAAAACTCCAGTTAACTTCACCAGAAAATTTCCCCTTGACACAATATTTTAATACCGCAATATGTAAACAAATCTTGGGACATGGTGGATTTTTATATTTCCAAATTTTATTTCAACAATATATAAAATTTCTTTTGCAAATCGCATTTTTGTAACCATAAAAAGGTATAATATTTGGACAAATCACCACTGTTTGCAAAAACAGAAGTCGTTATAATAATTACTTTGACAAAGGTAATTCTAGAACATTTTGGACAACAATTTTGTGCTATATAGAACTGTATGCATCTCAAATCAGATTGGGCATCGTTGATAGCTGAATTGACTTTTCAGCTTTTGTATGTGACACACCGTGTGCAATGTTGTTGTTATCAGCAATCATGTGAAAATGAGCTCATTCTGTGTAAAAAGCGGTTTTAGTGATGAGACTATGTTTTTTTTGCCTTGTTGATTGGTAAAAAAGTTGACACTAACAAAAAACTGTGCATTATGTTTTACTATGTGTGACAAACTAATTGTGAAATAAAACAAGAATAAATATTAAGAAATAGTATCTTCACAAGCTAGTAAACAATCTGAGAACCTATTTATACCCAAATTAGGCGAATGCTGCCTCTTCACATTGAAACAAGATGAGTATTTACCTTTATTCTACAAATTGTTTAACCACATTCTGGAAGAGTAATTTTCTCATGATGTTCTGTTCTACTAAAACTATTACGTAGTTACAGAAGAGATTTATTTCGATTGGAATGGCTCATCAGGGATATTTTGCCTCAGATGTACCATTTCAAGAGCAAGAGGGGTAGCATACTTTTTCAGTTGTATGGTAAAAGGTAACTTTGGATCCTTGATTCAGTACATATTTGTTGGAAGCGAGTAATTCAGAAGCTTCTTCTGACGGCTTGAAATCTCTGGTGGGTTATTAAGTCATCCCAGTTTAAACTCAGAGGAATTAATGCCATAACTGCATAATCACTGTCATCGTCATTAGTATCAGAGGGACAACACCAGTCGCCACAAACAACAGGTATCGGAGTGGCCTTTTTTTCAGACGTTTTGGTTTCCCAGTAGTCCACAATCATAAATGTTCTGTACAAGTTTTACAGATTTATTGCAAAAGTCTTTACAAAGTCAATAATATGTTTTTGGTTTCCTTTTAACGTTAATTCTCTGCATATGTAGCCAAAACCACCAAGATGATTTACGCAACTTCTTGGACTTTAACTTATATTATTTATGTTCAACAACAAAAGTGCAAAAACGTACAGCATAGATGTTTCCTAACTGAACTGTCATGTGCATCATCCTTGGTCAGCCCTGTACGGCCAGAGCTCACACAATAACCTCCTACTCCATCTGGTGGATATTCCTGGAACTAATTAGAAAGCAGACCGGCAATACGGCAAACCTTCAGGAACCAATCCTCGTACATGTGATTTAGAAGTGCACAAACCAGAGTTACAAATGCATATTCATGTAGAAGTGCTAGTTAAACAACAATGATCAAAAAACAAGAGCAGATATTGGATGACTGATTTCACTTTTTGATTCAACGCCACAACTGTGGCTACAATCAATTCTAAAGTCCTAGATATAAAAAAAAAACAGTTTGTTCTTGGCCTGTGTAATTACTTCATTGCTAGGTTCCCTGAGTATTTTAAAATGGCCTAACAGTTATTAATGTTGATAATAGGTGTACAAAGCTCCAATGTAGATTTGACTTCCACAGTCTGATGCATTAAATGAACGATAATATATTTCTGCTAAGATAGTAGACCTCCTTCCAATAGAAATAGAGTTCGAGTAAATGATCTGTCCATTCAGGTTAAGGTTGTCTATGGTTCACTTGAATCGATGCAAGCAATTTCCAGGTCGATTCTTTGAATGAGACGCAGACGAATGTCTTCCCCATCCTTCTCCCACTGAGGACGTATTCTGTACACAATCATATCGTCGTCGTTGAGGATTTGAGCCCCAACGTTCCGTTATGTCTCCATCGTCTTCGTTGTAGGAAGACTAGTTTCGTTGTTAGTTAATATCTTTGGTGAGCACGCTGTTCAAAACAGAAGATGGGCTATTGAACTTTCCTTCTTACTTTCTACTGCTCTTCACTCAACGAAAATTAGATTCGTTGTATAACTAATATATGTGAAAAACCAGTACGCTCCACTTCCACTAGCTAGGAAACAGCTGCAATGCTAGATGACACGTTATGTGCTGAAATGCTAATTCATGGGAAACCATTACTTGCTTCATACTTGCAACACCCGACACCTGACACCTGACAGCTGTTGGAGACCTCAAATATAAGGCAATATCACTGGATTTAAGGAGTCGGAAATGTAACGGCTGCTGTCCAAGTTACCGGCTATGAGAACCAGAAGTAGATATTTCCTGTACCCATTGGTCTTCAATAGCACGATGCCAGGTATTGGAGCATGTATGACAATGATGGGAAAGCTGAAAACCATGATGGTATACGCAGAAATAGTGTCACGGCGCCACTCCTGTGTCCAGGGTTCTCACCACACCTCTCTCTGCTGCTGTGTCAAGGGTTACAGCAGCAATGGTTTCTGAACTGATAGTCTGTAGTGCTCGAGACGTAATCTCACTCTCCGCGTGGATACTTGTCGTGTGGTAAGCAAACCCATTTCCTGGTTCTTGGCATGTAACTTTACTTTGTGATCCTGCACAGATGAATGAATATTCATGTCCCACGGGCTCGAGACATATGTGATTGTTGCAATCCCTCATTTCGCTGAATAAAAATCTACTGAACAAATTAATTCCATATCTGCGTGACAATCGTGGGATGCCAACCAACGCAAGTAGTGATATCACGGAACGACAAACCACAGTTTCGAATGTTCTTGATGCTGCCACTGTCGAATTCTGACATGGGCTGGTAGACGTTTCTGTTCGTACGTGAGGCGTAACACGATCATGTCACAAGCAAACAACATTCTGAATGAGAAACCGATATATCCAAAATATAGGTGGTATTACTCCTACTACACTGCGTAGTGACACTACCCAGAAATCTGCTAAAAGTAATAAATCTTTATTGTAAGCGCTGAAAGTAGCATGGAGGCCTCCACGGAGTATTATAGTGACAGCGCTGGCTATCATCCAAGCTACGTCGACAAATAAGGCAGAATAAGAGATGCGTAAGTGAGTTGTGAAGCAAGTGTTGCGTAGCGCAATGGTAATTTGCCCCACACAGCAAAGAATCTACATCTACATCCACAAGGATACTCTGCAAATCACATTTAAGTGCCTGGCAGATGGCTAATCGAACCACCATCAAAATTCTCTAATATTTCAATCTCTTATAGTGCGCAGAAAATACAAACACCTATATCTTTCCGTACGAACTCTGATTTCCCTTATTTTAACGTGATGATCGTTTCTCCCTGTGGGACGATGTCAACAAAATATTTTCGCATTCGGAGGATAAAGTTGGTGATTGTAATTTCGTGAGAAGATTCCGTCTCTACGAAAAACGCCTTTCTTTTAATTATGTCCAGCCAAAATTCTGTATCATTTCTGTGACACTCTCTCCCATATTTTGCGATAGTACAAAACGTGTTGCCCTTCTTTGAACTTTTTCGATGTACTCCGTCAGTCCTATCTGGTAAGGATCCCACACCGCGCAGCAGTATTGTAAGAGACGACGGACAAGCGTAGTATAGGCAGTCTCCTTAGTAGTTATGTTACGTTTTCGAAGTGTCCTGCCAATAAGGCGCAGTCTTTTGGTAGCCTTCCCCACAATATTTTCTATGTATTCCTTCCAGTTTAAGTTGTTCGTAATTGTAATACCTAGGCTTTTAGTTGAATTTACGGCTTTTAGATTAAACAGATTTATAGTGTAACCGAAGTTTAACGAATTCCTTTTAGCACTCATGTGGATGACCTCACACTTTTCGTTATTTAGGGTCAACTGTCAATTTTCGCACCATTCAGATATTTTTTCTAAATCGTTTTTCAATTTGTTTTTATCTTCTGATGTCTTTATTATTCGATAAACGACAGCGTGATCTGCAAAGAAGTTAAGACGGCAGCTGAGGTTGTCGTCCAAATCGTTTATATAGATAAGGAACATCAAAGGGCCTATAACACTACGTTGGGGAACGCGCGGAATTACATCTGTTTTACTCATTGACTTTCCGTCAATTACTACGAACTGTGACGTCTCTGACAGGAAATCACAAATCCAGTCACATAACTGAGACAATATTCCTTAAACACGAAATTTCACTACAAGCCGCTTGTGCGGTACAGTGTCTAAAACTTTCCGGAAAACCAGAATTATAGAATTGATCTGAAATCCCTTATCAATAGCACTAAGCACTTCATGTGAATAAAGAGCCAGTTGTGTTCCACAGGAACGCTGTTTTCTAAACACATGTTGACTGTGTGTCAATAGACAGTTTTCTTCGAGGTAATTCATAATGAAGTGGCAATTGGGTCGTTGCCACTGCACTGAAGCAGGTCTCTCTGTTATGGGCAGTGTGACTAGACACCAGGTTTTAGAGGAACAAATGGGCAGTAATGGAGTATAAATGAGGCTGAATTTGAGGATAGGACGTTATTCGAGTCAGGGACTTGGTAATTGCTGAGTAGCCGCACTACAATGCTGGAGCACCACTGGCCAATAAGACGACTGGGCAGTGCCAGCAGCAGCCTATGGTTCGAGACCAGGCTGTGTCTGCCTCCACACTGGGTCCTTTGTGAGACTTGGCGTCATAGCCTTGCTGGCTTGCTGTTCTTGTATGCTGCCGCAAATGATGAGACCCAGGAAGGGACTCGACGTCACATCGTCAGCCCCCGTCTATCGCCTGTCTGACGGGCATGGGTTAACACCAACGCAAAACTGCCTCCACAACCGCAGAGCGAAGAGCAGCCAGGTCGCCTTCTGGAGTGTCACTCCCCTGGGAAGCGCCGCTGTCGCAGCTGCCTGTGTCCTCGCCCTCGCTGGTTACTTTTACCCATTCTACATACTACCTTTTCACAATCTTCATAATACCGACAATAGAATCGTAATTAAATTTTGTCACAGGGTACATGACAATCGTCATTTGCTTCCATTATTACTTTTTGCTCATGTAGACACGTTTATATGGAACGTAATCAATAACACACTCAATAATTATCAGTGGCCGCAGGAAAATCTGCACGCTACAGTATAACCCAATTTACAAGTTCTTTTTACGATCACTGGTGTGACACGATCGGTTAAATGCTCATTGGTTCAATCAGTTTAGAAGAGCAAATAACAAGACTGAATGATTTGTATGTTGAAAGCTTAAGAGCGTTCTCTTGGCCTCAGGAACTGCAATGTACTTCGAGCATTATGGAGACCCTGTACATTTTACCATATGTACGAGAAAACTTCTCAGCCGCTCTTCCCTAGTCGCTGGATTAGTCGTAGTAGTCCAATTAACTGACCAATAAGATCGCCAGATATTACATCATTAGATTTTTGACTTTTAAGTTGGGTGAAGTCTCAGATGTACAAGCGAATGATATGTACGAGAGATGAACCGCATGGTCGCATCATGGACACTGCTACCCTCATTAGGGAACATGGGACTTAACATCTGAGGTCATCAGTCCCCTAGAGCTTAGAACTACTTAAACCTAACTAACCTAAGGACATCACACACATCCATGCCCGAGGCAGGATTCGAACCTGCGACCGTAGCAGTCGCACGGTTCCGGAGTGATGCGCCTAGAACCGCTCGGCCACCGCGGCCGGCGCATTGAAATTGGTGCTGGGATACTCCAACACTGATTGTACACCGTACATCAGCTGTGATGTGACGTGTACGATAATACTTTGAGATGAATGTGCTAAAAATCATATTTTTGAGCTGATAGTTTGTTAAACTAATAATGTTATATTTACTAACTGTTGTAAATGAGTGAATCTGGCAATTTATAGAAGAATACAGAAAATAAATAACGATGTACATTAAATGTGTTCTGTCTCGAAAATCATTCGGAATAGGGCATGTGCCTGTATGAAGTTTTTTGCTTCAAATGATCGTTCCTGTGATGTCCCTTAATATTGACCATTCTTCCTGGGACACCATGTTCCCCAGGAATGTGTGTTGGAGCCCTTGCTGTTCATGTTGAATATTAATGACAGTGCAGAAAATATTAACGGTAACCTCAGATTTTTTGTAGATGGTGTAGTTATTTAGAATAAGAGCTGCCTGAAATACGGTCCACAGATATTTAGTCTAATCTTGATAGAATTTCAGAGTGATGCAACACCTGAACACTTCTTTCAAGTGCTAAGAATCCAAAATTATGAACTTCGCAAAAAGAAAACACTGTAGTATATTATAACTAAAATATCAACGAGTCTTAATTGGAGTCTGTAGTGTCACCGCCAGACACCACACTTACTAGGTGGTAGCCTTTAAATCGGCCACGGTCCGTTAGTATACGTCGGACCCGAGTGTCGCCACTATCAGTGATTGCAGACCGTGCGCCGCCACACGGCAGGTCTAGACAGACTTCCTAGCACTCGCCCAGTTGTACAACCGACTTCGCTAGCGATGGTTCACTGACAAAATACGCTCTCATTTGCCGAGACGATAGTTTAGCATAGCCTTCAGCTACGTCATTTGCTACGACCTAGCAAGGCGCCATATTCAGTTACTATTGATATTGTGAATCATGTACCGTCTAGAGCGACGTTCATCATTAATGGATTAAAGTTAAGTATTCCACCAGCTACGTCCGTTTTCCTAAAGTCTAATTTCCTTGTCCTGTTCCAGACCTCACGCCTGCCTGCGTGAGCTAAAACGCGTGCCTTTCGGCCTCCTCTAGTAACACGGTGTTGGCTCTCCTGCCAACCACAACAGAATCTGTCAACACATACAAATATTTGGATGTAACAGGTTTTGAAGGAATGAAACGGGATGATCGCAGAATTTAAGGAAGAAGAGACACACGGCAATTATTCGCGACCCATTAGTTTTACTACTGTTGCATATCCAGATTTCGGCTCTAAGTAGCCGTTTTCACATATGGTTCAAATGGCCCTGAGCACTATAGGACTTAACATCTGAGGTCATCAGTCCTCTAGAACGTAGAACTACTTCAACCTAACTAACCTAAGGACATCACACACATCCATGCCCGAGGCAGGATTCGAACCTGCGAACGTAGCAGTCGCGCGGTTCCGGATTGAAGCGTTTAAAACCGCTCGGCCACCGCGGCCGGCTCTTCGCATATGCAAGAGTAAGAAAAGAAATGGAAATGCGACTGAATGCTGTGGTTGGCTCCTTCCTTGTAGTCTCCGGTCCTTGTGCACAGCCGGCCGAAGTGGCCGTGCGGTTAAAGGCGCTGCAGTCTGGAACCGCAAGACCGCTACGGTCGCAGGTTCCAATCCTGCCTCGGGCATGGATGTTTGCGATGTCCTTAGGTTAGTTAGGTTTAACTAGTTCTAAGTTCTAGGGGACTAATGACCTCAGCAGTTGAGTCCCATAGTGCTCAGAGCCATTTGAACCATTTTGAACCTTGTGCACAACAGTTCCTTGTGGCATCAAAGCTGATCACAAAACTGGTAGGTTTTTGCAGATGATGTTTGCGTTTTAAGAAATGCCGTTAAAGGGAAAGCATCTGAAGACATTTTAATGATGTTTTTCAACGAGTTATTAACTGATTGTCGGAAACTGGACTCTCCCAAATCTTTTGGGAAAATACAGTATATTCAGTTCTGCACAATAAACAGAGTAATATCAACAATAGACGTGGCGCAAGAACAGGTGTCAGTAAACAGGGTAGAATGCTTCTGAATTTTGGGTCTACATACTGATGAAAACTGGAACTGGAAGAAGCGTGTTGCTGAGTTTCTCAAACAGTTAAGTTCAGCTCCTTTTGTTCTTCGTATAATTGCTAGTCTTGGAAACAATATACTAACATATTTTGCCTATTTACTCTGAATAATGACTCATGTAGTAATTTTCTTGGGACATAACCAGTTAGAAATAAGGTACTGATTGCCCAAATGCGAGTAGTAAGAATAATAAGTAATAATAAGTGATGTTCACACGCGGTCGTCATGTACGTACTTCTTCAAGGAGCTGTGCATTTTAACTGTGATGTCACAAATTCGTCATATATAATCCACCACAATTTGAGAAGAACAGTGATTTACACACCTACAAAACTATAGGAAAAAGTGTACTTTGTTACCCATTATTAAAGGAGTCAGTGCGTTACAAACGAGTTCAATGCGCTGCAAAAAAAATTTTCATCATTTGCACAATAACGTAATATATCTAACAGGTAGCGCAGCAAGATTTAAATAAAAATTATAATCATCTTCCCTGGACAACCCAGTTCTACTTCATGGGCGAACTTCTCTTTAAAAGCCAGTAGCCTGAGAAAGAAAATACTTTTAAATGTAGTTGAGTGAGTATGACAAAATAAATGTGTTCATTAATGTAAACAGTCGTCACATGTACGTACCCTGTAAACTGAATAATTCCGTACCATTTGCTGCGTTGTAGGCAAAGCAGATCGCAGAATTCGTTTCATTGGTAGAATACTAGGAAGTACTCAGTCTTCAAATGAGACTGCTTATACAATACTCATACGACCCTTCCTCGAGTATTGATCTAGTGTCACAGTTCGCAGTGATAGACGGTAAATCATGGAGAACAACAGAAGTGATATCTGGCGTTCCCTAAGGCAGTGTCATAGGCCATCTGCTGTTCCTGATTTACATAAATTATCTGGGAGGTAATCTGAGCAGCCCCGTTAGATTGTTTACAGATGACGCTGTAATTTGCCGTCTAGTGAAATCATCAGACGATCAACTCTAATTACAAAAGGATCTAGAGAGAATTTCTGTATGGCGCGAAAAGTGGCAATTGGCACTAAGCAGAGAAAAGTGCGAGGTCATCCACATGGGTACTAAAAGAAATCCAATAAATTTTTGGTATACGATAAATCGCACAAATCGTAGGGCTGTCGAATCGACTAAATACTACGAGCAACTTAAATCAGAAAGACAACATAGACAATATTGTAGGGAGGGCGAAACAAAGACTGCTATTTGTTGGCAGAACACTTAAGAAGATGTGACAAACCCACTAAAGAGACAGCCTACATTACACTTGTCCGTCCTCTGCTGGAATATTACTGCGTGGTGTGAGATCCTTACCAGGTGGGATTGACGGAGGACATCGAAAAAGTGCAAAGAAGGGCAGCTCGTTTCGTGTTATCGCGCAATAGGGGTGAGAGTGTTACTGATACGATACGCGAGTTGGGGTGGCAGTCATTGAAACAAAGGCGGTTTTCTTTGCGGCGAAATCTATTTACGAAATTTCAATCACCAACTTTCTCTTCCGAACGCGAAAATCTTTTCTTGACACCCACCTTCGAAGGGAGAAATGATCATTATAATAAAATAAGAGAAATTAGAGCTCGATCGGAAAGATTTAGGTGTTCCTTTTCCCCACGTGCCATTCGAGAGTGGAATGGTAGAGAAGTAGTAGGAAAATGGTTCGATGAAACCTGTACCAGGCACTTAAGTGTGAATTGCAGAGTAGCCATGTAGATGGTGATGTAAATCCTTTCCAAATAGGACGAACAAGAGTACTGAACATATACAGACAAAGACAACAGCAATGATCACATGTTTGTTTGATCTGCAGGACAGTGTCACGGAAATTCTGGAGAAACTGGACTGGCAGACACCTACATACAAAGTGTCAGGTTCCAGTTTTAGTAGACGAATTTTGGAATATACTACAACTCCTCTACAACAATCGAGAGGACAGGATTAGGTTAACTCCAGCGAGTATAAAGGCATACAAACGGCAACTTCTGAGGTCATCAGTCCCCTAGAACATAGAACTACTTAAACCTAACTAACCTAAGGACAACACACACATCCATGCGCGATGCAGGATTCGAACCTGCGACCGTGGCGGTCGCTCGGTTCCAGACTGTACCGCCTAGAAGCGCTCGGCCACACAGGCCGGGTGGAAGTACACTCTATCATACATTTCAAAGTGGTTTGCAGACTATGGATGTAGATATACAGGGGTTCGACAATGGATATACACTCCTGGAAATGGAAAAAAGAACACATTGACACCGGTGTGTCAGACCCACCATACTTGCTCCGGACACTGCGAGAGGGCTGTACAAGCAATGATCACACGCACGGCACAGCGGACACACCAGGAACCGCGGTGTTGGCCGTCGAATGGCGCTAGCTGCGCAGCATTTGTGCACCGCCGCCGTCAGTGTCAGCCAGTTTGCCGTGGCATACGGAGCTCCATCGCAGTCTTTAACACTAGTAGCATGCCGCGACAGCGTGGACGTGAACCGTATGTGCGGTTGACGGACTTTGAGCGAGGGCGTATAGTGGGCATGCGGGAGGCCGGGTGGACGTACCGCCGAATTGCTCAACACGTGGGGCGTGAGGTCTCCACAGTACATCGATGTTGTCGCCAGTGGTCGGCGGAAGGTGCACGTGCCCGTCGACCTGGGACCGGACCGCAGCGACGCACGGATGCACGCCAAGACCGTAGGATCCTACGCAGTGCCGCAGGGGACCGCACCGCCACTTCCCAGCAAATTAGGGACACTGTTGCTCCTGGGGTATCAGCGAGGACCATTCGCAACCGTCTCCATGAAGCTGGGCTACGGTCCCGCACACCGTTAGGCCGTCTTCCGCTCACGCCCCAACATCGTGCAGCCCGCCTCCAGTGGTGTCGCGACAGGCGTGAATGGAGGGACGAATGGAGACGTGTCGTCTTCAGCGATGAGAGTCGCTTCTGCCTTGGTGCCAATGATGGTCGTATGCGTGTTTGGCGCCGTGCAGGTGAGCGCCACAATCAGGACTGCATACGACCGAGGCACACAGGGCCAACACCCAGCATCATGGTGTGGGGAACGATCTCCTACACTGGCCGTACACCACTGGTGATCGTCGAGGGGACACTGAATAGTGCACGGTACATCCAAACCGTCATCGAACCCATCGTTCTACCATTCCTAGACCGGCAAGGGAACTTGCTGTTCCAACAGGACAATGCACGTCCGCATGTATCCCCTACCACTGAACGTGCTCTAGAAGGTGTAAGTCAACTACCCTGGCCAGCAAGATCTCCGGATCTGTCCCCCATTGAGCATGTTTGGGACTGGATGAAGCGTCGTCTCACGCGGTCTGCACGTCCAGCACGAACGCTGGTCCAACTGAGGCGCCAGGTGGAAATAGCATGGCAAGCCGTTCCACAGGACTACATCCAGCATCTCTACGATCGTCTCCATGGGAGAATAGCAGCCTGCATTGCTGCGAAAGGTGGATATACACTGTACTAGTGCCGACATTGTGCATGCTCTGTTGCCTGTGTCTATGTGCCTGTGGTTCTGTCAGTGTGATCATGTGATGTATCTGAGCCCAGGAATGTGTCAATAAAGTTTCACCTTCCTGGGACAATGAATTCACGGTGTTCTTATTTCAATTTCCAGGAGTGTAGATATACGGGTGTTGGACAAAAACATGGAAGCACTGCGAGAAATACAAAGTATTCTTGAACTTAACTGCAGATGCTGGCCAAACCTGCAGAGTGCGCTGTTGTATTTGATCACGAACGGCACCTGTGCAATGCCCTCAAGTAGCAGAAGTGGTTCGTGTTTCATGAGGCACCGTATCTAAGATTAATACCGAATACCGATAGAGCGGAATCGCGCCCTCTTAGTCACAATGCGAAGGAAAGTGTGTGTTGAGTAACCATAGCAGATCATCATTAAATAGGACTGTGACGAAAAATAAGAGGACAAAAGTTATAATAGTCACTGCAGAACTCAATATCGCACTCGAGTACCCTGTCAGCACCAAATGCCAGGAATGGGTCTTCATAAGCAGAGAACTGCAGGCCGATGTGGAATTTCAAAACCAAGCATTAGCGACTGCTGTGGGTGTAACAGGAAAATGTGGTACTGAAGCCATAGAACCTTAAATATGGAGCAATGGAAGAAATTCATTTGGTTGGCTAAGTCTTGTTTTACACTTTTTTCAATTTCTGCCAGAGTTAATATCTGGCATTTGCATGTCCCAAGCCTACAATACAGACAGCTTGCTGCCAAGAGCGCAACATGGCGAGGGTTCGGTGATAATTCGGTCAGCCATACCCTGCTATTCCTTGGACCCCATGGTTATTCTGCAAGGTCATATTACTGCCAAGCATTGTGTGTCAATTTTGTCTGACCAGATCCATTTCATGGTACAATATTTGTTCTCCAATAGTGAGCTGCAGCATCGTCGATGTACTGCACTGTGGTCCTTTGGTGCAGAGCCGAGGGGAGGGTCTGAATCAGAGGCTCAGGCGGTTCTGTGACCGTGTAGGCTGCAGATTCCTTGACTTGCGCCATCGGGTGGTGGGTTTCCGGGTTCCGCTTAATAGGTCAGCAGTCCACTACACACAGCAAGCTGCTACACAGGTAGCGGGGGCTGTGCGGAAGGGACTGGGCGGTGTTTTTAGATTAGTGGGACTCAAGGAACCACAGAAAGGGCGTCCGTCTAAAAGGGGGCAGGTAGAACACAGTAAGTTAGATGTTGAAACGATCGGTATTGTGGTTGTAAATTGTCGTAGCTGTGTTGGGAAAGAAACAGAGCTCCAAGCCCTAGTGTGCAGCTCGTGGTCGTGCGATAGCGTTCTCGCTTCGCGCGCCCAGGTCCCGGGTTCGATTCCCGGCGGGGTCAGGGATTTTCTCTGCCTCGTGATGACTGGGTGTTGTGTGATGTCCTTAGGGGACATGTCTAGGGGAGTGATGACCATAGATGTTAAGTCCCATAGTGCTCAGAACCATTAGAACCATTTATTAATTTGGTCGTTTTGCCGACCCACCGACTCAGAACATACAGTTGCTGAACAGTTCAAAGAAAACGTGAGCCTGATTTAAAATAGGTACCCCATTCATACAGTAATAGTCGGTGGTGACCTTAATCTACCCTCGATATGCTGGAAAAATTATACGTTAAAACTGGCGGCAGGCATAAAACGTCATCCGAAATTGTACTGGGTCATTCTCAGAAAATTATTTTGAACAATTAGTTCATAAGCCCACTCGAAGCGTAAATGCTTGTGAAAGTATATTTGACCTCTTAGGATTAAATAATCCGGGACAAATAATAAGGCAGAAAACCCAAAGAAATTCGGTCATACATAAATCACACCAGTGGCAACACGCAGTCAATACCTTCATTGCGCGATAACAACGGTGAAGTCACTGATGACAGTGCCACTAAAGCACTGTTATTAAACACGATTTTTCGAAACTCCTTCAACAAAGAAGACAAAGTAAATATTCCTGAAATCAAGAACAACTGCCAAGATGAGAAACATAGAAACAGATATCCTCGCAGTCGCAAAGCAGCTAGAATCACTTAATAAAAGCAAGGCTTCCAGTCCAGATTGTATACCAGTCAGGTTCGTCTCAGAGTATGCTGATACAATAGCTCCATGTTTAGCAATTATATACACCCGCTCGCTCACAGAAAGATCCGTACCTAAAGACTGTGGTATGGGTGCAGCACGCTATGCTGCTTCAGTTACATGCCAATCGAAGTGTCAAGTGGAAGTATCGCAGTCTCTTGGCAACCCGTGACCAAACGTATTCAATGGGCGAGAGATCTGGAGAACGTGTTGGCGAGGACTGCAGTTGTACACCCTCTGTATAGCAGGAGGTTTGGACAGTGTGATAACATGCGGACTTGGTGAAACATAACGTTTTGGAGACCTCAAATATAAGGCAATATCACTGGCCTTAAGGAGTCGGAAATGTAACGGCTGTTGTCCAAGTTACCGGCTATGAGAACCTGAAGTAGATATTTCCTGTATGCACTGGCCCTGAATAGCATGATACCAGGTATTGGAGCATGTATGACAGCGATGGGAAAGCTGAAAAACCATGATGGTATACGGAGAAAGAGTCTACTGAACGCATTAATTCCGTGTCTCGTGACAATCGTGGGATGCCAACTAAGGCAATAGTGATATCGCGGAACGATAAACCACTGTTTCGAATGTTCACGACGCTGCCACTGTCGAATTCTGACATGTGCTGGTAGACGTTTGCGTCCGTACATGAGGCGTAACACGATCATCTCACTAGCAAACAACATTCTGAATGAGAAACCCATATATGCTGAATGTAGGTGGTATTATTCCTACTACACTGCGTAATGGCACTACCCAGAATTCTGGTAAAAGTAATAAATCTTTATTGTAAGCGCTGAAAGTAGCATGGAGGCCTCCACGGAGTATTATATTGACAGCGCTGGCCATCAGCCATGCTACGTCGACAGATAGGGCAGAATAATAGATGCGTAAGTGAGTTGTGAAGCAAGTATAGCTTAGCGCAATGGTAAATTGCCCCACGCAGCAAAGAATCTACATCTACATCGACATCTACAAAGATACTGTGCATATCACATTGAAGTGCCTGGTAGAGGGCTAATCGAACCACCATCACAATTCTCTATTATTCCATTCTCGTATAGAGTGTGGAAAGAACAAGCACCTTACGGGCTCTGATTTCCCTTATTTTATCGAGGTGATTGTTTCTCTCTATGTAGGTCGGTCTCAACAAAATATTTTCGCATTCGGAGGGGAAAGTTGGAGACTGGAATTTCGTGAAAAGATTCCGCCGCTACGAAAAACGCCTTTCTTTTAATTTTGTCCAGCCAAAATTCTTATCATTTCTGTGACGCTCTCTCCCATATTTTGAGATAATACAAAACGTGCTGCCCTTCTTTGAAATTTTTCGATGTACTCCGAAAGTCCTATCTGGTAAGGATCCCACACTGCGCAGCAGTATTTTAAAAGACGACGGACAAGCGTAGTATAGGCAGTCTCCTTAGTAGTTCTGTTACGTTTTCTAAGTGTCCTGCCAATAAAACGCATTCTTTGGGTAGATTTCCCCCCAAAACATTTTCCATGTTTTCCTTCCAGTTTAAGTTGTTCGTATTTGTAATACCTAGGCTTTTAGTTGAATTTATGGCTTTTAGATTAGACAGGTTTATTGTAAACCGAAGTTTAACGAATTCCTTTTAGCACTCATGTGGATGACCTCACACTTTTCGTTATTTAGGGTCAACCGCCAATTTTCGCACAATTCAGATATACTTTCTAAATCGTTTTGCAATTTGTTTTGATCTTATGATGACTTTATTAGTCGATAAATACAGCGTCATCTGCAAACAACTTAAGACGGCTGCTCAGGTTGTCGTTATCATATAGATAACGAACAGCAAAGGGCCTGTAATACTACCTTGGGGAACACGAGAAATCACATCTGTTATATTCGACGACTTTAGGTCAATTACTACGAATTGTGACCTCTCGGACAGGAAATCATAAATCCAGTCACATGACTGAGACGATATTCCATAAGCACGCAATTTCACTACAAGCCACTTGTGCGGTACAGTGTCTAAAGCTTTCCGGAAATCCAGAAATATGGCATCGATCTGAAATCCCTTGTCAATAGCACTAAACACTTCATGTGAATAATGAGCGAGTTGCGTTTCACAGGAAAGATCTTTTCTAAACCCATATTGACTGTGTGTTAAAAAGTTTTCATCGAGGTAATTCATAATGATGTAGCAATTTGGTCGTTGCCACTGCACTGAAGCAGTTATGGGCAGTGTGACTAGACACAGTAATGGATTATAAATGAGGCTGAATTTGAGAATAGGACGTTATTCGAGTCAGGGACTTGGTAACTGCAGAGTAGCCGCACTACAATGCTGGAGCACCACTGGCCAATCAGACGGCTGGGCAGCGCCAGGAGCAGCCAATGGTTCGAGCCCAGGCTGTGTCTGCCGCCACACTCGGTCCTTTGTGAGACTTGGCGTCATAGTCCTGCTGGCTTGCTGCTCCTGTCTGCTGCTGCAAATGATGAGACCCTGGAGGTACTCGACATCACACCGTCAGCCGCCGTCTGTCGTCTGTCTGAGGGACATAGGTTCAGACCCACGCACAACAGCCTCCACAACCGCTGAGCAAGGAGCAGCCAGGTCGCCTTCTGGCGTGTCACTCCCCTGAGAAGCGCCGTTGTCGCAGCTGCCTGTGGCCTCGCCCTCGCTGGTTACTTATACCCATTCTACGTACTACCTTTACACAATCTTCATAATAGCGACAATAGCATCGTAATTAAATTTTGTCACTGGTTACATGACAATCGTCATTTGCTTCCATTAATACTTTTTGCTCATGTAGACACGTTTATATGGAATGTAATCAACAACACATAATTATCGATGGGGGCACAAAAATTTTCACGCTACAGTGGAAACCAATTTACAAGTCCTTTTTACGATCACTGTTTGGTCTGACACGATCGGTGATATGCTGATAGGTTCACTAATTTTAGAGGAGCAAATAAGAAGGCAGAATGATTTGCATGTTGAAAGCTTGAGAGCATTCTCTTACACTCTCGGAGTGCAATTTATTTCCAGCATTATGGAGTCCCTCTTCATTTTACCAGACATATGAGAAAACTTCTCAGCGGCAATTCCTTAGTCGCGGGTTTGGTCGTAATACTCCAATTAACTGGCCACTAAGATCGCCAGGTATTACGTCATTAGATTTTTGACTTTGAGTTTTGATGAAGTTTCAGATGTACAAGCGGAAGATATGTACGAGAGATGAACCGCATGGTCGCATCATGGACACTGCTACCCTCATTAGGGAACACGCTGAGGCACTGACAGGCAACACAACATGTACTCCAAGAGTGAACAAATGCATTGAAGTTGGCGCTGGGATACTCGAATACTGATTGTGCACCGTACATCAGCTGTGATGTGACGTGTACGATAATACTTGGAGGTGAATGTGCTAAAAAACGTATTTTTGAGCTGATTCTTTGTTAAGCTAATAATGTTATATTTACTAACTGTTGCACGTGAGTGAAGCTGGCAATTTATTGAAGAGCACAGAAAATAAATAACGATGTACATTAAATGTGTTCTGTGTCGAAACTCATTCGGAATAGGGCATATGCCTGTATGAAGTTTTTTGCTTCAAACGATCGTTCCTGTGACATTCATGAATATTAACCATTTCTCTTGGGACACCCTGTGCCCCACGGAAGTGCGTTGGGGCTCTTGCTATTCATGTTGAAAATTAATGACAGTGCAGAAAATATTAACGGTAACCTCAGACTTATTGTAGATGGTATAGTTATTTACAATTAAGAGCTGCCCGAAATACGGTCCACAGATATTCAGTCTAATCTTGATAGAATTTCAGCGTGATGCAACACCTGGACACTTGCTTCAAATACTAAGAATGCAAAATTACATACTTCGCAAAAAGAAAACAATGCAGTATTTTATAACTACAATATCAATGAGTCTTAACTGGAATCTGTCAACACATACAAATACTTGGATGTAACAAGTTTTGAAGGTATGAAACGGGATGATCGCAGAATTTAAGGAAGAAATGTCACATGGCAATCATTCGCGACCCATTAGTTTTACTACATTTGCATATCTAGAATTCGGCTCTAAGTAGCCGTCTTCACATATGGTTCAAATGGCTCTAAGCACTATGGGACTTAACATCTGAGGTCATCAGTCCCCTAAAACTTAGAACTACTTAAACCTAACTAACCTAAGGACATCACACACATCAATGCCCGAGGCAGGATTCGAACCTGCGACCGTAGCAGTCGCGCGGTTCCTGATTGAAGCGCCTAGAACCGCTCCGTCACCGCGGATAGTTCTTCGCATATGCAAGAGTAAGAAAAGTAATGGAAATGCGACTGAATGCTGTGTTTCTCTCCGTCCTTGTCGTCTACGGTCCCTGTGCACAACAGTTACTTGTGGAATCAAAGTTGATCGCAAAACTGGTACGTATTTGCAGATGATGCTTGTGTTTTAAGAAATGTCATTAAAGGGAAAGCATCAGAAGACATTCAAAGTGTTATTAACTGGTTCTCTGTAACTGGTCCGCCCTAAATTTTTGGGAAAATGCACTATATTCAGTTCTGTACAATAAACAGAGTAATGTCAACAATAGACGTGGCACAAGAACACGTGTCAGTTAACAGGGTAGAATGCTTCAGATTTTTGGGTCTACATATTGATGAAAACTTGAACTGGAAGGAGCGTATTGCTGAGTTTCTCAAACAGTGAAGTTCAGCTACTTTTGTACTTCGTATAATTGCTAGTCTTGGAAACAAAATACTAACATATTTTGCGTATTTACTCTGAATAATGACTCATGAAATAATTTTATTGGAAAGTTACCAGTTTGAAATAAGGTAGCTGTGCATTTTAATTGTAGTGTCTCAATACATATACCTGCTAGTAAAATTCGTCATAAATAATACACACCTACAAAACAAAGGAAAAAAAATGTACTTTGTTACCCATTATTAAAGCAGTCAGTGGCTAACAAAGGTGTTCAATGGCCTGCAAAAAAAATTTGATCATTTGTACAATAACGTACTATGTCTGACAGGTAGCGCAGCAAGATTTATATATAAATTAGAATCATTTTCCCTGGACAACCCACATCTGCTTCATTGGCGAGCTTCTCTTTAAATTCCGGTAGCCTCAGATAGAAAATATTTTTAAATGTAGTTTGGTGAGTAGGACAAAAGATAATGTGTTCATTAATGTAAACAGTCATCATATATACGTACCCTGTAAACTGAATAATTCCATATCATTTGCTGAGCCATAGGCAAAGAAGATTTCAGAATTCGTTTCATTGGTAGAATACTAGGAAATACTCCTCCTTCAAAGGAGACTGCTTACACAACACTCATACGACACTTCCTAGAATATTGCAATAGTGTGTGTGATCCTTTCCAAATAGGATGAACTAGAGTACTGAACGTATAGAGAGAAATGACACAGCAATGATCACAGGTTCGTCTGATTTTCAGGACAGTTTTAGTAGACGAATTTTGGAATATACTACAAAGCCCTTACAAGGATCGAGAGGACAGGATTAGGTTAATTGCAGCGCGTATAAAGGCGTACAAACAGTTATATTTCACACAATCCGTACGTTTATGGAAGGAGAAGAAACGGTATTTAGTTCAGTTGGAAGTACCCTCTGCCGTACATTTCATAGTGGTTTGCAGATATACAGGGTTTGTAGATATACAGGGCTTCGACAATGGATGAATTCAAACAATTCATTAGTATTTTCAAAGGAGCTAAAAATTCTAAAATACAAGTTTTTAGTGAATATATGTTATACTCTGTTAATAGAAGTCCATGGATAAAAAATGAAACAATAATATTACTACTGTATTATATAAATATTATTCTATACTAAATAAAAAGGTCATAGATGATAACATCCAGTCCCTGAACATTTAGGAAGCTTCTTTTCCATAACATTCTTGAATGTACTATGGAGCGTTCCATTTTATAAATTCGAGCAGTAAACTACAATCACGGGCATATCCGATCTTCTTTGGTAGCGTTCCTCGACAGTTTTCATATTGCAGAGTTGCCTTATTTGTGGATAGTCAAATATTCCTGCTTGAATTTTTCCGTTCTCAGCTCAGACATTTTTCCCTATATATGCAAAGCGTGACCCATTCTTATCATAAGCCTTTACAAGCTGCTTCAAAAGGCCCAACTTGATATGCAGTGGACGACAAATGATTTTCTCTCATTCAGCTAAGGGGTCGTTAATGACATTCTTCCTCCCTCCGTACATGTTTTCTCTCTTTGGCCGTTCTTTTTCAACACTGTGATGTTTTTGTCTCTGCTATTCCAGAGTCACAAGAATCACATTGCAAACCAAGGAGAAAGTTTACCGTTCATAATTCTAGACAAACCATCCATTGATGTTGATGAGACTTAATCTTCTCAAAGATCAAAACTACAGTTATATCTTCTTCTTGCATTTCCCTTGACGGAGCAGCTGATATTGAACTAAATTTGTTACCATTGTGTATTAGTACAAATTTCAAACCTGCCTTGAGCTGTACACAGAAACAAGAAAATCAACTAGAAAACAATGAGGAAGACCCATTTCCCTAGGAGTCCACTAATTTCGTGCAAACCACGAGATTGTCTTCTTGACAGTGTAAAAAATAAAAATGAAGGGCTTCCTGGATCAACAAGTCGTTACAACACCAGCCTGGGCAAAACCGAAAGATCCGATTCCACGTCCATTTGTTTAACATTTATTCCGATTTAGATCGTAAAGTATGAGACTTACGACTCTTATATAGGTACGCGATACTTTGAAGTATTTCCGAAATAGTAGCCTGTTTTTTTCCAAGTTTACCTCTTTAGTGTGGGTTACACCATGAAGACATAACATCATGAAAACTGGTCATCCTACAGATTTCGCTTTATAGTAATCTATATTTAAAAGGTATTGTTAACCTTAAAGGTTTTTATTGGATTTCATTTCATATATACAGTTTTTCCTGTATATGACATATACTCAACAAAATTCCAAGTGTCATATGAGCTGTAGAAAAACGTAATTGATTGTTTATCAGACAATAGTCTTCAGTGTATTCAAAAATCGCAGTTAACTTCACCAGAAAATTTCTACTTGACATAATAATTTAATACTGCATTATGTAAACAAATTTTGTAACGTTGTGGATTTTTATATTTCTACATTTTAATGTAGGAATATATAAAATTTCTTTTGCAAATCGCATTTTTGTAACCATAAAAAGGTATAATTATTGCATAAATCGCCACTGTTTGTAAAACCAGATGTCGTTCTAATAATTATTTTGAGAAAGGAAATTCTAGAACATTTTGGACAACAATTTTGTGTTATATAGAACTGTATGCATCCCAAATCAGATTGGGCATAGTTGTTAGCTGAGTTGACTTTCAAGATTTTGTATGTGAGACACGTGTGTAACGTTTTTGTTATCAGCAATCTATTGAAAATGAGCTCCTTCTGTGTAAGAAGAGGTTTTGGTGGTATGACTACGTTTTTTTTGTCTTGTTGATGGGTAAAAAAGTTGACACTAAGAAAAAATTGTGTATTATGTTTTACTATGAGTAACAAACTAATTGTGAAATAAATCAAGAAGATATAATAAGAAATAGTATCTTCACAAGCTAGTAAACAAACTGAGAACCTATTCATGTCCAAATTAGGTGAATGCTGCCGCTTCTCTTTGAAACAAAAAAAGTATTTACTTTTATTCTACAAATTGTTTGAATATATCTTGAAAGAGTAATTTTCTCATGACGTTCTGTTGAACTAAAACTATTATGTAATTACAGTAGAGATTTATTTCAATTGGAATGGCTCATCTGGGATATTTTGCCTCAGATGAACCATTTCAAGAGCAAGAAGGGTAGCATACCTTTTCTGTTGTATGGGAAAAGGTAACTTTGGTTCCTTGATCCAGTACATTTTTGTTGGAAGCCAGTAATTCAGAAGCTTTTTTTGACAGCTTGAGATCCCTGGTGGGTTATTAACTCATCCCAGGTTAACCTTGAGGAATTAATGCCATACCTGTATAATCACTGTTATCGTCGTTAGTATCTGAGGGCGTCGCCATTGTTTCAGACGTTTTCGTTTCCCGGTATTCCCCAATCGTAAATTTTCTGTACAGGTTTTACAGATTTATTGCAAAAGCATTTACAAACTCAACAACAGGTTGTCGGTTTCCTTTCAGCGTTTATTCTCCGCATATGTAGCAGAAACCATCAAAGTGATATACGCAACTTCTTCTACTTTGACTTATATTATTTCTGTTCAACTGCACTAGTGCAAAAAACTACAGCATAGATCAAGCGACGTCATTCTCGCTCAGCCCTGTACGGCCAGAGCTCACACAGTAAGCTCCAACTCCATCTGGTGGATATTCCTGAAAGTAATTATAAAGGAGACCGGCAATAAGGCAAACCTACAAGAACCAATCCTCGTACATGTGATTTAGAAGTGCACAAACCACAGTTACAAATGCACATTTCATGTAGAAGTGCATGTAAAACAACAATGATCAAAAATATTAGAGCAGATAGAGGAAGACTGATTTCACTTTTTGATTCAACGCCCCAACTGTGGCTAGAATCAATTCTAAAATCCTAGATGTAAGAAACAGTTTTGTTTTTGGCCTGTATAAAATATTTCATTGTTAGTTTGCCTGATTATCTTATCATGGCGTAACAGTTATTATTGTTGATAATAGGTGTGCAAAGCACCAATATACATTTGACTTCTTCAATCTGATGCATTAAATGAACAATAATTTATTTCTGCTAAGATAGTAGATTTGTTTCCAGTAGAAATAGAGTTCGAGTAAATGATCTGGCCATTCAGGGTAAGGTTGTCTATGGTTCACTTGAATCGATGCAAGCAATTTCCAGGTCGATTCTTTGAATGAGACGCAGACGAATATCTTTCCCCATCCTTCTCTCACTGAGGAAGTATTCGATACATAATCATACCGTCGTCGCTGAGGATTTGAACCCCAACGTTCCATTTTGTCTCCATCGTCTTCGTTGTACAAAGACTAGTTTCGTTGTTTAGTTAATATCTTTGGTGACCACGCTGTGCAAAACAGAATGATGGACTATTGAACATCCCTTCTTTCTTTCTACTGCTCTTCTCTCAACGAAAATTAGTTTCGTTGTATAATTTATATCTTTGCAAAACCAGAACGCTCCACTTCCACTAGCTAGGAAACAGCTGCAGTGCTAGATGACACGTTACGTGCTGAAATGCTAATTCATGGGAAACCATTACGTGCTTCGTACTTGCAACACCTGACAGCTGTGGAGATGTATGAAAACATTGTTTTCGAATAGAAATCAGAATCCGCCAGTGGTAATAGTTGATGACACCCTTGTAGCACATTGTAAGAACGATCGAAAATACATTGCTGGCCGTTGAAACTGCTCACCAGGAAGGATAGAAAATAATGACATTTTACTCATAGTGCTTATAAAGTGTAGTAGAAAGAACACGTGAATAAATCTGTAGGTGATTTGAAAGCATACAGGTTCCGAAATTTTACACGGTCCAGTAACATTAATGTGGTCTCCGAATATGTTCGACGTCAACATGCAATAACCACTCAAAGATTTGAGGTGACAGGTGACACCACCAGCAGTGTCGGGGGGATGCGGAAAACAATGCAGTCGTTATCGTAATGCGGTAATGGAGTGATTTATATTATGCCCAAAAGGACATGATCATTGACTTTCGGACCAAGGGTGGAAGTATTTCCGAAATGGCTATTTTTGTAAACTGTTCATGTGCCACTGTGGTTGCAGTATACCATGCACTCAAAACGTGCATTGAGGCAACGGTGGTGCACCTCGGGCCATAGATAACAGAGGTGAACGACGGCTGCGGAGATGTGTATGGGGGAATAGACGTGCAACTGTTAAGCAATTGACCACCTAGATGACCCAAGGAGGTATCAACAGTGTCTCCTCTACGATCTCTCAGGAAACTTCGCTGTGTATGAGCCATGCTGCAGGTCTATGGTTCATGCACCCATGCTGACTGCTATTCATCGGCGACAAAGGCTGTAATTTGCACGCCAATACCTCAACTGGCGGCCACTGTGTGTCTCGACAGCTGTCCTTTTCAGATGAATCACGTATTATGTTCCATAGGAATGTCTGAAAGGAAACACCCTGCAACCAGGAGGGAGCGTTATAATCTAGGCAATGTTTTTAGTGACATTCCATGGATAATCTCATCATTCTGGAGGCAGAATGTTTCAACAAAGTACTTATATCCATCTGTCCCCTACACGAATTTTGTTTTTCCTGACATGATGCCACCTACCAGGCGGACAAAGCATCATGTCAAATAGCTTGAAGTGTATGTGCTTGTTTCGAGTAGCACCAGGATGAGTATAATTTTCTCCCCTGGCTGCCAACCTCCCTGTATTGAACCTAGTTGAGAATCTGTGATACTGGCTCGATCCCACCAGGGAGCCTCAACCGAGAAACTTAGCACAGCTGGCAATGGCCATGGAGTCGGCTCGACTCCACACCCCTCTCTGTACCCCTAGAACCTCACTGACTCCTCCTGCATATCTCACACTGCAAAAGGTGGTAATTGAGGCTTTTGTCAGGTTGTTAGTTTTGGCAGCAACGATGCCTCCAATTTGTCTGAGCATTGAGTTGAACTGAGCTTGTATGAGAGGTATGGGTGCAGCACACTATGCTGTTTCAGTTACATGACAATCGTGGTGTCAAGTACAAGCATCCTAGCCTCTTGGCAACCCGTGACCAAATGTATTCAATGGGCGAAAGATCTGGAGAACGTGTTGGCCAGGACTACAGTTGTACACCCTCTGTATAGAGATTGGTTTGCACAGAGTAGTTACATGCGGTCTTGCAGCGTGTTGCTGAAACATAACGTTTTGGAGACCTCAAATATAAGGCAATATCTTTGGGCTTAAGGAGTCTGAAATGTAACGGCTGCTGACCAAGTTACCGGCTGTAAGAACCAGAAGTAGACATTTCCTGTACGCATTGGCCCTGAAAAGCATGATGCCATGTATTGGAGCATATATGACAATGATTGTAAAGCTGAAAAACCATGATGATATACGCAGAAAGCGTGTCATGGCGCCACTCCTGTGTCCAAGGTTGTCACCACACCTCCCTCTGCTGCAGTGTCAAGGATTGCAACGGCAATGGTTTCTGCACTGATAGTACGTAGTGCTCGAGACGTCACCTCATTCTCCACGTGGATACTTGTCATGTTGTAAGCAAACTCATTTTCTGGTTCTTGGCATGTAACTTTACTTTGTGATCCTGCACAGGTGAATGAATATGCATGTCCCTCGGGCGCCAGACATAGGTGACTGTTGCGATCCTTCAAGTCGCTGAATAGGAATCTACTAAACTCATTAATTCCATATCACGTGACAATCGTGGGATGCCAACCAACGTAAGTAGTGATATCGCGGAACGATAAACCACTGTTTCGAATGTTCACGATGCTGCCACTGTTGAATTCTGACACGGGCTAGTAGACGTTTCTGTTCGTAAGTAAGGCGTAATACGATCATCTCACAAGCAAACATTATTCTGAATGAGAAACCCATAAATACAAAATGTAGGTCGTAATACTCCTACTACACTGCGTAGTGACACTACCCACAATTCTGGTAAAAGTATTAAATTTTTATTGTAAGCGCTGAGAGTAGCATGGTGGCCACCACGGAGTATTGCAGTGACCGCGCTGGCCGTCAGCCATGCTACATCGACAAACAGGGCAGATAATAGATGCGTAAAGGAGTTGTGAAGCAAGTATAGCTTAGCGCAATGGTAAATTGCCCCACGCGGCAAAGAATCTACATCTATATCTACAAGGATACTCTGCAAATCACATTTAAGTGCCTGGCAGAGGGCGAATCGAACCAACATCACAATTCTCTATTATTCCAATCTCGTATACCGTGCGGAAAGAACGAAAACCTATATCTTTCCGTACGAGCTCTGATATATCTTATTTTATCGTGGTGATCGTTTCTCCCTATGTAGGTCGGTGTCAACAAAATATTTTCGCATTCGGTGGAAAAAGTTGGTGTTTGGAGTTACGTGAGCAGATTCCGTCGTTACGAAAAACGCCTTTCTTTTAATTTTGCCCAGACAAAATTCTGTATCATTTCTGTTACACTCTCTCCCATATTTTGAGATAATACAAAACGTGCTGCCCTTTTTTGAACTTTTTCGATGTACTCTGTCAGTCCTATCTGGTAAGGATCCCACACCGTTCAGCAGTATTGTAAGAGACGACGGACAAGCGTAGTATAGGCAGTCTCGTTAGTAGTTCTGTTACATTTTGTAAGTGTCCTGCCAATAAAACGCAGTATTTGGGTGTTCCTTCCAGTTTAAGTTGTTCGTAATTGTAATACCTAGGCTTTTAGTCGAATTTATGGCTTTTAGATTAGACAGAAATATTGTGTAACCGAAGTTTAGCGAATTCCTTTTCCCACTCATGTGGATGACTTCATACTTTTCGTTATTTAGGGTCAACTGCCAATTTTCGCAACATTCAGATATTTTATCTAAATCGCTTTGCAATTTGTTTTGGTCTTCTGATGGCTTTATTAGTCGATAAACCATAGCGTCATCTGCAACCAACGTAAGACGGCTACTCAGGTTGTCTGCCAAGGAAAGCAAAGGGCCCATAGCACTACCTTGGGGAACGCGAGAAATCACATCTGTTGGACTCGATGACTTTCCGTCAGTTACTACGAACTGTCACTTCTCTGACAGGAAATCACAAATTCAGTCACATATCTGAGACGATATTCGATAAGCACGCAATTTCACTACAAGCAGCTTATGCGTTACAGTTTCTAAAACTTTCCGGAAATCCAGAAATATGGAATCGATCTGAAATCCCTTGTCAATAGCACTAAGCACTTCATTTGAATAAAGAGCTAGTTGCCTTTCACAGGAACGATCTTGTCTAAGCCCATGTTGGCTGTGTGTCAATAGACAGTTTTTTTCGAGGTAATTCATAATGATGTAACAATTGGATCGTTGCCACTGCACTGAAGTGGAGTCTCTCTGTTATGGGCAGGGTGACTAGATACCAGTCTTTAGAGGAACAAATGGGCAGTACTGGTGTATAAATGAGGCTGAATTTGAGGAGATTACGTCATTCGAGTCAGGGACTTGGTAATTGCTGTGTAGCCGCACTACAATACTGGAGCACCACTGGCCAATCAGACGACAGGGCAGCGCCAGCAGCAGCCTATGGTTCGAGACCAGGTTGTGTCTGCCGCCACACTCGGTCCTATGTGAGACTTGGCGTCATAGCCCTGTTGGGTTGCTGTTCCGGTCTGCTGCCGCAAAGGATGAGACCCAGGGAGGGACTCGACGTCACACCGTCAGCCCCCGTCTATCGCCTGTCTGAGGGGCATGCACAACCGCTGAGCAAGGAGCAGCCAGGTCGCCTTCTGGCGTGTCACTCACTTGGGAAGCGCCGCTGTCGCAGCTGCCTGTGGCCTCGCCCTCGCTGGTTACTTTTACCCATTCTAAGTACTACCTTTCCACAATCTTCATAATAGCGACAATAGCGTCGTAATTAAATTTTGTCACTGGTTACATGACAATCGTCATTTGCTTCCATTAATACTTTTTGCTCATGTAGACGCGTTTATGTGGTATGTAATCAACAACACACTCAATAATTATCGATGGTCGCAGGAGAATCTGCACGCTACAGTGGAAACCAATTTACAAGTTCGTTTTACGATCACTGTTTGGTGTGACACGAACGGTAACATGCTGATAGGTTTAGAAGAGCGACTAACAAGACAGAATGATTTGCATGTTGAAAGCTTGAGAGCATTCTCTTACACACTCGGAGTGCAATTTACTTCCAGCATTATGGAGACCCTCTACATTTTACCAGACGTATGAGAAAACTTCTCAGCAGCACTTCTCTTGTCGCTGGTTTGGTCGTGGTAGTGCAATTAATTGGCCATTAAGATAGCCAGACCTTACACCATTTTCATTATAAGGTTGGATGTAGTCTGAGATGTACAAGCAAAAGATGAATCCGCGAGATGAACTGCGTGGACGCATCATGGACACTGCTGCCTATCTAGATTTTGGCTCTAGGAAACGTGCTGAGGCACTCAGACAGGCAACACATGTTCCCCCAAGAGTGCACAAATGCATTGAAGTTCGCGCTGGGATACTCGAACATTGATTGTGCACCGTACATCAGCTGTGATGTGACCTGTACAATACTTAGAGATGAATGTGCTAAAAATACGTTTTTTTTAAAACTGATACCTTGCTAAACGAACAGTGTTGTATTAACTAACTATTGTACATGCGTACATGTGCGAAGCTGGCAATTTATTCAAGGGTACAGAAAATAAATAACGATGTCTATTAAATGTGTTCTGTCTCGAAAATCATTCGGAATAGGGCATATGCCTGTCTGAAGTTTTTTGCTTCAAACGATCGTTCCTGTGATATCCCTTAATATTGACCATTGCTCCTGGGACACAGTGTTCCCCAGGAAGGTGTGTTGGGGCCCTTGCTGTTCATGTTGAATATTAATGACAGTGCAGAAAATATTAACGGTAACCTCAGGTTTTTTGTAGATGCTGTAGTTATTTACAATAAGAGCTGCCTGAAATACGGTCCACAGATATTTAGTCTAATCTTGATAGAATTTCAGAGTGATGCAACACCTGGACACTTTCTTCAAGTGCTAAGAATGCAAAATTACGCACTTCGCAAAAAGAAAACAATGTAGCATTTTATGTCTACAATATCAACGAGTCTTAATTGGAATCTGTCAACACATACAAATACTTGAATGTAACAGGTTTGAAGGTATAAAACGGGGTGGTCGCAGAATTTAAGGAAGTAACCATTCGCGACACATTAGTTTTACTACTCTTGCCTATCTAGATTTCGGCTCTAAATAGCCGTCTTCAGAAATGCAAAAGTAATAAAACTAATGGAAATGCGACTGAATGTTGTGCTTCTCTCCTTCCTTATAGTCTACGGCCGCTGCACGCAACAGTTCCTTGTGGAATCGAAGTTGATCGCAGAACTGGTACTTTTTGCAGATTCATTTGTCAATGACGTTTTTCAAAGGCTTATTAACTGGTTCTCTGAAATGGACTTTCCCTAAATATTTGGGAAAATGCACTATATTCAGTTTTGTTCAATGACTAGACTAATATCAATAATTGACGCGGCACAAGAACAGGAGTCAGTAAACAGGGTAGAATACTCCAAATTTTTGGGTCTACATACTTATGAAAACTTGAAGTAGAAGAAGCGTATTGCTGAGTTTCTCAAACAGTGAAGTTCAGCTACTTTTGTTCTTAGTATAATAGCTAGTCTTGGAAACAACATACTAACATATTTTCCGTATTTACTCTGAATAATGACTCATGTAGTAATTTTCTTGGGACATTACCAGTAAGAAATAAGGTACTGATTGCCCAAAAGCGAGCAGTAAGAATAATAAGCAATAATAAGTGACGTTCACACGCGGTCGTCATGTTCATACTTTTTCAAGGAGCTGTGCATTTTAAACACGATGTCACGAATTCGTCATACATAATCGAAAACAATTTGAGAAGAGTAGTCATTTACTCACCTGCAACACTAGAGGAAAAAGTGAAGTTTATTACCCATTATTAAAGCTTTCAGTGACTCACAAATGAGTTCAATACGCTGCAAAAATGTTTTGATTATTTGCACCATAACGTACTATGTCTGACAGGTAGCGCAGCAAGATTTATATATATATATTAGAATCATTTTCCATGGACAACCCAGTTCTACTTCATGGACGAACTTATCTTTAAAAGCCGGTAGCCTGAGAAAGAAAATATTTTTAAATGTAATTGAGCGAATAGGACAAAAAAATGTGTTCATTAATGTAAACAGTCGTCATATATACGTACCCTGCAAACTGAATAATTGCATATCATTTGCTCATCCGTAGGCAAAGCAGATCGCAGAATTCGTTTCATAAGTAGAATACTAGGATGTACTTAGTCTTCAAAGGAGACTGCTTACAAAACACTCATGCGACCCTTCCTAGAATATTGCACTAGTGTGTGTGATCCTTTCCAAACAGGACGAACAAGAGCACTGAACGTATACAGAGAAATGACTCAGCAACGATCACAGGTTTGTCTGATCTACAGGACAGTGTCACGGAAATTCTGGAGAAACTGGACTTGCAGACATCTCCATACAAAGTGTCAGGAACCAGTAGACGAATTTTAGAATATACTGCAACTCCTCTGCAGCAATCGAGAGGACAGGATTAGGTTAACTCCAGCGACTATAAAGGCATACAAATGAAAATTTTTCATGAAATCCGTACGTGAATGGAAGGAGAAGAAACCCTAATTAGTTCAGTTGGATGTACCCTCTACCACACATCTCATAGTGGTTTGCAGAGTCTGTATGTAGGTACACAGGGGTTCAACAATGGATGTAGATATACAGGTGTTGGACAAAAACTTGCAAGCACTGAGGGACATACAAGGCATGCGTAATCATAAATGCGGATGCTATCCAAACCTGCTGGCTGCGCTGTTGTATTTGATCACGAACGCAATGCCCTCAATACGTTGCAAGTGTCAGTCGTGGTCGGAAGAGTGTTCTGTGCAGCTGTAAGTGTGTTATGTCAGAGATAAGTGAATTCATAAATGGCCAGATTGTTGGTGATTTAATGGTATTTGCTTGTGTTACCAAGTAGCTGAAGTGGTTCGTGTTTCATGAGGCACCGTATCAAAGATTTATACCGAATAGAGCGGAAACGCGTACTCTGAGTCACAATGCGAACGAAAGTGTGTGTTGAGTAACCACCGCAGATGATCACTGAAGAGGACTGTGACGAAAAATAAGAGGACAGCAGCTATAATAATCACTGTAGAACTCAATTTCGCACTCGAGTACACTGTGAGCACCAAAACAACAGTAAGGGATCTTCATAAGCAGAGAACTGCAGGCTGAAGTGGGATTTCGAAACCAAGTATTAGCGACTGCAATGGGTGTAACAGGAAAAGGTGGTACTGAAGCCATAAAAACTTAAATGTGGAACAATGGAAGAAAGTGATTTGGTTGTCTGAGTCTTGTTTTACACTGTTTCCAATTGCTGCCCGAGTTAATGTCTGGCATATGCATGTCCCATGCCTACGATACAGACAGCTTGCTGCCAACAGCGAAACATGGCGAGGGTTCGGTGATGATTTATTCAGCCATACCGTGGTATTCCTTGTACCCCATGGTTACTCTGCAAGGATGTAGTTGTTGAACAGTTCAAAGAAAACTTGATTCTCATTTCAAATAGGTACCCCACTCATACAATTATAGTCGGTGGTGACTTTGATCAATCCTCGATTTGCTGGAAAAATTATACGTTTAAAGCTGGGGACAGGCATATAACGTCATCCGAAATTGTACTAAACGCTTTCTCAGAAAATTATTTTGAACAGTTAGTTCATAAGCCAACTCGAAGCGTAAATGGTTGCGAAAGCATACTTGACCTCTTAGCAACAAATAATCCTGGACAAATAGTGACTATCGTGACGAATACAAGGATTAGCGACCACAAGGGAGTAGTTGCTAGTCTGAATACAATAACTCCTACAACCATCAAAAAGAAACGCAAAGTATATCTATTTAAAAAACTGATAAAAATGCTCTTAACGCCTGTTTAAGAGAGAGTCTGCACCCCTTCCGATTTGATCATGTAAGTGTAGAAAAGTTGTGGAATGATTTACAAAAGATAATATCGACAGCAATTGAGAGATACATACCACATAAATTAATAAGTGATGGTACTGATCCCCCATGGTACACAAAACGGATCAGATCACTGTTGTAAAAACAGCGAAAAATGCGTACCAAATTTAAAAGGACGCAAAATAACCAAGACTGGCAAAGTTTTGCCGAAGTTCGAAATATAGTTCGTACTTCAATGCGAGATGCTTTCAATAATTTCCACAACGAAACTCTGTCACTAAATCTGGCAGAAAACCCAAAGAGATTCTGGTGATACATAAAGCACACTAGTGGCAAGACGCAATTAATAGAGGAACTCAGGGCGGAACGGGATACTTAACGTTTAAGAATTTCTATAAAGTAAGGGAACACAAGGAAACAAATCTTAAAGTGATAAAAAACTCCTTGTAATGTATCCTAATGTACCTTATTTTAAAATCACTTAAAACAGTACATTTTGCATTTTTTACAATTTTTCGAAGAAAGTCTTGGATATTGCCCGTTCTACCCCACCCACGGGGCAGAGTGGGATAAGGGTATTTTTTATTAAATTATTGCATACACGTTGAATTTGAATTACGAATATCGTATTAAACTATGACAAAATGTTGTATAACAGGCAATTCAGACTAAGGAATGTGTAATTTAAATAATTAAAAAGTCATTCTTCAAAATAAGAAAATATTTTAATGTCTTTCTGAAAAATGTACAATGCTTAATAACCACCAAACCACTATCCCTTTCTACAATAGTCACAAATCAGTATTTCCTCTTCATCTTCACTGTCTATGCCAACTCATGAATTGTGTGCCCACTCTGGCATGCGACCCAGCCCTCATTAGAAACAGAGTAGAAGTCCCCACAGTAGAGACACT
Organism: Schistocerca serialis cubense; assembly: GCF_023864345.2. Lineage (NCBI taxonomy): Eukaryota > Metazoa > Arthropoda > Insecta > Orthoptera > Acrididae > Schistocerca > Schistocerca serialis. The sequence goes on from NC_064640.1 coordinate 224,907,497, forward strand.
CAGCATCCTCTCTCTCTGATTCTCTCTTCTCCACCACTTCTTTCTTTTATTTTTCTTAAGGTCTCTGATGTTCTTTCTTTCAGTATTTTGGGTGTACAGTCTGATATTTTTGCCTTAAGTTGCATTGCACCTGACGTCTCTGTCCTGACTTTGTTTATATTTGTGCACCCTCCTCCTTTCTGTAGGCCTAGTTTATGTGTGACAGCATTCTGCAGTTCCTTCTTATAAGGAGAATCTGTTAATACGACGGTTTTTCCTTTTCCTCTTGTACTCCGCCGAGTATATTGACAGATTAGTAGGATTGGAATGACAGCCTCAGGCGATATCTGGAAAATGTGTTGTTCGGCGAACGTAGCTGGTTGGAAGAGTCTGGCATCCATGAACATCCAGTCTGGGTTTGCTTTCTACTTGCATCAAAATATGACGGAGCACAACGGGACACTATCCCATTCTGCCCTGTCCCGTTCCGCCCCAAGAGCACTTTTGAGGATAACAACTTTTATGGAGAGCAGTAACAAACGTATTTAAATGCATTAAATAACTAAAATATAACAAATACCATGCACTTTAAGGGAATGTGTCATTTTAGGGTATACAATTAACAACTTACCTGACGATGAAACTCACCAAACGTTAGAACAACGCAAGCGGTTACGTGACGGAGAACAATTCACTTAGATCTCGCACTTCAAACTAAATCAGAATGGCTGCCCTCACTTCCCTTACAGGTTGCAACACTGTACAGTCTAGAAAAGAGCAATTTCCCATTGTGCCCCGCTATCCCGTTCTGCCCCTAGTTCCCCTACCTTCACAGCGCGATAACAACGGTGAAGTCACTAATGACACTGCCACTAAAGAACAGATATTAAACATAATTTTCAGAAACTCCTTCAACAAAGAAGACGAAGTTAATATTCCTGAATTCCTATCAAAGAACAACTGTAAAGATGAGAAACATGGAAATAGATATCCTTGCTGTCGCAAAGTAGCTAGAATCACTTAATAAAAGCAAGGCTTCCGGTCAAGACTGTATACCAGTAAGGTTCCTCTCAGAGTATGCTGATACAATAGCTCCATTTTTAGCAATTAGATACAACCGGTCGTTCCCAGAAAGATCCGTACCTAAAGACTGGAAAATTACTGAAGTGACACCAATACCCAAAACGGGAAGTAGGAGTAATCCATTGAATAACAGACCCATATCACTAACGTCGATTTGCAATAGGATTTTGGAACATACACCATATTCGGACTTTATGAAGTATCTCGAGGAAAACGATTTATTGACACGTAGTCAGCACGAATTCAGAAAATATCATTCTTTCAAAACACAGCTAGCTCTTTATACTAATGAAGTAATGAGTGCTATCGACAGGGGATGTCAAACCGATTCCATATTTTTAGATTTCCAGAAGGATTTCGACACTGTTCCTCACAAGCATCTTCTAACCAACTGTGTGCCTATGAAATATCGCCTCAGTTATGCGGCTGGATTCATGATTCCCTGTCAGAAAGGTCACAGTTCGTAGTAATAGACGGAAAGTCATCTAGTAAAACAGAAATAATATCCGGCGTTCCCCAAGGCTGTGTTATAGGCCCTGTATTTTTCCTGATCTGTATTAACGACATAAAAGACAATCTCAGTAGCCGTCTTAGATTGTTTGCAGATGATGCTGTCATTTACCGTGTTGTAAAGTCATCAGATGACCAAAACAAATTACAAAATGTTTTAGATAAGGAATCGGTATGGTGCGAAAAATAGCAATTGACCCTGAGCAAAGTAAAATGTGAAGTTATTCACATGAGTACTAAAAGAAATCCGCTGAATTTCGTTTCGCGGAAGACACACAAATCTGAAGGGTGTAAATTCAACTAAATAATTAAGGATTGCAATTACAAATACCCTAAATTGGAACGATCACATAGATAATGTTGTGGGTAGAGCCAACCAAAGCCTGAGATTCAATGGCAGAACACTTAGAAGGTGCGACAGGTCATCTAAAGAGACTGCTTACACCACGCTTGTCCGCCCTGTTCTGGAATGTTTCTGTGCGGTGTGGGAACCGCATCAGATGGGACAGGCGGATGACATCGATAAGGTATAAAGGGGGGCAGCTCGTTTTGTATTACCGCGAAGTTGGGGAGATAGTGCCGCAGACATGATACGTGAATTGGAGTGGCAATCATTAAAACAAAGGCGGTTTTTGTTGCGATGGGATCTTCTCATGATATTTCAATCACCAGTTTGCTACTCCGATCGCGAGAACCCACCTACATAGGGAGAAATGATCATCACGATAAAATATGAGAAACCTGGGCTCGCACAGAAAAATTTAAGTGCTCGTTTTCCCGTGCACCGTTTGAGAGTGGAACGGTAGAGAGACAGCTTGAAGATGGTTTATTGAACCCTCTGCCAGGCACTTTCTTATGAACAGCAGAGTAATCATGTAGATGTAGATGCTGTGTTCCAAGAAGTTATGGTTCCTGTTCGCACAGCTCACATAGTCCAGGACTGGTTTGTGACCAAGAGATTGAGTTGTCGCATCTCCCCTGACCACCGCAGTGACAGATCTCAGCATTTTTGAGCCTTCATCGTCAATTTGGGAATGAAGTGTACGTGATCACTACTCACTTCCATCATCACTACCTGAAGTTCCCAATATTTTTCAGGGACAATGGTATAAGATTCCCCTGAAAACCGCACAGTACATGTATTTCGCCGTTCTCTGATGACTAGAAGTTGTTTTTTCCTTCTCCGCGTTATGCGTGGTACGATGTTGTACTTTACGTTGTTCCATATTTGTGTCCACGCCCTGTAGATGTAGATATAGACTAGTGCTAGAAATAACCAAGTTACGAAGTTCCTCCTTCATTCTCTGCTTCTGCAGAAATGGCTGTGTACTATAAGATTGTTCAAGGGAACAGGAACGGTAGTAAATCCGTCATCTGGCTATCCGACACTGGACTCTCGTTCAGGAAGATTAACAATTCCTCATGTTTCTCTAACTCATTTCATGCAAATGATATTACAGCTCCTTGAACAAGGTTATGACCAATTTTCTAAACTGCCCTTTCAAGTAAGATAGTGCCCCTTTGTAATAATTCTGATTCAAGGTACGTTACATTCTAACCTACATTACCACAGAGCACATAGCGAAAGATAATACGAGCAAAAACATAGATTATTATTAGTGTAACAATGAGCTGGCTAAAAATCCTATGAAATGTTTAAAATGCTCCAACTTTGATGTTTCTTACTATAATTGCATTAACTATTCTTGGCTGAAAACGATAGCATTAAGATTCATGTAAAGTGCTATTTATTTGCATAACACTGGAGTGTTTTGAGCTGATTTTCTAAGAATTTCATGCCCTGAATTCAAACAATTCATTAATACTTGCTAAGGAGCTCAAAATTCTAAAATAAAAGATTTTGGTGAAATATATGTTATAGTGTTTTAATATAAGTCCGTGGATAAAAAGGAAACAATAATTTTACTTTTGTATTATATAAATATTATTCTATATTAAATAAAAAGGTCATCCAGTCCCTGAACATTTAGGAAGCTTTTTTTCCATGACATTCTTGAATGTATTATGGAGCGGTCCATTTTTAAATTCGACCAGTAAACTGCCATCACGTGCATATCCGATCTTCCTTGGTAGCGTTCCTCGACAGTTCTCATAGCAGAGTTGCCTTATTTGTGGATAGTCAAATATTCCTGCTTGAATTTTTCCTTTCTCAGCTCAGACATTTATATCCGTTCTTATCAAAAGCCTTAGAAACTGCTTCAAAAGGCCCAACTTGATATGCAGTGGACGACAAATGATTTTCTCTCGTCCAACTATGGGGTCGTTAATGACATTCTTCCACCCTCCGTACATGTTTTCCCTCTTTGTCCATTCTTTTCCAACACTGTGATGCGTTTTGTCTCTACTATTCCAGAGTCACAAGAAACACATTGCAAACCAAGGAGAAAGTTAACCGTTCATAAGTCTAGACAAACCATCCATTGATGTTTATGAGACTTAATCTTCTCAAAGATTAAAACTACGGTTTTATGTTCTTCTTTCATTTCCCTTGAGGGAGCAGCTGATATTGAACTAAATTTGGTACCATTGTGTATTAGTACAAATTTCAAACTTGACTTAAGCTGTGCACAGAAACGAGATACTCGACTAGAAAACATTAAGGAAGACCCATTTCCTCAGGAGTCCATTCCTTTCATGCAAAACACGAGATTGTCTTCTTGAGAGTTGAAAATATAAAAATGAATGGCTTCCTGGATCAACATGTCGTTACGACACCAGCCTGGGCAAAACCGAAAGATACGATTCCACATCCGTTTGTTTAACATTTATTCCAATTTAGATCGTATAGTATGAGATTTACGACTCTTATATAGGTACACGATACTTTGAAGTATTTACGAAATAGTAGCCTGTTCTTTTTCAAATTTACCTCTTTTGTGCGAGAAAAAAATAAAATTATGAAAACTGGTCATCCTACAGATTTCACTTTACAGAAGTATATATTTAAGAAGTATTGTTAACCTTAAAGGTTTTTATTGGATTTCATTTCACATATACAGTTTTTCCCGTATATGGCAGTTACTCACCAAAATTCCAAATGTCATATGAACTGTAGAACAACGTAATTGATTGTTTGTCATACAATAGTCTTCAGTGTTTTAAAAAACGACAGTTAACTTCACAAGAAATTTTCTGCTTGACATAATAATTTAATACTGCAATATGTAAACAAATCTTGGGACACGCTGTATTTTTATATTTCTAAATTTTACTACAGGAATATATAAAATTTCTTTTACAAATCGCATTTTTGTAACCATAAGGAGGTATAATTTTTGCATGAATCGCCACTGTTTTTAAAAACAAATGTCGTACTAATAATTATTTTGACAAAGCAAATTCTAGAACATTTTGGACAACAAATTTGTGTTACATAGAATTGTATGCATCCCAAATCAAATTGGGCATAGTTGTTAGCTGAGTTGACTTTCAAGATTTTGTATGTGACGCTCGGTGTGTAATGTTTTTGTTATCAGCAATCATCTGAAAATGAGCTCCTTCTGAGTGAAAAGAGGTTTTGGTGATGAGGCTACGTTTTTTATGTCTTGTTGATTGGTAAAAAAGTTGACACTAAGAAAAAACTGTGTATTATGTTTTACTATGGGTGACAAACTAATTGTGAAATAAATCAAGAAGTTATCTTAAGAGATAGTATCTTCACAAGCTAGAAAACAATCTGAGAACCTATTCATACCCAAATTAGGCGAATGCTGCCTCTTATCATTGAAACAAGATGAGTATTTACCTTTACTCTACAAATTGTTTAATCATATCTTGAAAGAGTCATTTTCTCATGACATTCCGTTGAACTAAACCTGTTACATAGTTACAGCAGAGATTTATTATAATTGGACTGGCTCATCGGGGATATTTTGCGTCAGACGGTCCATTTCAATAAGAAGAAGGGTACCAGACTTTTTCTGTTGTATGGTAAAAGGTAACCTTGGTTCCTTGATCCAGTACATTTTTGTTGGAAGTCAGTAATTCAGAAGCTTCTTTTGACAGCTTGAGATCTCTGGTGGGTTATTAACTCATCCCAGTTTAAAACCTGAGGAATTAATGCCGTACCCACATAATCACTGTCATTGTCATTAGTATCAGAGTGACAAAACCAGTCCTCACAAACAACAGGTTTTGGAGTGGCTTTTGTTTCAGACGTTTTCGTTTCCCGGTAGTCCACAATCGTAAATGTTCTGTACAAGTTTTACAGATTTATTGCAAAAGTCTTTACAAAGTCAATAATAGGTTTTCGGTTTCCTTTCATCGTTTATTCTTTGCATATGTAGCAAAAACCATCAAGGTGATTTACGCAACTTCTTCTACTTTAACTTACATTATTTCTGTTCAACAACACAAGTGCAAAAAACTACAACATAGATGTTTCCTAACTGAATTATCAAGCGACGTAATTCTCGCTCAGCCCTGTACGGCCTAGCTCACACAGTAACCTCCAACTCCATCTGGTGGATATTCCTGGAACTAATTAGAAAGCAGACCGGCAATATTGCAAACCTACAGTAACCAATCCTCATACATGTAAATTAGAAGTGCACAAACCAGAGTTAGAAATGTTCGTTTCATGTAGATGTGCATATTAGAAAACAATGATCAAAAAAATAAGAGCGGATAGAGGAAGACTGATTTCACTTTTTGATTCAATGCCTCAACTGTGCCTAAAATCAATTCTAAAATCCTAGATATAAAAAAAAAACAGTTTGTTCTTGGCCTGTGTGTTTACCTTATTGCTAGTTTCCCTTGAGATCTCTCGTGCATTATTAACTCATCCCAGTTTAAACCCTGAGTAATTAATGCCATACTGGCTTAATCACTGACATCATCATTAGTATCAGAGGGACAACACCAGTCCTCACAAACAACAGGTATCGGAATGGCTTTTGTTTCAGACGTTGTCGTTTCCTGGTAGATCACAATCGTAAATGTTGTGTACAAGTTTTACAGATTTATTGCAAAAGTCTTTACAAAGTCAATAATAGGTTTTCGGTTTCCTATCAGCGTTTATTCTCTGCATATGAAGGAAAAACCATCAACGTGATTTACGCAACTTCTTCTACTTTAACTTATATTATTTCTGTTCAACAACACAAGTGCAAAAAACTACAACATAGATGTTTCCTATCTGAACTATCAAGCGACGTCATTCTCGCTCAGCCCTGTATGGCCTAGTTCACACAGTAACCTGCAACTCCATCTGGTGGATATTCCTGGAACTAATTAGAAAGCAGACCGGCAATAGGGCGAACCTACAGGAACCAATCCTCGTACATGTTATTTAGATGTTCACAAACCAGAGTTACAAATGCACATTTCATACAGAAGTGCATGTTAAACAACAATGATCAAAAAAATAAGAGCAGATAGAGGAATACTAATTTCACTTTTTGATTCAATGCCCCAACTGTGGCTAAAATCAATTCTAAAATCCTAGATGTATAAAAAAAAAACAGTTTGTTCTTGGCCTGTGTAATTACTTCACTGCTAGTTTCCCTGAGTATCTTAAAATGTTGTAACAGTTATTATTGTTGATAATAGGTGTGCAAGGCGCCAATATAGATTTGACCTCTTCAGACTGATGCATTAAATGAATAATAATTTATTTCTGCTAAGATAGTAGATTTGCTTCCAGTAGAAATAGATTCCAAGTACATGATCTGGCCACTGAGATTAAGGTTGTCTATGGTTCACTTGAATCGATGCAAGGCATTTCCAGGTCGATTCTTTGAATGAGACGCAGATGAATTTCTTCCCCATCCTTCTCCAACTGAGGAAGTATTCGGTAGATAATCATACCGTCGTCGTTGAGGATTTGAGCCCCAACGTTCCGTTTTGTCTCCATCGTCTTCGTTGTACAAAGACTACTTTCGTTGTTTAGTTAATATCTTTGTTGACCACGCTGTGCAAAACACAATGATGGACTATTGAACTTTACTTCTTTCTATCTACTGCTCTTCTCTCAACGAAAATTAGTTTCGTTGTATAATTTATATCTTTGCAAAACCACAACGCTCCACTTCCAGTAGTTAGGAAACAGCTGCAGTGCTAGATGACACGTTAAGTGCTGAAATGGTAATTCATGGGAAACCATTACTTGCTTCATACTTGCAATACCTGACAGCCGTGGAGATATATGCAAACATTGTTTTGGAATAGAAATCAGAATCCGCCAGTGGTAATAGTTGATGACACCCTTGTAGCACATTGTAGGATCGATCGAAAATACATTGCTGACCATTGAAACTGCTCACCAGGAAATATAGAAAATAATGACATTTTACTCATAGTCCTTATAAAGTGTAGTGGAAAGAATGCGTGAATAAATCTGTAGGTGATTTGGAAGCATACAGGTTCCGAAATTTGCACGGTCCCGTAACATTAATGTGGCCACCGCCCATATTCAACGTCAACATGCAATAATCACTCAAAGACTGGCCAATCAGACGACTGGGCAGCGCCAGCAGCTGCCTATGGTTCGAGACCAGGCTGTGTCTGCCGACACACTCGGTCCTTTGTGAGACTTGGCGACATAGCCCTGCTGACTTGCTGTTCCTGTCTGCTGCCGCAAATGCTGAGACCCAGGGAGGGACTCGACATCACACCGTCAGCCACCGTCTGTCGCCTGTCTGAGAGGCATGGGTTCAGACCCACGCACAACCGCTGAGCAAAGAGCAGCCATGTCGCCTTCTGGCGTGTCACCCCCCCGGGAAGCGCCGCTGTCGCAGCTGCCTGTGGCCTCGCCCTCGCTGGTTACTTTTACCCATTTTACACAATACCTTTTCACAATCTTCATAATAGCGACAATAGCATCGTAATTAAATTTTGTGACTGGTTACATGATAATCGTCATTTGCTTCCATTAATACTTTTTGCTGCTGTAGACACGTTTATATGGAACGTAATCAACAACACACTCAATAATTATCGGCTGCCGCTGGAAACTGCACGCTACAGTGGAAACCAATTTACAAGTTCTTTCTACGATCACTGGTGTGACACGATCGGTAAAATGCTGATAGGTTCAATCAGTTTAGAAGAGCGAATAACAAGACAGAATGAGTTGCATGTTGAAAGCTTGAGAACACTCTCTTGGCCTCAGGAACTGCAATGTACTTCGAGCATTATGGAGACCCTGTACATTTTACCAGACGTATGAGAAAACTTCACAGCCGCACTTCCCTAGTCGCTGGTTTGGTTGTAGTAGTCCAATTAACTGGCCACTAAGATCGCCAGGTATTATGTTGTTAGATTTTTGACTTTGAGGTTGGATGAAGTCTCAGACATCTGATATGTACGAGACATGAACCGCATGGTTGCATCATGGACACTGCTGCCCTCATTAGGGAAAGTGCTGAGGCACTCAGACAGGCAACACAAGATGTTCTCCAAGAGTGTCCAAATGCACTGAAGTTGGCGCTGGGATACTCGAACACTGATTGTGCACCGTACATCAGCTGTGATGTGACGTGTACGATAATACTTTGAGATGAATGTGCTAAAATCAAATTTTTTGCTGATACTTTGTTAAACTGATAATGTTATATTTACTAACTGTTGTAAATGAATGAAGCTGGCAATTTGTTGACGAATACAGAAAATAAATAACGATGTACATTAAATGTGATCTGTCTCGAAAGTCATTCAGAATAGGGCATATGTCTGTATGAAGTTTTTTGCTTCAAACGATCGTTCCTGTGACCTTCATCAATATTGACCATTCCTCCTGGGACACCCTGTGCCCCAGGGAAGTGTGTTTGGGCCCTTGCTGTTCATGTTGAATATTAATGACAGTGTAGAATATATTAACGGTAACCTCAGACTTTTTGTAGATGTTGTAGTTATTTACAATTAAGAGCTGCCTGAAATACGGTTCACGGATATTCAGTGTTATCTTGATTGAATTTCAGAGTGATGCAACACCTGGACACTTGCTTGAAATGGTAATAATGCAAAATTACGCACTTCGCAAAAAGGAAACAATGTAGTATTTCTTAACTACAGTATCAACGCATCTTAAATGGAATCTGTAAACACATAAAAATACTTCGATGTAATAGTTTTTGTGGGTATCAAACTTGATGAAGGCAGAATATAGGGAAGAAGAGACACGCAGCAATCATTCGCGACCCATTGGTTTTACTACTCTTGCCTATCTAGATTTCGGCTCTAAGTAGCCGTCTCCACATATGCAAGAGTTATAAAAGTAATGGAAATGCAACTGAGTGCTGTGTTTGTCTCCTTCCTTGTAATCTACGGTTCCTGTGCACATCAGTTCCTTGTGGAATCAAAGTTGGTCGCAAAACTGGTATGTTTTTGCAGATGATTTTTGTGTTTTAGGAAATGGCATTAAAGGGAAAGGAATAGAAGACATTGTTAATGATGTTTCTATTAGGCTTATTAACTGGTTCTCTGAAATTGGACTCACGTTAAATTTTTGGGGAAATACACTATATTTAGTATTGTACAATAAACAGAGTAATATCAACAATAGACGTGGCACAAGAACATTAGTCAGTAAACAGGGTAGAATGCTTCAAATTTTTGGGTCTACATACTGATGAAAATTTGAACTGGAAGGAGCCAATTGCTGAGTTTCTCAAACAGTTAAGTTCACCCACTTTTGTTCTCCATCGCGCCGTAAGCTGTGGTGGCGCGCGCCTCATGGCCTGCATTTAGAGTGAGGGCGCCACGTGGTTGCAGCGCCCAATAGCGGCGCCCCTGATCAACACCGACTCAAAGGAAGGCCTCGGCGCTCGTTGGTGACGTCACGTCAACTAGGCACGGCGAACGCCAAGTCTGCTGTAGGCAGAAACGCCTGGGCGTGCTTATCACTATAAATCTCTTATTTTTGGACAAAATGTTTGGTATTGTTTTGGATTCTGCAGTTTTATTTAGATGAAAGATTTTCTTACCATTGTAAAGCTACAAATGAAGATCATAGTTCTGTATTACTGAATCTTGTCGAAACAAACGTAGATCAATATGAGAAGATGCTTTGCCCCACTGCAAGCTTCGGAAATTTTACATTCAAGTAACTATATTTACTTGATGCATTTTGTTATCGAAACGTACCCCAAACCCCTTACAATTACCTCGTTTCTTTTATTTATTTATTTATTTATTTTCGTTTGACATCGTCACTGGAAATGTGAACTAATTTACATGTGTAAATGTCCAACTGTTGCCAGTCGTTAGATTACAGTCGTTTTCAACGAAAGGAATTCTAAACAGGAAACAAAATTGCATATTCAACCAAGATACCTAAGAAGAGCACCAATATGTTCACAATTTGTTGTAAAAGCAACCCAGTACAAACGTAAATTCCTCAGATTTACAAATAAGGTAAAGAAGCACGAATCTGTTGCTGCTAGACCATGAAGTTGTTTTTGTATGTCAATCCTTAAAACAGGTGGAAATTTAAATTCAGTAGTTCACTATTTGTTAAGAAATGTAATGAATTGCAGAATTGATTGATTGCAGAAATCTCTCAGACCAATGTGTGTTGGTAAACTACCGCCAATAGTTTCACATTTTCCTGTGTCAGAGAGGGAGACACCACCATTATGAGTATGCCTGCAACAGACCTGGCGTTCGCCGTGCCTAGCTGACGTGACGTCACGAACAAGTGCCGAGGCCTTCCTTTAGAGTCGGTGTTGCCCTGATAGAGTATTTAAGCGCCTGCCTCTCAGTCAGCCAACGAGTCTGATCTTTCGTACGTCTGTGGACACAGCTTAGTTACTTACTTTCTTGTTCCGTGTACGAGTGGACGTGGTTGTAAGGTTTCCTGCTGACTCCGTTGTTTCGATCTCGTTGTTTGTTCTGTCCTTCGTTGGTCGTGTCCGTCCTCTCCCGTTGTACTGTCGTTCGTGGGCTGCTCCGCGGGTCCCGCCGCACTTTCCGTCACTTCAACCCCACGACCTATCCCGTCGCAGTTACAACAATCATTTGCACAATAACGTAATGTCTGACAGGTAGCACAGCAAGATTTATATATATATTAGAATCATTTTCCGTGGACAACGCAGTTCTACTTCATGGACGAACTTATCTTTAAAAGCCGGTAGCCTGAGAAAGAAAATATTTTTAAATGTAGTTGAGCGATAATAGGACAAAAAATGTGTTCATTAATGTAAACAGTCGTCATATATACGCACCCTGTAAACTGAATAATTGCATATCATTTGCTCATCCGTAGGCAAAGCAGATCGCAGAATTCGTTTCATAAGTAGAACACTAGGATGTACTCAGTCTTCAAAGGAGACTGCTTACAAAACACTCATACGACCCTTCCTAGAATATTGCACTAGTGTGTGTGATCCTTTCCAAATAGGACGAACAAGAGCACTGAACGTATACAGAGAAATGACACAGCAACGATCACAGGTTTGTCTGATCTACAGGACAGTGTCACGGAAATTCTGGAGAAACTGGCTTGGCAGACATCTACATACAAAGTGTCAGGAACCAGTTTTAGTAGACGAATTTTAGAATATACTACAACTCCTCTACAGCAATCGAGAGGACAGGATTAGGTTAATTCCAGCGACTATAAAGGCATACAAATGGCAATTTTTCATGAAATCCGTACGTGAATGGAAGGAGAAGTAACCCTAATTAGTTCAGTTGGATGTACCCTCTACCACACATTTCATAGTGGTTTGCAGAGTCTGTATGTAGATACACAGGGGTTCGACAATGGATGTAGATATACAGGTGTTGGACAAAAACTTGGAAGCACTGAGAAAAATACAAACCATGCTTGAACATAACTGCAGATGCTATCAAACCTGCTGGGTGCGCTGTTGTATTTTATCACGAACGGCACCTGTGCAACGCCCTCAATGCGTTGCACGTGTCAGTCGTGGTCAGAAGAGCGTTCTGTGCAGCTGTAAGTGTGTTATGTCAGAGGTAAGTGAACTCATAAATGGCCACATTGTTGGTGTTTTTATGGTATTTGCTTCTGTTACCAAGTAGCTGAAGTGGTTCGTGTTTCATGAGGCACCGTATCAAAGATTTATACCGAATACAAAGAGAGCAGAAACGCGCCCTCTAAGTCACAATGAGTACAAAAGTGTGTGTTGAGTAACTGTCGCAAATGATCACTGAAGAGGAGTGTGACGAAAAGAAAGAGGACCACAGCTATAATAATCACTGCAGAACTCAATGTCGCACTCGAGTACACTGTCAGCACCAAAAGCCAGGAAGGGATCTTCATAAGCAGAGAACTGCAGTCCGATGTGGAATTTCAAAACCAAGCATTAGTAACTGCAATGGCTGTAAAAGAAAAATGTGGAGCTGAAGCCATGAAACCTTAAATATGGAGCAATGGAAGAAAGTCGTTTGGTTGGCTGAGTCTTGTTTTACACTGTTTCCAATTGCTGCCCGAGTTAATGTCTGGCATGTGCATGTCCCAAGCCTATGTTACAGACTGCTTGCTGCAAAGAGCGAAACATGGCGAGGGTTCGGTGATAATTTGGTCAGCCATACACTGGTATGCCTTGGACACCATGGTTACTCTACAAGGTCAGATTACTGCCAAGGATTGTGTGTCAGTTTTGTCTGATCAGATCCATTTCATGGTACAATATTTCGTCTCCAATAGTGATCTGCAGCATCATCGCTAGAATGGACTGTGGTCCTTTGGTGCAGAGCCGAGTGGAGGGTCTGAATCAGAGGCTCAGGCGGTTCTGTGACGGTGTGGGTTGCAGATTTCTTGACATGCGCCATCAGGTGCTGGGTTTCCGTGTTCCGATTAATAGGTCAGGAGTCCACTACACACAGGAAGCTGCTACACAGGTAGTGGGGACTGTGTGGAAGGGACTGCGTGGTTTTTTAGTTTAGTGGGCCTCAAGGAACCACAGAAAGGGCGTCCGTCTAAAAGGGGGTAGGTAAAACACAGTCAGTTAGTTGTAAAAACGATGGGTATTATACTTGTTAATTGTTGTAGCTGTGATGGGAAAGAACCATATCTACAAGCCCAAATAGCCAGCACTGAATATCAAATAGCTGGCTAAAGCCGGAAACAACTTCAGCAGAAAGGAGACAATCTCAGTAGTCGTCTTAGATTGCTTGCAGAAGATGCTGTTATTTACCGTCTTGTAAAGTCATGATATGACCAAAACGAACTGCAAAATAAGTTAGATAAGGTATCTGTATGGTGCAAAAAGTGGCAATTGACCCTGAATAAAGTAAAGTGTGAACGATCACATAGATAATGTTGTTTGTACAGATAACCAAAGACTGAGATTCGATGGCAGAACACTTAGAATGTGTGACAGGTCTACTAAAGAGACTGCTTACACCACGCTTGTCCGCCCTATTCTGGAGTATTGCCGTGCGGCGCGAGATGCGCAGCAGATGGGACTGGCGGATGAGATCGAAAAAGTACAAAGGAGGGCAGATCGTTTTGCATTATCGCCAAGTAGGTGGGATAGTGTCACAGACATGATACGTGAATTGGAGTGGCAATCATTAAAACAAAGGCGTTCTTCGTTGTGACGGGATCTTCTCATGAAACTTTAATACCAGTTTTCTCCTTCGATTGTGAAGAAATTCTCTTGGCACCCACCTACATAGGTAGAAATGATCATCACGATAAAATAAGAGATATTAGGGCTTGCACAGAAAAATTAAGTGCTCGTTTTATCCGTGCGCCGTTTGTGAGTGGAACGCTAGAGTGACAGCTTGAAAGTGGTTCATTGAACCCACTACCACGCACTTTATTGTGAATAGCAAAGTAATCATGAAGATATAGATGCTGTGTTCCAGGAAGACATTGCTCCTGTTCGCAGCTCACATCGTCCAAGACTGGTTTGTGACCAAGAGATAGAGTTGTCGCATCTCCCCTGGCCACCACAGTGACAGATCTCAGCATTATGCAGCCTTCATCGTCAAATTGGGAATGAAGTGTACGTGATCACTACACGCTTCCATCATCACTACCTGAAGTTCCCAATATTTTTCAGGAACAATGGTATAAGATTCCCCTGAAAACCGCACAGTACCTGTATTTCGCCAGTTTGTGACTACTAGAATCTGTTTACAATGGCAACGATTTTCCTACACCGCCTTAGGCGTGGTAAGATGTTGTACTTTTGGTTTTTCCATATTTGTGTCCACGCCCAGTAGATGTCATTATAGACTATTGTTGGAAATGACCAAGTTACGAAGTTCCTCGTTCATGGGGTTCGTCCTACAGGCCGCATGTTGTATTATGCTTCTGCAGAGATGGCTGTGTGCTATAACATTGTTCAAGGGAACAGGAACAGTAGTAAATCCGGCATCTGGCTATCCGACACACGACAAAGCGTCCTAACATTCCTGGAGGTACGCCTTCGCGTAGTCCGCTACCGTCACACCAGCCCGCCTTGCGCCGAGCACACACACACACACACACACACACACGCGCGCGCGTGCGCACACAAACAGACACGCGCGCATGCGCAATCACTTCCATATTTCTGTGTAGGAGAAAACTCCTCTCCGTAGACAAAAGCTCAAACCCAGCGAGGTGGCGAAGTGGGAAGACTCAGGACTCACAGTCAGGAGGACAGTGGTTCGAATCTCAGTCAGGGCATTTACATTTAGGTTTCCTTCTCATCATTCTCCAGTCTAAGCTTATGCTTGGAAGACTGCAGGAAACTTAAATGTGGATGGCCTGATTGAGATACAAACCACTGGGCTCCTAACTGTGACTTCTGGGTCATCCCACTTCGTCACCTCGCTGGGTTTTAGTGATGAAGTTTGGTGAATACGGTGGATGCCCTCTGTGTACTTTATAACGTTTTATTTTATCACGAGGGCCTTTGCATTGGCATTTGTGGATCGTCAAATATTTCTGCTTTAATTTTTCCGCTTTCAGCTCAGACATTTTTCCCTATATATGGAAAGCGTGATCCGTTCTTATCAAAAACCTTTACACACTGCCTCAAAAGGCCCAACTGGGATGTGTTTTTTCTCTGCTATTCCAGAGTCACAAGAAGCACTTTGCTAACCAAGGAGAAAGTTTACCATTCATAAGTCTAGACAAACCATCCATTGATGTATGAGACGTAATCTTCTCAAAGATCAAAACTAGGTTTTTATGTTCTTCTTTCACTTCCCTTCAGGGAGCAGGTGATATTGAACTAAATTTGTTACCATTGTGTATTAGTACAAATTTCAAATTTGCCTTGAGCTGTGCACAGAAACGAGAAAGTCAACTAGAAAACATTAAGGAAGACCCATTTCCTCAGGAGTCCAATAATTTCGTGCAAAACACGAGATTGTCTACTTGAGAGTATAAAAAAGAAAAATGAAGGGCTTCCTGGAACAGCAAGTCGTTACGACACCTGCCTAGGCAAAACCAAAAGATACGATACCACATCCATTTGTCTAACATTTATTCCGATTTAGATCGTAAAGTATGATATTTACAACTCTTATATAGGTACGCGATACTTTGAAGTATTTACGAAAAGTAGCCTGTTCTTTTCCAAATTTACCTCTTTAGTTTGAGTTAAACTATGAAGACATAAAATTATGAGAACTGGTCATCTTACTGATTTGTCTTTACAGAAGTCTATATTTAAAAAGTATTGTTAACCTTAAAGGTTTTTATTGGATTTCATTTCATATATACAGTTTTTCTTGTATATGACATGTACGCAACAAACTTCCAAATGTCATATGAGCTGTAGAAAAACGTAATTGACTGTTTATCAGACAATAATCTTCAGTGTATTCAAAAACCGTAACTAACTTTACCCGAAAATTTCCGATTGACATAATAATTTAATCCTGCAATATGTAAACAAATCTTGGGACGTGGTGTATTTTGGAATTTCTAAATTTTAATTCAACAATATATAAAATTTCATTTCTAAATAGCATTTTTTTTAACCATAAAAAGGCATAATTTTTGCATCAATCGCCACTGTTTGTAAAACCAGACGTCATTAAAATATTTATTTTGACAAAGGAAATTCTAGAACATTTTGGACAACAATTTTGTGTTATATGGAACTGTATGCATCCCAAATCAGATTGGACATAGTAGTTAGCTGAGTTGACTTTTAGCTTTTGTATGTGACACATCGTGTGTAATATTTTTGTTATCAGCAGTCATGTGAAAATGAGCTGCTCCTGCGTAAAAAGAGGTTTTGATGATGAGACTACCTTTTAGTTGTCTTCTTGACTATGGAAAATGTTGACACTAAAAAAAAAACTGTGTATTGTATTTTACTATGAGTGACAAACTAATTGTGAAGTAAATGAAGAAGAATTGTAAAGAAATAGTATCTTCACTAGCTAGTAAACAATCTGAGGACCTATTCATACCCAAATTAAGCGAATACTGCCGCTTCTCATTGAAACAAGATGTGTATTTACCTTTATTCTACAAATTGTTTAATCACATCTTGAAAGAGTCTTATTCTCATGACGTTCCATTGAACTAAAACTATTACGTAGTTAAAGTAGAGATTTATTACAATTGGAATTGCTAATCGAGGATATTTTGCCTCAGATGGACCATTTCAATAGCAAGAAGGGCAGCAGACTTTTTATGTTGTATAGTAAAAGATAACCTTGGTTCCTTGATCCAGTACATTTTTGTTGGAAGCCAGTAATTCAGAAGCTTCTTTTGACAACTTGAGATATCTGGTGAGTTATTAACAAATCCCGCTTCAAACCTTTAGGAATTAACGCCATACATGCTTAATCACTGTCATCATCATTAGCATCAGAGGGACAACACCAGTCCTCACAAACAACAGGTATCGGAGTGGCTTTTGTTTCAGACGTTTTCGTTTCCTGGTAGTCCACAATCGCAACGCCAGTCAGTACTCACCACCTTGGTACATAGGGCGCACGTCATTTGTGACAAAGAAAGCCTCTCAGAAGAGTTACACCACCTAAGAGAGGTATTTCGGAAAAACGGGTACAGTGAAACACAGATTGGCAGGGCCTTCAAGAGGAGACAGGCTGACAAATTTCAGGAAGAGGAAGAGGAAGTTAACAAGAGACTCGCCTTTCTTCCATATTTGGGGCCCACATCAGCCAAAATCGGGAGGCTATTAAGAAAATCTAACATAAATACCGTCTTCCGACCACCGCCGAAGACGAAAGAGCTGCTGGGCTCAGCTAAAGACCCACTCAAACTAAACACACCTGGTATATACAGCATTGCCTGCGAATGTGGTGTGCAGTACAATGGTCAAACGCAGCGCTGCATCTCTAAAAGGTGCGAGGAACATATCAGGCATGTTCGACTTGGACAGATAGAGAAATCTGCTATAGCTGAACATAGCATCAAAGAAAACCACACCTTTGATTTCGAAAACACCAGGGTGCTGTGCCGAGCCGGGAGCTATTGGGATAGCGTCATTAAAGAATCAATAGAAATACGGGTCCACGAGAATCTTGTGAACAGGGACGAAGGCTATCAACTGAGCGCGGCCTGGAATCCAGCATTAGCCGCAGTACGCCAGGAACGCAACAAGAACCGTCCAGCTCACGAGACGCGATCAGAATGCTCTGACGGAGACACGAACGGCGCACCCGCTTCCCCCTCCACCCCGCCCGACGGCTCCGCTGGACCCAGCCTCCCGCGGCCAGGTGGTGGGGGGCACACCGCAAGTATAAAGGGACCGGCATCCGCGAAGTCTCGGCACTTCGCCAGAAGATGATGAGTATGTCACTCGTCGAAACGTCGCAGTTTGAAGACATTGCCACCCGGCTGGAAGCTCGAGAACTCTTCGCCAGCTGTATACGCCGGGAAAGCATACATTCACAGTATATGAAGTGTTTTTGATAGTGCATCCGCAGACGCATGGCCACATGTTGTGCAACTTCCCACCCAGTGTTCTCAGTGTGAGGAAGGATCTGTCCTCTGCAGTCAAAATCCTCTCTAGCTATTGGGGATGATCCTACCACTTCTAATCGTTTTCGTGCTTTATGTAATGTTAGAGCTGTTTCAAAGTTTTGTGCTCAGTGGTTTTCGGTTTTTAGATGTAGATAGAAAATTGATTGGTCGTTTTCACTGACTCTTACGTGTTCACGGAATCGTGCGATGAAATTACGTCCTGCCTGACAGATGTAGAAGTGTTTGCAGTTCCACATTTGATTTTGTAAATTCCCGGTTCTGGCTCTCAAATTACTCTGAGCATTATGGGATTTAACTTCTGAGGTCATCAGTCTCCTAGAACTTAGAACTATTTAAACTTAACTAACCTAAGGACATCACACACATCCATGCCCGAGGCAGGATTCGAACCTGCGACCGTAGCGGTCGCGCGGTTCTACACTGTAGCGCCTAGAACCGCTCGGCCTCCCCGGCCGGCTCCTGGTTCTGAGTAGTAAGTACTTCTGGAGGTTGCTAAGTGTAGTTTCGTTCTTAAATTGTTGTTAGTGCAAAAAACGACATTAATTATGGTATTTTTGAAAAGTTCGTTAATTTTGTTGTGAATGTTACCTAAATATACTGTGGATATTTATTTAAATTTAGTGTGTGTCCTGTTTTCTGTAACTAGGTGGATGTCTTCGTGTAGTGTGTCTTGTTTTGGTTTTATTCGTTTGTTATATAATTGGGTGACAATTTTACGGTCAAAGTAATTTTTGTAAGCTATATATTGTAGTATTTCAAGTTCATTACGGATTGCTTCTTTATTTAGTGGTAAATTTACTAATCTGTTTATCACGGAGTTTAAATATGCAAATTTATGTGAAGTCGGATGACATGAATCGGTATTTATGATACAATCGGTAGTGGTAGGCTTTCTGTATAGTTCAAAGTTGTGTTCAGTGTATCTTAGCTTACGAAATTCTTCACTAATAATAATAATAATAATAATAATAGTAATAATAATAATAATCCGCGCGGGATTAGCCGAGCGGTCAAAAGCGCTGCAGTCATGGATTGTGCGGCTGGTCCCGGCAGAGGCTCGAGTGCTCCCTCGGGCATGGGTGTGTGGGTTTGTCCTTAGGATAATTTAGGTTAAGAAGTGTGTAATCTTAGGGAGTGATGACCTTAGCAGTTAAGTCCCATAAGATTTCACACACATTTGAACATTTTTTTTTAAAAAATTAAGTCTAAGATTCCTATAGAAATAGCACATTGTAATTCTCAAACTTTATATACCCAGGTACTTGAAAATGGAAACCTACCGAAGCAGCTGTCGTAATAATTAATAAATGGTTTCAGCAGTGATACTGGAACCTTACTTACAATGTCCTTTAAAGACACTTATTTCACAGCAGGCCCAACCATCAAGGTATGTTTAACCAGTTACATGATGAACATCTCCTAAAAATTTGATAAATATCAAACTGGTGCTTCAAGGGGCAACACATTCAATTTCGTCATGGTATTTTGGGAAAAGAAAATCTGTGTTATTTTGTGAGGTCTTAGTAAATAAATACCATCTTTGCGAAATGGTTATAATTTCATTTTGGAATTTCTGACTTAGCTGGCCGCTGTGGCTGAGTGGTTCTAGGCGCTTCAGTCCGGGACCGCGCTGCTACTACGATCGCAGGTTCGAATCCTGCCTCGGACATGGATGTGTGTGATGTCCTTAGGTTAGTTAGGTTTAAGTAGTTCTAAGTCTAGGGGACTGATGACCTCAAATGTTAAGTCCCATAGTGCTTAGAACCATTTGAACCATTTTTTTCCGACTTAATTTTTTTTCTTTCTTGCCAGACGCGCGTAACAATGATAAATTCATGCGCTAATGTGCACTGTCAATTAAGAAGCATCCTACTACACACGTGTACTAAGTGGCAGACTTCGATTAACAACGTTACATACAACGTCGCAGTAAAATGTTACTCAGCTCCTAGCTCCACAGCGAAGGTAATTCGCCCGCCGATAAACGACCACAGAGAACTTTTATTTTTGCTTATGATTTCTTATACAAATAACCAATCAGTTGTCGCAATCTTTAGTCTTGCTTATAGTTAATAGCTGGAAGAGATTAAATAGTAACTTTAGACAGCCAATATTTGCGGTCAAATGAAAATCCTCATGGTGTAAATCAGGCTAGGCAACACCACTAGTTTATGCTTAGCGCGTGGATCGGAACTGTAGCTGATTGTCAAGTAACGTGAAAGGAATATATGAAAGGGCTATACAAAGGAAACAAACATGATGACAATGTTATGAAAGAGAAAAGAAATAGATGAAGACATATTAGGGATACGATACTGCGAGAAGAATTTGACAGTGGTCCGCAAAACCCTAACGTGAAAGGAATATATGAAAGGGCTATACAAAGGAAACAAACATGATGACAATGTTATGAAAGAGAAAAGAAATAGATGAAGACATATTAGGGATACGATACTGCGAGAAGAATTTGACAGTGGTCCGCAAAACCCAAGTCGGAACAACCATCTGGAGTAGACGACATACCCACAGAATTAATCAGATTCTTGGGAAAACCAACCATGAAAAATCCGTTCCACCTGCTAATCAAGATATAGAAGACAGTCGAAATATCATCTGCCATCAAAAACAATGTAGCAATCCCAGTTTCAAAAAAGACAAATGCTGACAGGTGTGAATATTTTCTAACCATGAGTTTAATAAATCTTCGTAGCAAAATATTAACACAAATTATTTATAGAAAAAGGGAAGGACTGGCAGAAGCTGACCCTTGGGAAGATCGATTTGGATTGCGGAGAAATGTAGGAACACGCGAGGCAATGATGACCCGACGGCTTATCTTAGAAGGCTGAAGAAAAGCAAACCTGCACTTATAGCTCTCGTAGATTTTGAGAAACACTTTGACAATGTAGACTGGAATACAGTCTTAAAAATTTTGAATGTAGAAGAGATAAAATACAGTGAGCAATATGTTATCTACAACTTTTACAGAAACCAAACTCCACTTACAAGAACCTAAGGACATGAAAGGGAAGCAGTTGTTGAGAAGGTAGTGAGACAGAGTTGTAGCATATCCTCGATGCTACTCAACCTGTACAGTGAACACGCAGTAAGGGAAACCAAGGAGAAATATGGAAAGGGATTAAAGTTCAGAAAGAAGAAACAAAATATTGAAGCTTGTCGATGGCATTCTGATTCTGTCAGAGACGACACAGGATATTGAAGTGCAGTTGTACGGAACGGATTGTGTATTGAAAAGAGATTTTAAGATTATCATAAACAAAACGGTATGGACTGTAGTTTAATTATATCAGATGATTCTGAGGGAATCAGATGAGGAAATGAGATATTAAAAGAAGTGGAGAAGTTCTGATATATGGGCAGCAAAATAACTGATGATGATTGAAGTAGAATGGATATGAAACGCGGACTCGCGATAGCGACAAAAGGCTTTCACAGGGATATACAACGCTTGACAATAATGAGTGAAGCACCCAGAAGACATGGCCGGATGTCAGAGTAGCTTCATATACGTACACACCATTGACATGTAAATTATTAGTGCTACAAGTCTGTGTGACTGACAGAACGACCATCAGAATGCATTAACATTGTTCGTGTTTAATGCTGTTAGCAGGCCTGATAGGGTATATAATGGACGTGGACATCACCAAATGTTGATTGATCACTGTGTGGGATAAAAAGATGGTGACCACTCTTGAGAGACAGCGTTATCAACACCTGATAGAGTTTGTAAAGGGACTCATAATGGGTCTCCATTTTCCAATTGTTTCAGTCGTGCAATATTCAGATTTGTGAGGCATTCAGAAGTCAGTGGTCCGATGCTGGACTGCTTGAGAACGCGAGGGCAGGCATACTCGTCGTTAATATTCTGGGCAACCACGTCTGATCAGCAAAAGGGATGATCACGGTATTGAACAGAAAGCACAGCGTAACCTCTTCACATCTGTCCCTCCATCCTGAGAACAAGTAATGGACTCCCTACAACATTCTGTGTCATCCCACAACATACGTCAGAGACTATAAGCAGCAGGCCTAGGGAATTACAGTCCGATGAATAGGTTGCTGTCACCACCACAACATAAACGGCCGCGTTTGGAGTGGTACCGTGACCGGAAAGAATGGACTAGTGATGAATGTTGTCACACGGTGTTCAGCAATTGTTCGAATGGCTCTAAGCACTATGGGACTTAACATCTGAGGTCATCAGTCCCCTGGACTTAGACCCACTTAAACCTAACTAACCTAAGGACATCACACACATCCATGCCCGAGGCAGGATTCGAACCTGCGACCGTAGCAGCAGCGCGGTTCCGGACTGAAGCGCCTAGAGCCGCTCGGCCACAGTGGCCGGCGTTCAGTAATGAACTGCGGTGCTGCACTACCATGGATGACCATCACTGGCGAGTATGGCGGCGACCTGGAGGGTCTCATTCTTCCAGTGCTTTGGAGAGGCACAGCGGTGTCATTCCGGGCTCATAACGTGGGGAGTCCTCGTCTGTGACGTCAGGTAACGGCTGGTAGTGATTGAGGAGGGAGCTCTGAAGGCAGAACGACACGTCACAGACATCCTGCGTCTTCACGTGTTACATCTCATGCAGTCCGGCCCGGGTAGCTGAGTGGTCAGCGCGACAGAATGTCAATCCTAAGGGACCGGGTTCGATTGCCGGCTGGGTCGGAGATTTTCTCCGCTCAGGGACTGGGTGTTGTGTTGTCATCATCATCGTTTTATCCCCATCGACGCGCAAGTCACCGAAGTGGCGTAAAATCGAAAGACTTGCACCCGGCGAACGGTCTACCCGACGGGAGACCCTAGTCACGCGACATTTACATTTTACCTCTCATGCAAAAGTTTCGCGATGCCATTCTTCAGGACGATTTTTTTTTATGAACTACCTGTGTGATTTGGCCAGCAATATCCCTAGATCTGTCATCGATAGAATAATGCGTGAGACCAGCTCGGATGTCAACTGCATTCGAGTTCAGTTTCCATGATATTGTGGATCAGTTGAAACAGGTGCGGGCCAGTTTGCTACGTGAGAGGATACAACGCCTTTAAGACACCCTTCCCAACAAAATTAGTGCATACATTCAGGTCAGAGTGGGTGTAACATCATATTGATAAGTCGGCTCGTACTGCTATGTAGTTTGTAAATCTGGCTCGATTTTAAAATCATTGAAATAACGTCACATACCCCGTCAACCCATGAAGGTCATTTCATTTCCTCCTACCTCTATGAGTGCTTAATTTTTTTGTCAGGCAGAGTACAGGGTGTCTCAAAAAGAATGTTAGGATTGAAAAAAATCATTACTATTATGTTACTTGAGACATGTGCGTGAACAACGTAATGTTGGAAAGAGCAAACTCTCGAGTCTTACATGGTTCCCGCTAGGTAGCGACAGTGTGCGCCCACTTCAGTTCTAGTAAAAATGGTGTCAGGACAACAGAAAGCGTTTTGTGTTCTACGATTTGTGATGTGCGGGTCAGTAATAACTGTTCAGCGTGACTTTCGTGCTAGGTATGATGTGCATCCTCCTACAGCACAGAGCATTAGACGACGGGATCAACAACTCCGAAAAACAAATTGTTTGTGTAAAGGCAAATCGCCGGGCCGTCGCAGAGTGTCTGACACAGACGTCGAACGCATGCGCCATAGTTTCACAAGGAGTCCGCAGAATTTCGTTCACCGTGCAGCTCGACAGCACAACATGCCCCCGGTGTCCGTCTGGCGTATGTTCCGTCGACGTTTACACATGAAACCATACAAAATTCAGCTACTGCAAGCTCTTCGTGAAGATGTCAGACAACAACGTGGAGTTCTGTAATGTCGTTCTTGGCAAGATGGAGGGTGACAGTTTTCTTCCACGCTTAGTGTTAAGTAACGAGGCAACATTCCATTAAATGGAAAGGTGAACCGTCATAATCTGAGTATATGGCGTACGGAACAACCACTTAAAGTTGTACAACGTGAGAGGGACTCTCCAAAATTTAATTTGTTTTGTGCAGTTTCATTTTAAAAGATGTATAGTCCATTTTTCTTCGCCGAGAACACTGTTACAGGAAGCACATATATCGATATGCCTCAGAACTTTCTTTTCCTTCAGTTGGAGACTGATTCGAACGACTTCATTCGCCAACAGTATGGGACACCGCCATGCTCGCTGCAGTGAGGGTACAATTTGAATACCGCTTTGACATATGCCATGCATCTCAAGGTGGGCATATTGAACACCTACGAAAAGGCATGAAAAAAAAAGTTTTAGAGTTTCCCGTTCATCTAAAAACAAAATTCATTGTATATGTTTATTAGTTTCAGAAATATAGACGTGCCAAATCGCATGATTCTTTTTGATACGCCCTGTACTTAGCATCCAATACAAATTAAAGAGTAAGGAAGTTTTGTTAACAGTATTAATCTGGAGTGCAACCTTATACGGAAGTGAAACGTGGGTGACGAACAGTACAGGCGAATAGAGAATAGAGGCTTCTGAAATGTACTACAGAAGAATGTTGTAGATTAGATGGTCAGACTGGAAAGTTAATGAAGAGGTAATAATCGAGAAGGATTTTTTGTCGCAACTTGACTAAACGATCAGTTTCTACGACATATCCTGAGGCAAGAAGGAGTAGTTAATTTGGTAATGGAGGGGAGTGCAGCGGGTAAAAATTGTAGAGGGAGACCCACTCTTGACTAAAGTAAGCAGGCTGAAGTGGATGTAGGATGCAATAGTTATGCAAAGATGAAGAGGCTTGCATAGGATGGACTAGTGTGGAGACCTGCATCAAACCAGTCGGTCTTCAGACTGAATACCACAGCAACAAAATTGGATGATATCTGTCATAACGAATGGATAAGTAGGAGAGGATCAGTTTCATGGCCTATAACAATCCTTCAGATTATCAGCTACATCCTTTAAAACAGCTGGATTATGCAGCAGATGTTCAAAATGAGGAGGCACTTCGTTGTCAGTTCATAGAAGCCTGCGAAACCATTCAACACCGTCAAGCAATACTTGATACTGAGTAAGTGTTTAAGAAGACTACCCAGAGAAGGTCATCTGTCTCCAATTCACCCCCCCCCCCCTGACCCCCAGGCCGGAAACAGTGTATACAGTCTGTCTGTGTACATAGTCAATTCAGTGTGCAAGTATGAGAAACTGCTCTAAATGTTTGCGTAGCGTGTATCTGAGATGGAACCTGGGAACCACCCTAGTATTCACCTAGTGGGATGAGAAAACCGCCTAAAATCCACATCCAGGCTGGCTACCACACCGAAACCTCATTTTTAATCCGCCGGGCGGTTTCCATCAAGGCCGGCATACTCCCCGTCTCGGAGCGGAGTGTTCACACGCGCGGCTACCCGAGCGGATACTGTGTTTAAAACAGTCAATGAGCCGATGAACGCATGTGTTTGTGTGGAAGCGAGCTGAGGATATTTTAAACATTTTTTACGCTTTCCTGAGTTGAGAAATTTGTGTCACGCTCTTCCATATATAACCTAAAAACGAAAGACTTTCGGACCTATATCTATACCCTATGTTGGTTGAAGGAATCCGTTCACAAAGCTTAATGCCCTTGTGATACATCCTCTATTGTAACTGCACAATAGTTTTCCTGGGTGAATTGAATCATATGGAAAATGAGATGCAAAAAGATGCTGGAAAAAAAGATGTTTAAACAGTTATTAACAATTGCAAATTTTCATCCCGACCCAAAACTTTTTTTATGGTAGGCTGTAATAACGGAGACGGATAATTAACATCCATAATGGTCCTAGTAACCACGGCCTTTGTATCAAGTGGGAGTGCTTTTTGCCATTACATTATCTATGCTGTTATCTACACAGGTAATTGTTTAAATCGTGTTACATTAAATACAAGAATGATATTGTTAATAACGTAAAACATACAATTACTGATTTTCCTCTTTACTTCACGGGACCTAAACGCACAACCAGTTTCGAGAATACCCTGTATTATACAGGGTGTTAAAACAAGATACGGCCAAACTTACAGGAAACATTCCTCACACACAAATAAAGAAAAATGTTACGTGGACATGTGTCCTGAAACGCTTAATTTCCATGTTAGAGCACATTTTAGTTTCGACAGTATGTACTGTACTTCCTCGATTCACCGCCAGTTGGCCCAATTGAAGGAAGGTAATGTTGACTTCGGTGCTTGTGTTGACATGCGACTCATTGCCCTATAGTACTAGCATCAAGCACATCAGTACGTAGCATCAACAGGTTAGTGTTCATCACGAACGTGGTTTTGCAGTCAGTGCAATGTTTACAAATGCGGGGTTGGCAGATGCCCATTTGATGTATGGGGCAATAGCCGTGGCGCGGTACGTTTGTATCGAGACAGATTTCCAGAACGAAGGTGTTCCGACAGGAAGACGTTCGAAACAATTGATCGGAGTCTTTGAGAGCATGGAACATTCCAGCCTATGACTCGCGACTGGGGAAGACCTAGAACGACGAGGACATCGGCAATGGACGAGGCAATTCTTCGTGCAGTTGATGATAACCCTAATGTCAGCGTCAGAGACGTTGCTGCTGTACAGGGTAACGTTGACCACGTCACTGTATGGAGAGTGCTACGGGAGAACCAGTTGTTTCCGCACCATGTACAGCGTGTGCAGGCACTATCAGCAGCTGATTGGCCTCCTCGGGTACATTTCTGCGAATGGTTCATCCAACAATGTGTTAATCCTCATTTCAGTGCAAATGTTCTCTTTACGGATGAGACTTCATTCGAACGTGATCAAATTGTAAATTTTCACAATCAACATGTGTGGGCTGACGAGAATCAGCACGCAATTGTGCAATCACGTCATCAACACAGATTTTCTGTGAACGTTTGGGCAAGCATTGTTGGTGATGTCTTGATTGGGCCCCATGTTCTTTCTTTGTGTGTGAGGAATGTTTCCTGAAAGTTTGGCCGTACCTTTTTGTAAAACCCTGTATCCACTTCTGGAATCGTCAGCGTGGGGGCTATCTGTAGTATTATGATTTTAGCGATCCTACAAGGTGAAAATTTATTCAGTATTCGTACCCTATACTTCTGATTTACACCTAAGTGAGCCAAGGCTATGGAAATACCGATCCGTATAAATGTGGAGGATTGTTGAGGGGGATGGTTGCAGTGATTTGCAGCACATGAAGCTTCCTGTCAAACTGAGCTATCCGAGCACACCTATTGCTCCAGCTCAAACTTCAGTCTTACATCTACATCCATACTCTGCAAACCACCGTGAAGTGCATGGCGGAAGAAACTTCACATTGTACCAGTTATTGGGACTTCTTCTCAATCCACTCACGCATGGAGCGCAGGGAGAATGATAATTTAAATGCCTCTGTGCAGGTTGTAATTAATCTAATTTTGTATAAATTTAAGGTGGTTGTGGGAGAAAGGAAAGGAAAGAGAAGGAATTCACGATGTCAGCTTCATCGGAACATTATGCAGAGTCAGTGGCGTCGAATGAAAATGTGTGTCAGACCGGGATTCTAAACGGGGATATCTTGCTTAGTAGGCACCTGCGTTAACCGCTGCGCCACCCGCGAACTCACTCGATACGCCTCTCGGCCTACCCACATTCCCACCTATCACCATCTCTCCACAGACCCCGCCCATGTCCTCCATGCTCGCTACTTTGAGATTCCTGCTGTAGATCGAACGTGACTATGCACCTCGCACTGAAGACGGTGGATTCATAGCCCATCGAGGCGACTCAGTTTTATGAATGTGTCGTGTGTCTTCTTTCGTCCGAAAGAACAGACACCACGCATTTATATAATCTAATATTGTCCTCACAAGCCTCATGGAAGCAATACGAAGAGGGTTGTAGCATATTGCTGGATTCACTATTTAAAGCTGATTCTTGAAAATTTGCAAGTAGACTCTCTCGGGATAATTTGCATCTCTTCGGGTACCTGTCAGTACAGTTTCTCCAGCAACCCTGTGACACTCTACCACGTGTCAAACAAACAGTAACCATTTGTGCTGCTCTTCTCTGTATATGTTCAGTATCACCTGTTGGTTCTATTTCGTACGAGTCCCACACACTTGGGCAATATTCTAGGATAGGTCGCACAAATGATTTGCAAACAATCTCCTTTGTAGACTGATTGCATTTCCCAAGTATTCTACCTATGAACTGAAGCCTGCCATCTGCCTGACCTACGACTGAGCCTCTGTGAAAAATTCCATTTCATATCCTTGCAAAATATTACACCCAGATATTTGTATCAGTTGAACGATTCCAACTGTCACTCGTTGATAGTGTACTCGTAGGTTTATACGTTTCTTCTATGCCTCTGTTGTACCTTCCATTTCTCTTGCATACATTTATGGACTAGCACCCAATTTGGATGTGTCAGGAAGCTTGATTTCTGCACATGCTCCTAAACAGAGTGAAAGATTCGTTCTTCACATAATCTTTTCACCCCAAAATGTATCTTCGCCCAGCAGCGGCGTGTATGCAGATTTGGTACTTCCTCCTTCATTAAAACTGTGTACCAGAAAATAAGTCAAACCCATAACCTTTGCCTTTGAAAGGTGAATTTCTCTATCATTGTCATTAAGCCATTGTTTGACATATTCTCTTTCCATTAAATGCTATCCTAGCACAGTATCCAGATACGTCTCTCAATAATAAAACTGTAGCAAATAAATACGAATACTGTGAAAAAAAAGTAGTAGGCTCTAATAATTGCAAAATATCTACAAATATTGACGTGTGAGACAGTGCTCTTTGGTAATTACGTCTTATATAACTTAATGATTCACTTTGAATGTAACAAACTACGTAGAAAAGAGCTAAATTATCACCTGTGAAATTGTCCGCAGAAAGATACATTTTAGAAACAAATAGTTATTCTAAAATTTGGCCGCATTAGTGACAGTGGCACGGATAGTGCTGTTTGTAGCTGTTTGTAACTAGCTAGTCCAATGATCCAGCCTACTCCGGGTCGCTACAAGTCAGAATGGGCGAGAGAAATGTTTAAGGAAAGGGTAGAACCACGCCTGGGCGTACAGTGATAGTACTAACAGGTAGTTTATTCACGCAGCCTTATACAGCACTCCGGCCGGCCTCAGGATCGTAATGTGTGTATGCAAACACAGTTGACTGCGGAATGTGCTGCCACTCCTATTATGCCGGTGACGTCCACTGTCCTGGGTCGCAGGCGGCTGCTACCAGCCAGCGAAGAACGAGCGCTGTCTGCCCAGGCCCTCCGAAATTTGGCCAGCTATGCACCCCCACGAGTACTCCTTGTCCACATGTCGCGCTCATGGGTGCAATAGCCGACACTAGATGTCCTGATGACAAACAGCAATGCCCCGGAACCCCCAGGGGTAGACCAGGACAGTGCCGGTGACGTCTAGGTGGCTAGAAGGCCGCGAGGGAGTGGCTAGGAGGCCGCAAGGTCGTTCCTCCCCCAGTCATACCATAGACAGCTTGCAGTTCGTCAGCCAAAGTCCCTCAGAGGGCGAAGGTTGGCCTGACACAAGCTCTCCGCATCGGTAGAATTTGCCAAATCCCGCAGTCGCCCTGGCACAAGTACTTCGAGCATTGTATTGGAATTCGTGTTAATCAGCGAGTAGGGAGCCAACATATCTTCATCGTCCAGGACTAGCTTTGGTTTCTCTAGAACACAAAAGCCCTTCATTCTCTCCTGTTCGTGATGCAGACATAATGGCAACATGAGTGAATGCCTTAGCTCGATTATTTATACCCTTGTATCTAAGCTCGTGACATAGTCCTATCGCGTGAAGGGGAATGGGTAGGTTTGCCATACTCTTGTCCTGTCAGCTTTTCCTTCGCTCGCTCAGCCTCGAGCACGAGTTGTTAGACCCGGTTAAATTAGCGACGCGTGAGTTTCTCTGCAGCACGCACTTGCTCTGAGTTACAAAATATTACCTCACTCTTCGTCACACTGTGTTGTGGCGTCCACAGTTCTATGCATCTCGGATGTGACCAGTGTCACAAACCCCGTATGACTGGAGTGTTTTGACGTAATGTCAACAGTACTGTCCAGTGGTTTATTTGATTAGCACACCAGCCAGTATGGCCTCTACTGCCTCGCCGTGGCTGGAATCAAACTTTAAAAACTTACAATTCGCGCGCCAAAATTTTTGAGGTGCAGCACTGTCTAGTGCTTCATCATGTAAAAGGTTCTCCTATTCTCGCTCATCCATGACACATACTAAGACAAAGAAAACTGCGAACCACGAAGAAATTATCCGATGCCGATGGAAATCGGCATATTCGATGTATATGTAGAGATAAACAAATGATTACAGTTTCAGAGAAATTGGATGATTTGGTCAAGAAAAAGAGCTTCACAAGCTGAGGAGGCCAATAATATAGTGGTGCACCTCTGGCCACTATGCAAGCAGCTGTTCGGCTTGGTATTGATTGACAGAGTTTCTGCATGTCGTCCTGAGGGATATCGTGCTAAATTCTGTCCAATAGGCGCGTTAGGTCGTCAAAATCCCGAAGTGGTTGGAGGGCGCTGTTTATAATGCCCCAAACGTTCTCAATTGGGAAGAGATCCGGTGACCTTGCTGGCCAATGTAAGGTTTGGCAAGCACAAAGACAAGCAGTATAAACTCTCGTCATGTACAGGCGGGCATTGTCTTACTGAAATGTAAGTCCAGGCCACCCTGCCATGAAAGGCAACAAAACGGGGCGTAGAATATAGGCGATATACCGCTGTGCTGTAAGGGTGCCGCTGATGACATTCAAAGCGGTCCTCCTCTGAAAAGAAAGGGCAGCCCATATCATCGCTTCTGGCTGTTGGGCCGTATGGAGGGCGACAGTTAGGTTGGTTGGTGTGTGAGATTGAAGGGACCAGACTGCGATGGTCATCAGTCCCTAGCGACAGTCAGGTAGGTACCCCACCGTTGTCCTGGGCGTCTCCAGACACGTCTTTGGCCTGTAATATTACTGGCTGGAGTAGAATTGTCTTCAGTGATGAGTTCCGCTTCGAACTGAGCCCCGATGACCAGCGAAGATGTGTCTGGACAACTGTGAGACACAACCTGACTGCCGCCCGCCATACGGTCCGACAGCCAGGAGTGAGGGCCTGGATTGCCATTTCATTTCATAGCAGGATCGCTTTGGTTGTCATCTGCGGCACTGTTACATCGCAGCGGTGTGTTAACGAAATTCTACGCACCGTTTATTTGCTCTTTATGGAAAGCCGTCCTGGGTTAACATTTGAGCAATATAATGGCCACCCACACACACGGTTGGTGCTTGTACTGCTTGTCCTCGTGTTTCCCAAACCCTATTTTGGCTAGTAAGGTCGCCGGACCCCTCGCCAGCTGAGAACGTTTGGAGCATTTGTGAGTAGAGCCTTCCAACTAGCTCGTAATTTTGAAGATCGTGGCTGGACAGAATTTGGTCCGATATCCCTCAGGAAGACATACGAGGTGTGTTTTTTAAGTAAGGTCCGTTTGAACATAAATACACAACGAAAGGTTATTTCAAAAAAGTAAATTTATTTTCAGAAAGTACATACTTCACTCTATTTTTCGACATAGTTGCCAAGTTTGTTGAAACACGTATCATACCTCTCAACCAATTTTAAAATACCCTCTTCATAAAAACTTTCCGCCTGCTCCGATAACCAAGAGTTCATTGCCGTTTTCACGTCGTCATCATTGTAACGGTTGCCACTGAGATGTTGTTTGAGGTGGAGGAACAGATGGTAATCGCTCGGCGCAAGATCAGGACTGTAGGGTGGGTGGTCTAAAGCTTCCCAGCCAAAACTGTCCAATAAATCGCGGGTCTGACCTGCAGTGTGAGGTCTTGCATTGTCTTGAAGAAGGACAATTTCCTTTGTCAGCATGCCGTGTCTTTTGTTTCGAATCGCTCTGTGTACCTTTCTCAGGGTTTGGCAGTATGCTTCTGCATTGATAGTGGTTCCTCGTTGCATGAAGTCGACCAACAAAACACCATTCCTATACCAAAACACCCATGCCATGATTTTGCGCTGGGACAGTCTGTTTTCCTTCACCTTTACAGGCGAGTGTGTGTGTCTCCATTCTATGCTGGTTGCTTCGATTCGGGCATGATATGCGAATCCAATGTCTTGTCTCCAGTTACGATCTGACTAAAGAAGCCGTCACCTTCTTCGTGATTACGAGTCAAGAACTTCATCGCACACTCAAATCTTTGGTTTTTGTGGTCCTCTGTTAGGAGTTTCGGGATCCAACGGGAGCACAGTTTCCTAAACTTTAGGTGTTCAGTAACAGTGTTGTAAGGCACTGATCTTGACACTTCAGGAAATTCGTTTGAGAGACCTGTTATTGTGAAGTGCCTGTTCTCACGAATCCTCGCTTCAACTGAAGCCACCAAATCGCCTGTAATCAAAGAAGGGCGACTGGAGCGGTCCTCATCATGAACGTTGTCACGGCCATCTTTGAACTCTCGTACCCACTTACGCACTTTGCTTTCACTCATAACAGTATCACCGTACACTTCACAAATCTGTCGATGAATTTCTGCAGCAGACAGGTTCCTTCCAGACAAAAACCATATCACTGAGCGACCCTCACACGCGGCGGGCGAGTTGATAGTCTTAAACATTTGGACAGCACAGAACAGAACCGTACAGGTTAGCTTCAGACCTTAAACTGAGCGCAGCTGTTCCCGAGGCATGTCGGTACACGACGCACGGGCTCGTTGCGGTATGCGCGCGAACTACAAGTGTCTACAACAAAACGGATCTTACTAAAAAGAAAACACGCCTCGTACAACTACTCTATCAATCAATGCCAAGCAGAATAACTGCTTGGATAAGGGCCAGAGGTGAATAAGTCTATTACTGACTTGCTCAATTTGCGAAGTTCTTCTTCTTGAATGCATCCAATTTTTCTTAAATTGTAATCAGTTGTTTGTCTCTACATGTAAATCATATTTCTGCCTGTGTTAGAGCGTATATGTCCTTTCCCCGGGATGTTCCATTTCTTCAGTGTGTCCTTTGCTCTGTGGACGACAGTTTGAAACTAGTTGAGCGGTTTCGATGAGACCAGGTTTCTTCATTGCCATGGGATGCGCTCTCTTTGCGGCCAACACTTTTCAGATAGTTGGGAAATTTATAGTTTTATAGTTCAACCCAGCTTTCATTATATCTATGTTGAGTAGGTCTTTATGGTACAGGAAACTGTTAACAGACGTCACAGTTAGTGGCGAAGAATAACTTTCATGAAGGCGATGATGGCCTCTCAGTACTTGGAGAAATCTTGCGTCACAGCACAAATCGAGCTGTACTTGCAACGGAATGACGTTTGTGTGTCTACTTTCGTCTCAGATCTATGAGTATCTTTCTTTTAGGGTAACACTGGTCTTTCTGGCTGGAAATGATTTTTACCATATGGGTCAACTGAGCAGCGTAGCACTATGACAGATGTGCTTACTGCTTTAAGGTGAGAGAGTCCTCCCCGACCCACTCCCCGTAATCCTCTCAGTTTGTAAAATAGTGGGTTGTGAGACGAGACCGTTACCTTGAAACTGTAACTGTGGTTTTGAAGTGGAATTTGTAGCTGCATTTCTAAACCCGAAGTTTAGGTGAGTCGTTGTGTGTCACATCTTTTCAAACCCACTTCATTTACAGTTTCTGTGATATTTTATTGCTTTTTTTAATTAAAAAACGCATTCTGGGTTTTTAAGGTTGTTATCCATTGACATAAAAACATCGCAACACGAAGAAGGGGTTGTGCGACATAAACGAAAGTTGGTAGACGTGTTTCTACAAGAACATTTGGCCACGAAGCTAAAATAAATCTGCGAAATCATTAAAGCAGCGGGCCCTGTACAGTTGTATTAACTCAAGGAAAGAGAGAATGCGTCTGTAAATCTCTGCTCCCAAAAGAAAGAAGAAAGATGATTTAATGCATCGTGATCAGGAAAGACAAAATGTTCTCATCAACATAATTATGTTCTACAACGCATTTGTAGTGAGATACAGACGCTACAAAAAACGTTATTCCGTGTCCTTCCACCGATACATTCTATTGTGACACATTTGTTGTAAAGGCGCTTATACCATCCATATGTAGTACTAAACAAACGTGTCTAGGCCTGAAATACTCAGATGGTACCTGTTATCGTACATGGTAACTGGATGTGCGTATACCAAAGGCTGAAACATCCTCAAGCACAGCGAGTAGTGAACGGCGAAACAAGGCAAGTAGCTGATCGCATATGAAACATTTATACATTGTTCAAACGGATAAGAATGTGACATGTTGTTCAGGTATGGTGGTACAACGAAAAAGCGCTTGGCGTGAAGCTGCACGCCTGTATAGGCAAGGTAGAATGCTAAAAATTATTGACTGCCTCTATTAATGAAAACTTGAACTGGGAGAAACTTATTACTGAGCTTCTCAACAGTTAAGTTCAGCTAATTCTGTTCTTCTAAGTGGTAGCCTTCGAAACAAAAGATCAATCTTCTAACATATTTACAATAAATAATGTCTTATGGACTAATTTTCTGGGGTCATTCGTGACTTAGAAAGCAAGCACTGATTGCGTAAAAGCAAGCAGTAAGTATAATTTGTGGTATTCTCCCGCAGTCATCTTGTAGGTACCTCGTAAAGAAGTTACGTATTTTAACTTCAAAAAATATAGGGTGTTTAAAAAAGTATCACATATTTTTACAAGAGGTAATATTGGTCAAAACCAGAAGAAAACTTCCTATAACGACATGTTCGGACACCAGTAGCTATTGAGATATCAGGCAATCTGTCCTGTCACTCCCATCTGCCTGTTTTGTAGAAATAAACACTATAGGCAATCCTGAATGTGATTACCACAAATCCTGACACATCCTTCAGCCCTTCTTCGTAATAAATCACGCACTTTTTCAAACACACCTGGCTCCATTCAGATTAAGTTACATGCGTTGGTCAAAGGCTCCTATAACGTCGGCACATTTACTTCGAATTGGGCACACACCAATGCCCTTAAATGTCCCCATAACCAGAAATCTAACTAATTCAGGACCACTGAACAGACGGACCATGCTACCGGACCTTCTTAACCAACCTTTCGCCCGTGAAACGTACGTACTTTCGTACGATCCGTAGAAAAGGGTGTGATGCTCCGTCGTGCGTAATCACTGTCGTTCTCTTCCTGCAAAGGTAACGTTCTCCTATAATGCTGGTAATTCATCGCGCAGAAATCGGTGATACATAGTACCTGTTAATCTGTTGGCAAAGTGTATGGTCCCATGAGTCTGTCATTGACAATTCCTGCCCATATATCGATACTGAAGCGATCGTGGTTCCTCACTTCCATGGCTGCCCACACGTGTGTATTGTGGTAATTTACTATGTTATTTCTTGTGAGCCTTCGAATACTATACAATACTCATCACAGGTACAGTGAGCCATATCTCAACAGCTGTTGGTTTCCAGACGTATGTTATAGGAACTTTTGTTATAGTCTTCGTGCTTGTCAAACCCTACCTTGCCCAGCAAGGTCGCCGGATCTCTCCCCAAATGAGAAAATTTTGAGCATTCTGGGCGGGGCTCTCCATCCAGCTCGGGATTTCGTCGATCTAATGCGCCAATTGGACAGAATTTGGCTCGATATCCTTCAGGAGGACGTTCAACAACTTTATCGATCAATGCCAAGCCGAATAACTGCTTAGATAAATGCCAAAGGTGGACCAGTCTATTATTGACTTGATCAATATGTGAAACTCTTTCTCTTGAATAAATCATCCATTTTTTTTCTGAAACTGTAGTCATTTATTTGTCTGTATATTTACATCACATCTACCTATTTCCGTCACATGCGGATAGTTCCTTCGCGGTACGTCGTTTTTCTTTGTCTTAGAGTGTGCAATAGTCTCTTGCTGCAGGCAGGTGTTAATCCCCAACGGATGCTGGCCAGTTAACATAAACACTGATTTTAAGACTCAGTGTGTGACGCGATATTATCCATGCAACAACGGTGACTGAATGACTCAGCGTCCTAGAACTTCTTGCAAATCACGCTGGTTACACTAATGGAAAATGTGCTCCTAGCAGAACGCCGAGCCCCGTGATTCATATATGGGGGCCTAACATATATCAGTTAGTGAGTACGCCATCTTTTGGACGACTGCTTCCCAAGAAGGTAGATCTAACGTTGAAGTTCATGGCACTGGCCTATCCGATATGCCTGTCAGAACGTCCCCTATGATGTGGCTACTGTAAGTTTTGTAGCGCTTAGCGTGCAATTCAGAAACAACACTTGGTGCGACATGTTTATTATCTTGATCCAAGGAAGTATTTCCCAATGTTTGTTACAAATGATTACAAACATCTTCTATAAACGATAACAGATGTTGCAGTACTCTTACCAAGCATCGGATACAGACATGACTCTATAGCCGAGGCCACTATTGGACACTAGTGCGGTGAAAGTCAACGACGAGACAACCAATCTGACACACGGCTGTGAGAGATCATTACTAATTGGAGGGCAAGGTGAGGAGAGATAGCAAACTACATTTTCTGATTATCAGACTTTGTGTAAATGTCTTTCATTAAATTCCAAATCTGTCCAACGAATCTCATCGAGCGAGCGCATGTGATGCTGTACCGGTGATCCGTCTGCACGTGGAATCTCTTTGACATTCCTTGGGCGGAGTAGGTTATGTGCTGGTACCGCGTTTCATCCTCTCTCTTTGTCATTAGTGAAATAAATACAATATTTCACTTCATATGCACTCATGCCAGACAAAAAAATGGCTCCAAGCACTATGGGACTTAACATCTGAGGTCATCAGTTCCATAGAATTAGAACTACCTAAACCTAACTAACCTAAGGACATCACACACATCCATGCCCGAGGGAGGATTCGAACCTGCGACCGCAGCAGCAGCAGCGCGGTTCCGGACTGAAGCACCTAGAACCGCTCGGCCATGCCAGACATATACATTAGTCACATTGTAGTCACAGCACTCACACTGAGCTGTACGACGTACCGACCACCTGACTTCGTATATGCCGACAAGACAGCCGTGTGTAAGCATCGTCGGCCCAAGTACAATCTCCCGGAATACTGCTAGCTGATGGACACCTGAACACGTGCTGCTCTCCCTATGTAGCCCGTTGCTGTCATTTTTATGTAACAAGGGTTAAAATAAGTCCCCTCTGTATCCCTCCCACTGGTGTATGTGGTGCTGATCTATTTCTTGATGGATCGTTCGTTGTGAGAGTACCAATATCACGAACTTCTCTGACTCACAGTTTATGTAATTTTCAGAAAAAATTGTTGTACTTCTCTTATTTAATGGGAATTTGTTTATTTACAGTTAATTTGACCAATAAATGCATAATGTATGTGACGATACAAAAAAACTGGTTGGTGCGTGACGTACATTGTGAGGTGGCACATGGGATAAGACACCACACGCGTTTTGAGTAGAGAAGTTTCTGTAACGAAAGATCCTTCAAAAGTTGGTGGAAGACGATGTGTTGGAAGGTTGACATGCTTGTTGGCACTCAGTGAATAGCGTATAAAAAATTGTATGTAAGATGATTGCCTCATTATTTCTACTACACACTTACACTCCATTGACGGCACCGACGTTGCACTTGGAAGGAGGTGTTTACCTACCTATATGAATATTCTCCAGTATAACTTTTCTATGGTTAGTGAAGGTTACTTCGTCAGTAAACAAGATACACGACATCTCCAGCATTAATGAAACCTGACAAAGTGCCAAGTAGCTGGTCGCGTATGAAACATTGTTCAAACGGATAAGAAGGTAACAAAATCGTTTTCATGTAGCTCTTGATGAAAAGGGATACGATACATGTGGCCGAGCTGTTCTAGGTGCTTCAGTCCGGGACCGCACTGCTGCTACGGTCTCAGGTTCGAATCCTGCCTCGGGTATAGATGTGTGTGATGTCCTTAGGTTGGGTTGGGTTGTTTTGGGGAAGGAGACCAGACAGCGAGGTCATCGGTCTCATCGGATTAGGGAAGGAAGTCGGCCGTGCCCTTTCAAAGGAACCATCCCGGCATTTGCCTGGAGCGATTTAGGGAAATCACGGAAAACCTAAATGAGGATGGCCGGACGCGGGATTGAACCGTCGTCCTCCCGAATGGGAGTCCAATGTCTAACCACTGCGCCACCTCGCTCGGCGCGATGTCCTTATAGTCCAGTCAAATTGCAGATATACCTTGCAAAAGGTGGGGTAGAAGAGTTTATTTTTTCAACTCGTTCATATGGTTGGAAAGACTAGAAAACCGAGTTTTGCCAACAAAATTTCGCTTGGGAAAATTTTCTGCAGTCAAAAAACTTGGAAAATTTCGGCCTTTTTTCAGTTTTTTTCAAAATATCTCAGTTTCATTTGCTCCTATCGCTTTAACGTCTATTTTCTTTTTTAAAGAGCACACAATTCTCTACAAATTTGATTCTTGCCATTTTTTTTCTACTCCCAATATCTAAGGCGCTACAGCGCCTCAAAAAATACCAATTTTTCAAATTTTGAGCGTAGTGGCAAGATACCTTATTTTTTAACAGTATTTTTTCAGTTTCTGTTTGTGTAGTATAAATACATTATACATCATGTTATATGTTGGAATTTACCACCTCACTTTCAGGTATTCAATTTCTCTGTATGCAACATGAGGATTGCTGGGCACCCAACTATTGTGATTCTTACATCACTACCTGAAGTGCACTATGGGCCACCTCAGCCCTGGTATTTGTAAAACTATAAATATAAAAATACATCATTAAGAGACTTAGACACACACACGCACACGCACACGCACACACACACACACACACACACACACACACACACACACGCACACACACGCACATACATATATACAC
Source organism: Schistocerca serialis cubense (assembly GCF_023864345.2). Taxonomy (NCBI): domain Eukaryota; kingdom Metazoa; phylum Arthropoda; class Insecta; order Orthoptera; family Acrididae; genus Schistocerca; species Schistocerca serialis. The sequence continues at coordinate 224,946,840 of NC_064640.1, forward strand.
GCACACAAAATAAATTGTCTCAGGAAACTGAACTATTATTAGCTGCAATAGGCAACCTAATTAGGTAGGTAATTATTCTTGTGTATAAAAGCCACACAGTTGACATTAAAAATAAGTAGCTTTATTACAATTAAAATGCATTGTCAGTTACTAAAAATGTTGACAGTTCTGGGTATGTAATACTTGTAATATCGCACATTAACGCACTTGAGACAGATATTAGCATCACTTCCAACGTTTTGATGGGCCAGGTTCCTCAGTGTCACCAGAAATACCTTGAGTTACGGATTCATGGTCTGTACCTAGAGTTGATCCCAAATTGACCTCTTCCTTAAACAGCGAGTCAGCCTCCGCAAGTTCGTTGATTTCGTCAGCGGTTTCCTCAACATCCTCCATAACATCATCTTCACTGTCTTCATATAAAAATTTTGGCACGTTTTCACATTTGACCCCAATACATTTCTTGCAAACTGAAGAACATTTCAAACCCGCTTTTCTGCAGGAGCACGCACCGCCACAGTTCAGCTTGCATGAGCATGAAACAATGTGAAGAAGTGGTTCAGGTGCTGGATCTTGGCTCATTATAACGGGTATTGGACCGTGGTCACTGTGATTCCAGCCCCATTTTTCAGGGGGCTTCCAATTTCCCATCCAACTTTGGACTTGTTCGTAAGTCCGCAACGAATGATGTTGTGCAGCATCTAGTGTAGGTGACAACCGTGTAAGATTCAGTTTGCTTTTTGTGGCAGACTTGTCGAATAGCTGGTACCGCAAATGGTCTAGTGTGTGGGAACTGCTGACAACTCCACTATACAATGCAATAGTAACCTGTTCTGTTGCTGTTATTATTTCTTCACGGGTAGCATGTGGTTTATTGAACGTGCAAAGCGCTGAGGTTAGGTGTTCATTTTTCGCAACAATATTGCAGCACTTAATTTTTCTTTGACCAAAAAAAGCGGATGTTGTGTCACATCCGCTAAAGGCGTGAGTGAACAGAATATATTCACTGTCAAACTTGTAAGATGCAGTGGAAAACCACTTGTCCTCTGCATTTCCTCTTCCTGGCTTTAAGAAAAATAAGTTTTCAATGCCTTGCCCCAAACCGGTCATGAGCACAAGCAGGTCAACATCTTCTCCGACAATGATAATACTTCCAAAATCTTTGGTTCTTGAAATGACAGATGTTACAATCATAACGTCAGCATCTTCTTGTGCCTGGTGCACTTCAACGCTACACTCCAGAAATTCCTTTTTAAGAAGTGTGATCAAACGCATCTTGTTTCGTTCGTTGTACAAGAACTTGTCCTGAGGGACTTGGTTCACCATCTCTGATTCAACCACAACCTCAACTGAAGAATGTTTTTTGGACCTACGAATCCTCTCAGCACTCTTTGTGCTACATTTGTCTCCCTCACATGGATACCCATCAAATACAATAGCAAATTGAGGTCCAAATTGACGTTGTAGGTAAGAAACATAGCTTTGGGCTATTGACTTGAAGCAAACATTTCGAGTCCAAGTCACTTTGTGGATAAGGTACCCTCCATCAAAATTTCGTTTGGCATATGGCAGTCTTAACTGCTTGGTTAACAAGTCATCAGAATTCCCTTTTCAACATAAGAAGCATTTCTCTTTTAAACTGAACTGACCTTTTTCCTGCGACCGACGTAGCACGCCTGTTGGTTCCTGAGGATGTCAAAGGTTAGCTGCTATCATTCTCTCATTAATGTACTTCTTGTAGCATGTTTCATGCACCGTCACTTCACTGAGCGTTTCCAAAAAACGGGTGTGAGCAGACTCCCTGCGTTTAGCACTACAATCGTTAAGTGTGCTCAGTCCTTTCTTTTTCACATTGCATCCACCACTCACCACAGTTTTTTCTGAAATGAAACACAAATTCATGTCAGACATACTCATTTTCAGCACCACAACATATACTGAATGGAAGCGACTCCAAACTGTAGGACCCTTATTGTTGTGTGCTAATAGCTGTCAGCGCGCTGTGAACAATCACCAGAGATAATCGCTTCCCGCCCGCCTGAGAATAAATACGCTTTTGTCCGCTAAAGAACAACTCCTACATACTTTTTCTTATAACTGATCATTAACGTCAATCAACTGTAGAAAATTTACAGCACCTGCGTGCAATCGTATTACATATTGTAACACAAATAAACTTCACGCAATCCGACGTGAATGTGTTCGTAGTTACTGAATATGATGCTGTTTGTCCTGGCCCTGCAGCAGAGTGAGATGGTAAATTCCAATTAATAACATTACGAGTAATATGTTTATACTACACAAATAGAAACTGAAATAACAGTGTTCAAAAATTAGGTAATTTGCCACTTTGCTCGAAATTTGAAAAATTGGTATTTTTTGACGCGCTGTAGCTCCTTAGATATTTGGAGTAGAAAAAAAGGTAAAAATCAAATTTGTAGAGAATTTTGTGCTCTTTAAAAAAGAAATTAGACGCCAAAGCGATAGGAGCAAATGAAACTGAGATATTTTGAAAAAACTGAAAAAAGTCCGAAATTTTCGAATATTTTTGACTGCAGAAAGTTTTCCGAAAAGAAATTTTGTTGGAAAAACTTGGTTTTCTAACCTTTCCAACAATATGAACGAGTTAAAAAAATAAAATCTTCTACCCCACCTTTTGCAAGGTACAGGCTTTTTTTCTGACAGTTTCACTGGACTATTAGGTTAGTTAGGTTTAAGTGGTTCTAAGTCTAGGGGACTGATGACCACAGATGTTAAGTCCCATAGTGCTTAGAGCTATTTGAACCATTTTTGATATGATACAGATGGAGTATTTGTCGGTGAATAATATAGTGTTCATTAGATCTAATTATGTCACTTTCTCTCGTAACAGATGAGAAGGAAATGTGTCGATCAATAGCTACGGCTGCTAGAAAATTAACTTCGCCATTTATTCCGGCCACGAGTTTATTTCGAACAAGTTCGTGAACTTATTTGTACCGTGTGATACTTAAATCATGTAGGAGCTTGGTAAATTGTTGTCCTGGTGGTTGTTGTCTATGCAGGTAATATTCTCCATACATAAGGATCATTTCGACTTTCTCAGCCGTTCTAAACACCAAAAAATCTAACTTGCTCCGTACAATTGACTTCAGTGGTGCACTAGCACAAGACCAGGGAAAATGGTTCAAATGTTCAAATGTGTGTGAAATCTTATGGGACTTAACTGCTAAGGTCATCAGTCCCTAAGCTTACACACTACTTAACCTAAATTATCCTAAGGACAAACACACACACCCATGCCCGAGGGAGGACTCGAACCTCCGCCAGGACCAGCCGCACAGGAAAATGGTTCAAATGGCTCTGAGCACTATGGGACTTAACATCGGAGGTCATCAGTCCCCTAGAACTTAGAACTACCTAAACCTAACTAACCTACAGACACCACAAACATCCATGCCCGAGGCAGGATTCGAACCTGCGACTATAGCAGTCACGCGGTTCCGGGCTGAAGTGCCTAGAACCGTTCGACCACCACGGCCGGCGACCATGGAAACATAAGTATCAACATGCCTACTTGATACTCTCGAGGTAAGGTTCGAGTATCTTGCTAGTAGTGGTTCCAATCGCAGGGATAACACTCGTTGAGTGTAATTATCATAGCTCTTTCTTTTTTATTTGGCCTTCAGGATGAATACACTATTTAGCCATCCATAATTATACTATTTAGCCTTCGACGATTACACTACTTAGCCACCAACAATTACAAAAAATTGTTTTCACAAAACATGTAAATGAACATGTGATTTTAAAATAACTGAACAATATTTCTTTACAGTATAGCAGAAATAAAAAAGGAATGACTTCTTACTTTCTAAATGCAGAAATAATAAACAAATTTTTCATTACAAAACATGTTTACAACAGGTTTGTGCAATCAGTATCCTTTGAGACACAAACAATTTCTTTGAATTAACCAGTAAAATTTTTTAAACATGACTGTGTAGTCAGCAACCATTTACAAATTAAAGCAATTACAGCTATGAGTTGTAATTTCTTTAACTTTAACCAATAAAAAATGGTAATTACGCCTGGTCTGCAGCTCTGTGGACAGATGTTAAAATTGGTTCAAATGGCTCTGAGCACTATGGGACTCAACTGCTGAGGTCATTAGTCCCCTAGAACTTAGAACTAGTTAAACCTAACTAACCTAAGGACATCACAAACATACATGCCCGAGGCAGGATTCGAACCTGCGACCGTAGCGGTCTTGCTGTTCCAGACTGCAGCGCCTTTAACCGCACGGCCACTTCGGCCGGCAGATGTTAAAATTGCTAACTGCAGTTAATCTTATCTGAAATCTAACAACTGCTTAATCATTCTTTAGTAAAGGACCAAGAATGTTTGCAGGAAACGGCACCCTAAGCTTTATCGATTCTGTGAGGAGTTATTCCCCATGTTGTTCGAAGTAGGAACAAGCGAAAATTAAATATAACTAATGAACTGTTTGCTATGGAGTACCGCAGTAAGCTCTACATCGAATAAAGTCGCTTCTACTATCAGTTTCGTCAAAAATGTGCGTTGTTGCATTTAATAAATGTACAAGTGATGTTCGTAAACGTATTTCCATCGTTTTTCGAATTACTGTGTAAGTTAACTTTGTGAGCCCCTTACTGTACTTCACTTTTTTGAAAAAAATACTTCAATTGTAGGTATCGTTTCGAAATTACTCTGTCTTGTTTTAGATGATTCATCCGGTGTGCCCTCTACCTAACCTAACCTAAAGCATTTTTCAAAGTAGCACATGGCTATCGAGTCATCTAGAATTTTGCGGTCTTTTAATATTATGCTACCCAGTTCTTCAGCAAATGTTTATTTGAAGGATTTCTTAACATTTCGACAGCGCGAGTAGAAGTATTATAAAAAAAAACATTGTGAGCCTTCTTTGCTAGTAAATGTTGGTGGATTACGTGTGGTGAGATGAAACTACAAGTCTGAAAGTCTTGTATTGCGTGTCATTTCCCTTATAACTAGGCTAATAAAAGGAGTCATAAATACTCTGACATGTCATCATTTATTTGGTTTTGACATTCTTACAGCAGTCGTGTTTGCAGATTAAATTATAGCAATTCGGGTCTTCCTATTACACCCTCTACCACGCCTTCACTGTGGTTTGCAGAGTGTGGATGTAGATACACATTATGCAAACAACGGTTATTCAGTTACGAGCTCAAACGTATTTCAGCAATTTTGTACCACCCTCAGTGGATATTCTTATTACCGGTACAGTCTTATACTCCACATTGTTAGTTATTGTAAGACCATCTTTTCTTTATTTACAAGATGTAAACGATAATTGTTTAAAACGTACCTCAGTAGTGTAGAGGAAGTTGAGACAAACAATTTGATACAGGACACTTCCGGTCTATCAAGTCGGAAAAATATCTCAAATTGGCGTGCAAAAACCATTTAAGCTACAGCCCATGCACATAGCGAGAGATTCTCAATATTCTCTCGCTCTCTTCACGCAAAGTATTAGTCCTAGAGAAAAAATTAATAGGACCTTTCCTGTAGGAGCTTTAATTTAATTTTAAACTGAGATACGTTTTCGCTGTGGCCGTACTTATCGAGTTTATCAAGAAAAACATAAAAAGTGACCTTCAAACGCCAACTCACCCTCTCACCGTTAGTCCTTTTGGAATATTGTTCACGGTACTCCATCCTACCACTGTACAAAGATTTGCGACTATGTGAATTATTTTCTATGGTTGACGTTTTTGATGTTCATTGATTGGGCTATTACGCCACCGGCTTAGTGGGCTACTTCGTTATTAATTTAAACTTTCCAGTAAGGGCAATGAAAGAAAAAAGACGTTTGTAAACGTTACGCAAAACCTAATTTCGTTTAGAATTCGATCTAATCAAACCCTTACAAGCATAACGCTTTCTTAGAAAGGTTAGACAAAACGATTTAATTGCTAATTTGAATCTGCTAACATTCACAAAATTGTGATATAAAATTTACACAAACATCAGTTTAGCAATTTGTAAGGGCACGTCTAAGCTCGTGGCGTAATCAAAAGGTCGAATATGGCAAATAATTTGCGTAGTCAAATTTTTTGTACAGTGGTCCTAGACTAACTCGAAAGTAAAGGCCTTCGGCGGAAACGTGCACCAGTACAAAATTAAACTAAATCAAATTTCCTATTTTTTCTCTAGGACTAATAGTTTTCGCGAAGAGAGCAAGAGAACAATGAAAATCTCACGCGATGCCTATGTATTGTCGCTTAGGTGATCTTTGTAGACCCATTTGATGTAGTTTCCCGAACTGACAGACCACAAGCATCCCATATCAAATTCTTCGTCTCGACTTGCCCTACACCAGGGTTTCCCAAATTGTGTTCCGCGGAACAGCAGTGCTCCATGGGAAGTGCAGAAGTGCGCCGCGAAAAACTATTAACAACTTGGAGGATTTTTGTCTCGCCATTTTGACGATACTAATTACGTTTTTTTAAAAAAATTTTTATTATAATTTCTGTAGTTATGATTTCAAATTGAATTAATCACTGAATAAAACAAGTTTTTCTCGTTTTTAAAAATAAACAAGGTGTTCCATCAAAGTACCAGGATTCTTAAAGTTTGGGAACCCCTCCTCTACACCACCAAGGTACGTTACAAACAGTTATCGTTTATACCCTGTATAGATTTCTATGCCGCAGTTATGTTCATGCCACCGATCCCCGCCTGCATGCTCATCTGAAACACACGCAGAGAGACGGCACATAATTTTACTGAATCACATTCCGAAATACAAACTCCGCAGGTTCACAAAGACACATCCATGTCTGAGCTTGAAAGTGTGATTCAGTACCTCTTTTTTTCCTGTAACAGACGAGCGTGCGCATGAGGACAGAGGACAAATGCCACGAAAATAGCTGTGGCAAGCTGTAAAATTGCAGAAAGATGGTCACGCAGTGCCTAACAGTCTGGAGAACAAGACCGTAATAAAGTACCTACCGAGGATAGCCCCAGGGTGCTGAAACATATTTGGATATAATAGACGGACCAGAGTTCTCATGATTGCCGCGCGTGTTCATTATTTGCACTGTGGTGTTTCATTTAATGGTGCTGTTGCAGGGTACTTACGCGATGCTGTACACCAACATGATAGTGAATGTGACGATACACCACTGCGCCGACACGGTGGGTGGTCTCAGCCTGGCCGTTTACCAGCTGGTGCTGCTGTTCGGGGCGCCGGGCGTGCTCATGTTCTTCTGCTACAGCTGCGTCATTGTCGAACTCTGGAAGAGCACGCGCAGCATGCAGGTCCTCACCAACAGCATCAGGTACGCATCTACTGAAATTCTTGTGTGTCCGGCTACACAACACGCACTTCTATTACTTATTTCCGCTCCTTGCCTTTTTCTTTGCCGTCAGAATTTTAATCCCCATCGTTGGTTACTTCTTAAAATGTCAGAAAAGTTGAGAGGAATTAGCAGTAAAGTGACAATTAAGAAATAACCAATGTCAGTTGCTCATGGAATGGTTGTTGGACCTACGCGCAAGGGACATTCCATTTCGAAAATCGATAGGTAATTCAGTATTCCGAGATTCACAGTGTCAAGAGAGTGCCGAAAATACCAAATTTCAGGCGTTATTCTCAGCACGGACAACGCAATGACCGAGGGCTTTCACGTAATGACCGAGAGAAGAAAATTCTAAGAAATTTTTGTCTTACGTCAAAGCGGTAGGTGGATCAAAACAAAATGTCCAGACACTCTGTGGGCAAAATGGTATTGAACCAGAGGATGACAGACTAAAGGCCGAAATACTAAATGTCTTTTTCCAAAGCTGTTTCACAGAGGAAGACTGCACTGTAGTTCCTTCTCTAGATTTTCGCACAGATGACAAACTGGTAGATGTCGAAATAGATGACAGAGGGATAAAAAAACAAAATCGCTCAAAAGAGGAAAGGCCGCTGGACCTGATGGGATACCAGTTCGATTTTACACAGAGTACGCGAAGGAACTTGCCCCCCTTCTTGCAGCGGTGTACCGTAGGTCTCTAGAAGAGCGTAGCGTTCCAAAGGATTGGAAAAGGGCACAGGTCATCCCCGTTTTCAAGAAGGGACGTCGAACAGATGCGCGGAATTATAAACCTATATCTCTAACGTCGATCAGTTGTGGAATTTTGGAACACGTATTATGTTCGAGTATAATGACTTTTCTGGAGACAAGAAATCTACTCTGTAGGAATCAGTATGGGTTTCGAAAAAGACGATCGTGTGAAACCCAGCTCTCGCTATTCGTCCACCAGACTCAGAGGGCCATAGCCACAGGTTCCCAGGTAGATGCTGTGTTTCTTGACTTCCGTAAGGCGTTCGATACAGATCCCCACAGTCGTTTAATGAACAAAGTAAGAGCATATGGACTATCAGACCAATTATGTGATTGGATTGAAGAGTTTCTAGATAACAGAACGCAGCATGTCATTCTCAATGGAGAGAAGTCTTCCGAAGTAAGAGTGATTTCAGGTGTGCCGCAGGGGAGTGTCATAGGACCGTTGCTATTCACAATAAACATAAATGACCTTGTGGATAACATCGGAAGTTCACTGAGGATTTTTGCGGATGATGCTGTAGTATATCGGGAGGTTGTAACAATGGAAAATTGTATTGAAGTGCAGGAGGATCTGCAAAGAATTGACGCATGATGCAGGGAATGGCAATTGAATCTCAATGTAGACAAGTGTAATGTGGTGCGAATACATAGAAAGAAAGATCCTTTATCATTTAGCTACAATATAGCAGTTCAGCAACTGGAAGCAGTTAATTCCATAAATTATCTGGGAGTAGGCATTAGGAGTGATTTAAAATGGAATGATCATATAAAGTTGATAGTTGGTAAAGCAGATGCCAGACTGAGATTCATTGGAAGAATTCTAAGGAAATGCAGTCCGAAAACAAAGGAAGTAGGTTACAGTACACTTGTTCGCCCACTGCTTCATTATTGCTCACCAGTGTGGGATCCGTACCAGATAGGGTTGATAGAAGAGATAGAGAAGATCCAACGGAGAGCAGCGCGCTTCGTTACAGGATCATTTAGTAATCGCGAAAGCGTTACGGAGATGATAGATAAACGCCAGTGGAAGACTCTGCAGGAGAGACGCTCAGTAGCTCGGTACGGGCTTTTGTTGGTTTCGAGAACATACCTTCACCGAGGAGTCAAGCAGTGTATCTCGCAAAAAGACCATGAGGATAAAATCAGAGAGATTAGAGCCCACACAGAGGCATACCGACAATCTTTCTTTCCACGAACATTACGAGACTGGAATAGAAGGGAGAACCGATAGAGGTACTCAAAGTACCCTCCGCCACACATGGTCAGGTGGCTTGCGGAGTATGGGTGTAGATGTAGATGTAGAGCAGCGGCGTTTGCGTAGAGTTGTCTGTGGTAACAAACAAGCAACGCTGCGTGAAATAACCGCAAAAATCAAATTGGGACGTACGACAAACGTAGCCGTAGTTCAGTGCGGCGACATATGCCGTTAACTGGCTATTGCAGGAGACGACCGACGCGAGTGTCTCTGCTAACAGCACGACATCGCCTGCAGCCGACTCCTGGGCTGGTAATGGAATGAGTGTTTGGCGTCATGGGCCGGGAGGCCTCTTACGGGGCAGGTCCGGCCGCCTTGGTGCAGGTCTTATTACATTCGACTCCACATTGGGCGACCTGCACTCCGGATGAGGATGAAATGATGATGAAGATAACACAACACCCAGTCCCGGAGCAGAGAAAATCCCCGACCCAGCCGTCAATCGAACCCGTGTCCCTTAGGACGGCAGTCTGTCACGCTGATCATTCAGCTATTGGGGCGGACTCCTGGGCTGGTGACCATATCGTTTGGACTCGAAGATTAGAAAACCATGACCTGGTCAGATGTGTCCCGAGTTAAGTTGGTAAGAGCTGATGGTAGGGTCCGGGAGTGGCGCAGACCCCTCGAAGCTATTGACCCAAATTGTGAACAAGGCACTGTGCAAGCTGGTTGTGGATCCACAATGGTATGGACTGTGTTGCATAGAATGGAGTGAGTCCCGAACCGATCACTGACTAGAAATGGTTCCGTTCGGCTACCTGGGGAGCATTTGCAGCCATTCATGGACTAAATGTTCCAAAACAACGATGGAATTTTTATGGGTTACAATGCGCCATGTCACCGGATAATGACTGTTCGCGACTGGTTTGAGGAACATTCTGGACAATGCGAGCGAACGATTTAGCCACCCAGATCGTAGCAAGCAATATGAAATTAATTTAAGGCTGTTGTAATACAATGCAGTGAGTCAATGACATTCAAAACATTTAGTAAACGTTTGTGAACATGTCTCCTACTGCATAATGCATTTAAAGATAAGTAAAGTTACTGTTACGAATCAATTAATCGTTCACTCTCACAGACAACTGCAACAACACTTCGTTAGGCAATTGCAGTGTTACAGTTTTAGGATTTCTGAGGGCAACAACATTCTGAAGATTAGATTAGCTTAGATTAATTATACATTCCATAGACCCATAAAAGAGGGAATACTCTTGGGTGTGTAACATGTCAGATAAACACATTACAAAAATGTAATTAGAAAAACTTGAGTTTCATTAATTTTAATGATCCTCAGTCAATAAACAGTAAAATTATATACATTACTTAAATTTCAACTTCTAATATTTACAGGTTTAATACTTGCATCTGCTTTCATTAAATTCATCATTCAGACATTTGCTAGTTTCTTGGCTATTACAACCAAGTATTGTCAAAAATTAAAGTAAATTACTCATTTCAGTGATCCTCAGTTAAGAACAGTCAGATTATGGACAAGATTTAAAATTAAACTTTCACTATTTACAGACTTAAGACTTACATCTGCTTTCCATACATCCATCATTCACACAGTAGGTAGTTACTTGGCTGTTACAACCAAGTATTGTCAAAAATTAAAGTATAATAAAATTTCATTAAAATGGTCTACTGCACTTGTTGAGAAACTCATGGGTAGAATAGGAGTTGCCCACCAAAAATTCTTTCAGATTATGTTTAAATTGTGCCTTGTTTGAAACTAAACTCGTAATGGTTGCTAGTAACTTATTGAAAATATGCATTGCTGAATACTGGACTCCTTTCTGGGCAAGAGTAAGTGATTTTAAATCTTTATGTATATTGTTCTTATTCTTAGTATTGATACTGCGTACTAAGAAGTTAGTTGGAAAAAGACATGTATTATTTACAACAAACTTCATTAAGGAATAAATATACTGAGAAGCTGTGGTTAATATGCCCAATTCTTTGAATAGGTTTTGACATGATGTTCTTGGATTTACACTACTCATTACTCTTATTATACGCTTCTTTACTCTAAAAATTTTTTCTCTGTTTGTGGAGTTACCCCAAAATATGATACCATATGACATAATGGAGTGAAAATAAGCAAAATATGCCAGTTTTTTTTATATTTATATCGCCTATGTCTGACATCATTCGCATTGCATACACAGACTTGTTTAGGCGCTTTAGCAGTTCGTTAGTACGTTGCCCCCAACTGAATTTATTATCAAGTTGTAATCCCAAGAATTTTACACTCTCAACTTCTCCTATTTCCATGTCATCATATTTTATACACACACCAGAAGGAAATCTCTTGGAAGTTCTGAATTGCACATAGTAGGTCTTTTCAAAGTTTAATGACAGTGAATTGGTTATGAACCACTTATTAAAGTCAGTAAAAATTTGATTAGCTGCCCTTTCTAAATTTATATTTGATTTACTATTTATTGCAATGTTTGTATCATCTGCAAATAAGACAAACTTGGCATCTGGTAATGTAACAGATGCAGGTCATTAATATACACAAGAAGCAGTAGTGGACGTAGTATGGAGAGAAACAGAGAACAGACACGAAGTGTTCCGAATGGTGGCAACTTTTAACGACCAGCAGCTATTTCGGGGCCGGTGGCCAACTTACCTTGCCCTAACTATAGATAGTGCCAAATAAGTTGACATTCAGCGGGGTGGCTGATGGAGCGACAATGAATGAGAAAAGCCTTTACGATCGCTCCCATCAGCCACCGCGCCGAGAGTCAACTTAGTCTGCGTGTATAGTACTGTGGGCTCGAAACATACTAATTTATGTAAGTTATCAGTTGACAATAACATCCCCACATATGCGGTCCTAGCTGCCGCCCCACAGCACCAGTATTGGCTCATGAGCAAAAACGTTTGACGACCACTGCTCCAGAGACATTGGTATGACCTCTACTTTGGCGAGGTAAAGTGGAGTGCTGAGGATTCCTGGAAGCCATCATAAGTGTTGTCATGAAAACATCATTAGTAAAACATTCATTTATTGTTCATCAACTTCAAAATCGTGATGATACTCAGAGAAGTACATAAGCTGTACACAGTCTGCGAGGGGGCACGGCAGTCAGTGGAAAGGCTGGCAGTATGTAGCATCGTGCGACCGGTTTTGATGACGGCAGTGATTCTGCAAGGAAACTGACCGCGGCAGCGGGCGGCGGCTCGCAGTGCAGACAAGAGACTTCCTTCCAGCACAGGAAGGGCGCGTGGAATCACGCCGTGGATCCAGAATGGATACGATGGCTCACGGCAGCAACAGTGTCTGCCCACACGAGCAGAGTAAAGCCGTCGCCACACGGACCATGCTGTCGAACGTTAACGATGAGCGTGCCAAGTTCAACGTGCTGCTGAACGCTCAGGAACGATGCGACTTGCGCATAAGGTACGTGGGCCCCAACATGGTATACGCGATCGCAACGCACTCCAGCGGCAGTGGAGGGTTGTTTCTAGTTCGCAAATCCCACTGTTTACTCAACGGACTCGCGTAAAATTCCCACGTTAGCTCTATTAAAACGCACGTTTCCTCTATCGTCCACGAAAAGGAAAGTACCATGTCCAATCAATAAGCACACAGGCTTATAAAAGATCCATTACAAACAGTGCGGTACAAATTTGGAATACTTCTCTGCATAAGATAAACATTATTTCATCATTCCCACATTTTCGTGAAACCCCACGGTCAGTCTTACTTGATCACTGTTCCTACAGAGCAGCAGAATCTTTGCAACATGTGAATTACGAAGCGTAAAAGAAAAAAGGCGCAAAATATCTTTACACAGGTAGCTCAAGCTGTCCTGTTGATTAAGCCAATCGAACAAAGTCACCCCTCAAAATAAGGTGAATTTATATTTACATAACATCAAATATTATAGTATATACTTATATTAAACTAATAATAAAGTATCAGAACCTAATAAAAACGCGAATGTTAGGAAAAAAAGTTCGGAAGTGTCCATACGCGAACCAGGGCCATATTAAACAATTCATCACCAGACAGTGACGCTACTTATTATGCTAATCCAACAACACACCTGTTAAATCTAATCACATTCTCTTACGGCGTGCTGAAAACCTTAATCGTAGATATGTTACTAATTGAAATTTAATTATAACAAATTGTACCAAGAACAATGCGTTTTCGATGGATCTTCCGTGTGTCGCTGCCTTCAAATAGCCTACTCACGCAAGTTACAATAATTCTTTTGCCACGAATATGATGTTTCTCATTATTTTATTGCAACAAATCACACAGTTAAAGAGTTTTCCAGTGATTCTCAATTTACTGGTGCTCAGAAACGGCATATATACATATAGGCTTGAAATGAATGCCAATATGGCGCCTCACAGCTCTGTACTGAAGGGAGACGGCGTGCGTGTGACGTAGGTGACGTTGTGCCATCTCATTAGTCAACGCTCAGACGCTCGCTCAGAATATCTAACATGCCAGATACTGCACTGCACGTTCGGAAAGACTCCCGAACGTGCTGTTCCACGCTATGACGTCAGAAACTCAGCACTCTCAACACTCAACGTTCGGATGCATGAGTCCGTGTGCCAATGGCTTAAGCCGTCGGCACACGGACCGTGCTGTCGAACATTAACGTTGAGCGTGCCAAGTTCAACGTGCTGCTGAACGCTCAGGAACGATGCGACTTGTGCATACGGTACGTGGGCCCCAATGTGGTATACGCGATCGCAATGCACTCCAGGGGCAGTTGAGAGATTTTTGTAATTCGTAAATCACACTGTTTGCTCAACGGGCCCGCGTAAAATTCCCACGTTAGCTCTATTAAAAGGCACATTTCCTCCATTGTCCACGAAAAGGAAAGTACCATGTCGAATCAGTAAGGACACAGGCTTATATAAGTTCCATTACAAACAGTGCAGTACAAATTTGGAATACTTCTCCGCATAAGAATAATAAATAATGTTTATTATTTCATCATTACCACATTTTAGTAAAACCCCAAGGTCAGTCTTACTTTATCACTTTTACAACCCAGTAGCAGAAGCTTTGCAACATGTGAATTACGAAGCGTAAAAGAAAAAGTAGCAAGATATCTTTATACAGGTAGCGCAAGCTGTCTAGTAGATTACGCCAATCGAACAAAGTTACCCCTCAAAAAAACGGTGAACTTATATTTACATAACATCAAATATTATAGTATATACTTATATTAAACTAATAATAAAGTATCAGAACCTAATAAAAACGCGAATGTTAGGATAAAAATTTAGATGGGACAAGACGCAAACCACTGCCCCAACAAACAACGCACTTCAAGACAAGGATTCTTCTCATTACGCTAAGCCAACAACACAGCCTCTCCATCTAATCATAGTATGTTACCCTTGCTGAAAACCATAATCGTAGATATGTTACTAATTGAAATTTAATTATAACAAATTGTACCAAGAACAAAGCGTTTTGGGTGGATCTTCAGTGTGTTGCTGCCTTCAAATAGCCTACTCTCATAATACACAAGTTACAATCATTCTTTTGCCACGAATATGATGTTTCCCATTATTTTCTTGGAACGAATCACAGAGTTAACAATGGGTTTTCCAGTGATTCTCAATTTGCTGGTGCTCAGAAACGGCATATGTAAATATAGGCTCGAAATGAATGCCAATATGGCGCCTCACAACTCTGTAATGAAGAGAGACGGCGTGCGTGTGACGTCGGTAGCGTTGTGCCATCTCCTTGGTCAACGCTCAGACGCTCGCTCAGAATATCTGACATGCTAGATATTGCTCTGCACATTCGGAAAGACTCCCGAACGTGCTATTCCACGCTATGGCATCAGAAACTCGGCACGCTCAACGCTCAACGTTCGGATGCACGGTCCGTGTGCCGACGGCTTTAAGGAGTTTTCCCGTACAGGCAATGGTGCCTGCACAGCCCCAGGCTTGAACGGTAGGCCGCCTGGGTACGAGTCCGGCAGCGGTTAAGGTAGGCCCCCAGGTGGCACTATGGTTGGAGGGCGTTAAGTCCACAGCACTGGACTTAACGTGAACAGCAGTCCCGCAGCTAGCAGTGGCAGAGTCGAGAGGAGATGACCTGTTGCTCCTTGTAGACTCGCGAACTGTCATAGAACCTCCTCAGAGCTAGTGGCTGGTAGACTGAAATACCTCTGACTACAAATGACGATTACTTATACAGGCTTGGGCCATCCTTGTTTAGCTAAAGCATCGGTTTCTATCACGTAAGTCATAACAGGACTGTGGCTCGGATGTAAAACAGTCTAACTCATCCAGTGGCTTCTCTTTTTCGCTGCATTGACAATGTCATGACCGTGGTCCCTCTGCCGTGCTGGGTTATGAAGTAACTGCTCTGTGACTCAGGGGCAGTACTTATCATATCAGCAAGTTGCCCCTGATGTAACTTCACCTGGCCAGCCCGTAGCTTCTTGTATTAGCCATGGCAGGTGTCTCAATTTTACTCACTCATACCCAGCAAATACCTAAGAACGTAGCACAAGCTCCTACGGATATTATGAAAATTTTCTTGCCAGTGCTACAAACTAGGTGCCAGTTTAATTGGTAACAACTTCAAAATAGAAGCCCAGAGAACGGTTCCTAACTAAATATTGACTACAACAGTTCAGTATGTCTCACTGAAGATACAGCACACAGTACCTAGCCGTGCCTTCAAATGCAAGATCATGGACAGTTCACTGGGAGGCCAAATCTGCTAAAAAAAAATCGCGGATCAAGACTAGGCAACTGTGATTTCTAAACGAGATCTCTTATATCCATCACCTGAGTGGCCGGGTACATTACTCGAGTTACAGCATATTTTCGCAGCTTTCCACGGAGAGAAGATTTTGAAGTACAAATAGGTTATAGAAATACTCATATAGTCACACTTTGACAAAATTAACAAAAGCCATTTCCTTGTATGTGAAACCGAGGACTTTGATTGGGATCAGGTGTCTAAACATGAATGCTAAATGCGTGGCTATTAAGAAGAATGCAGCAAGAGGAAACCTGCTCGGAGCTAAGTCTCTTTTAGCATTCACAGATTCAACCTATTGCGCTAACATCGTTTAAACCAAATGATTTTTTTCGTTGTGTATCTGATGTGACCCCCCCCCCTTAAACCATAGACCTTGCCGTTGGTGGGGAGGCTTGTGTGCCTCAGTGATACAGATAGCCGTACCGTAGGTGCAACCACAACGGAGAGGTATTTGTTGAGAGGCCAGACAAACGTATGGTTCCTGAAGAGGAGCAGCAGCCTTTTCAGTAGTTGCAGGGGCAACAGTCTGGATGATTGACTGATCTGGCCTTGGAACACTAACCAAGACGGCCTTGCTGGTAATGCGAATGGCTGAAAGTAAGAGGAAACTACGGCCGTAATTTTTCCCGAGGGCATGCAGCTTTACTTTATGGATAAATGACGATGGCATCCTCTCGGGTAAAATATTCCGGAGATAAAATAATCCCCCTTTCGGACCTCCGGGCAGGGACTACTCGGGAGGATGTCGTTATCAGGAGAAAGAAAACTGGCGTTCTACGGATCGGAGAGTGGAATGTCAGATCCCTTAATCAGGCAGGTAGGTTAGAAAATTTAAAAAGCGAAATGGATAGGTTAAAGTTAGATATAGTGGGAATTAGTGAAGTTCGGTGGCAGGAGGAACAAGATTTTTGATCAGGTGAATACAGGGTTATAAAAACAAAATCAAATAGGGGTAATGCAGGAGTAGGTTCAATAATGAATAAAACAATAGGAACGCAGGTAAGCTACTACAAACAGCATAGTGAATGCATTATTGTGGCCAAGATAGACATGAAGCCCACGCCTACTACAGTAGTACAAGTTTATATGCCAACTAGCTCTGCAGATGACGAAGAAATTGAAGAAATGTATGATGAGATAAAAGAAATTATTCAGATAGTGAAGGGAGACGAAAATTTAATAGTCATGGGTGACTGGAATTCGATAGTAGGAAAAGGAAGAGAAGGAAACATAGTAGATGAATATGGATTGGGGGTAAGAAATGAAAGAGGAAGCCACCTGGTGGAATTTTGCACAGAGCACAACTTCATCATAGCTAACACTTGGTTCAAGAATCATAAAAGAAGGTTGTATACATGGCAGAAGCCTGGAGATACTGACAGGTTTCAGATAGATTATATAATGGTAAGACAGAGATTTAGGAACCAGGTTTTAAATTGTAAGACATTTCCAGAGGCAGATGTGGACTCTGAAAACAATCTATTGGTTATGAACTGTAGATTAAAACTGAAGAAACTGCAAAAAGGTGGGAATTTAAGCAGATGGGACCTGGATAAACTGACTAAACCAGAGGTTGTACAGAGTTTCAGGGAGAGCATAAGGGAACAATTGACAAGAATGGGGGAAAGAAGGAGGAGGAGGAGGAGATTAGTGTTAGACGTCCCGTTGACAACGAGGTCATTAGAGACGGAGCGCAAGCTCGGGTGAGGGAAGGATAGGGAAGGAAAATCGGCCGTGCCCTTTCAAAGGAACCATCCCGGGGGAAAGAAATACATTAGAAGAAGAATGGGCAGCTTTGAGGGATGAAGTAGTGAAGGCAGCAGAGGATCAAGTAGGTAAAAAGACGAGGGCTAGTAGAAATCCTTGGGTGACAGAAGAAATATTGAATTTAATTGATGAAAGGAGAAAATATAAAAATGCAGTAAATGAAGCAGGCAAAAAGGAATACAAACGTCTCAAAAATGAGATCGACAGGAAGTGCAAAATGGCTAAGCAGGCATGGCTAGAGGACAAATGTAAGGACGTAGAGGCTTATCTCACTAGGGGTAAGATAGATACTGCCTACAGGAAAATTAAAGAGACCTTTGAAGAAAAGAGAACCACTTGTATGAATATCAAGAGCTCAGATGGAAACCCAGTTCTAAGCAAAGAAGGGAAACAGAAAGGTGGAAGGAGAATTTAGAGGGTCATATAAGGGCAATGTACTTGAGGGCAATGTTATAGAAATGGAAGAGGATGTAGATGAAGATGACATGGGAGATACGATACTGTGTGAAGAGTTTGATAGAGCACTGAAAGACCTAAGTCGAAACAAGGCCCAGGAACAGACAACATTCCATTAGAACTACTGACAGCCTTGGGAGATCCGGTCCTGACAAGACCCTACCATCTGGTGAGCAAAATGTATTAGACAGGCGAAATACCCTCAGACTTTAAGAAGAATATAATAATTCCAATCCCAAAGAAAGCAGGCGTTGACAGATGTGAAAATTACCGAACTAACAGTTTAATAACTCACAGATGCAAAATACTAACGCGAATTCTTTACAGACGAAAGGAAACACTGGTAGAAGCAGACCTCAGGGAAGATCAGTTTGGATTCTGTGGAAATGTTGGAACACGTGAGGCAATACTGACCCTACGACTTATTTTAGAAGCTAGATTAAGAAAAGACAAACCTACATTTCTAGCATTTGTAGACTTAGAGAAAGCTTTTGAGAATGTTGACTAGAATACTCTCTTTGAAATGCTGAAGGTGGCAGGGGTAAAATATAGGGAGCGAAAGGCTATTTACAATTTGTACAGAAACCAGATGGCAGTTATAAGAGTCAAGGGACATGAAAGGAAAGCAGTGGTTGGGAAGGGAGTGAGACAGGGTTGTAGCCTCTCCCCGATGTTGTTCAATATGTATATTGAGCAAGCAGTAAAGGAAACAAAAGAAAAATTTGGAGTAGGTATTAAAATCCATGGAGAAGAAATAAAAACTTTAAGGTTTGCCGATGACATTGTAATTCTGTCAGAGACAGCAAAGGACTTGGAAGAGCAGTTGAATGGAATGGACAGTGTCTTAAAAGGAGGATATAAGATGAACATCAACAAAAGCAAAACAAGGATAATGGAATGTAGTCGAATTAAGTCGGGTGATGCTGAGGGAATTAGATTAGGATATGAGACACTTGAAGTAGTAAATGAGTATTGCTATTTGGGGAGCAAAATAACTGATGATGGTCGAAGTAGAGGGGATATAAAATGTAGACTGGCAATGGCAAGGAAAGCATTTCTGAAGAAGAGAAATTTGTTAACATTGAGCATAGATTTAAGTGTCAGGAAGTCGATTCTGAAAGTATTTGTATGGAGTGTAACCATGTATGGAAGTGAAACATGGATGATAAATAGTTCAGACAAGAAGAGAATAGAAGCTTTCGAAATGTGGTGCTACAGAAGAATGCTGAAGATTAGATGGGTAGACCACATAACTAATGAGGAGGTACTGAATAGGATTGTGGAGAAGAGGAGTTTGTGGCACAACTTGATTAGAAGAAGGGATCGGTTGGTAGGACATGTTCTGAGGCACCAAGAAATCACCAATTTAGTATTGGAGGGCAGCGTGGAGGGTAAAAATCGTAGAGGGAGACCAAGAGATGAATACATTAAGCAGACTCAGAAGGATGTAGGCTGCAGTACGTACTGGGAGATGAAGAAGCTTGCACAGGACAGAGTAGCATAGAGAGCTGCATCAAGCCAGTCTCAGGACTGAAGCCCACAACAACAAAAACAACAATCTGATGTGAAACATTACTATGGTGAAAATGGTGTTTATGATATCCTGATAATTATTTTAATCGATAAACATACGCAACTACGTGGAACTGCAAATCTGTCTGTGAATGTTATCATAATTCGTACAGTCATATTCTATTTTTTAATCATATTAGTGTGAAGCGCTTTCAGCTTGACTAATTCGAAGAGTAGTTGTTTTAAAACTATTAGAGTTAAAAAGTAGAACTATTAATGGTCAGTGCGAGAAATAACCAAGGAACAACACCACGCTTACTACTTAGCACTACAGTGCTGTTTTCCCAGTGACGCCAAGAGGTGCTGACCATTGGCAGCAATCACAGCGGGCAATGCTGTTCACTACTAGATGCACAAGCTAGTCAATTTGTCCTTGTACTTCAGCTCCCCTAATAACAATTTACTTGGCCTTTTCAGTTTTTTCTTCCCATGTCAGGTCCTTGTCAGGACCTGGCGGATTCTGTGCCACAGGTCAATTTCTGTACTTGTTTTTTTAGACTGTTGTGCGGATTTTCCTCAGTTTCCAAGGTAAATTTTGTTCACCGATGAAGTACATTTCAACAGAGACTGTGTTTTGAATACTTGAAATAGCCACATTCGGGGTCAAGAAAACCCCAAAGCCACATGTACACAAAGATTTCAACACTCCTTTGGCATCAGTGCCTGGGCAAGTATCTATGATGGTCATGTGATTGGACCATACATCCTTCCACCCCACCTAATGGGTGCCAGGTACTTGATGTTCCTGCAGCAGGTGCTGGTGGAATTTTTGGAAGATGTGCCATTGGAGATTCTGAGCAAGTTGTGGTTCCAGCATGATGGTGTGGCAGTATATTTTACAGTTCTTGTCCAAAATCATTTGAACATAATCTACAGGGATAGGTGGATCAGTCGAGGTGGACCACAAGCTTGGCCACCAAGATTCCCCGATTTAATCCTTTGGACATTTTCTTGTGGGGCCACATGAAGATTCTTGTTTATGAGACCCCTGTCCAGTCAGAGGAAGATCTAATTGTATGGATCATGGGTGCAGCAGATGTCATTATCCATACATCACACATTTTGGACAGAGTTTGTGCAAACTTGCTGTGCAGATAAACTGTGTGCACTGAACATGGTGGCCGGCTGGAGTGGCCGAGAGGTTCTAGGCACTTCAGTCTGGAACCGCGAGACCACTACGGTCGCAGGTTTGAATCCTGCCTTGGGCATGGCTGTGTGTGATGTCGTTAGATTAGTTAGGTTTAAGTACTTCTAAGTTCTAGGGGACTAATGACCTCAGATGTTAAGTCCCATAGTGCTCAGAGCCATTTGAACCATTTGAACATGGTGGTCATCATATCAAACAGCTGTTGTAACACTGCAATTAATAGGAGTGAAATCTGTTTGTGTTGTTTCCTCATAACATGGAAACAAATGTTTCTGGACATGGGTTCCTATGAAAAACTTGATAAGTTCCCTCTAAAACCTCTAGAAGTGTGTAATGCGAATTGTGAAACCCGCTCTATCTGTTGGGTCTACTCTATATTGCTTCAACACATTGGTCCATGCCTTTCTAGTGAACTGACTCCCATTGTCACTTATTATTATGTACTTTGGTAGGCATGAATTATGGAAATAGACTTTGGCCAACTTTTCTTCCAACTTCACCTCCTGTTGCTTTCCTCAAAGTATTGAGAGGCTAACTCAATTGCCACAAATACGTATGTCATTGCACCACTATATTTCGGGAGTGGGCCCAGGACATCTACCGCAATTGCTTCCTTGGGTTCCTTTGGCAGTACTACATGCACAAACCCTTTGTGCTGTACTGTAACAGTCTTCGTTTTCTGACATGTCTCATAATTCTTCAACAGTTTCTTTATCCATCTTGTCATGTCAAAAAACTAGCAATCTTGCCATGATTTTTCCATATATTTCCTGAGACCAAAATGTCCACAGCTGAGATTGGTATACCATATTATGAACGTTATACTTTGTTCCAGAATGCACAGCCTCCATTCCTCCTCATTTACATTGTTTCTATGGCATAACACTCCATCATGCAAGAGGTAATATGCCATGATCTTGTCTTCCTCAGTGCTATTCTACTTACTTTTAAGTAGCACTTACTTTTCACCCTCGTTTTGCTCTCTTAGATGTTCCTTACTACTCTGCACGCTACCCCTTCCTGTATAACCCCTTTTATCAGATAAATCTTGCTTTTTGTTGGCAAAGGAGGTGCAAAATGTTCTTCTAATCCTATATGCATTTGAGATAGCGCATCTGGCACTATCTGTGAAGTTCTTGGTATGCATTGAATATCGAAATTAGATTCTCATGGAGCAAGCATCCATCACATTAATCTGTTATGCCACAGTCTGCATGTTAACATAGATGACAAAGCCTTGTGATCTGTTACTACAATAAATTTTCGTCTGCTCAAATAATGTCTAAATTTAGCAAAATGATACACTACTTCTGATGCTTCCTTCTCCATTATTGACTACTTCTGTTCTTGTTCATTCAACACCTGACTACCAAAAGCAATGGTTCTAATTATTCCTTTCCTTTTTTCTCATCTTTTTTATATAAATGGACCCCTAGTCCATAATCCAAAGCATCACACCCCAAGTAAAATGCCTTTGACATATCTGGATGAGCTATTTTGGAGCATTACAAAGTTTTTGTTTTATTTTTGCAAAATCTGCAGTACCCTCCTCTGTCCATGACAATGCATTGCTTTTCTTCAGCCATCTATGCAGTGCTTTGCTATTTAATGTTTGCTCACCAATGAATCAACAGTAGAATCCACAGAGACCAATAAAACTTATCACCTGCTTCCTGTTTATCGAAATCTGAAAATTTCTCATTGCTGTCAGCTTCTCTGGGTCATCGTTTCATTCCTTCTGGCCCAATAATATGTCCCATGAAAGGTATTTCCAGTCTTCTGAATTCTAACTTCTGAAAATTAAGGATGGCACCTGCACATTCACAACTTTCTAACATTTCCTCCAGAGTGCTTAAGTCTTCCTCCCACATTTCACTGGCTATAAACGTGTCATCTAAATATATCATAATTTTCTTCAGCAAATCTTCTCCTAGCATTTGGCCTAGCATTGTAATAAAATCAGACAGGGATATGTTCAGTCCAAAAGGCAGCACTCTATATTGATAATATCTTAAAACCCACTTCCTTTCGTCTTTCCCTCTCCTTCCCTCTTTCCTGATGAGGCAACAGTTTGTTGCGAAAGCTTGAATTTTGTGTGTATGTATGTGTCTGTTTGTGTTTCTATCGACCTGCCAGCACTTTCGTATGGTAAGTCACATCATCTTTGTTTTTAAATATATGATATCATCTTCCCTTGTACGAAAATGCTGTAAATGGCCTTGACTCTGGGTCTAGCAGTATTTGATGGTATTCAGACATCAAATCCAGATTTGTAAACATCTTTGCTCGTTTAAATTTCTGCAACAGTTTGTCTATGTTCTTTGATTGTTTCTTTTCTGGTTCAGATACCTTGTTTGCTTGTCATGTACCCAACACAAGCCTTACACTCCCTCTTCTTAGCCACAGTAACTAATAGGCTGTTGTATTGACTTTTAGATCTCTCTATTACTTCATTTGTTAGGATCTACTGCAGTTTCCTCTCTACTACTTCTTTTCTTGCATGTAGTATTGGATAAGATGGCTTAAAATATGGCTTATGCAGCTTTAATTTTATATGATATGCTGAGCCTTTTATTATTCAGGATCTGTTTCCAAAAACTTTTCTGTATCTTCTGATTAATTTGGATAGCCTTTCAGCTGATCTTTTATCAATATTCTTAATTCCACGTATTTTGTTGTTGACTTCTTCCCCTGTGAGCTCACTTGCATCATTTGTACTGACAGATGCGGTTTACTGAATTTTCCTCTTCCATTACATCTTCACAGGTTGCTACTTAGCAACATGGGAAAAATCTAGTACTCTATCTAGTGTAATTTTGTCATTGAAATTTATCTTCTCTTTTTCTCCATCATAAAGTCTCGCCTTATTTTCTCCATAATCGATTTCTACTTCGTGCTCCGTCAACCAGTCTGACTCTATAATGACTTCTTGCAAATTAGGCATGACTACCACATCCATTCTGTATATGTCTCCTTCAGTCTCAACCTCCACCATTACTTGACAATTCACCACTTTCCTGTATCCATCAACAGCTTCTTTTATTGTAAACTCCATATGTTGTTTCCTGATTTCAGTAGCTCATTATATATGTTGTTAGCTATATCATGCAGCTGGTTTCCCAAATTGACTACAGACCTAGTTGCACACCCACGTATTTTAACTTCAATTATTGGAGTAACTATCACCTTATCTTTTACTGTGGCCTCTAGTGGGTCTTCTAGCTCATCATTTAGTTGTTCAGCCTTTATGGCATGAATATTTATTTCTTCATTGTCTGCGTTTACAGGCCCTGCCATGTATATTTCCGGTCGGGCCACTCCTGAAAAACCTACATGTTTTCCGTTCCTCCATTCTCAGAAGGTTCTGCTCCACTTCTCTGCCTCCATCCACTGCAGCTATCTTTGTGCAAGCTGCACCTTTCTTCCTCTCTTCTACCTGTCCTTTGATCATCATGAGATCTGAAAGCTTAACTGCCATGTTCTTGGCCTCTACCATTTCTCTGTGTTCCGGCGTAATGTCAAGTGCCAACACAACAATCAAGAAAGGAAGAGCAGAGAGGGCTGTGAGACGACATCAGCCAATAGCACACTGACAGACCCCTCTCTAGGACATCAGCAAGACATAAGCGGCATCTAGGCCAAGAGAATATAAGTACCACTCTGTCTGGCTGTAGCTCGAGTTGAAGACGAGCCATCCTATTAATGCTACAGCAGTGACTTATGAAATGTATTGTTTTGCTTGTATTGGAATTGTATTTGCTGAAGAGCTTGCTTGTGTTTGTCTATCACCCCTTGCTTAAAACATGTCAGTATCTCACAAAGTTAATTATTGTAATCATTTTAATCATTTCCTTTTGTAATAAAGTCCATTAATATGATTTGCTTGAATTGTTGTCTAGTGATCCTAGAAATCAGCTTTCCTAGGCACCCTATATTAGACGAGCTGGCAGAATACAACACTCTGTTCATTCTGCCACTACTGTTAGTAGCATGTCCCATGATGTGGGGCTGCACTACTGGAATGGTCTGTGTTCACTTTTGGCAGCCTATCTGCACACTCTAATTGCTCAAATATAACCCTGGCCTGGCCCACGGAGTCAGTAATGGTTACTATTAAACGACTACATACTTCACGTGGCAGCCTTTGTATCACCCCAATTGCACCACATTTTTCTCATCTGATTCCTCTCTAATTCCTTTCCAAAGAACTCACTGTTAGTTCTTGCTCATTCTCTTAATATGGAAAATTCCATATAAAGATTAATATGTCATCCTGTTTGTTCTTGGGCCAATACTTTTTTAAGAGCAGCTTCTTGAATTCTGCATAGGTTAAATGTTCCATATCTAACCATATGCCCCAGTCATATGCTTCACCCTCTATTTGATTTATGATGTAAGCAATTTTAGTTCTTTATCCCGTAATTTTGGTAATGATCTCTGGAAATTCCTTATAAATGCAGCAGGGTGTAACTTGCCTTTGTGGTGGAATTTACTGAACTTACAACTGTTTACGAACTCCACTTGAGGGTCACTACTGCAGTTTAGGCACTTAATGTTTTATTTCACTAATTAGTTTCTCAGTTACAACCGGCTTGATCTTTTGCTCAATATTTTTTTGTACTTCTACATTTCTGCTACCATCTCCCCTGTGACTTTCACCATCTTCTCAACCTCTTCTACTCATTTATTAGTTTCTTCTCATCCTTGTGCGATCATATTTCCCAAAACCCCTATTGTGTTTATCTCTAGTGTTATGTTATCCTGCATCTGTTTTTGTTGTTCTTTTATTTGTTTAACTACTATTGCCTGTTTTCTGAATTGTGATTTTATTTCATTGTTTACTTTTTCATGTTCTTCCTTCCCTTTCTTTTTAATTCATTATCCATCTTTTCCTCCCATGCTTTAAATCTTGCCTCAAAACTTGTGAATCACAAATTGTTTTCCCTGATCTTCTTCAAGTGCTTTAATGTCTGATTTGAGTTTGCTTAATATTAATGATTTAATTTCCTTGTTTGACTTTTAATTTCTTCTATTTGCTTAATTATTTTTCTGTTTAGTGACCATTACATTTCTTTTACTCACTTATCTATTTTTTCATCTAATTCCTTGACTGCCTTCATCATTAGTTGTAAATCAAAACCAGTTCCTCCCCTTAGCTCTGGGGTTTCTTCGAAAATGTTGTACTAACTATCTTTGCTTGCCTCCATAGCTTCTCAATTTTCCATTTTGGGTATGATCATGGCTTTTGTGCCAACTGCTTGGGGTGTGGCCTGAATTCCTGCACTTTCCCACTCCATGCTATCTTCAAAGAATAATTTTGTTGAGTTAATTAACAGATTTTCCTCCCCATCGGATTCATTTTCTTGTTCCATTTCACTCCCTGGTAACCAGTTTTCCTGTTGCTCTACATTTGACTGATATTTGCCTCCTCTGAAACACTCTCCTGTTTGATTTCCTCTACATGCAATGTTGGCTCATTTTACACTTTTTGAAATTTTTTGCTACTTTTCTGTATCTGATCCCAAATTTACCAATATTCACTGTTCTAAAATTTCGCTGTTTTGTCACACACGTACTTCATAGCCTATACAGCACCTGTCATTGATTACTTTTTGTCACACTATTTATCAATTTCTACTGCATCATTTTTTGCTTAATGGCTTACAGCAACTTGCAACTTGTTTTGTACTTCTGCTGCTGCTGTTGGCCACTGTACTGCTAGCTGCTGATTTTTGTGATGTGGCATCTGCTTGATCTGCTAATCATCTGGTAGCCTGGCTTCTTCTTCTTTCTTGTAGCAGCTCTTCTGTCATATCCTAAATGTTTAGAAAATTGTTCCTTCCTTTGTTCTTCTTATGAGCACATCTGAGAATCATGCAGTCCATGTTGTCATGTGTTGTTACATGTAAGCTGCCCCCTATATGTAACTCAGTTTGCTTTCAATGTTTCACTCCGGCTGCTTGACATTTTCAAGGCTATCAAACATCTAGACAACCAGTTTTTTGAGTGGCAAACATACTCTCAAAGTACATGCAACTGTATTTAGAGTCTCTACTGTGTAAATTACAACACATGTCCTATCTACTTCATTCAAACTAATGCGAAACAATCCCATAAAAAAGTTAGGAAAGCGATTGATGTTGTCAATTAGATAACACACTGGTATGAAGCACTTGATTTTATTTGTTTCTTGATTGCAAATCAATTTCACATGGTTTCTAACTGCACTTGCACTACACTTGCATATCCTCCTCATTCATAATATCAAATGTGTTAGTCATTGACATTCTTTTTCTGTGCAGTCTTCTTTTCCATATTAAATATTTCATAATTGACGAATTAATATTTTTAACACAGTTCTCATGATGGTGCTCTCATACATATTCACATCCTGCTCACATGAAGGCTACAAGTATGGCTCGAGTGCAACTGACTGCCTACCGCCAGCCAGTCTCTAGAATGAGCTTGTACCTTCCAGAACTATGGGGCACCCCATCAGTTATGCCACTGCACTGTAGCAAAGAGGTACACTGTGCTGTAGCATAAAGTATAGGGGTAGATTCAATCCGTCAAATGCCACATTTACATCTCTACCCTTACAAGGTCACTGGATGTGTAAGGTGAGTTGCCTGGGGAATGAACTTTGTGTAGCAGATCACTTTCACCAGAAAAGACTGCAATTTCTTCCAGATTTTTGACCCACCAGTTTCTCAATAGCATTGATATGCTCTGTCATCAGCATGATCCCTTTGCTGCTTAACATATGCCCCAATACTGCACAGGATCTTGCATTACTCCAGGTTACAATTCAGTCTGTTCTCTAACAGCTGCTAAAACAATGTTTACAAGTTTTACGTGAGTTCAACCATGGTAGCACCAGTCACCTAAATGTCATTCAAATAGTTTATGCACTTTGGAATACCTTGAGTTAGTTGCTGTGTGTATCTTCGGAAACTTACTGTTGCTGAGGCAACCCCCAAAATGTTGTCTCTTGTAATGAAACATTCTAAAATGCTTTTTTTTACCAAGGCTTCTCATGTATCTGCATCTAGAGGTAGCTGCAAGTATGCACCCTTCAAATCAGTCTACGTAAAATATTGTGCCCCTGCTAACTTTCAAACAAGGTCCTGGTCAAGGAACTGGGGAAATGTCGATCCAACTTTGTGCATTAATCATGGTCTTAAAATCACTGAAAATTCTGATGAACCTGTTCGCTTTCTTTATAATGGCCATGAGTGTCACCAAGAACTATCGAAGACTGGTGTAATTGCTCCACACACCTGTAATGTGGATAATTTGGCCTTTATGGCACCAGCATAGGCACAGTGGACTGCATGAGTGACATATGAACGTTAAACTCTTTAGCCATACCCAACGTTGATCGGAATAACTGCTGATAATTTTGTGATAATGGTTCTAAAATCTAGAATTGTATTGAGCTTGACTGGTGCTACCATGGATGAACTCACGTAAAACTTGTAAACATTGTTTTAGCAGCTGTTAGAGAACAGACTGAATGCAGTGAATGAATCTAAACCAAAAATGTTTACAGCCAGCAGTGAAGTTATGATCAACAAAGTGATGTGCCATTCCATATCCTAGTATTCTGCCCACACAGCAGTTTGTCCTCTCAAAGGAATCTTTTGCTGGCTATATCGAATAACCTGCCACTGCAGCATCTGCAGACAGATGGAGCCCAAACTCTGATAGGTTTCCCAGTTAACCAAAGAAATTACTTCCTCTGAGTGAACTTAGAACTGTGTTGTAACACCACTGGTATTTAATTCAAACAAGAGGTTATTAGGTGCTCGGCAGGGTTCTGCCAACACAAGGGTTAAAGCAAGCACTGATGCTTGGTCAGGTACTGCACCCAGAATGTAGTGGCAAACACCAGCATGTTGACTCATCACTCCGTTGTCCTGTCCTGGCACAGTACTGCTACGAGCCCTCACTTGAGACATGCAAAAAAAGTGGACACTTGGCGATGCCCATGATGAAGCCAACAGTTTGGACAAGACTTAAATGGCTATGGGAGTGAATCCAATGTTGAGGTGGGGTAGCATCTTGTGATCTGCTGTAGATACAGAAAGGGAGGGTCCATACTTTTGCACAATCTTGTGCAAACTGTTACTACTGCTAAGTAACAAAGCACTCAGGACTGCGGGATCTGACATGTTTCTTACCTTGAATACAGCGTAAACCTACACAAGTAGTTTTTCCACCTCTCTACAGTGCCGTGAGACATAGAAAACTGCGCAGACAGGGGTGATGGCTGCTTGCAGATGTTCGCCCCACTGGCTGCATGCTTGCGTTTTGGACCAGCTCTACATCTTGCTTGACAGCTCTTGCATCTGCTCCTGCTGCAGTAGTTGACAGTAGTTGCAGTTTCATATGTTCCTGCTGTTGTGTCTGTAGCATTGTTTTATGCTGCCAAAGGCTCCAGAAACTTTTGATCCATTGTTATGAATTTATGCACATGCAAGAATCAGCCTCTTCACCACTATAGTAACACACTACCCAGATGAGGGAATGCCACGAGTCAGTTTCTGGCAAGTGGCCAAAAGGACCAAGTGGATGATGGGAAAAATGTACACACATCCGAAAGGGCAAATTGAGAGTAATCCAAAATGTGAAAGCCTAGAATCATCAACAACGTACAAGCAATGTCAATTCTGGATTGCCAACACTTATCAGTTGCAAACTGCTGATATTGACTGTTGTGATGTAGTTCTTTCATGTCATTATCATTAAAAAGAAGTTGTTAAGCAAATAATTGTATAAATAAAAATAACACTAGAAAACTGCAGCTATTTTGTGTAGTTTTATGGACGGAGATACACACCAAGTTTTGCCATACCAGAAGCTGACCAACAGCTGCACGTTAAGCTGTGCAACATTACTGAGGACAATGTAGCCAGACATATTTCACCATGCTTGTCTTACAGGTCTTTGTTTATTTAGTATTTCAACATATAGCAGTGATAATATGCCCCTCAGTACAGCTGATTATTTGAAGGTGACATTACCATAAAAATTGGTAATAGCTGTTGAACATGCTTGGGATTATGACTGAAAATGAAATGGTTTTGTAATAACTTGCAATCACTGATGCTTCACAGCCATATGGTTAATTTAAACTCCTGATGGAAAGTGCTGGCTAGCCATTCAGTCTCATCGTGACATGTTTGTGTAAAATGACTGAAAACATTTAATCCACAAGAAACAAAGACATTGCACATAATATAAATAGAATTACATTTCAATCATAGATGCGTATGTTGAGTTAACTTTGTTTAAAGGTGCAATTTTTTTAATCAGGAGACCATTCTGCTCAGTTTTTAAGAAAAAGTATGAAAGTATGTTAAGTTAAAGTGTCACTCTTGTATTTAGGGTTAAAACAGTGTGTCTTTATTTTTTATTCTAAATTATTTTCATCTATACTCTGTGAGCATAATATGTAGAGGTCATCTATTTAAAAAACTATTATAAACATACTCAATAAAAGACTGTACTTTTCAGCACAAACAGAATTTCCAGCCGTCAAGAGAACACATTGACAGCCTCACAAAGCAGCAGACACACAGTGACTAGAAGACGAAACAGGGCTGACACAGCACGCGCCACAAGGAAGCAGGTACATCAGTCAACTAAATGCTACCACTGATTGAGTACTCACAAAATTCTCTAGTGCATGGCTTGGAGGCAAGAGATACATTGCATAAAATTCAACATATGCAATTAAACATCATTAAAAAGTAGAAGACATTGAAACTTAATTCAGGTGAACACAGATTTTTTAGTTACTGATCTCTAATTCTGATGTATAGACTTGTCCAGTCAGTTTATAAACATTTACTTAATTTTACAAGTGGAGATAATTTATTTCTCTGCATAATTATATGTACATGCCGTAATTAAGTACCAAAATAAATATGGTGTATTCTGAATTCTGAAGAATTTAAACATATTATGACTTCGAAACAATCAACAATAAGTTTTTCTCCTCGTGTAAAATCTATTATGATGCTCAATAAAAGACATAACACAAGTAATGGTTGGTATATCTTATGGCACTGAAACAAAACACTCGTCAAATCTTCAGTTTGATTTCAGTATAAGGAATAGTTATCCTCATATTATACGAAATTGACACACTTCTTCCAAACACAAATTGAGCACAAGGGAAATTTTTGCCACAAAATAGTTTTCATTTTACATTGAGATGATCATATGGCATAATTGGTCAGGAGATCCTCTCTACAGTTATTAGGCTGGCAAGTCTTTCTGTCACTGCAAACTGGTTCTTGCAACCTCTTTTAATGACTTAGTAAACATTTAGAGCCACTTTAGGTTTGCTGGTTTAAAATAGCTGATGGCAGTGAGTCTGGCTGCAATTGACGGTTGTCCCAACATGTGTAGATCAATGCACAATTGTTTCTTGTTTGTGCCCAAAATAAATATTTCAGCAACTTGAATGGAAGAAAAATACTTATAAAAATTACTTATGATACAAACTTCCTTCTTTGTTGTTAAAGGAGAATATGATATGTGATTTAATTCAATTTTAGAGATATGTATTATGTAAGATACATTAAGTAAGTGACGCTCAGTTATAGAAATATGAAGACTAATATTCATATGAAAAAACTCTCTGTTACAGACATCTACAAAACACTAAAACTAGAAAACACTGAGATGCCAGATTAATTTAATATTATAGTTCAAGCTTTTTTGAACACTTCTGGCCCTTGTCATCAGAAGTCAAACTTCTATCACGACACTTCTTAGAACAATTCTTATAGCATGTTGTTGTTGTGGTCTTCAGTGCAGAGACTGGTTTGATGCAGCTCTCCATGCCACTCTATCCTGTGCAAGCTTCTTCATCTCCCAGTAACTACTGCAACCTACATCCTTCTGAATCTGTTTAGTCTATCCATCTCTTGGTCTCCCTCTACGATTTTTGCCCTCCATGCTGCCCTCTAATACTAAATTGGTGATCCCTCGATGCCTCAGAATATGCCCTACCAACCGATCCCTTCTTCTAGTCAAGTTGTGCCAGAAATTTCTCTTCTCTACAATTCTATTCAATACCTCCTCATTAGTTATGTGCTCTACCCATCTAATCTTCAGCATTCTTCTGTAGCACCACATTTCGAAAGCTTCTATTCTCTTCTTGCCTAAACTATTTATTGTCCACATTTCCCTTCCATACATGGTTACACTCCATACAAATACTTTCAGAACCGACTTACTGACACTTAAATCTATACTCGATGTTAACAAATTTCTCTTCTTCAGAAACGTTTTCCTTGCCATTGCCAGTCTACTTTTTATATCCTCTCTACTTCGACCATCATCAGTTATTTTGCTCTCCAAATAGCAATACTCATTTACTTCTTTAAGCATCTCATTTCCTAATCTAATTCCCACAGTATCACCCAATTTAATTTGACTACATTCCATTATTCTTGTTTTGCTTTTGTTGATGTTCATCTTATATCCTCCTTTTAAGACCATGTCCATCCCGTTCAGCTGCTCTTCCAGGTCCTTTGCTGTCTCTGACAGAATTAAAATGTCATCGGCGAACCTCAAAGTTTTTATTTCTTCTCCATGGATTTTAATTCCTACTCTGAGTTTTTCATTTGTTTCCCTTACTGCTTGCTCAATATACAGACTGAATAACATCGGGGATAGGCTACAACCCTGTCTCACTCCCTTCCCAACCACTACTTCCCTTTCATGCCCCTTAACTCTTATAACTGCCATCTGGTTTCTATACAAATTGTAAATAGCCTTTCACTCCCTGTATTTTACCCCTGCCACTTTCAGAATTTGAAAGAGAGTATTCCAGTCAACATGGTCAAAAGCTTTCTCTACGTCTACAAATGCTAGAAATGTAGGTTTGCCTTTCCTTAATCTATTTTCATGCATGTGCTTCATAAATAATTGTTATTTATAGGAAAGAGAAAAGGAGACACATAAACAAGCAAGAAAGTTCCAGTATACAATGGCTCCACAAATTATCCAATTTTGAAATAGTGACACCTATTTCTGAGTTCCATAGAAACTTGTAATCAATTCATCAACACAATGTTACAGAAAAAAGTGTTCAGAATGCTGTTCTTGTGTCCATATATTATATAGCATGTCTCTGCAATAATCTGTGAATCTTCTGTTGCTCTCCTGTGTTTTCCATCAGTTTATCCTTCAAAGCAACATTCCCAATTTTCCAGTGTTGTAATGTGAGCCATGTGCACGAGGTATTTTACATGACCAAAAATGCAGGAATCCATGGAATAAGTCCAGTGATCTAGGACTATGCACTAGTGTATTAACCAAATTTTCAGCCACAGTTAAAATGAGACATCTTATAAAAGATCAGGAAGAACACTTTGCTACAAGTGAAGATACTTCATAAATGTTAATCTATGTAGCAAGAATTAAGGTCCATTTACACCGTGAGAGAGTAATCTCACACGGATACTCAGTAACATGTACTGCTGATATTGTGAAGTGTGCATTATAAACATTACAGTAAGTCCAAACATATCAGTTATGGAATTAAAAATACCATCTCAGCTGAATCTGTTCTTTAAAAGAAGATAATTATGTTTAATAATAAATTGTGGCAGAGCAGAAATGCAGTTGGAAGGCAATTCTGCATTGTTGAAGTCCTACACATGATGGGGATGGTATGAGTAGAGTAATTGGCAATTTAATATCTGATACATGATACTGTGCCTCAGTACAAATGAAGTTCTCCTAGTCAAAATCATCAATCTATACCCTAGATATTTTAACAACTTTTACTCTACACCAAGTGGTATGATTTTAGCCCCACATTTTTAAAGACTAAGGAGACACCATGTTATATCAATTAAGGCACCATTATAGCATTTTATCCATCATGATGATGATATATGAAGTATTATCAAACAGCCTCCCTTATGCTATTAAACAACCAACATGGCTTTTTAAGAGGAAGAGCCTATACATATTGAGTCTATAACATAATCTAGTTAACTGGAAAACACAAAGAATTCAACAAACCTACATTTCTAACAGTTAAAAATTATGGCATGCTAAAACTTTTCTTGGAGTCAGTAGACAAAAACTATTGGAAATTATGAAAGAGAAAGGAGTTCCAGCCCATATGTTAAATGCTGTTAGAAATCTCTGGCCCAAGAGAAACAATAAAGCGGAGGTAATGTGGGAAAAAAGCAAATAACTGTAAACCACTATATTGTAAAGTATACTTCAGACCCAAATTATGTAAATATAGGTGTCCCACAGGGTAGTGTCCTTGGCCCAGTACTATTCCTCATTTACATAAACGACTTCCCACAGAGCATCAAGCATGGACAAACAATATTGTTTGCAGATGACTCAAATGTTCTAATCAGTGACAAATCACCAGATGCACTAAAAGAAAAAGCCGAACAAACACTAAACAGTGTACGTGAGTGGGCATCCAATAATAAACTAACACTAAATCTTAAAAAAACAAATGCTGTTAACTTCTATGTCTGCAAAAAACCACACTTTAACAACTTTAAGTTAAACAATGAAACTATAGAATGTGTAGACTACACAAAATTTCTTGGTATGCATGTTGACAGTCAGTTAAAGTGGGAAGAACATATTAAAATACTTAGTAACAGAATCGCTACAGCATGCTATGCTCTGAGAATTCTGACTGCAGTTTGTGATACTACATGTGTCAGATCTGTATATTTTTCTTATATCCACTCTGTTATTACCTATGGAATAATATTTTGGGGAGTCAACAGTAAAAATATTCAAATAGTTTTCAAATTACAAAAAAGAGCAATTCGTATAATAACCAAGAGTGGCAGTAGGGCTCACTGCCTTGAACATTTCCAAAAGCTGGAAATCCTAACTGTCCCCTGTGAATACATTTTTCAAAGTGTTATGTATGTAAAAAAAAATATTGACTGCTATATGAAAAATTCATTAGTACACAGCTATGAAACTAGAAACCAATTCAATCTGCATCTAGAGAGGAAAAATAAAGTTAAAACTCAGCAGAGCTTGTTGTACAATGCTGTTAAATTATATAATAAATTACCCCAAAAAATAAGAGATATTGACACAATCGGACAGTTCAAAACAAAACTAAAATTTTTTTTATTAAATAAAAGTTATTACGCAGTAACGGACTATCTGAATTAAAACATGTAGTGTAATTAAAGTAGCCTGCATTGTAATACATGAGGAAATAATTATGATATGTAATCAAAAATTGTACAGTACTATAAGAAAATTACAAATTACATAAGGATATAAAACTAATTTAAGATACCTCAAAAATGTGTGTAAATACTAATTTTATGTGTATAATTGTAGGTATATTGTATTGTATATGTTTTTGCTGACGAAATCCACACAATGTAAATTGTTACATGGATTAATAAAGAAATCAATCAATCAATCAATCAATCAATCAAACCAATACTTCAGATAAGCATGTCCTTTGTCATCTGCACTGTTGTTTAAGTTTTACATATAAATTGTTATTTGTAACTGTAAAGAAAGTCTTGGCTCTGAAATCTAATACAGAGCAGTACCAAAGGTGGACTTATTTGCTGTAGATGACCAAGTAATCACAACATAGTCAGAATATGATTTACAAAGACCAGTCCATGAACTGCGCGCGCACACACACACGTTTTTGTTCTCCAAAAAACTGAGGCCAATTGGGATTTGTCAGGAAGTTTGTATAATGTATGGAAATGATGAACTGAGTGAAGCTGAAGTGAGACAATAGTTCATCACATTTAACAATGGCCAGCCATACTAATCTTCAGGAGAAAGTGTGAAGTGGCCCAGAATTGTCAGTGCTGAACTGGTGGAGAAAATCAGTGAAAATATTTGCAAATGTGAAACATTAAAGAAATCAAGGAGAGTGATATAAATCAAAACATCAAGGAAAGTTACATTCCAAGGTTTTTTTTCATTCATGACAATACATGACCTCACACAGTGATTTAGACTCAAAGGATATTGAATGGCTTCGGTTGGGAGATTTTAGTCATCCACTGCACATTCTGGAACTTACTGTGAACAATTTCCACTTGTTTCCACACATGAAGACCTGGCCTGCAACACAGGGCTTCGATGATGACAAGAAACTGTACAAAGGTGTCCAAACAGAGTTGAAGTCTCAGGTGGCAACATTCTACAATGATGGTATTAACAAGTTGGTGTATCATTATGATAAGTGCATTAATTTGTACGGAAATTATGTTGAGAAATAACTGAACAATGTGCATTTCAAATGTAAGTAATAAAATAAGTTTCATTTCTTTTTTTCTTTTTTTTTTAAT
Source organism: Schistocerca serialis cubense (assembly GCF_023864345.2). Lineage (NCBI taxonomy): Eukaryota > Metazoa > Arthropoda > Insecta > Orthoptera > Acrididae > Schistocerca > Schistocerca serialis. Next base: position 224,983,252 of record NC_064640.1, read on the forward strand.
TCTAAAAACCAAGTTACTTTCTGAATAGCCCTTGTATTTTCACATTTAAGGAAATTTGTGGCTGAAAAAATGTTTCAAGTCAAATGAAGAGACTATGAGAACCATTAGTGACTATTTTACACACTCTCCAAAATAAATCTTCAGGGGTGGACTCTCCTAATTGGAAAAGTAAAGTGCACTGCCATAAGAGGACGATGTTGAAACATAAGTGCATTTTTTATCTAACAACTACTGTATTACACTGCCAGGCCAAAAAGTTGTCACATTGCTCTCATAGTGTCTCACTAACAATTAAGAATAGCTACTGAATACCAACACCAGGTGCAATATGATTCATGATTAACTTCTTGGTTGAATGGTCAGTTTCAAGAAGTGTTACGTTTACTACATCACTGTCAAACCATTGTGCAACAAAAGTAAAGTTGTATGATACAACTAGCTGTGAAATCCCAAAGGTTAGGTTCAGCCACCTGAACTGGAAAAGTATATTCTATCCTTTGCACCCATAGGCACCTTTCCTTCACGAATTGCGTGCAGTGTGTGTTTGTTAAGTGTAATTGTTAAGAATAGAATAGGTGACTGTAATGGGTGTAAGTCTAGTGTGGTGTCACATATGTGTTGGAAGATGGTAAGAGAAGAAAGAGGGTGAAATCTGCCACCAACACAGCACCTACTAATCTCAAACACTAATGGGTTCAACAAGTTTAATGTCCTCATCTAAAATGTATTTTCCATATTCCATCACAAACCATTACTTTTGCCTACATATTTAAAATATATGAAACTTTAGAGAATATAAAGGCCCATTTTCTTGTAACAACATTTGTTGTTTATTGGATACATGGGATATTCTTGAGTTTTTCAAATTATTGTAAATGATGAGGAAATTTGAAATAAAGCACACTCTCTTAATGTAATGCCATCAGAGTTTGGCACAGATCACTCTTCATCCAGCTTTCACAGTTTGTCATGGCTGGTAAAGCATATTGCACATTGGTAATCTCATGTCAACATTGATATTTCTTGGAAAATACTGAGTGGAATACAAACAGTGGAATGAACAGAGATAACAGCTCACTGTATAATGTAGACAGCTTACAAACTAGTGTTGTTCTTCAGAGCACCCACAAAGCTAGTAAAAAAAAAAGGGGGGGGGGGATTTATAGGCTGATCTTTTCAGCATTTTATAGATCCAGCTTGTGCTCCATTCTTTTTCCTTCTTGGAGAAGCTTCAAAGCTGATCTTAAAGCATACATATTCTGCCAAAATCGTTTACAGGTGAATGAAGGCTGTTGTTGTTGGAATATTTAATTCTTGTA